>NC_137433.1:1472174-2072174 GCF_964374335.1 Astatotilapia calliptera
CTTTGACCCTCTAAGTTTACTTAGACCAAATCTGGGAATGTGTCAGGTAATCATCTACATCAGTCCTCCTCAAACTGTGGTACACGTACCACTAGTGGTACTTGGGCTCTCTCTGGCTCCGGCTCCCAGGCTGATCTACATGTAGCAGAGAGCTTGTGCTCATCTAGATAGTCATGATTCAATGGGGAGGATCATTCTCTTTGATTCGAGGAAGAAACACAGGGAGGATTCAGGGTCACCTGGTCCAGCCCTAACTATATGCTTTAGCAAAAAGGAAAGTTTGAAGCCTAATCTTGAAAGTAGAGATAGTGTCTGTCTCCTGAATCCAAACTGGAAGCTGGTTCCACAGAAGAGGGGCCTGAAAACTGAAGGCTCTGCCTCCCATTCTACTTTTAAATACTCTAGGAACAACAAGTAGGCCTGCAGAGCGAGAGCGAAGTGCTCTAATAGGCTGATATGGATATTTCTAACTTTAGAGATGTTGCACAAATGGAAGAACGCAGTCTTACATATTTGTTTAATATGTGCGTTGAAGGACATGTCCTGGTCAAAAATGACTCCAAGGTTCCTCACAGTGTTACTGGAGGCCAAGGTAATGCCATCCAGAGTAAGAATCTGCTTAGATACCATATTTCTAAGCTTTTCAGGGCCGAGTACAATAACCTCAGTTTGATCTGAATTAAGAAGCAGAAAGTTAGCAGCCATCCAGGTCTTTATGTCTTTAAGACATTCCTGCAGTTTAACTCATTGGTGTGTGTTATCTGGCTTCATGGACAGATAGAGCTGGGTGTCATCTGCATAGCAGTGTAAATGTATGCTATGTCTTCTAATGATGCTGCCTAAGGGAAGCATGTATAATGTAAACAGAATTGGTCCTAGCACTGAACCCTGTGGAACTCCATAATTAACCTCAGTGTGTGAAGAGGACTCTCCATTTACATGCACAAACTGGAGTCTATTAGATAGATATGATACAAACCACTGCAGTGCAGTACCTGTAATACCTACAGCATGTTCTAATCGCTCTAATAGGATATTATGGTCGACTATGATATAAAGGAAGGTTGGAGATTGGCCTATAATTAGCTAAGACTGCTGGGTCTAGAGATGCTTTTTGAGTAAAGGTTTAACTACAGCCAGCTTGAAGGCCTGTGGTACATAGCCGATTATTAGAGATAGGTTGATCATATTTAAGATCGAAGAATTAATTAATGGCAGGACTTCTTTGAGCAGTTTTGTAGGAATGGGGTCTAAAAGACAGGTTGATGGTTTGGAGGAAGTAATTATTAGGGTGACCATATTCTGATTTCCAAAAAAGAGGACACTTGGCCCAGTCATGACGAATTTTAATAATACTGTTTGTTTAAAGAAAATTTTAACATATTTAAATGTCTTCTCTGTGCAGTAAATGAGTGGTGAAATAAAAAAATGTCTTATAGGCTTTTACAAGTCAAGAAGTGCAAAAAAATAATTCAAAAACCTCTAGAATTAAATAACGTTACAGTAATAATACCTCCTTTGTATAAGAAAAATGACCAGTGAGGTACCAGTGAGGTATTGTGCAATGGTTTCTGCTGTCTCATTTCGCGTTTCTACCCTCAATTAATTTTTTTTGCATGCCACCATTCTTCCAGTCAAAGTACGATTGGGAATATTTTCTCTGTTCCTGGTTACTGAAGTCTGAGAAATGCCACAGTACTGGATTTTATGAAGAGCCAAAGAGTGACTTCAACTGAATGTAGCACTATGACACCATTGACAATAGCTTCAGTCTTTGTTAAAGTCTGGAAATGCTTCTTTTTTTAGCAACACACTAGTGCAATCCATGGATCTGTAGCTATTGTGACCCTTCATAGTATGAAATGCACCTTCTGCTGCAGATGCAACATCCTCGTTTTCCCAGGTGTAACAAAGAACTCCGTCAACTTACTAGATGAATTTTCGCCTCGCACAGCCTTTATATGCAGGGTGCACGTAAGTAGTCCGCAGGTGCGCATTGGTGTTTCCTTCAGGATCAAAATGATATCAAACTTGATTCTGATGATGACAGAGGGGTTAAACTGATTCAAATGACTCTTTTCTCCAACTCACATCAACTGTTTTATTTTGAAACTCTGAGTGTGTTGAAGCTGTTTCCTGGTGCAGAACCCTGAACAATTAGAAAAAGCACAATAAAAACACTTCATGTCATCTGTGTTCATGAACCTGACATCATGCAGTTCATCTTCTCACCAGCAGAGGGCCACAAACCACCATCAATGAAGAGTCCAAGGAGATGTAGTGACATCAGAGCTGTGTGTATTGATCTGATCAATATGGAAGTTCATGTTTCTTTAATTGGGTCAGTTTTAAAGAGCAGCTGTTTTTATAAAGAGACAGAAACATGAGAGATGCTGAATGTCTTTAATATTTGATACACTGAGTTATAGATTTTGTCCAGAACAGCAGCCTTTAGACTGCAGACGGCGCAGAGGCTGCTGTGTGGCTGTGGTCACAGCTGGATGGCTTCTGCTCAGGTGCTGCTTAGGAGAGCGGGCCGGCTTGGTTTGGATAAACTCCTCTTTCTTCTGAAGTTGGATCAGGTGGATCTGTCTGGACTTGTGCCATTTTACAGCTCGGTGGTGAACACCTGGCGGGCGCTGAAGGTCGCTCGTGCTCCTGACCCCAGACCTGGGATGTGGCTTTTCGAGGAGCCGCTGTTTTTTAATGACTTCATTCCCAGCACTGTGTTTTCTTCTGCTACAATATGGACCAAGTTTGTGGAGGCTGGCGTTGTCAAACTGGGTCATCTTACAAGGATGTCTCTGGGTGCACTTGGTGGTGTCACAGGCATTAAGTCCTACAGAGTGTTACAATCATTGTCAGCATCAACCAACCACTAGAGGAAGGTAGAGTGCTGCAAGCACCAACAGCAGTAGCAGCACAAACAGAGTTAAATTGACCTGCAGGCCAAAATATATGCATGCTAACCATGTACAGTGGTCGTCTCTGTCATTTCTACTACCTTATGATTAAAGACATCAGTGTGAACGCATATATATATATGTGCCCTACTCTAGGAATAATTATTAACAGGTCAACCAAACCCATCACTGTGGTTGAACTGCTGCATAAGAGACTTTGCGCTGCCCTTGGTGTAAAGCATTGATGCAGCTGCTCGGCCACTGAAACTGATTCCATTGCTGTTCTTGAGCTCATCTGAAGGCCACGTCAAGTTCAGAGGTCTGTAGGAATTGACTTTGCAGAAAGTCGGCGACTTCTGATCCTGCTCTATGACTTTACATCTCCCACCACTGTGGCTGAGTTGCTGTCATTCCCAAACACTTCCACTTTCTTATAGTTTCACTAACAGTTGACTCGGGAATATTTAGTAGGATACTTCATGAATGGGTTTTTTCCATAGGTGGTATTGTGTCGCGGCACAGCGCTGGAGTTCTGTGAGCCATTCTTTCACACAGGTAGAAGCAGGCTGCATGCACAGGTGCCTGATTTTAGACACCTGTGGACATGGAAGTGATTGGAACATAATTCAGTGGTTTGGAATGGTAAGTGAATACTTATGTGCAATATATACACATGCAGCACAGATAATTATGCCATGAAATAAGGGAAAATGTGGCATATGGTGCTCCTTTCAGCACATTTGACTGAGAAATAGTTAATAAAGTGCAGTGATGCACCGAGACAATGACGAGATGAACTCCAGCCCTGTTTGAGATGTGTTATTACACAGACGTGGAAAACAACAAAGACTCTGTGTGTAGATGCCAACATATGTCTGCATTCAAGCGGCTGGCCTACATGAAGGCCACTCTGTCCATATAGACGCCACACATCTCGGCCCCAGTGTTGGAGCACGTATCCTCCAAAGGTCCCACGTGTCTGTAACTATAAGTGACTTTATGGACCAAGAAGGTAAAGAAACCAGGAGCCGAGTTTAAGTGTAATTATGTGTGTGTGTGTGTGTGTGTCTGTGTGTGTGTGTGTGTGTGTGTGTGTGTGTGTGTCTGTGTGTGTCTGTGTGTCTGTGTGTGTGTGTGTGTGTGTGTGTGTGTGTGTGTGTGTGTGTGTGTCTGTGTGTCTGTGCATAAGAAAAACCTAACAGAGCTGTCAAGCTTTAGAAAGTTTTGCAGCAAATGTTTTTGTGACTTTTTGTGTTTTGTTTTTCATGTTTCTTTCTTTATTCAGTAAAATTATAAAACTGTTCAAAAGGATTATAAAATAAACACATCTTTCCAGTTGAATGAGATACACCCAAACAAATCACAAATTAACAATTAATTTAATCCAACTTTATATTCATTGTTTAATGCTTCTCAGAATGGACTTCAGTTGTGCACCTATTCTGTGAAATACACTGTCAGGTATCATAAGTAAGCTGCGGAGTCATCCTTCCACCATCCTGGGGCCTTTGAACCACGATGCCTGGCTGAAGGAAGCCGTCAATCTTCAGAATCCCTCTCAGAACAATTACTGAGACCTTTAAAGAGGTGCGGCTAACGATGCAATGATACAACATGCTGTCTGGATAGCAGCTGAAATAGTAGAAAAGATGTTTCTGATGATGTGTATTAGTAATCTGACACTTACAGAACCTGCAATGTCTGATAATTATGTGTGTAAAACACTTTGGTTCACTAACTTACACAGTTGAGTTCTGTTAATGTTATTTTACATTTATAATTTGTTGCAGATGTTCATGTTTTTCACGGTTAGTATTGAGTTAGTCTTCTTATGTCTCTGAGTTTATTATTTCTGCTTTGTGGTCTCCTGTCTATTAGGTCCCTTTGTGCGTTTGTCTTCGTCTACGTGTCCTCGATCAGTCTCTGTGTGTATGTCTCGATTCCTCGTTCTCTGGGTCCGTCCTGTCCTTGTGTTTCGTCCTTTGTCTCCCCACTCTGCCATGTGCTTCCATGTTTGTCCCCTGTTCTGTTGTTAAGCTTACGTGTCCTTGACATCACTTCCTCTGAGTCTCCAGGTTTTTCTTCTTTTCCATTGCGCACATTGGCCTATGAAAATACAGTGGGGCAAAAAAGTATTTAGTCAGCCACCGATTGTGCAAGTTCCCCCACCTAATATGATGACAGAGGTCAGTAATTTGCACCAGAGGTACACTTCAACTGTGAGAGACAGAATGTGAAATAAAAATCCATGAATCCACATGGTAGGATTTGTAAAGAATTTATTTGTAAATCAGGGTGGAAAATAAGTATTTGGTCAATAACAAAAATACAACTCAATACTTTGTAACATAACCTTTGTTGGCAATAACAGAGGTCAAACGTTTACTATAGGTCTTTACCAGGTTTGCACACACAGTAGCTGGTATTTTGGCCCATTCCTCCATGCAGATCTTCTCGAGAGCAGTGATGTTTTGGGGCTGTCGCCGAGCAACACGGACTTTCAACTCCCGCCACAGATTTTCTATGGGGTTGAGGTCTGGAGACTGGCTAGGCCACTCCAGGACTTTCAAATGCTTCTTACGGAGCCACTCCTTTGTTGCCCGGGCGGTGTGTTTTGGATCATTGTCATGTTGGAAGACCCAGCCTCGTTTCATCTTCAAAGTTCTCACTGATGGAAGGAGGTTTTGGCTCAAAATCTCACGATACATGGCCCCATTCATTCTGTCCTTAACACGGATCAGTCGTCCTGTCCCCTTGGCAGAAAAACAGCCCCATAGCATGATGTTCCCACCCCCATGCTTCACAGTAGGTATGGTGTTCTTGGGATGCAACTCAGTATTCTTCTTCCTCCAAACACGACGAGTTGAGTTTATACCAAAAAGTTCTACTTTGGTTTCATCTGACCACATGACATTCTCCCAATCCTCTGCTGTATCATCCATGTGCTCTCTGGCAAACTTCAGACGGGCCTGGACATGCACTGGCTTCAGCAGCGGTACACGTCTGGCACTGCGGGATTTGATTCCCTGCCGTTGTAGTGTGTTACTGATGGTGACCTTTGTTACTTTGGTCCCAGCTCTCTGCAGGTCATTCACCAGGTCCCCCCGTGTGGTTCTGGGATCTTTGCTCACCGTTCTCATGATCATTTTGACCCCACGGGATGAGATCTTGCGTGGAGCCCCAGATCGAGGGAGATTATCAGTGGTCTTGTATGTCTTCCATTTTCTGATGATTGCTCCCACAGTTGATTTTTTCACACCAAGCTGCTTGCCTATTGTAGATTCACTCTTCCCAGTCTGGTGCAGGTCTACAATACTTTTCCTGGTGTCCTTCGAAAGCTCTTTGGTCTTGGCCATGGCGGAGTTTGGAGTCTGACTGTTTGAGGCTGTGGACAGGTGTCTTTTATACAGATGATGAGTTCAAACAGGTGCCATTCATACAGGTAACGAGTGGGGGACAGAAAAGCTTCTTACAGAAGACGTTACAGGTCTGTGAGAGCCAGAGATTTTCCTTGTTTGAGGTGACCAAATACTTATTTTCCACCCTGATTTACCAATAAATTCTTTACAAATCCTACCATGTGGATTCATGGATTTTTTTTTCACATTCTGTCTCTCACAGTTGAAGTGTACCTCTGGTGCAAATTACTGACCTCTGTCATCATTTTAAGTGGGGGAACTTGCACAATCGGTGGCTGACTAAATACTTTTTTGCCCCACTGTATACCACACCATGCACATCATAACATGTTGTGTTATGATGTGTTATGATGTGCATGTAGTAATCTGTTTGGATGTGCTCAGGAAAAGAACGATTATTTTCTTGCACAAAATAGCCCTGATGGCATCAGCTGACCCCCACACAGCCTCATTCATGAATTTAATTCAATTCAATTTTATTTATACAGCACCAAATCACAACAAGTTGCCTCAAGGTGCTTTATATTGTAAGGTAGACCCTACAATAATACATGCAGAGAAAAACCCAACAATCATATGACCCCCTATGAGCAAGCACTTTGGCGACAGTGGGAAGGAAAAACTCCCTTTTAACAGGAAGAAACCTCCAGCAGAACCAGGCTCAGGGAGGGGCGGGGCCATCTGCTGTCATTGGTTGGAGTGAGAGAAGGAAGACAGGATAAAAGACATGCTGTGGAAGAGAGACAGAGATTAATAACAGATATGATTCAATGCAGAGAGGTCTGTTAATACATAGTGAGTGTCAGGGGTTGCAGTGTGGATGAGGGAAGGAGGACCCAAACGTTGGACTCACGGGTAGGTGAAGGTTGGTGTTTAATGCAGACGGAGTGAACAAAAAGAACAGAAGCAGGAAATGGCTGAACGACTGACTGACGGAACTGAACATAGGACAACCTAACAGCGACAATGACTCAACCCTGGACTGTTGTAACTGAGGGACACAGGCTTGAATGATGAATGATGAGCGATTAGAGACAGGTGAGTGAACAGCTGATCATAATGAACTAATGATAAATGGGAAGAGAACTAGAACATAATGCACACAGAGTAAGGCTAACACAATAAAACAGGAAGTGGAACATACAGAAGATAAACAGTGAACATGACCCAGTGAGTGAGAAAGGTGACTTAAGAAGAAACACCCAGTGCATCATGGGAATCCCCCGGCAGCCTATGCCTATTGCAGCATAACTAAGGGAGGATTCAGGGTCACCTGGTCCAGCCCTAACTATATGCTTTAGCAAAAAGGAAAGTTTGAAGCCTAATCTTGAAAGTAGAGATAGTGTCTGTCTCCTGAATCCAAACTGGAAGCTGGTTCCACAGAAGAGGGGCCTGAAAACTGAAGGCTCTGCCTCCCATTCTACTTTTAAATACTCTAGGAACAACAAGTAGGCCTGCAGAGCGAGAGCGAAGTGCTCTAATAGGGTGATATGGTACTACAAGGTCATTGAGATAAGATGGGGCCTGATTATTTAAGACCTTGTATGTGAGCAGCAGGATTTTGAATTCTGGATTTAACAGGAAGCCAAAACAGGAGAAATCTGCTCTCTCTTTCTAGTCCCTGTCAGGACTCTTGCTGCAGCATTTTGGATTAGCTGAAGGCTTTTCAGGGAGTTTTTAGGACTTCCTGATAATAATGAATTACAGTCGTCCAGCCTGGAAGTAATAAATGCATGAACTAGTTTTTCAGCGTCACTCTGAGACAGGATATTTCTAACTTTAGAGATGTTGCACAAATGGAAGAACGCAGTCTTACATATTTGTTTAATATGTGCATTGAAGGACATGTCCTGGTCAAAAATGACTCCAAGGTTCCTCACAGCGTTACTGGAGGCCAAGGTAATGCCATCCAGAGTAAGAATCTGCTTAGATACCATATTTCTAAGCTTTTCAGGGCCGAGTACAATAACCTCAGTTTGATCTGAATTAAGAAGCAGAAAGTTAGCGGCCATCCAGGTCTTTATGTCTTTAAGACATTCCTGCAGTTTAACTCATTGGTGTGTGTTATCTGGCTTCATGGACAGATAGAGCTGGGTGTCATCTGCATAGCAGTGTAAATGTATGCTATGTCTTCTAATGATGCTGCCTAAGGGAAGCATGTATAATGTAAACAGAATTGGTCCTAGCACTGAACCCTGTGGAACTCCATAATTAACCTCAGTGTGTGAAGAGGACTCTCCATTTACATGCACAAACTGGAGTCTATTAGATAGATATGATACAAACCACTGCAGCGCAGTACCTGTAATACCTACAGCATGTTCTAATCGCTCTAATAGGATATTATGGTCTCGAACGCTGCACTGAGGTCTAGCAGGACAAGCACAGAGATGAGTCCACTGTCAGAGGCCATAAGAAGATCATTTGTAACCTTCACTAAAGCTGTTTCTGTGCTGTGATGAGCTCTGAAACCTGACTGAAACTCTTCAAATAAACCTCTGCAGATGATCTGTTAGCTGTTTGACAACTACTCTTTCAAGGATGTTTGATATAAAGGAAGGTTGGAGATTGGCCTATAATTAGCTAAGACTGCTGGGTCTAGAGATGCTTTTTGAGTAAAGGTTTAACTACAGCCAGCTTGAAGGCCTGTGGTACATAGCTGATTATTAGAGATAGGTTGATCATAGTGCTTTACAACTTGAACATTACGGCTAACGGGTGGACTTTCCTGTTTCAGGGCAGCTAGCCAAACGATGAGCCAGTTACTACTAAAGAGAAAGAATGAAATCCTTGCTCTGTTTACTTATTGTTGCTGCCGGGGTAGAACAAAAGTGACCCCTAAACTGGTTTCTATTCCGCTGAGTTTTGGGTTCTTTTATTAATTAGCTTTCACTAGCTGGGCCCACATCATCTTATGATTGACAGTGTTTTGGTAGGTAAAGGTTTTGGTAGGTAAAGGTGAATGGCTTTGACATGAAGTGAGCTGCGGTTTGGGGAAGGCCTCAAAGGGGGCTGGGGGCTCCCGGGCCTGGCAGATCCCCGTGTACTAAATAGAAAGGAAGAAGTTAAAGAATTGAAAACGAGGAGGGAGGGTGGGGCACCTAAACGAAAATGCCCAGCTTCCAGAACTGGGGGAACCTCTACAGATGACAACTGGAAGGAGCGTATTTGGAGACGTGGTCCCGCTCCTGAAATTGCGATACATAATCTCCAACACATAAACTGATGTTGACCACCAGTAATCAGCCAACCCAGTGGTGTAAGGTTCCTGACTGACTGAATATGGTGCTAAACATGTTCCAAAAGCACTGATTTCTAAAATCCAGCTCTTGAGAGCAGGGCTCCATGATGTAAATCGGCCTTAATACATGTAGTGGTTCATGCTAACTTTAAAGACCTTATAGTACCGTATGACCCCAATAGAGCTCTTAACTCTTAGACTGCGTCTATAGTTCAAAGTTTATAGTTAGGGCGTGATCAGGTGACCCTGAATCCTCCCTTAGTTACCCTACAACATGCTTGTCTCACCCCTTGACCATGTGCTTACACACCACTCTGTATTTACTCATTAGTTAAGCCGAGTTCTTGCTCGTAGGGAGTCATTTGATTGAGTCTGTATGACTGTAGGGTTTTTACCTTACAATATACTGTACTATAGAAACATGTAGAAATGGAGATGAAACTGCAAGCTCGAGCACTCATCACTACATTTGTTACTCCTGAAGATCAGAAGAGGATTTAATAGGTCTACCTTTGTGTTAGCATGTTGTCTTTACAGATGTTACAAAGAGTGCATGGCAGCAGTTTTTTGTGCACTTTATTCACATGCTCGTCCTTCAGTAGCAGAGGCGAGCTCTTTCCTGCTGTGTAACACTGTGCACAGGAGGAACGCCGAAAATACTGCCAGAATGGTTTTTCTGCTCATGGATCCATCCAGCACCTTCAGCTCAGAGTGATGCTTCACCTTATTTTATAGTGTTGTTATTGATTACCATTGTGTTTGTCAGTGGTGCATAAAATTAACACTGTGTTATAGGGGCATGGATTTCTGTCAGCCCTTGACAAGATAACCCTTTATTGGATGACTGCTCCTAATTTGTTTTTGTTTATTCAGAAGTATAAAGTAACATTCAGCAAGCCCCAATAATAAACCTATTACTGCAAATCCTAGCTGCACCATTGACAACCGCTAATCTTTGCTGCCCCTAATTACATCAGGATTCTCAGTCTTAATTAACCAATCTTTACAGCATTTTACCTGCTTAATGCTGCACTCGACAAACTGCATTTGCTGAAAAGGACTTTGCAGTTTTCTGTTTCTGAAACAAATGTTTTCACTGTTTTCTTGCAGTAGAACAAGAAATAATAAAAAAGTACTAATGAGAGTGTTTTCAGGATGCATCACAAGTCAAGTTTGTCAGAACCCAAGATACTGATTGTGGAGTATCATGTGTATATAAATGCATTTGGTAACACAAACATTTGTACAGAACAATGGAAAGGTTGCGTTAAACGCATGTTTTTATTTCTAAATGCACCACAAGTCAAATGGTAAACCCAGAAAATCCATCACAACAGTTTTTGACACATTTTTACCCCTGAGCACCACACGCCAGTGTCCCAGAATGCACTGGATGTATTCAAACAAAGGGAAACATTTACAGCTTTGCACACAACTCATAACGCAGTCATTGTCTAAAAACTACAAGCAGAGCATATCATAGATCAAATACAATACATGTTATTTGGTTACATTTTTCCTGCATGCGGAGGTGTTGCTTTCTCTTTGGTTCTCTGCTCTCGATGAGCTCAAAATCAAGTGAGTGTGAAATGTTTCAGCCACGCAGTTATCTGAGCTGCTGAAGCACCTCGAGGCCATTGTTGTTGTGTTTGGATGCAAATAAAACAGAATTAAACGATGTAGTGGGCATCATCCTACAGGATGCTAAGAAAGAGACAGTCTCACTGGTCCTGGAGCGTCTCCACGCTAGTTTCACGTGTCCGTGGCTGCGATTTGTTTAGTTACAACAGTTAAAAACCCCCAAAAAACCCAGTTAAACGACAGCAGGTAGCAGTGAATGTTCTTAGAATTATTAAGGTTTAAAACAAATTATATTTGTGGTTCAGGACCCACAATTAAACATACAGAGATATTATATTTTTGATTTAATACAAAGTATTGATTGCAACACTCTATTAGCTCCCAGTGAGTCACATCTTTCTGTACTGCGTTTGTGTCTTTGCCATTTTTGCCATCATTAAATCTGAAATATAGACACAACTACATGCTTACATTCCACGAACTCTTCATATGTTGCTTTGAAATGAATGAGGAGGAATCTGAGGGTAACATTCCTAAATGTGATGGGACTGAAGTGAATATCTGGGAATGTTAGCTCAGTTTCACCAAACAGATGTGATGTGAAGTACTCAAAAAGAACAATGTTACTGCTGTGCTGGTTAATGATGACAGGCAAAAAGCAACAAACACAAAAATGTTCTTCCTCATTTTGCTCAGATGTTTCTGTCGTCTGTGGGACGTTACTGAAACCTGTAGCATCACCCAGCCTGGCCTGTACGTGGAAGTAAATGATGCAAATACTCCAAACTGTTGTTGTTCTCTGCTTGGAGCCACTGAAACGTCCTCTGATCATGTTTGAAGCAAATGCATCATAATGATAACTGAGTGAATCTGAGATAAACATCAAAAACATCTTTATGCGAGTGCTGAAGTTTAAGCAATTATAGCATTTCATGATGTCTTTAGTGTTTGTCAGCACTGCAGGAGACAATTTTAGGCTGATATCAGCTTGAATTACAACAATTTCCCTGCTATAAATATGGACGATAAATGTAAAGCTGCGTCATTCTGAGAAAGATGCAAGATCCCAAATTCATTTCTGCAGTTTCTTACAATCAGTCACAAAAAGTATCACATGAACACATATTTATATCTAAAACACCTTTTACACTTGTGCCACCATCATTTCTTCTTTCTGTTCATTTTCATCTGGATTCTTTTGGTATAACGTAAAAAAGCTCTGTAAACTTGCTGGTTCATAAATACATGGATATGAAAGTTGCCATGTAGACGTGATTGTTGGCACGTTGTATAATGAATGAGGTAGATGTGTGTCTCTTGTTTAATCATGTAAAATGTGAAAAAAACCCAGCGATCCACTGAACTAAAACAGTAATAACAAAGTAAATGTATGAGGTATATTTTGTATTAATCCTTTGTCTGTATGTAGGTGGTTTGGTGAAGTTTTGCCAACGAGCATCAGCGAGAGTGATGATACAGGATCAAACATACACTTGCTTTAACAGACGTACTAGAAACAACACTTCAGCGTGTGTCCACTGCCTTTCACGATGAACAAAGGTCTTTATGAAGACACCAGAGCATTATTTTAAAACAGAAACCCAAAATAAAACCACGTTTGACTCATGACTGCTCTGTTACCTGTATTTGCCTCCTGCTCACCTACTGCCTGCCAACTGAACTGCTGCTCGTTCTCGTCACAGTCGTTTCCTCTGAGGACTTTCAGTCAGCCCAACAGCATCACACCATCTCTGCATCTACAGTATATCTACATCAACCTCAGCACAGACTTTACACGTATGGTTTTGTCAGAAGAGCTTCCAAAATCTTACTCAGGGTAAAAATCACGCTCAACATAAAGTGCAATATTTGCCCTCAGAACAACACGTTCATTACTTTAATGTAAGCTGTGCCCAACATCCTGAAAGCAGAGAGGACACAAACACGCCTGCTTTCTAATTACGTTTACATATTTACTAAACAAACGATGAATCGCATGATGGAGACGTGTTCTGGTTATGGTGGAGACACAAACACACTGAACAGCAGCTCTTTGCACTTGAACAGCTACAGTGGGATTTCCCCAAATTTGAGGCTCTCTGTAGTGTCAAGATGCAGCTTTAATACGTATTGGAGTGGTTATTATACTTACATAGTACACACCTTAGGCAGCTATCATATTATTATACACTACAGCAAACTCAGGCTATTGCTAGTTTGGTACCAGCTGGTTTGGGGAAACCTAACAAACGAATTATTCAAATGAATTGTGTAGCTGATCTTTGTGTTGTGAACAACATGGCTTTGAGACACGCTGTGCTTATAGGACTGTTAGCGGGTGGACAGAGCCATGCAGTAGAGAGGAAAGTAAACACATCACTTTAACTCCAGCGTGTGAACGAACACCAGTCTTTGAGTATCTGTTTATCTAATGAACCAGATGGTTTTCACCTCTGATGTGCTTCTTGTTTTTGCATCAGTCCCTCATGTATCCACTGTAAACAGTCCGTTTCTGAGGTTTGTCACAATGTTACAAAAACCAAAACCACGGTTTCAGCTGCAACATCATTTCAGCGCGGGGGTACGAGTCTTTGGCTCACTGTGGTGGTATGTTGAGTTGATGAGTGAACTTTTCCACACTAACTAGATGTGTTTGAGGACATGAACAATGTTCTGTCACACAGGTTAAAAGTGGGGGGCAGGTAGATGTCTATATGCAACAGTTGCTTTTTAATCAGTGCTTTGCTCACCTGTGGATGTGGAGTAAACCACAACTGAAATAAACTGGAGTTAATCTGATGATTTAGTAACATGGTTCTTCTCACTGGGACTGGAGGGGGAGGTGAGAAGAAGTGGAGGGTCAGGGGGAGGTGTTTCGGTGTCCATGGAGAGAAGAAGAAGAGGACGAGGAGGATGAGGAGGGCTGGAACTTTGTAGGGCTGCTTCTTCCCTGAGTCTGACAGCCATGATGCTTCCCATGGTGTCCTGCCATCCCTGCTATGGGCGACTGCCGAGCAAACAGGACGCCTGTGGAGAAACATCGAGCCCAAGTTAGCCTTGAACTCTGCGCTGTCCTAACATCAGATTTCAGAGCGTGTTTGTTTCAGACGCTTTTATAAAGCATGAAAGGATTTATTTTGGTATCCCTCACAGGTAATATCAAAAAAGATGAAGTGGGTTTTGGATCTGACCAGAGAATGAAATTCACAGGCTGACAAAAACATAGTTTTGTTTGTTTTAACAAGCAAAAGGAATAATCTGACATAACTTACAGCAATAGTAGTTAGGACTGGGCGATATGACCCAAAATTCATATCTCGATATTCTCTAGCTGGATGGAGATATACGATATATATCTCGATATTTTTTAAAGCCATAAAGTAAGAACAAAAAGAGAGTTCTTGGTCAAAGCTGTGTCCCAGATCTCACACAGGCACCTTTATTAACATGCAGCGTAGATGTAGATGAAGAAATTACTCAGAGTTATCAACGTTTATTAAATAATAATGCTCCATAAATAAAATACACCAATGTTGTTTTTGTGCATAACACAGAGCAGAGCAGCTATCTGAACGCTGCTCCAACAGAGGTCGATCATCTTGTTAATAATTTCACCTCCTCACTACGTACGACTCTGGATACTGTAGCTCCTGTGAAAACGAAGGTCTCTAATCAGAAGTACCTGACTCCGTGGTATAATTCTCAAACACGTACCCTAAAGCAGATGACTCGTAAGCTGGAGAGGAAATGGCGTGTCACAAATTTAGAGGATCATCATTTAGCCTGGAGAAATAGTTTGTTGCTTTATAAGAAAGCCCTCCGCAAAGCCAGAACATCTTACTATTCATCACTGATTGAAGAAAATAAGAACAACCCCAGGTTTCAAAAAGTCAGAGCTCTGTTGAGCCAACCATCCCTTTATTCTGTCTCAGAGTGATGCTGAAAAATTGCTTCATGCATTTATTACTTCCAGGCTGGACGACTGGATTCATAATTATCAGGAAGTCCTAAAAACTCCCTGAAAAGCTTTCAGTTAATCCAAAATGCTGCAGCAGGAGTCCTATGTCTCTGCACTGAATCATATCTGTTATTAACCGCTGTCTCTCTTCCACAGCATGTCTTTATCCTGTCTTCCTTCTCTCACTCCAACCAATCACAGCAGATGCCCCCCCCCCCCCCCTCCCTGAGCCTGGTTCTGCTGGAGGTTTCTTCCTGTTCAAAGGGAGTTTTTCCTTCCCACTGTCGCCAAAGTGCTGCTCATAGGGGGTCATATGATTGTTGGGTTTGTCTCTGTATGTATTATTGTAGGGTCTACCTTACAATATAAAGCACCTTGAGGCGACTTGTTGTGATTTGGTGCTGTGTAAATAAAATTGAATTGAATTAAATTCGTGAATGAGGCTGTGTGGGGGTCAGCTGATGCCATCAGGGCTATTTTGTGCAAGAAAATAATCGTTCTTTTCCCGAGCACATCCAAACAGATTACTACATACACATCATAACACAACATGTTATGATGTGCATGGTGTAGTATATTTTCATAGGCCAATGTGCGCAATGGAAAAGAAGAAAAACCTGGAGACGCAGAGGAAGTGATGTCAAGGACACGTAAGCTTAACAACAGAACAGGGGACAAACATGGAAGCACATGGCAGAGTGGGGAGACAAAGGACGAAACACAAGGACAGGACGGACCCAGAGAACGAGGAATCGAGACATACACACAGAGACTGATCGAGGACACGTAGACCAATCACGGCAGATGGCCCCGCCCCTCCCTGAGCCTGGTTCTGCTGGAGGTTTCTTCCTGTTAAAAGGGAGTTTTTCCTTCCCACTGTCACCAAACTGCTTGCTCATAGGGGGTCATATGATTGTTGGGTTTGTCTCTGCATGTATTATTGTAGGGTCGACCTTACATATAAAGCACCTTGAGGCGACTGTTGTTGTGATTTGGTGCTGTATAAATAAAACTGAATTGAACAAGATTTAGCAGAGCGAGACTGCAGTGACACATTCAACCTGTTCAGTGCTGAAAAAATAGCAAATTTTTGCTTCTCACTTGATTGGCAGACACTGTGGACACTGAAATCTACCGGTAATTGCAAATGACCAGTTAGCAGGGACCCCTCACCAGCTACGATCCTTCAGATATGTTAGAGGCCAGTTTGAAGCATAAGTTGATCTTTGGTCTTTGTACAAGTTTGAGGTCCAGTGAAAGAGGATCCACAGAGTGATCTGAGAATAGCAGCTGGAAGCTCTGTGGAGAACTTCAGAGAGCTTAGAGACGATAGCACGATGATATGAATGGGCTATGTTAAAGGAGAGATGCAGTAATTACTACAAGGCACAAGCTCCCTGTATCCACACACAGACAGAAAATAAACCTTCAAATTCACAGGCCCAATTTTGAGATATTTAACTTTTTTAACACTATTGGACTGCCACTTCATTACGATGGATTTTATAGCAAAGACATCAAATTGTGTAGAGGACTAAGCACCAGGGTGCTCCTATAACTTATTGAATTTCCTGCCTGCAATTACATCAGCAAACGGCCCCTCTATTTACCTGTGTAGACAACTCCATTTATTTCTATTGACATGTTGATGCTGCTAATGCCGTTGGTAGACAGGTTCAATGCAGTCTCTTGTCTATCATCTGTCAAGAGAAGGGGCACAGAAGGAGAGAGAAAAAAACTCAATATGAGCATTTAGAAAAGGAACGGAAGAAGCAAGAAGAGTATTGGTGATAATTCAGAGAGTGACAGGATAAGGAGAGCTTTATTAAAGAGTTCTGGGGAGAAAGAACTGTCAAAAGATGGCACAGCTATTTCTGCATGTCAATTATGGATGAATCCTATCACAACACAGTCGGAAAACTTGGCCAGGTTCTTAAATGACAGAAATGTCGTTAACTTTTGCCATTTCAGAACGGAAACCAGCAGAAAGAAAGCGTAGCGTGTCAATAGTACTCTAAAACAAAACCTGAAAGCAAATAAAATAAACTTTTAACTGAACAAAATCGTCCTCAGAGAACAGACGAGCCGTGCACACGGTGATCTCAGCTGGTGGCTGCTGCACTAAAACATCTGTAAACACAAATTTATCCATTTGAGAGACAATAATAATAGTTTTCAGTGTAATCTTAAATAACAGGGTTTGCTTTTGACAGAGCTGGATGGCCGGTGTGGGAATTAACCTCATTCTTCCATCACCTATCAAATTCAAGGCAGCTATTATGACTAATATGTGCGAGGCACTGGTGCACACAGAAATGATATCACACTTGAGTAGCTGGGCCTCTCATTCTTCCTTTAACCGCTATCATTAAGTCATATGTGACTTATGGATTTTCATGAGCCGCGCTGGCTGCAGCCGAAGCCACGGCAGGAGGGCGTACTCACTCATGATCAGCACGAGAAAAACATCTCGAGTCTGATGAGTCTGTAATGACGTGTTACATGATGAATTCTGTGCATGTTAGTGGTTCAGGTATTTCACCGTTTGCTGTTTGTGACACATTTTTGAGTTGGGCTCAGATTTACACTCAAATCAGCCTCAAATATGTTTCTACAAACATAAAGTGAGCAGATCACACTGTATTAGTAACAATAGTTAAATTCCCATCTGAGTGAACATCTGTTATGTGAAATGTTCATTCATGCTAACCACCTCTTACCGTGTCTCCATGTTCAAGGTTCAGAAATGTCCTAAAACAGCTGGACTCATCATTCCTGACAAATGTTAATAAATGTGTTTGTTTGGGGCTACGTCACCTGGTAGTGCCACAAAACACCTTTAACAGCAACACCATGTGAGTACGACCCTGCTCCATGTTAAACGCTTTGTTACTAAAATACTTCAGATTGTATCAGGATTTTGTAAAATATCACATTTAAACATGATCATGAAGCACTGAACAGATGATGAAGTAGGAGCTTAAACAGCAAATTTAACTATGTTAAGGGAAACAGAATGAACAAGAAGAAAAACCTTCTTAGTACACAAAATTAGTGTGAATGGAAAGGAACGGCCTACACAACTAACACATCTAATTGTAGGATTTCTTTGCGACAATAAAAGGAACACAGGCTGCAACAGTGCTAAGCTATAGGAAATCTATTTCTTTGTCCATTTAGGTTCTTGCAGAGGCTTCAGTGGACAGCAGATTACGTTAGATAGTATTATATCCACGAGCATCTGAAGCATCTTAATTGACCCTTTTTAGTGTCCTTAGAAGTTTCATTGCCAAAGCCACGCAAAGAGACGGCTGTGACAGGACACAGAGGTCATGCCCTCAACACTGTTTTGGAAATTTAGAAGTTTACATTGTGAAATTAAAGACTTTACTTAAACTGGTTTTAACTGGAAAATGAAATGAAGAAATGACAAAGACGCACATACAACACCAACCAAAGAGCATGCACTCAAACCTTAAATGACTGTTCTTACCTCTGTTGTTAAGTTTGATGTTGAGGGGTAGCTGGGAGGCCATCGCCAGCAGGTTTTGCTGCAGGGCATGCTGCATGATCCTCTGCTGCTCCATCATCATCTTCTTCTGTGGCGGCTCGCCACTGTCCAGTTTCTCTCTCAGCTGTTCCAGAGCGGCTGTCTGGACGGCCATGGCTGCAGCAGGATGGCTGCTGGGAGTCATGGGCAGAGCCACCTGCCTGGACAGGCAGCTGGCAATCATGGGTTCCTCTGGAGGAAAAAACCAACAAAAAAGCCAATATATGATCTGTCCCTGCTCTTATACAATATTTACATTAATATACATACTGATGAAAACAGGCTCCTCTAATCACCTGTCCAAATTTCATTTTAACACATAAATGATTTGACACAATAGTTCTTATTAAAAATGTGATCTATAAATAGATCCTCTTTGGTTGCTCACATAAAGAACAAACATTTCATATTTGATACATTGTTTCCTTTTCTTTCTTCCGTGGATTTACATTATAGATGAATTCACAACAATCTGACACATTTGTATTTGTTTGTTTCTATTTACTGAAGTATATTTAAGTAAACGTTTTGGGCTTTGCATTATGTGGCAGAGTATCACAGGAAGGCCGTGCAGCACACAGCCCACCAGCAGCCTGCAGCTGGAAGAAGTGTAGTGAAAAAGTATCTTTAGTGTTGTATCAGTTATTACAGTATAAAACTGACAGGCAGAACAAAACGGGGAGAAATAAAATAAAAGGATTGAGACAAACAGAAAAACACGATGTATCACCGACTGCTGCACCTGTAAGAACAAAACAAAGAAAGAAAAAAAACACAGTACCTGGAAAAGAAAACGATGAAAATGCACAGATACACAAATCAACAAGAGTGTTGGAAGCAACAATAACCCCCCACCCACGGAGCCAGAGGCACACAGACAAAGATCCAGGACATCTCGACCTCCAACAGTACCAATGTCTAAGATGCACATAGCAGTGAATGGCTGAATACTGCAGCAGCCCCACCCACCAACCCCTGGGTAATGAACCTGCCCTCCAAGGCTCCATGTGTATGGTGACATGTTGTGAACCGCAGTGACTATAGTTAAAAAGGCCCACTGCCCACTATAGTAATAATATTAATATATAATATTGTAAAGCTATTGTAAATATGGAGTTGCAGCCCAAAAGAGCAGGTTGGACTCAAGTGCATGACTCAGAAGGTGAAAATTCAGTGCGTTCATTTACAGTGCATATATTTACACAACAACACTATCCAAAAGGGGAATCGTGCTCCAGGGGTCCAGGGAGGAAGGGACATCCATTTGGCTCACGACACCAGGGAAGGGAATCCAGGAATCTGCGTAGGACAAGCACATGGAGGAGAAAGAGCCACAGCTTAACTGTGTACTTCAACATACAGCAAAGAACGGCAGCCAGCCACTACTTTAAGCAGTTGCTGCTAATAAGATCATTGGGATCAGGAGGGTGACTGCCCCAGGTGTGTCAGGTCTCACCCATGCACACAGAGAGAAAGCTGAGCCAGAGAGACAGATAGAAAACAAACCCAAAGAAATCAATCAGGGAGGACTGAGGGACCATGACAGTACACACCCTGCCGGCAGTGGCACTTCCTAATCATGTTTTTATCCAGAACTGGGGCCTGTGGAAGCCAGGACGGAGCTGAGCTGTATCCCTTCCATCCATGGATGCCTCTCCCGTGGTGTCTGAAATCCATAATCCATGTAACTCAGAAGGCAGGTTGCCCATCAATGACTCTGCTGGCGGTGGTGGTCTGAAGGATGGGCACAACGGACTGGAAAAAACACATTTTAATTGGGAATCATGAAAGACTTTGTGGATTTCTATGTTGTGGGGTCATTTGAGATGGGCAGACACATGGTTAACCATGGAATCTAACTCTAAAGGCCCAATAAATTTAGGGGGCAGTTGTTTGTATTTTGAAAAGACGGGTAAAACCATGAGTGGAGAGCCAAACCTTTGGACCAGGACAGTAGATGGCTGCTGGGATTCTGCTGCGATCGGCTAGGTGCTTATTTTGTTCCTGGTGGCACAGGTGGCTTTCAAGAGGCAGCGGCATCTGCGGAGATGCAGTTGGACTGAGTGCTCACCTTCACCAGATCAAAAGAGTGGAGGCTGGTATCCGAGAGATGACTTAAAGGGACATAGTCCGGTTGATGAAGAAGGCGTGGTATGGGCATATTCTATTCAGGCCAGCTGGGAGCTCTAAGTGGACTGATTAGAAGAAGCAATGCAGCACAGGACGGCCTCCAATACCTGATTTGCTGCTTAGCTGTTCGTCTGAGGATAAAGCCAGAGAACAGACTGACCTTGGCATTGAGTGCAGTGCAGAACTCTCATCAGACTTGTGAAGCGAATGCAGAAGTATTCTGCAGTCAGACACTATGTCCAGAGGGAAGCCGGAAAACATGGTCGAGGAGGAGTTGCATGATCTTTAATGCAGAGGGAAACTTGGGCAGAGCAACAAAGTGGAGAAGTGATCAATAGTGGTAAGTACTGCTGTGTTATTTACCTAGAGGAGTTAACCAGTGACAAAGGTCAAGAGCTATATGGGACTATGGGTGAGCGGTGTAGGTAGAGGCTTTAAAGAGGGCATGAAACACTAAGCCATATCATGGAAGCCTGCTCACAAACCCAAACAGGTGCAACTTTTCTAGCTAGTCTCTGTTAACCGGAGCTGGCCAGTCGATCACTACTTGCACCTTAGCTGGTTCAGGTTTGAGGTGTTCCATCTCAACAATGTGCCGGAAGAAAGAACCTGTGTGAATGTGAAATTTGTACTTCTCTCACTTAGCCAGTTTGTTTTTAAGGAGGCACTCAGGATATGGGAGTCGTGCTCTTGGAGGGACCAGGAGAAGATCAGGATTTTGTCTGCATAGACAAAACCTAAATGGTTAATGAAATTCTGGAGGACATTGTTCACCATGAAACACAGTGTTAGCATTACCAGATGCTCAAAGTGGCCCAGGTGGATGTTAAGGCTGTCTTCCATTCGTCCGCCTGCCTAATCCACACCAGATGATAGGCATTGCAAAGTTCTAGTTTGATGAAAATGGTGGCTCCCTGTAACAGCTTGGAAGCAAATGCCAGTAGAGGCAGTGTATATTTTTATAACAGTTATTTTGTTCAACCTGAGGAAGTCAATACAGGGCTGCAGGGCTTTGTCTTTCTTCTTGACAACTAAAAAACAAGAACCTAGGGTAGAGGAAGATGATGCCTGCAGCTAATGAGTATTTTTCATCGCCCACCCCCCATTCAGGTTTAGACAAGCTATACAGCTGTCTGGTGGAAAGTGAAGCACTGGGAAGGAGGAGTCATATATTCTATGAGGGGGAGAGATAGTGCCAAATCCTTTCAAAGTACTTCAGCCAGACTGTGTTAAATGGGAAGAACAGATGGGTCTGGAGATGAGGATGGAGGATCAGGAAACGGTAGGGGTGACCCAGAACCAGTGGAGTAAGTAGTTCTTCAAACAAATATAAGAGACGCAGAGAGAGGCGGATCTTATGAGTTACATCAGGAAGTCCATCGAGTGTTACTTGAAGAGCTTCAGAGCCAGAGCGTCGTTCTACCATGGAGTCAGTTAATGCTCGGAGTGCGTGGGAGCAAGTGTGTAATGAGAGTTTTGAACGTATCATGAGCCACGATAGGGAAAAGTCTTCCAATGAAAGAATCAATGAAATTGCCTTTCTGGCTACATTAACCTGCTTCTGTGCTCAGAGGGAGGCAAACGCCACCAAGCTGCATTGGTTGCTCCCCCTTTGTCATCAGATCCCTCTCTCTGCCTCCGGCCATTTCCACAGTATTTCTGCTGAAGGAGAGAGTGAGAGCATTTCTGTTTCTTCTTTGGTCACAGATGTAGCCATCTTCTCTCATGCACATTGCAATAAAACAATCCAGCGAGGCGGCTAACTCCTTAGCAGCTAACTCATTCTTTAATTCGTCGTTTAAACTTTGTAGAAAAACTCTAAAGGACTCTTGTTCTCTAAAGAGATCAACTGGTCCCTCAGTGCATTTTGACGCTCTCTTCTTAACGAGGAGTGTTCGGGAGAGCCCGATTGTCCTGGAGGGACGTTCCCTACATACACGATGGATGGGTGGCAGAAGTGGGAGGCTGCAGACTGACACAGACACACACTCCCCCTCCCTGAATCCCAACGATGTGGTGATGTGGTGCACAGAAGGAGTCCTGGTGATGATACGAGCAGCAGAGTTCTGGACACGTTGAAGCTGATGGATAGATTTTTGACTAAGACCAGAAAGAAGTTGCAGTAATCGACCCGGGAAGTGACCAGGCTATGAAGAAGAATGGCAGCGGCATGCGAGGAGAGAAAAGGACGGAGACGAATAATGTTACGGAGTTGGAAATATGCAGACCGAGTGACGTTACTGATGTGTGAGTTAAGAGATAGAGTACTATCGAGGATGACACCCAGACTTTTCACACATGGAGAAATTCTTGGAGTTATTGATTGTAATAGGAAAGCTATTAGTTGTGGATCGTGTTTGTTTAGAGCCGACCAGGAGGAGCTCAGATTTGTTACTATTGAGTTTGAGAAAATTAGAAGAGAACCATGAATTTAGTTCAGCTACACAGGAGTGAGGGAGGACGGGGGAGAGCAGAATCAGGTTTAGTGGACAGATAAAGCTGGGTGTCATCAGCATAGCAGTGAAAATGGATACTGTATTTACGAAAAATGTGTCCAAGCGGAAGAAGCTAGATAATGAAAAGAAGAGGCCCCAGGACAGATCCCTGCACGCCTGCGACCAGAGGAAAGGGCTGAGAAGTGAAGGATTTAAGTCGAATAAACTGAGTGATTTAAACCTGGCTAGTGGGATATGGGAGAGACCGATGGAGGCGAGCCTACTGAGGAGATTTGAGTGAGAGATAGAATGAAAAGCAGCACTTAGATCGAGAAGAATAAGAATGGAGAGTAAACCAGAGTCAGCTGCCACGAGAAGATCATTGGGTATTTGTATTAGCGCTGTTTCAGCGCTGTGAAAGGGGCGAAAACCAGACTGGAACTGTTCATATAAATTATTGTTAGTTAAGTATGAGTGGAGTTGTGTGGCAACTATCTTTTAGAGAATTTTTGATAGATATGGTAAATTATCAAAATTATTGGGATCTAAGCCTGTTTTTTTCAGCATTGGGGTGATGGCAGCAACTTTGAAGATGGCAGGAACAGTTCAGTGGTAAGTGAAGAGTAGATGGCAGCAGATATGAGGGGAAGCAGAGGAGTGGGGTCTCGCTGACAAGTTAAAGGATTTGACTTACAGATGAAATCTGAAATATCAGTGACAGAGGGAAGTTGGAAAGCAGAAAAACACTGTAAATAAACGCAAAGTTCAGTTTATTTACAGTGAATATATTCACACATCACGCTGGTTCACCACACACCAGGGAATCCAGGAATCAGCGCAGGCGAAACACGAGACACGTTTCCATCAGAGGCAAACAGAAAGAGCTAGAGACGCACTGTGTGGAGGTTTCAGAGCATGTGTCGTGAAATCCAGTAAGAAGTTATGAAGTATGAAGGTTTGCTTTAAGGGCAAGTGACGTCACTGATGATTGCTGACGCTGTTTCAGAAGGTAGCCGAAGTGTTGGCGTGATTTATGACAAAACCCAGTGGACTCACAGTAACTGTCTGTGGTTGTGTTGGCATCAACTGGAGCAAAGCATGCAGCATGCTTTCTTGGAGCCGAATGAAAGGACAAGTGTTCTCCTTTATGGCAACACTTTGAGCTGATCCCTCTCAATAAACATATAATTTAATACTCACAGGGGGATTTTTATTTTGTGTTTTTGTGTGTGTGTGCTGGGTGGGGGTTGTGTCAAGCAACAACACCAGGTCTATGACTGTGATGCAGACAGATGCATATAAGAGAGATAAACATCCTAGCATAACAAATTAGGAAAAGAGCAAATGAAAAAACAGGGACATCAGGTCCTTGAGCTACAACTCATGTTGAGTAAACAATGCAGCAGAAAGCAGGAAATAAAATGACGGTAAAATCTAGTCACCACCTTACACCTTGCTGTTGTCTCTTACCTTTCTTGATCACAGGAACCTGGGAGATCTGGCCACTGTTGTGAGTAGGAATGGGTAGGTGGGACATCTGTATCTTTGGTGAGGACAGAAGGCTTTGGCTTCCCATAAGAGAGCAGTTCAAGATGGCTGAGCCATAACTCTGCCTTCGGCCTTCGCGGCGGTTGCTGTCAATAGCTGCCTGAAGCTCGCCAGGGGAGCTCAGTCCCCGCTTTTCACACTCATACGGGTAGAGGTACTTCATATACCTGCGAAACAGATGCTAATGATTTCCTGATTTTTTGTGACTATTTTGATTATTTGTTTTTGTTTTAATGTCACATTTTTTTCAATTGCTGAGAAAGGTGGGACTAAATGAAGACCCCTCAGCTTACCTCTCATCACATCTGAGAGAAGCTCAAGGACCTGATGTCCTTTTATTTTTACAGTGATGCAGAGTGCTAAAATAGACACACACACAGCTGTGTGTGTGTGTGTGTGTGAGGAGTGGGACGTTAAGGATCCACTCATCTAAAATAATCTCTGAATTTAACATATTTGAAGAAAGACGTCATATTGACTAGATTTTGACTTCAAAAATATGAGCTGAGTATGGGTGAAACTTATTTTAGTGGCACTAGGTCAACTGTAGCAGTGCACCTGGAGTCACCAACGATTCATCTGGCTCTGGTTGCTAGCTTAAATCGATATGAAGTATTACCCAAATTACAAGGTTCCCTTGTTCTGTATAATCTTTCACTTTCACTTAAGAAAAAGCAGTATTTGTCGTTAACATCTGCAAAGTACGAAAATGCTTTTAAATGTAATATGAAACGAAGGTTAATGATGATTGTTTTACTTTTACTTATATCCGGAGATGTGCAACCAAATCCTGGACCTGAATTGAAAAGTGTCCAGACCCCTGCCGATTTTAAATCTCAGCCAGGGTTAAAATGTGTTCATCTAAATGTACGCAGCTTATTACACAAGATGGACTTGGTCAGAATTTGGGCGAAATCGACAAACGCGGATATTGTGATTATCTCCGAAACTTGGTTGTCCAAATCTATTACAGATGATGACATCAACATAACGGGATACAATCTTTATCGCACAGATAGGCCTAGGAAAGGTGGAGGCGTAGCAATTTATGTTAAATCAAGATATGAAGTATCCATTGTTTTATCTGTATCTATTCCTAAACAAATGGAATTCTTGGCTTTGGATATTAAAATAGTAAAGTCTCTTTCTATAACAGTTGTTGGGTGCTATAGGCCTCCGTCTGCTGTAAAGGAAACTTTATTATCTCTAAAGCATCTTCTGTCCAAATTAAAATATAACGAACTTCTATTGGCCGGAGACTTGAACTGGGACTGGCTGAATATAGCTTCTGATGAATTTAAATCCTTCTGTGACTCTGTTAATCTTAGCCAGTTGGTCAACCTACCTACAAGGCCAAATATAAAGAGTCCTGACAAATCTACTTTGATTGACCTAATTCTAACAAATGTCCCTCATAAGTTTCTGTCTCTAGGCGTGTTTTGTAATGATTTAAGTGATCATTGTGTAGTTGCTACCAGTAGGAACACTAAAATCCCTAAATGTAAACCGCGTATCATCTGTAAAAGAAATTTTTAAATATTTAATGAGCAAGCGTTTCATTATGACTTGTCTATGGTAAATTGGGAAAACTTGAGTCTGATACCAGACATCCATCTGGCTTGGGCTTATTTTAAAGAAATTTTTATGAAGATTTTAAATAAGCATGCACCTGCCAAAAAATTTAGGGTCAAGGGACGGGAGAACCCTTGGTTTTCATCGGAATTATCAGAGTCCATCCATCAGCGTAATGTGGCATGGGCAAAAGCTAGGAAAAACGATTCCCTGACTGACTGGTTAGACTTCAGGAAATTAAGAAACAAATGCACGACACTTATCAAGAAGGCTAAGTCAGAATATTATTTATCTGTTACTACAGAAAACCTCAATAACCCTCAGAAATTTTGGAAAGTAATTAAGTCCTTATCTATAAATAAAATATCACAGGCTCTTCCAAAATTCATTTTAAAAGATTCTGTCCCAGTTTATGACAGAACTGAGGTCTTAAACAGCTTTAACAAGCACTTCGTAGCTACTGGTTTTTTATTTAACTCTGTTGGAGCAGCCCCCATGATTCCCTGCACAGAACCCCAAACATATTTTGGGGAGCTTTTTGATTTTTCTCCTTTTTCTGTCCAGGAAGTGCATAAAGCTCTTAAAGCCTTAGATCACAGGAAACCCCCAGGGCCAGACTTAATAGAGCCCTATTTTCTGAAAATAGCAGCTGATTACATTGCACAACCTCTTACGATCCTTTTTAATCTTTCAATCCAAAATAAAGAAATTCCACTTGTTTGGAAGTCTGCTTTTGTTACGCCAATATTAAAAGGAGGCGACCCGGCCATTTTGACTAATTACAGGCCAATATCAAACTTGTGTGTTTTGGCAAAAGTCCTTGAGTCTCTCGTCAGTGAGCAATTAAAAGAGTTCTTGTACTCTAATGAAGTTCTTTCAAAACTACAATCTGGGTTCAGAAAACAGCATCGTGCTGTCACGGCTGCCACAAAAGTGATCAATGACATACTTGCTCTTGATAAAAAACAGCACTGTGCTTCTCTCTTTATTGACCTGTCAAAAGCTTTCGACACTGTGGATCACGCCATTTTGAAGCATAGGCTTCTTTCTTTGGGGCTGTCTAGACATGTTGTCTCCTGGTTTACTAACTATTTGAGTGACAGGACTCAATGCATTAAATGTGAAAATCTGTGCTCAGAACTTTTGAATATTCACACTGGGGTGCCACAGGGTTCAATTTTAGGACCTCTGCTGTTCATCATGTATATAAATGATTTGGGACAAAATGTGTCCAATGCTAGTATGCATTTTTATGCTGATGACACAGTTATTTATTCCTTTGGCTCAAACTTTGAAAAGGCAATAGAATCGTTGCAGAAAGCTTTTGACGTGGTTCAGCACACACTTCTGGAGCTGAAATTGGTTCTCAATGCTGAAAAGACAAAGCTAATGTTGTTCTCAAACATGAAGAGATTTCCTCAAACTGTCCCTTTGGTGTCCACTCTTGAGGGAAACCTCATAGAAGTGGTGCACACGTATAAATATCTTGGCTTTTTAATTGATGATTCTCTGACCTTTAAACCTCACATAGACAATCTTGTGAAAAAACTCAAACTAAAATTAGGATTTTTCTTTCGAAACAAATTTTGCTTTTCTTTTGAGATAAAAAAGCGTCTTGTAAATGCTACATTTTTATCTGTTTTAGATTATGGTGATCTGCTGTACATGAATGCTTCCGCCCAGTGTCTTCATAAGATTGACTCAGTTTATCATGCCTCTTTACGGTTTATTACAAACTGTAGGGCCTTGACCCATTGTTGTGATCTGTACGCTCGAGTGGGATGGCCTTCGTTGTCCTCCAGGAGGTTTGCTCACTGGTGCATCTTTATTTATAAGGCCCTGCTTGGACAAATGCCCACCTACATTTGCGATCTGCTCACACGGAGAAGTACTGTTTCTTACAGCCTGCGTTCAAGCGATCTTTTTTTGCTCAATGTTCCATTTGCCAGTACTGAACTGGGAAAGAGGGCTTTTACTTATGCTGCCCCTTTCACATGGAACATGATGCAAAAAGACTGGAAGATAGCAGATCTTATTTCATTAAATGCTTTTAAGTCCAGATTGAGAGAGCCAGAGAAAAATGTTTTTAAAATGTAATTGTTATTTATAATATGTATGTAACTTTGTAATTTCAACGTGTTGTCGCCTCTTGGCCAGGACTCCCTTGAAAAAGAGGTTTTTAATCTCAATGGGACTTTTCCTGGTTAAATAAAGGTTAATAATAAAGACAAAGTTTTATAGAGGAAAAGAGGTGATTAAGTAGATAAAAATAATTTTGAAATGAACATACAACAGTGTATATCACATTTATGACCAAATAGTCCTTTTATGTTTTTATGCTGTGACACCCAGCTCTTTCTTTGCAATTAAGGAAAATAAAAAATACATAATAAATCTAAATTTCACTCGTTAAAATAAGCAAAAATAAAAAATAATGAGTTGGTCATCCAGAGTTCCCAGATGACCGGTGAGCTGTTCTTGTACTCACTGTGTTCGGAGAGTGAAAGCTGCACTGGTAATAGAGGTAGGGAGGTTAAGGCCTTTGGTGATCTCCCGCCATATTTTCTTATTGATGACTTCCACTAAGCCGCCTTTTTCTGTAACAAGCTTGTAGAGCATGTAGAGGTCCAACACCTGCTTGGCCATGATAGGAATCCGATTCACCGGAGTTCCTGCAGAAAGCAAACACTATTTTCACAATCAATTCCATTAACTGAGGTTCCTTCCATCAATACGTGTCTGTACCTTCTTATTTATCCCAACCCAGGAAAATGTCTGACAGGAACATGAAATATAACATAAAAGAACGTTTTTCTAAGCCTGATATGTGCACACTGTTTTAGTCATGCATACATGGGAACAGTATGAGTGTTTGATCCCCTGCTGAGTTCATCATTTTAACCACCTACAAAGAAATGAGCAGTCTCTTATTAGCAGATGGAGTTCTTAATCCTGAAAGACGTTCCTGACGGGACAAAGACAGGATAAAGACATGCTTTGGAAGACAGCCACAGGTCAACAATGATCAAATTCAAAGAGATGTATAAACACAAATAGTAAAAAGAGGCAAGCGGAGAAGAAACACTCATTATGGGAATCCCCCAGCAGACGAGGCCTATCAGGATAACCTGATCCAACCCTATTCCACTTTTATTGAAGTGGAAAATTTTAAGATTAAGCTTAAAAATAGAGAGGGCGTCTTCCTCCCGAACCCAAACTGGGAGCTGGTTCCACCAAAAGGGTCTGAAAGCTGAAGGCTCTGCCTCCCTCCTACTTTTAAATATCCTAGAATCAATAAGTAAGCCTGCAGTGTGGCAGCAAACTCTTTGTTGGTGTGATATGAAGTTTTTAAGATAAGATAATTATTTTATCTGAGCTGAGCACTAAATCAGATGAAAAATCAGACAGAAACTCTGTGTAAGGCCCAGGTGGACGATGATAACGAGTAAGACTGAGTTTTACAGCTGTGATGGACGAGGCGAAGCATCAGACTTTTTTTTTCAGAATTCTGACTTTAATCTCAAAATTCGGAGAATAGGATGTTCCCATTTTTTTCTCTTTCCAGTGGCTCTAATCCTCGTCCATAGAAACAAGACGGTATTTATAAAATTGAATACACAGGTAAGGTAACCAAAAACACCCCTGTGTGTTGTAACAGAAACAGGAAGTGATGCTGTACCACACACTCCCCACCATCAACCAGATGCGGTTGGCTCAGGACAATCTGCTGGGCAGCAGCTAAGCTACCTTTGCCCACACAGACTGTTAAGCTATTAGCTTAGGTGTTTCTTTCTGCAGCTGCACTGCTTACAGTAAAGCTATTAAATCCATAAAGACACAATGAGTAAATATGATAAATAGAATCTGCTTCTGTCATGTGTAGGCTGTGTGCAGGCAGGAGTGTGGTAAGGAGGATCCAAAGTGCAGACTCACACAGGCAAAATAACTTTATTGCTGAACATAAAACAACTAGACTGAAAATACTAATAAACTGAAGTAGCAGACAGACAGAACACACACCATCGATGACGGCAATCACACACAGACAAAGGAAAACACAGGGCTTAAATACACAGAGGGAGCAAAGAGGGAATAGGAAACAGGAGGGAAACAAGGCTGGGGCAAATCAGGGCTAACGAGACAAGGGAAGCAAAACCCGATACAATAACCTGAGACATGAACTTCAAAGTAAAACAGGAAACATAACACAGAGACTCGGACTTGACAAGGGGATACAGCAGACGGGAGACAGAACAACCGAAGAACAGACAGAAACCAGAAAACTAACAAAGAAGCCAAAAGACTAGAAATGATAAATAATATCAAAATCAAAGTTCAATAATAATGCAAAACAGAAAAATCTGGGTCAACGACCCAGGCACCCAAACAGCTTCAGCAGAAAGGTAAAGATAAAGCATGTTAAGATTACACTATGAAACAAGTGTAATCTTATTCAGCTATGTACCACAGGCCTTCAAGCTAGCTGTAGTTAAACCTTTACTCAAAAAGCATCTCTAGACCCAGCAGTCTTAGCTAATTATAGGCCAATCTCCAACCTTCCTTTATATCAAACATCCTTGAAAGAGTAGTTGTCAAACAGCTAACAGATCATCTGCAGAGGTTTATTTGAAGAGTTTCAGTCAGGTTTCAGAGCTCATCACAGCACAGAAACAGCTTTAGTGAAGGTTACAAATGATCTTCTTATGGCCTCTGACAGTGGACTCATCTCTGTGCTTGTCCTGCTAGACCTCAGTGCAGCGTTCGATACTGTCGACCATAATATCCTATTAGAGCGATTAGAACATGCTGTAGGTATTACAGGTACTGCACTGCAGTGGTTTGTATCATATCTATCTAATAGACTCCAGTTTGTGCATGTAAATGGAGAGTCCTCTTCACACACTGAGGTTAATTATGGAGTTCCACAGGGTTCAGTGCTAGGACCAATTCTGTTTACATTATACATGCTTCCCTTAGGCAGCATCATTAGAAGACATAGCATACATTTACACTGCTATGCTGATGACACCCAGCTCTATCTGTCCATGAAGCCAGATAACACACACCAATGAGTTAAACTGCAGGAATGTCTTAAAGACATAAAGACCTGGATGGCCACTAACTTTCTGCTTCTTAATTCAGATCAAACTGAGGTTATTGTACTCGGCCCTGAAAAGCTTAGAAATATGGTATCTAACCAGATTCTTACTCTGGATGGCATTACCTTGGCCTCCAGTAACGCTGTGAGGAACCTTGGAGTCATTTTTGACCAGGACATGTCCTTCAATGCACATATTAAACACATATGTAAGACTGCTTTCTTCCATTTGTGCAACATCTCTAAAGTTAGAAATATCCTGTCTCAGAGTGACGCTGAAAAACTAGTTCATGCATTTATTACTTCCAGGCTGGACGACTGTAATTCATTATTATCAGGAAGTCCTAAAAACTCCCTGAAAAGCCTTCAGCTGATCCAAAATGCTGCAGCCAGAGTCCTGACAGGGACTAGAAAGAGAGAGCAGATTTCTCCTGTTTTGGCTTCCCTTCATTGGCTTCCATGAGACAGACACTATCTCTACTTCCAAGATTAGGCTTCAAACTTTCCTTTTTGCTAAAGCATATAGTTAGGGCTGGACCAGGTGACCCTGAATCCTCCCTTAGTTATGCTGCAATAGACGTAGGCTGCCGGGGATTCCCATGATGCATTGAGTTTTTCCTTTCCAGTCACCTTTCTCACTCACTATGTATTAACAGACCTCTCTGCGTTGAATCATATCTGTTATTAATCTCTGTCTCTCTTCCACAGCATGTCTTTATCCTGTCTTCCTTCTCTCACCCCAACCAATCACAGCAGATGGCCCCGCCCCTCCCTGAGCCTGGTTCTGCTGGAGGTTTCTTCCTGTTAAAAGGGAGTTTTTCCTTCCCACTGTCGCCAAAGTGCTGCTCATAGGGGGTCATATGATTGTTGGGTTTTCTCTGCATGTATTATTGTAGGGTCTACCTTACAATATAAAGCACCTTGAGGCAACTTGTTGTGATTTGGTGTTGTATAAATAAAATTGAATCGAATTGAATTGAAAATAAGTCGTTATTTAAAGGTTTGTCATTACATAAAGTACACAGATTAGCCTGCAGAAAAACACCATGCGTAACAACATCTAATCAGACAAAGCTTTAAATGGGTACCCCCTAAAGCAAGATTTTAAATCAGTATATTACACAGAATTTTCATCTGTAACAACTTAAAAATGAACAGTTACTAAGTGAGCATTCACAGTTAATTACACCTGAAGTTACCCTGAATTTGTGTAATCTTCAAACTAACCATCATGTAAAATCACCAAGACTGGAACTGGCTACAAGCATCTCAACAACATGGGGAGAAAATGACAGCTAGTGCCATTATTCACTGGAAGTAAAATAAATTTACTCTACACAAGAAAAAATGGTAATGAAGTCATAACTGCTGGGCCCACTGTCACCAAGAAAACCACTGTTAACACAATAAGCCATTACAGTTTCAAATCCCACAGTGCCAGTTAGGCCCTCCTGGTCAACAACACTAAAGACACATCGATTGGGAAATGTTAGTAATATTGTCATAATATACATATTTATTTATTTATATTTATTTGTGAGATGTTTGATCAGGAAAACAGGTTTTAGATTACTTGATGCTCCTTTTTCATTTTTGTCTGTTTTACACAATGTTACAACTTTTGGGGGGAAACAGTGTTGTGTGTAACAGGCATGAATTACAAGAAAAAACATTAACATGAGAGAAAAACAACAACAGAATAACAGATAAATGAAAACTTCACAAATATACTCCAGACAAAAAGCAACCTGCCCCCTTATTAGCAAAATAAAAGGGCTCTGATAATAATTTCTATTTGCATTTATTGTTAGGTGTAAAGAGAATAGCTAATTCTTTGTAAAGACTCCAAAGTGGTTGACCCTGAGATAATTAACCTGCATTTTGCTGACAGAGTTCCATTGTGGCCATTGGATTTACCATAATAGTGATCAATAGCTGCAGAAATATAGTGCAAACAACAGCAGTGGGCCCTATACAGTGAAAGGGAAGAAAGCTCTGAAGTATCATCTTAGGTGGTAAAGCCACATCAATTAAGGCCAGTAATTACGGCTTCATTTTGTGTTGATGGCATGTGAATGAATGAGACACTATTAAAGAAAAGATTGATGTTTCCACACAAGACAATAGTGGCAGTAATTCTGAAAGGTGCAGAGCCTGGAGATCACTCTGAGTTAACTAAAGTGCAGAAAAGGCTTTTCATGCAGACAAAAAGTGATTTCTGTATCAAAGATTAAGCTTAAAATCAGGACTCTTCATCCGGCTAAAAAAGCAGAATCAGTCGTCGTGTACGAGTAAATGTTGACTCAGCCAGGGTCATGTTTACTTTGAAACACAAAACGTCCTCCTGATTCACAGATGTTTCATTTCCTCAGACCATCATGGCTGTGTGCTCTGATGCAACGTTACATGAGGTGTTTCTCACTGGTTTATGTGCCAAACAGCAGGATGCTGACTCCATACAGACTTTAACTGAGTTAAGGAACTCAAAGCACGAATGGCTCCAAAGTTCCTGAATTTGAATTAAAACAAGAAAGAGGTGATTGTGGTGTCACTGGTGGGTGCTCTCCTGTACACAGTTTAAAGCCTGTCACCATTTAATGTCACTGGATTCCAGGAAGGACAGCGATGTGATAGATCCGTGCGATGGTAACACACAGCTTCTTTGAAGTGAGACAACAAACATGTTGTCAGATCATTCTAAAATAGTAATCCATGCCTTTATCATTACTCGGGTAGACTACTCTGTATTGGTGTTAGCCACACAGCTGTGACCTGCTACACAGAAAAGGAAGCATACTGGTCCAGTTTAATGCTCAGTGGATAACTTTAGAACAGCCTTGCCAACCTGATCCCTTTGAGCTGCGACACCTGAGCTCCAGATCAGCTGACCAGCGGCTCCTGAACGAGATCCAGGTTCGTCATGGTGCCGTTACACAGAGGCCTCCACACTGCTGATTTCTCTTAAGACCCTCCTCTTCTGTCTGGCTTTGGTGATTTTTGTTAGAACTTTGATTCAATTTATTTTGAATTTTTTTTATTTATTTCATTTTTATTGTATTCTACTGTATTTTTATTGCTGTGTTCAGCACTGTGGTCAGTGGTTGCTGTATACATAGCACTGGCTTGGCTTGGCTACACACTCCCCTACAGCTATATACACACATGTGTTTCAGTATTGCAGTAATGCATGAATGCATATTTCAGAGGGGATTTATAACACAATACAGTTTACACAAAGAAGCCCACAGTATAACTCCACAGTGTGCATGTCTCCCTCTGCCACCTCTCTGAATCACACAAGTTATATGAAACACTTTGAGGATTCAGGTAGAGAAGAAAAGCGATAAGAACCACTCCATTTACCTTTTACTGACACTTCCTGTAAGTTGAACACTGATTTATTAAAATGTGGGTTTGAACATAAAGTGGGTAGTAGTGGAGTTGACCATGAGGTTGATATTGTTACGGCCCTAGCAGGGCCTCTCTCTCTCTCTCTCTCTCTCTCTCCCTCTCTCTCTCTCCTGAGGGTGCCTGTGTGGGCGTGTCCCACTACCTCCTGCCTGAGATGCCACCTTTCCCTCCGGCGCAGCTGACTCCCATCAGAAATTAAGGGTATTTAAGCCCAGAGCAGGGTGAGCTCTGGGCCAGAGTGCCATTTGTGTGTGGGTACAGCTAGTGAGCTGAGTGTTTGCGGTGTTTCCAGCTAGTGAGCTGCGCTTTCCTTTTGACTTTTTGCTTTATTTGACCAACGCCTGAGTTTTGTTTGTGTTTCTTTTATGGTGATAACGGCTTGTCCGTCTCTTTTAGTTGAATAACTTCAATAAAACTGTTTTATTTAACTATTTTGCCTCCCTGACTCCTTTTTCTGACCACAGACGTGTTTCTGACAGAGCCCCTTGGTGACAGCACACAGATATAATAATACTGAAAGCACAACCAGCGAAGAGTTAAAGTGCGTCTCCCCATCATTGTTGTCGCTGTTGTCGTTCTTCTGTTCTGAGTATTCAAAGGTTCAGCTATTCACATTGTGTTTGTTTGTGGTGTCTATTCTACATATTGAGTTGTGCACAGAGTTTGCAATAAAACTCTAAATCCATTTAAGATTCATGATTTTGCTGTGGCGCTGCAACTAGTACATGAATGTGTCTGTTAGCTAACTTGCACTATAATATTTAACCAGATAAATAAAAAACTTTGCAGTGCAGACTTGGTTTGTAAAGTCAGCAAACTGAAAAGTTTAGTCTGCTTTTACAGTGCAAAAAACCCAAACCATGACACATTGTACTGTTTTCATACAATACACGAGTTGTAGAGGGAATTGAATTGTATAGTTAGGAAAAGTGCAGCGACCAGCACTAGAGCCGAGCAGGCCTCCATGTTCCCTCTGCAGCTTTTCATCACTTTATCACTGATTAAAACATGTATCAGTGCCAATCTATAAAACTATTATTTTGCTGAAGACATAGCTAACCAAACAAAGATTGAGGTAATAAATAAAAGCCTCGGCCTTTGTCTGAGGCACAAGCCTCTTAAAACAAGACTTATGTGTTTTCAATACTGAAGGTGTTACATTTGTCTCTGTGATTCCCTGAAAGAGATATAAGGAATAAAGGAGTGTCAATGGAGGCCTTTTGTCAGCACAAATAATCTTTTCAGACTATGTGTCATTATAACACTGAGCAATGGCAGAGCGAGTGGAAGAAATCCAGTCTGCACACAGTCTGACAGTCATCGTCAGTTAATCTCTCAGCTGCTAAGAGAAGAAGAATTTCTAATTAGAACAATGTGGCCATACAGGGGCCTGTGGTAGTGCAGTAATCATCTTTATGCTTGGCTTCATTGCTTAAGCATTCACTATGCACCTCTGAGCCAATAATGGAGAGAGAATTTCTCCTGTCATTGACTTTGTGCTTTTAACCCTTGAAATGAATGATTGATGTCGGGACACAGGGGAAGCAAACTGTTTATCTACTTCTGCTCAGCTCCATAAACGAAGGCAGGGAGGAAAGCGTACAACACAATCGTCATCGTCAGCGTGTGAATGATTTCGTTTGCAGAGGAGGTTGTTGCACTCTTGAGTACTGGTATAATGATATTCTATGTTTTTGTTTGGTCTGAACATTTTTACTAAAGAGAGGACGGAAATATATTTCTGTTGCACTATTATTGCTGCGAAAGCATTCTCACACATTAGTATTTAAGGCTTCATCATTAGGATGTTGTTGAAGATGACAGCATAGGGCAGACACACAAAACATTTCCACACTCTGATGCTGCCCACACAGTAAAGTTCACTGAGTAAATTTCACTCAAACTGAATACAATTGTACTCTAAGAGTATTTGGTCCCAGTCTAAATGGAGTAAAATCGACTCTTATGGCAGAGTCATACTTTCACAGTTAAATATACTCTGTTTAGTGCAAATGTTTTACTCTGCATGATGATAATTTACTCAGTTTAGTATAAAATAAAAACTCCACCCTAATTTCATTCTAAATAGAACAGAATTTTACTCTGAATATAAATAGAAGAAAAATTAACTTTATTTCACTCACTATGTAACTGTATTACAATCATTCACTGCAAGGTTTTAAAGGTACAATAAACAAACCAGAAAATATATTTTTGTTTCGGCAGCCACCTTTATTGTTCAGAGGAAACAGTTTGGTACACTATAAACTCTGGAATCACCATGACTGTGTGACACCTGTAAATCAAATGCTTTACAGCAGAAAAGCTCTTTGGCATGAATTACATGAGGTCCGTCTCTTTTACACACAACTTGAAAAGCATTGAAATGCTCATTGAGACTGTTTGCAGTGCAAAAGTAATCAGCAATAACCTCTCATCCTTCACAACAACAAGGTGGAAAAACTGGCATTTCACTATGGACCTTTATACAAACAACTAAATCTGCACAATAAATATCTCCATGGTGTTTTGCCCGTCTAACATTTAACAGCTTGGTGTTGATCGGTAGCTGAAGAGTCTCTGCCATCTCACAGCCCCAGTCCAATGCATTTCAAGAAAGCATGTTACCTGGTCCAGTGGTCAGTCTCTTGGGGTCAAATGTCAGCCAACTGAAAGCAAAAGCACTTTGATGTTTTGTTGCCAACGTTTTAGTTACATTTTTGAAATTTTTCAATTGTTTTTTCAAAGTGTTTTGCTTCATTGCACCAGCTATGCAACAGTGGTCCTGTTTGAAGCATACATGTTGTCACGGTTCTGGGTCAGTTTCGACCCAGTATTTTGAGTTTTGATTGATTAGTTTATTTTTGAATGTTTGTTGTGGTTTTGGGCGCTATGAGTATTATTATTATTATTATTATTATTATTAGAATTAGAATTCTATGGTTCTGTTTATTCATGTTTAAGGATTTGTTCTCGGTTGTATCTCACGTTTAGTTTAGTTCAGGTTCCATGTGTCATTCTGTCTGTCTCTCAGTGTCAGGTCTGCGTCTTGGTGTAGTGTTCTCGTTTCCTGTTTTATTGTGAAGGTCTGCGTCTCATGTGAGTGTGTTCAGTTTTACCTCTGTCTCGTCTTGTTGATTATTCCCAGCTGTGTCCACCACCTGTGTGTAATTCCCCTGTGTTTCTCTGTGTGTATTTAAGTTGTGTCCTCTGTCATTGTAGTTGCTGGTCCGTCTGTGTTTCCACCCTGCTTCATCTGTGTGTTTCCCTGCAGTCAACCATCATCTGTTTCCGCCCGCTCTCATTCATGTCCAGGTTCGTGTTCTGTAGTTAGTTTGTTCCCAGTTTAGTTTAGTCTTTGCTCCGTTCGCCGTTTGGCCATTTCCTTTTGTGTTTAATAAACCACCCTCACACCTGTACAAGTGCCTGCGTTTGGATCCTCCTTTATTTTCCACACGGCTCATCTCACTCGCCATGACAGTACGGACCAGCCAGATATGGATCCAGCGGCATTCAGCCCACCCAGGGAGCTTCAGGAGGCCGTTATCGACTCTGCTTCTAGATTAATCAACCAGTGGTTAGAGCATGAGGGAGAAGCGTCTCTTTACACTGTGGAAGCCAACCTACAACACCTTATTTCCAGTTACCCCTGGTTATTGGACTCACTGCATCCGCTCGTACAGAATTTTGTTCTTCACGAGCTTCACCTTCACCCTCCCGCCGCTACTGCTCGCCCACTCGCTTCAATGGAGGACGTGCCGTCCGACCGGCCGGACGAGGAATTATCCGGTCCGTCGGAGCCGTCTCCGAGACGAAAGCGACGTTCGCGCCGCCGGCGCGGCACCCCACAGCCGGATGTAGGGAGTAAGCAGTCGGCTGTGGTGAGTGAAAGGGACACTTTTTCTGCTGCGTCAGACTCTGTGACTGTGTTTTCTGGAGCTATTTTTTGTGTGTCTTCTGAATATAACAATAATTTTTCCGTCTCACCCATGGCCACTGCTCCAAAGACTGCCTTTGCTGAGCCCACATTCAGGGTTAATGACTGTGTTCACGCTGTTGTTTCTAAACCTGGAGTTACTGAGTCAAGCACCACGAGTTTAGGGAATGACTATGTTAGGGGAGCCTTTTCGTCCGCATCGGTTCCTTCAGGTAAAGCAATAAACTTCCCCGAAACAGTTTTTCCTGACCATATCCCCCCATCCACACCTTCACCACAAGTTAATGTGGGGCCTGTAACACAGTTATCAGTTCAGCCAGCAGCCCAGCTGCCCTCAGTTCAGCCAGCAGCCCAGCTGCCCTCAGTTCAGCCAGCAGCCCAGCTGCCCTCAGTTCAGCCAGCAGCCCAGCTGCCCTCAGTTCAGCCAGCCACTCCACCACCTGTTACAACTTCGCCACCTGTAGCTCAGTTGCCACCAGTTCAGCAGCCTACCCACTCGCTCATTCAGCCACCATCCTCACTGTCTCATTCAAAGCAGGGAACACACATCACCACAATATCTGCTGGTTCTCTTAAGCTGGCCATGTCAGAGACAGTTGCTCCCTCTAGGGCCTCCCCAGAGGCTGGGTGTCAGTCACCAACCAACTCTGGACCCCTAGAGGTCAAGACGCCAGCGCCAGCAGCCTCACTGGAGAACTCACCAGAACAGTCTCAGCACCCCCTGAGAGTTCAAGTGAGTTCACCCGCCCGCCTCTGTCCTCTGCTGAGTGTATTGGGGAACACTTCCAGCCCTCTGAGGACTGCATCCAACTGTTGCTGCCTGAGTCTAGCCACTGTGCTGCTCAGTCCCAGCCAGTGTCCACACTGGCAGAGGTCTCAGTACCTGCTGCTTCAGTGTCTATTTACACTGGAGGGCCCGAGGAGCCGTCCAGTCTCAAGCCATGTTAGCTGGGGGTTCAGGTGAACCCAGCCAGCGTCCTGCCTCGTCGGCTGGAGGGCCTGAGGAGCCCAGCCAGCCTCAAGTGTCGTCAGCCGGGGGTTCGGGAGAACCCAGCTAGCCTCAAGTGTCGTCTGCTGGAGGGCCCGAGTCGCCCGTCCAGCTTAAAGCCAAGTCAGCTGGTGGGTCCGAGGAGCCCGTCCAGCACCACGCCTCGTCTGCTGGGGGTCCTGGAGGACCCAGCAAGCACATCCTCACGTCTGCTGATGGTCCGGGGAAGTCTGTTCAGCCGTCATCTGCTGAATCATCCCCCGCGACTTCTACATCACCGCCTGCAGCATCACCGCCGTCAGGTTCCGCAGCCATCCCGCTGCCGCCTGGTCCAGCCTCTGTGTCTTCATCCACGCCTGGTCCAGCCTCCGTGCCTTCATCTACGCCTGGTCCAGCCTCCGTGCCTTCATCTACGCCTGGTCCAGCCTCAGCTCCGTCTTCGTCTGGTCCAGCTTTGTCTGGTCCAGCTTTGTCTGGTCCAGCTTTGTCTGGTCCAGCTTTGCCTTCGTCTTCGTCTGGTCCAGCCTCGCCTTCGTCTTCGTCTGGTCCTGCCTCGCCTTCGTCTTCGTCTGGTCCTGCCTCATCTGGTCCTGCGGTTGCCACACCGCCGTCATAGCCAGCTCGACCTGTTCCGCTTCGCCTCTGCTGGCCGTTTTCCAGGCCTCCAAGTTGGCATCATGGCCTTCGGGGACAGCCTCCGGACCTGCTCAGTGGCCGCCACTGCCTTCCAAGTGGTCGGCCTCCTGATTGGGTTTGCCTGCGTGGCCGCCGTTGCCGTGTGCACGGCCGGCCTCCAGAACTGTCCTCGTCCTTGTGTTGTCGACCCCCGGGTCGACCCCCTGAACTTTTCTTGGACTCTTGTTGAGCTCTAGTTTGGTTTTGTTTTTGATCTGTTTTCCTGTGTTTGTGGGCTGTTTTCTTGTGTTTTTAACTGGCTTTGGACTCTTGTGCCCCTTGTTTTTGGTTTCGGTATCTTAGAGAAGCCACATGTTCGGGATGTTGAACTTCTTGGCAACTGTGAACATAATAAAATTGCATTATACATTTGAAATAAACACCAGAACAAGGCAAAGAAAGTGAAATTAACTTAATTGAACAAAATAAACCTAAACAGTTGGTATAGCAGCTATTATAACATCATCCCAAAGCTTGACTGATTCACACCATGAAACACGCAGGAAATGTTGAAGTTTTTTACTCACCGCGTTCCAGAAATGATCTGTAGGTCAGCTGGCTCTCAAAACTGATGCACTTCTGTTGCTCTCTGTACTTCACACGCACAGCTCACATCCTTCATGATATGAAAAGGATATTTTTAAATAATTAGATTTACTACAAATACTTACAAAATTGAACAAAACACAGGCACACACAAAACACAAAGGGCTTAAGAAACATCTAAAACTGCACACTTGTGCAGACTGCAACCATGTATGCTTTTCAATTCGAGTAAAACACACGTGCTTGCTAAACTAACAGTATGGGCTCAAAATGTGGTCATAAATATTTTGTACTTGTAAATCAGTTTTGTATGTGTAAGAAGAATTTGTGTGTGGACTTAGCCAAAAAAAAACCCTGCAAGTTACAAGTACGAATTTTGACCCTATTTTTCTTCCTTTCATCTGATTGGTCAATGTCATGTCAATCACAAATGTAACGATCTTTTTTACACACACACATTCTTTTTACACATACAAATCCTGATTTACAAGTACAAAATATTTATGACCACATTTTGAGCCCATATAACAGCAGTACACATACAAGACTCAGTCCATTAAACACACATGCTCCTAACCAACGATCAGGCGAAAACAGTCGTGTATGTGACTCAGTTCAGAGTAAACCACACGTGCTCTCTAACTGAACAGGTGAAACATCCACAAACGTCAATCCTCGATAAAACACACATATTACTAACAGAACATCAGGTAAAAGAGTCAATTTTCATGACTCAGTTTGGAGTAAAACACGTGCTCACCGACCTTTGGATAAAACATTGGTGCACTGGATTTGCTACAAACACACTACTCAGTCAGTTATCCTACCTAAAGCAGCTATTGAGCAATGCTAAACTTAGTTTAGTGATATATACCTTAATGCTGTCTGTGAGTCTAATGACATTAATTTAGCAGAAGCTAACGTAAGTGTCAACCTTGCCAATTATGCAGCATGTAAGAGCCACAAACTCTCAAGCTGTAATGTTACTCACAGACCTTTCAGATAAACACAAATCCCCCATTTCATCCTAAATTCAATCATTATTGAGCACTTTACTCACTTACCTGGCTCACCTCTGACAGTTGTCTCTGTTCCACTGAGGGATAGTGGGCGTGGTCACGCCATATTACTCCATGGGAATTTCCTCTGTTCTTTTGCTCCAACTCTGGCGGCCAATCGAAATGATTACAATCCAAAATGAGTGAAAATAAAATTAACTCTCCCCATTTTCCTGTGTAATTGTAAGATGGATGATAGCTGAAGTCAAGCGTTTGCTCATTAAGAGCTGTAATTGTAAAAACTTCTTAATTGTTAATAGAACAAAAAAGGAGCAAATAGATGCAAAAGCACAAATATAAAATACTAAACTGTGGAAGTGAAACCTTAAAACAACTTACTGAAATGATGCAATAAAACATGTGTGATGACTTTAACATGTGAAAACCAAGTGAAAGCCAAAGGGAGTGGCAGGGTTAGCATTACGACACATCAAAAGCCAGAGACACAATCCTTTAGGTATTTCATTAAAAGACTTCTTCTGATACATCGAATGAATCTGTTTGGTGATGAAAGTTGGTAGAATCTCTAAATTGTGGATTGACAAAGCATCAGCTGCTAGATGGGTCAAGGTATTTAACTTCCTCTGACGAATCAAAGAAAACCTTTACTGTAATAGATGTTGTAATAGTGTAACAAAATAATATTCATCTACAATTCATCTACACAAACTCTGGCATTGAGTAAACTAAACTTTTTAAAATGTAAAAACACAAAAAACCTCTGAAATGTTTTTAGAATTTTGACAGTGTTTGACAAACTGTTTGAGACATACAGGCGAAAAGTCATGTAACGGCTGTAATACAGCACGACTTTACTAACAACCTGAGGCGTCATGTGAGGTTTGATCCAACATTGAGGTTATTTATATTAATCTATTTTGTTAGCCTTGTGACAGACTGGCAACCTGAGGTGTGCCCTGCCTCAGGTATTCACTTACCCATCCAAATCATTCAATTCTGGGGTTATAATCACTTTTGTCACCTCGGGTCCATAAAATCAAGCAACTAGGCCTTGTTGAAAAAACAGGTTACTGTCAGCAGTTCAGTAAATTCTTCCTTGATACCACCTGTTCATTGAGCCCAGTCATGAAATTTCCTCACTAAATATTCCACAGACAACTGTTAGTGGTATTATAAGAAAGTGGAAGTGACTGGGAGTGACAGCAACTCAGCCACACAGTGGTAGACTGCACAGAGTGGGGTCAACGGACGCTGAGGAGCACAGTGTGCAGAGCTCGCCAACTTTCTGCAGGACAACGCAAAAAATGTCCCCGTGGTGGGATCAATAAAGTCTTATCTTCTTCTTCTAAATGGCTGCAGACCTACAAAATTCACATAGCCTTCAGATTCTCTCTATAACTGTGGATAGAGAGCTTCAGGTTTCTCTGGCCAAGCAGCTGCATTACATCACCGAGCGTAATGCGAAGCATCAGAGCTCTAGAGCCGTGCAGACAAACAAACAAAAACAAAAAACCCAGCCTTTCTATTGGTGGAAAAATGTATATGATATGTGATATGGCAACATGACGTTTGGTTATTCAGGAAGAGGGGCAAGTTTTAGGAGTGACAGCGGCTGGAGAGTGAAAGAAAGAGAGTTTTGAGATGTGAGAGATTTGTGACGTTCAGTGTGTTTGGACTCTAAAGTTAGTGTGTTGTGTAGTCAATGGTTTTGTTGTGTGTGTCAGAACAATGTGGCGACCGCTGAATGTCACAGGTGCTGCTAAAAAGCCAGCAGCGGATAGTGAGGACAGCAGAGAGGGTCACTGGAGGCCCTCTGCACCCGTCTCCCAAATGTACGACAAACACATTATCCAACGTGCGAACAGCATAGTGAAGGACACTCTCCACCCCTCACATGCTGTTCTCCCTCCCTACATCTGCCAGACGGTTTCGCAGCATCAAAACTGTAACGACCAGACAGAGCAAGAGCTTCAACTCACTGATATACACACACACCTCACACACACCTCACAGTACTCATCAAAAGACTCAAAAACAACACAAACAACAATCCACTTCACATTGTCTCGGTCCTGTCTTTGTTTATCGTGCAGTTAGTATTGTATAGTTATCATTATAGTATTGTATAGTCAGTAATTAGTACTTTTTTACCTCTTAATTTTACAGAAATGTAGCACGTTATTTATTTATTATTATTTATATCTTTTGTACACTTACAAATGCACCATGCGGGGCTTGTGGTGAAACAGCATTTCGGTACGTGTATACTGTGTGTACTGTGTGTACTGTGTGTACTGTGTACTGACAATAAAGCTCTTGAATCTTGAATCTTGAAAGACAGATTACAGTGTAAACACTGTCTCTAGGGGGAAACAGGAGCAGTGACACACCTGCTGCTGTCAGCCCTGCAGGTATCAGGCTGTGTTGTTCTCCTTTATCGTGGACAGAAATTATTTTTTGGAGCAGCACAAATAATTTGTGTGACTCTTATCTGATGCAGAGCAGCTGATTGTTCTGTAAATAGTTTGAAATATTTATTTAAAAAACGCCTTGGCTGCATTTTTAGTAAATGTCATGGTCCTGGGTCGGTGACCCAGCGCTTTTAGTTTGTTATCATTTTCTAGATGATTGTTTAGGTTCTGTGTTATATTCGGTCTGCCTCTGAGTCTGCGTCTGTATCTGTCTGTCTATGGTGTCTCCCCATCTGTTTGTGAATCTGTCTGTTTAGTTCAATGTCTTGTCTGGTTCCATGTGTCTGAGTTTCCTGTTTTATTGTGAAGGTCCGTGTCGTATGTGAGTGTGATCAGTTTACGTTTCCCCTGTCCCGTCAGCCCAGATTCCTCCCAGCTGTGTTGCCCTCCTGTCTCTCATCCCCTGATTACTGGTGTGTGTATTTAAGCCCTGTGTGTTTTCCTGCCTGTTGCCGGTTCGTCTGTGTAACTCCGTGTCAGTCTGTTACCCTGTGTTCCACGGTGTCCTGTTCCTCGTCTGCGTCTCTCTGCTTCTCATCCCGTTGTCATATGCTCCCAGGTCTGTTATTTTTAGTTCTCCCAGTTTAGGTGTCTTTAGTTAATTGTTATGCCCCACTGTTTGTTTGCCACTACACCTCTGTAAATAAAACCACCGGTATCTCATCCACTGCCTGCATCTTGGGTCCTTCTTCCTACTCCACACGGCTCGCCTCGGCAGCCGTGACAGTACGAACCAGCCACTATGGACCCAGCAGCATTCAACCCGCCCAAGGAGCTCCGGGAGGACATTGTTTACTCCGTGGACAAATTAATTAACGCGTGGCTGGAGCACGAGGGGAGAGAATTTCGCCAAGCCGTGGCTAATCGGCTACAGCGCTTGGTTTCTGGTCTCCCCTGGCTGCTCAGCTCACTTCACCCGCTCGCACAGAATTTCATTCTGAACGGACTCCGTCTTCACCCCCCGGCTGCTACCACCCACCCTGCAACTCATGCTTCACTGCCCGGTCCGACAGAGGATGTTCTGCCCGGCCCGTCAACCCAGCCTTCAAGGGGGAAACGGCGCTCACGCTGCCGACGCTCCTCGCCACAGTCGGACCTGGGGATTTCCGAGCGGCCAGCTGTGGTGAGTGGACAGGACAGTATTGTTGGTCTGAACTGTGGGACCGTCTACTCAGGGGTGATGTTCTGTACGGCACAGGACAAAAACTGTTTATCGCCTGAAGCTCAGTTAGCCGCCCGGCCAGAAGCTCAGTTAGCCGCCCGGCCAGAAGCCCAGTCGCCACCTCCGCCACATTCAGCCTCACAATCCAGAGCTCCATTACAGTCACAGCCGGACTTATTACAAACCATGTTACAATCCATAGCCCAGTCAGTAGCTCAGTTGGCAGAAGAATCATCAGCTTTATCCTCCGTTCAGTCTCCAACTTCACCACCGTTGTCATCACAACCATTATGTCAGTCACCTTCAGTTCAGCCTCCTGTTCAGCAGCCACCAGCCCTGCATCCTGTGTCAGTTGCTTCACCTGTAAAACAATATAAGTCAATTCTACCCGAAAGACACTATTCCTCGTCCATCCATTCCAAGCAGAGAGACAAATCTAATAATAATGTCAACATTCCTCAAAGGCTGGCTAGTTCTGAGACTGAGATGCACTCCAGGGCCTCCCCAGAGGCTGGGTTTCAGCCCCCATCAGACTCTGGACCCCTGGAGTTTAAGAAGCCAGCTGAGGACTGCACCCGGCTGTCGCTGCCTGAGCAGGGTCAATGCTCTGCGCAGCTGCAGGCCGCTATGTGTTTGCCAGAGGCCCGCGTGCCTGCTGGTCCTGTTCTGTCCCTGCCAGAGGCCCGCGTGCCTGCTGGTCCTGTTGCGTTCCTGCCAGAGGCCCGTGTGCCTGCTGGTTCTGTTGCGTTCCTGCCAGAGGTCTCCGCACCTGCTGGTTCTGTTCTGTGTGTGCCAGGGGCTCCAGTGCCCACTGGTTCTGAGACTGTTTTTGCTGGGGGGCCCGAGGAGCCCGTCCAGTGTCCTGCCTCGTCAGCTGGGGGGCCCGAGGAGCCTGTCCAGCCTTCTGCCTCGTCAGCTGGGGGGCCCGAGGAGCCCGTCCAGCCTCCTGCCTCGTCAGCTGGGGGGCCCGAGGAGCCCGTCCAGCCATCAGCTGCAGTCTCATCACCCTCGCCTGCTGCAGTCTCATCACCCTCGCCTGCTGCAGTCTCATCACCCTCGCCTGCTGCAGCTTCATCATCCTCGCCTGCTGCGGCCTCAGAGTCTTCGGCCTCGCCTGGTCCGGTTTCAGCATCTGCTTCAGCATCGCCTGGTCCGGCTCCAGCATCCTCATCAGCTGCTTCGCCTGGTCCGGCTCCAGCTTCAGCATCCTCATCAGCTGCTTCGCCTGGTCCGGCCTCCGCTTCTGCATCCTCATCAGCTGCTTCGCCTGGTCCGGCCTCCGCTTCTGCTTCAGCCTCTTCGCCTGGTCCAGCCTCCGCTTCTGCTTCAGCCTCTTCGCCTGGTCCAGCCTCCGCTTCTGCTTCAGCCTCTTCGCCTGGTCCAGCCTCCGCATCCTCATCATCCTCGTCTGGTCCAGCCTCCGCATCCTCATCATCCTCGTCTGGTCCAGCCTCCGTGTCTTCATCCTCATCAGCGTCGCCTGGTCCAACTTCAGCTTCAGCATCAGCATCGCCTGGTCCAGCTTCTGCTTCAGCGTCCTCATCAGCTTCGTCTGGTCCAGCCTCCGCTTCCGCCTCGTCTGGTCCAGCCTCCGCTTCGCCTGGGGCTGCAGGGGCCACGCAGCCTTCAGGTCCCCTAATACCACCTCCACATCGTCGGTCATCTGCCAGGCCGCTTGTTGGGCATCTCCGCCACCGTGGACGCCCTCCTGAACGCCCTCCTGAACGCCGCCACTGCCTTCCGCGTGGCCGGCCTCCGGACTTGTTTCCACGCCGCTGTTGCCGTCCGCACGGTCGGCCCCCAGGACTGTTTCCACGCCGCCGTTGCCGTCTGCACAGTCGGCCCCCAGAACTGTTTCCACGCCGCTGTTGCCGTCTGCACGGTCGGCCCCCAGAACTGTTTCCGCGCCACTGCCTACTGCGTGGCCGGCATCCGGACCTGCCCCGCTGCCATTCGCATGGTCGGCCTCCTGAACTTGGCCATCTGGGCCTTTTTGGACTCTGTCCCTCCGTCCTGGGCCCCCTCCGCCCGCCCTGGTCACGTCCTTTTCTGTTTTGTTTTGGTCTGTTTTTGTGTTTCTGCTGGGCTGTCTGGGGCCAGCCCTTGAGGGGGGGAGGGGGGGGGGGTACTGTCATGGTCCTGGGTCAGTGACCCAGCGCTTTTAGTTTGTTATCATTTTCTAGATGATTGTTTAGGTTCTGTGTTATATTCGGTCTGCCTCTGAGTCTGCGTCTGTATCTGTCTGTCTATGGTGTCTCCCCATCTGTTTGTGAATCTGTCTGTTTAGTTCAATGTCTTGTCTGGTTCCATGTGTCTGAGTTTCCTGTTTTATTGTGAAGGTCCGTGTCGTATGTGAGTGTGATCAGTTTACGTTTCCCCTGTCCCGTCAGCCCAGATTCCTCCCAGCTGTGTTGCCCTCCTGTCTCTCATCCCCTGATTACTGGTGTGTGTATTTAAGCCCTGTGTGTTCTCCTGCCTGTTGCCGGTTCGTCTGTGTTCCTCCGTGTCAGTCTGTGTAACTCCGTGTCAGTCTGTTACCCTGTGTTCCACGGTGTCCTGTTCCTTGTCTGCGTCTCTCTGCTTCTCATCCCGTTGTCATATGCTCCCAGGTCTGTTATTTTTAGTTCTCCCAGTTTAGGTGTCTTTAGTTAATTGTTATGCCCCACTGTTTGTTTGCCACTACACCTCTGTAAATAAAACCACCGGTATCTCATCCACTGCCTGCATCTTGGGTCCTTCTTCCAACTCCACACAGCTCGCCTCGGCAGCCGTGACAGTAAACAGCTGCAAAAAACTTTGTTGTTTGCAAAACTCGGTTACTTTTTGAAGAAGTAACTAGTAATTATAATTAATTACTTTTTCAATGTAACCTGCCCAACATTGGTGATTATATTCTGTATTTTGCAGACAGAGTTACAGGACTCTCTCTCAGACCACAGCAGGAGCTTCACACAGACTCATACGAGTCAGAGCTTCATGTGTGTTTTCAAAATTAGAGTTCAAGTTATTTTTTTTACTTCCAATAGTGTTAACATGCTACAGGTCATGAACAAGATTGTTTAAATTTTTCATTGTAAGTGGGCTAAAGCACTTAATTAAAAGTAGTCTAACAGAAATGTAAATGCTGTAACTGCACTCTTGGAGTAATTTTGCTCAGTCAGCCACTCCTGGGAAGGTTCACCACTGTTGTGTGTTTTCGCCATGATGGGTCTCACCGTGGTTCACTGGAGTCCCACAGCTTTATAACAGCATTATAACATTTTCCAGACTGATCAAGCTCAGTTACTTCATTTCTGGTTGTTCCTAAACGTCTTGGATCACAGAACAGGTGTGACAGTAATCAGGCCTGGGTGTGGCTAGAGAACTTGGACTCAGCTTTCCAAAGACGTGTGACTGTACACCACAGTTAATTTATGTTATAAAATCAATACATTAATATTTAAATTTGTTTGATTATCAGAAACATTTACATGTGAAAAATATACTTAAAATAGGAAATCAGGAGGGGGGTAAACACTTTTTACACCACCGTGTCAAGAGTCAGTGGAACTGGTCCAAAATCACAACTAAAACATGCTATGACAGTATAGCATGTTTAATATGGGTGAGAATATTAAAGCAGCATGAAGCCATGTTTGACACTTTCCATTAATACGGTTAACGAGGCTGTCGGAGTGACATTTATTTGTCAGTACACAATGTTGTTTTCAAGAAATACTGACTGGGACATTTGAAGCAGTCCACTGTGATCAAAGTTGTCACAAACAAGCTGCTGCTGATCTGCTCTGCACTGACAATATCTCCCTACACTAAGTCGAAAATCAATTCTAATTGAACGCTCCACAACAATCCATACTATCACTAAGCCCAAGTGACCAGCCAGCTACATCATTACTCCATCTAAGGCTGCTCTGCAGCTGTCTCAGCATACAGCCGGACTCTGATCAAAGAGGACTTTTGCTTAAGGAAGACTATAATTATAGTTTTATACTTTTTATTCTGTAGTCATTTATTTACCATAATGATTACAGGAAAGCAAACAGCAGACTCTACTGTGGTCAAACTGAGAAATAATGAAGCTGATTTAATTCACAACACATAAAAATAGACCATGATGTCCTAGAATGGAATATGCATGAACTCAACAAAATATCTATTTTTCCGTTGTCGCATTGTTAGGTAAGCAGCACGTAAGAGCACACAAATACCTACACATGCATTGTGTTTACAATAATAAACACAAGGTACGCTAACCCTGTGTTTCTAAAACTGACAGTCACTGTAACTGATTAAGCTTTTTATTCTCTGTTAGATGATGGACTTCCCTCCATGTGTCGTCAGCATGGAGGGGTTTATGTGGTCCCAGAGGCTCTGTCATTTGGGGCGTTTGCTCCTTGGTAGGGACTCTCAAGGCAAACTGGTTCTGGGTAAGGACAGCTTGTCCATAACAAAAACCATGTTCGTACATAAGGATGCCCGTGGTAGCAGGCCACCCTAGGTCACAAGTTGATCTACGGTCATATGTTCTGGACCCTGAAGTGAAGACAGCAGCTGAGGTGGATGCTGGACAAGCCTGGCACACATAAATGTATGGTGAGGGTGTTCTGGGAATGCCTGGCAGAGGCCCTCTGTCCACAAGATTTTGAAGTCCCACCACCAGCAGTACTTCACTTCGTTCCGAGGGAGGCTGAGGACACTGAATCCCAACGGACCATGTCCATTCATCAGGTGGCTGGTGCCTGTCATAATGATAGTCCCTATACTAGATTGTGGCAACCAGAGGTTAAGGTAACCATCAAGCTGAAGGAGGTGTTGTGGGGGACTGTAGGGTGTACTTCAGCTAAGGGGATCACCCTCCTCAGCCTCCAGAGGAAGGTCTATGCCAGGGTGCCAGTGAGTCCATTGGTTGATTCATTAGTCAACCACCGGATCCAAGAGGCACAATGTGGAGACTGACACATGGATTGGGACAGCATTTGCAGTAATGTGCAACACTGCATGGGTCCATCATGGTAAAGAGAAAGCTGTGCATAAACGCAAAGCTGTCAATTTACCAGTACATCGTCGTCCCCATACCCGCACCTATCCCCACGAGCTGTGGGCATCAACTGAAAGAATTACAAGTTAATTTTTTCCCAAAGGGTGACTGGCCTCTGTCTTAAGGACAGGGCGAAGAGTTCAGTTATTTGAGAGGGGCTCAGAGTAGAGCCTCTACTCGCCCTCATCACAAGGAGCTAATCGAGGTAGTTTGGGCATCTGACTAGGACACCTCCCGGGTGAGCTGTTGGGACATGTCCAACTGAAAACTAAAGAAATGTTTTATATTTTTGTGCTCATCATATTCTAGCAGATCGAAAGATCTTAACTACTGATTCTCTATGAAAGAGAAATAAGGATTTGAATTTTGTGGTACATCATTCTACACTTCTGTTATAGTGTTACTGTCTTTACTTGGCTACATAATGAGTTGTAACCCAAACCATGAGCAAAAAGACTGCAGCTAAAGGTTATGAACAGGAGCATTTTTGCATCTGGCCTTATGCATGGGTGATTCACTTTCAGGAGAAATTAAAAGGGTCAAATTCAATTCAATTAAAATCCTCAGGCACACAATTTAATGAAATGTTATGAAACCTAACACTGAAAAACATCTTTGTGACACGTAGTTGTAAAGTTTCCTCCTTCCATCGCTTTTGCCAGCAGAACTGTACTGAAATAAAAGTTCATGCTAAATACTGTGTTAAGATTTGAATTATATATTTTGAATGCGTATTTGCTGATTATATTGTTTTAATATAAGAAAGGCCTAACTCTGAGTACACTCTGTGCCAGAAAGTGCTGACAGGAAACTTTTGCAGAAGCGTGCTTTTGCAGCTAGAATGAAGTGAAAGTGAAAGCAACTAGGCTGTTTGATCATGTGGTGTGACGTGAGAGCAAGTATATAAATAACCAGGCTTCTGTTTGTGCTTCAGACCTTGGGTTGTGTGTTATGAGAAAGGTCTCCATATCCGGATATGTAAAATAAAGATCATTTTTAAAGTAAAAAGACCACTTTTGAGCCTTGTGTCTTTTTGGCCCTAAGAATCTAAAAGAACTGTTTTTAACACTTGGTGCCGTGACCCGGATTCTTGTGCGGCTGAGGCGACTAATTTGGACCTTAAGGTACGATCTGATATGAGGTGGACAACAGACCGGTCTAAAAGAGGATAGGAAAGCGCAAGCCTGTTGAAAATACAGCAAAACACACCACTAATGAAAACTGATTAGACAGAGCTTTAACCACACTTATATCCATTGATGTAGATCATAATCTTGAGCTTATATAGTGTTCTGCGTTCTTCATGCAGCACTTTCTCCTCCCTGTTCATGAAAGACAGTCCAGTGTATCCTATGCTAAGGGAAGCAACAAAGGAAGCATTGAAGCTCCTTTCCTTAGTATTTGGAGAACTGGAACAGCTCTTATTATGGCAGTCACACAGATACTTCTGGGTCACGTCTCTCAGTGATGAACCTTTCTAGGTTCTATCGGGGTTCTCTGTCACCAAGTGCTGAGCCACAGTCCTACAAAACCACTGCAGTCCTCTTTGTAATGTTGACAGGCACTGGTTTGAACTGGTGCTGTATAAATAAGTAACTGTTTAAGTGAACTGAAATGAGTTTATACTGATATTTAATTTTTTCAAGGTAACTTATGCAGAGAAATAGTTTAAAAGGCCTGGTTTAACATGACAAACCAAACATGATCTTTCTGAGGGATTTCATTTCCTGTTTGGCTTTAAAAGTCACTTATCTGGAAAACAAAGTCCCAATCTGTAAGAATGACTTCTGCTATGAGTAAGTGGAACTATAACATTAGCACATTAAAGCTGTTTATAGACCCCCAAGTGTTAATGTGACTGTGAGGGCCACGTCTCCTGCTCCCAGGAAGCCACAACTGACATATGAATGTTCTACTTACCCCGTTTCTGCATGAAACTGAAAAGGTCATCGAGAAACTCTTTGCGTTTTTCATCATCATCCAGTTCGTATAACTGAAAAAAAGAAAGAACAAAATATCAAAATCATTTCTTCAACATTGATTAATCGTTGATGATGCCCCCTGAACAGTGAGGACGGCCCCATCAAGAAATTCTGATTCATCCTGAACACAGTGAGTGTATCTCATGGGTTTAACATGCACCGTCAATAAAAAATATGTTATTATTTATGGCCATAAACAGCTTCCAGCTCTACATGTCCCAGATCTACAGTAAACAATATGTCAGGTTTTTCTGTTCTGTTTAAATATATCTAACTTATTACAAAATACGGGCAGTTAGCACAAGCATGCTAAGATAATGAGGCTGTAATTTTCCTGTGTGTTTCTATTATTTCTAATGTTTTGCCCTATTTATTTACTAAACTACTAAATTACTTTACTAAAAATATCATAAACATATTGTCCAGATTCCATCCATCCATTCGCTACCGCTTATCCTTTTCAGGGTCGCGGGGGGCGCTGGAGCCTATCCCAGCTGTCATAGGGCGAGAGGTGGGGTACACCCTGGACAGGTCGCCAGTCTGTCGCAGGGCCAACACACAGGGACAGACAACCATTCACACTCACATTCACACCTAGTGGCAATTTGAATTATCCAATTAACCTATCCCTACAAACTGCATGTCTTTGGACGGTGGGAGGAAGCCGGAGTACCCGGAGAGAACCCACGCAAACACGGGGAGAACATGCAAACTCCACACAGAAAGACCCCGGCCTGATGGTGAAATTGAACTCAGGACCTTCTTGCTGTGCGGCAACAGTGCTAACCACCGTGCCACCGTGCTGCCTTATTGTCCAGATTGATTTTTTAATTAATTAATTAATTTTCATTAATTTTCCTTCTCTGTCACTGTTGCTCCTTTGTAGGCATAAACCATCATGTTTCCTAAACCAGCGGTTTTGTTGCCTAAACTGCTGCAGTGAAAAATGACATTTGAAACAGAAAAAAGATTCAAAATAGGAAAAAGAAATTCAGTGATTACACAGAATAAGGTGCTACATGAATCTGTACAATAGTTTACAGCATGTGTGGTCATGCTTCTTGCACTGCCAGGGATTCAAACAGAGATTCACAAGCTTAAAAAAAGGCAACTGACTTATTCAGGTTTGCAAAGATGTTTGACCTCTCATCTAAGAGACTGAGACATTTAACCCCTGGTGGGAGGTGTCCCCTGGAGTTGGTCTGTGGTGTAAAGGACTATGGACGTTTTAGGAAAGGCCGTCCAAATAACTGAGTTCAGGTGTTCCAATATTTCCACTGAACGAAGGACCAGAAGACTCATGCGCATCAAAATAAAGAACTTTGTGCTTCAATAATGAATAAAATATCATTAGTAAATTAATTTGGCAAAGTCTTTTAACATCTATCAAACATTAATCAGGTAATTCGTTATTTAAAAACTTAATTTGAAATAAAAGCATCAACAATGATTTATTATGTATAAAATGAATTATTAATCCATTAATAATTACTTCAAATCAAAAATGTATTTCACAAAACAGAATTTAAAAGATTTGAAAGTCTTTAATTTTCCACTCTTCATTGTCAAATCCATCTCTTTTTCCTGTTAGCTGAACATATGAGTGCAAATGTTCCCACATGTCTAATGATAAAGGGATGGTTACAGTGAAAGCTGTCACTCCTGTCAGTACAGACGACACTGATGATTTAAGTTCATTTGTTTTAATCACACACGAGCGCGCATTCACTCTCAGCTGGACACAGATAACTATCCAGGGTCATGCTCAGTTAATCCAGCCTCTAACGTTGGATTTTAGTTCAGTATATTGCAGTGAGGAGATTTCTCAGTTTATTACCTACAGTAACTATACTTAGTCAGATATGTGACAAACATACAGATAATGGATTTTAGTTATTAATAAAACATGAAAACCAAACCTGACACTGATTCTCTCTGAATGCTCTGTGCCCACAGAGGCCCTGAGTGATGTGATGTACACGTGTGAGTAATGTGGAAATCATTTTCATAAAGTTGGACTGTTAGGTTCACTGACGTTTGGATTTTTAGTTGATTGTTGTGTGTGTTGATGTGTTTGTTGATAACATCGGGGACTTCTTAGAGAGATGAGGATACATCCATATCTAGGGATGGGTACCGGTATCCGTTGCCATGATGGCACCGGTTCTGACATAAACGGTAGTAACCAGACCGAAAAGCAGCGCACATTTCGGTGCTTTTTTTCCCCTGAGCTGTGATACACTTTAGATTCTAGCCAATCATTTTACGTTTCCGAGGATAGTAGGCGGGGCCAGGTATGTCCGTTCTTTTAGAGCAGAGCTACAGATTAAAAATGTCCAAGGCGAAGCGGTCAAAGTCTGGCTGTAAAAGTCTGTGCAAACTCAGCGGCCTGCAACAAGTGCTTTAAGCTGATACTGTGATACTGTCAAAGGAGGTAACTCCTCGAATCTGATGAAACACCTGGCGACGCATAGCGGTTTTTTTAAAGCCGAGAAATGCACCGTATTTGATAGCTTGCTGCGAGACCTCACACCGAGCACATCTACTGCGGGTGTGGTGCCTGTTATCGGACCCGGAGTTAGCAACATCCCCCAAAAACCCGAAGAGGAGAGTCCTGGCCCCTAGCCCTGCCAGTGTAGCAGAAATGATGAGGATGATGATGCAGCAGCAGCCGTTCTTCTCTGCGTGAGTAGCTTAATGTTGTTCGTGTGTAATTTACGTTGAGTAGGCTAACCACGTTATTACATTAATGCATGTAAGGTGAACTAGCAAACATCATCATAGCTACATGCGGCTGTCTTCTTGTTTGATGGCAGATACTCCCTTCACCCTGGCCAAAAAGGCTAAAATGACCAAAGAAAAAGTGGAAAACAGTTAAACATGAGAGGTTTTTGGACAAAGTTTGTGTTTTTTCCATTGTTTAAGCACTGCTTCCAGCCAAGAGTGATACCATATATGCCCTATAGCTGCAGAAAAGGCTAACATTGTTATCTTTTTACAAAAAAAACAGCTGAACATGAGAGGTTTTTGGACAAAGTTTGTGTTCTCCATTCTTTAAGCACCGGTTCGAGCACCGTTTAAGCACCGGCACCGTTTCAAAAGTACCGGTTTGGCACCGGTATCGGATAAAACCTAAACGATATCCATCCCTATCCATATCTGTTCCATAGCACAGTCACAGAGGACGTTACAGCTTTTTGGCATCAGGCTCCGACTCAGGAAAACCTTCAACCTCGACTTCATGCAGGAGAGACTGAATCCTGACTCTGCCTCTTCTTTACCTCCTGATCTCGTTCTTCTTTATCCCACCATTGAAATCATTCCAACAGAGTCATTAAGAAGGACACATTTAAACTTTTACCTGCTTCATGACTTTGATATTCTGAAGTTAAACTCAGTTTAAACAATTTTTCCATTCTGCATTATGTTCACTATTTTTACATACAGATAACGTGAATATGAATACTGAACTTGTTTAGTTACAAATTTAGCAGACTTCAAAGAATGTCCCCATCCAGCTAAACTGGTATCAGTTTCCCAGCTTTTGAATTCCAATCTAAGGGACTGTCTGAGCTTAGTTTTGGTGTTAAAGAAGAACGCCTGGCTCAGTGACAAATGTGTCTGACATGTCTGACTGGTCCAGGTCCTGGAAGTGTAAGGAGGTTGGAAATAAAATCGTCTGGACTTCTTGAAGTTTCTTTACCTCTCAGCCAAGAAACGTCTTCAGTTCTAAAACCAAATGGTGGAGTCTCAGGTATTTAAACTAGGGCTAAATATGTAACTTACCTTCTTACGTAGGAGCTTCCTAGTGTCTCAACTATTTAAAAAACCATTTGTTCCTGTTTGATTTTGGGTTTATCTGAGCAGATCTCTTGGCTTTTATTATGCAGTCACGGTCTTGTTTACTTGTTTTTGACTTCTCACAACTTTCACCATAACACACTGGATATAGGAGGATGATGATGTATTTATAACAAAAATAAACTTGTGTTTTAACCTCTTGGGAGATGAGATATGAGATGTGACAATATCGTTTATATCGATATAGTCTATGTTACTTTATAATTATACTTGTGGAGCCGCTAGTTTGCCTCTCTTTTGTCCACTTTTGTCTCTACGCTGTGTTACTCGGCCTCGCCTCTCCATCACTGAACACAGCTCCCCCTCCCCCATCGCTTCACCTGCAGGCAACAACAAGATGGACGCGGCAGCTATCAAAGAGGAGCTGCTTGGTAATAATAAAACATTTGGAGATTATTATTCTAGTGCTGTCAGCATTACTCTCGTTAAAATGACGTTAACGCCATAGCTGCATTAACGCAGCAAATACTGTAGTAGGGCTGCCACAAACCATTATTTTGATAGTCGACTAGTCACCCCCTGTGAAAGCAGGGGCGGATGAAGACCCTTTCTGGATGGATTTAATGGCAACGAACCACGGACGGTACCAACGATGAATAGATCAACCAGCATTGCTAATAATGGACCATCAATGATGGTAGGAAAGAAGCTGCAGAACTGCATTTGTGGCTGGTCAAAACTAACAACTGACATGGGCCTTAAAATCCACAAAGGCAGGAAGAAGTAAAATGGTAAATGGTCTGTATTTGTATAGCGCTTTACTTGGTCCTAAGGACCCCAAAGCGCTTTACACTTTACACAATCATCCACACATTCACACACAGAAGAAGTGCCTCAGCGAGCTGAGAAAGGGGCCTCGCATTGACACATACTTTTTAAAAAGTAAGTCAAATCAGTCGATTGAAGTCCAGAGGCAGGAGAATCCCCACAGTCCTCCGGGTATCAGCACCCTGATCGAAGTCCATTGTCGTACAAACAGTCTTAGAGAAGCCCATAAAGAGCCTGGGATGGTGGTACAATGCAGACCTCAATGATACGTGGCAACTAGAACAACTAAGGCAGAACTTGGCTGATGACCTCCAGCGGATTAACAACACTGCACTCCCAGGGAAACTGAAGCTCTGGTGCTTCCAGTTTGGGTTATTACCCAGACTACTGTGGCTGTTGACAAAGTACGAGGTCTCACTCAATCATGCCAATCGACTAGAGAGGCTAGTGAGCTCCTACGTTAAGAAGTGGCTCGGACTTCCCAAATGCCTCAGCAGCCTTGGACTCTACAGCGACGGGATACTGGCATTGCCTATCCCCAGTCTGGTTGAGGAGTTTAAATGTGCAAAAGTGAGGCTTGAGATGTCACTCACGGACTCCCGGGACCCCATAGTGAGAGGCACTGCTCCCACCCTAACAACAGGGAGGAAGTGGACCCCGGCCACATCTGTGCTACAGGCCAAATCTGCTCTTCAGCATTGTGATGTGGTGGGTCACGTCCAACGAGGATTTGGTCTTGGCGCAGTAACACCTCGGTGGCAACAGGCGTCTGTAACCGAACGTTGGAAAATGGTAGTGGAGGAAGTGCGACGACAGGAGGAAACAGCCAGACATGCCAGAGCCGTGGCGCTGGCCAAACAGGGTCACTGGATGAATTGGGAGAGTGTGGAAAAGAGGAAACTCATGGAATGAAATCTGCGGCATGGAGGCTAATAGACTAAGTTTCATCATCCGAGCGACATACGATGTGCTGCCTTCCCCAATAAATCTGCAGCTGTGGTTTGGAAAGGACCCATCCTGCCCCCTGTGTACAGTCCCAGCAACACTCAGGAAGGAATACCTTAACTATACTGGATGAAACTCAAGATACTCAAAGTCCAAAGCGTAATTAATAGCCAACCTATCATAACTCGAACCTCTAACACCTAAGTGGGGCTGGTAACAACGGTGCCTGTGATCTATTTTTAGACTCAATTTGCTTCTCTCAACATGCAAAACAACCCACCCACCACTCTGCATTTAACAGCATTCTCTGAAGACCGTGTTTCGTCTGATCATTTTTAATAAAATTCACCATAATGGATTACAGGGCAGTGGGGAACTAAGTTTAAAACTGTCATTTCTCCAGTGTTACCTTTTTCATTGCCACGTGCCAACACCGTGCACTGAGCTCTGCTTCCACAGAGGGGGAATATCTTTATAACAGCATTACATCTTCACTGTGTGACTATAGATACTGTGGCTTCTTGGAAAAAGAAAGCATCAGATCAGAAGTACTGGACTCCCTGGCATAAACAGATAAAAACAGATAAATAAATAAGCTGTAAATAAGCTGGAGAGCAAACGAAATCTTCATTTAACCTGGAAACGTTGTTTGCTGCTCTATAAAAAGCCCTCCATAAGGTAGAAAAAGAAGATGTGTTGTCCTGATACTGACGTATTGGCAGTTGCTATGAGAATTCAGTCATATTAGGACAATAACTGTACATTCCACCCAAGGAAACAGCCAAAATCCCGTATCATCCACTCTTCATAATATAAGGAGACTGCAATCACATTTCCCTCTCTCCCACCTGAGTGGATTCACACAATTGGTTGTCTGCCGTGTCAGAGAAAATAAAACAGCTGACTCGTCAGTGTCAAAGATGCTTACAGAGCTACTGACATAGCACCACTGAGAAGGTCAGACCACAACTCGGTTTTTCTGCATTCGTGTTAAAACCCCTTCATCAGAGACAGCCTGCAAATAATTTTACAGTCCAAAAGTTGACACCTGATGCCTTTGAAAGCTCTAAGGCCCTGCTTTACATGCCCAGACTGGACTGTCTGGACAGTAAGAACAGTACAGACACGTTGTTTTAAACTTCTGTAGAGACACCATCATACCTACAAAGACTGTACGCCAAGTGACATAAAGAGCATCCTCAACCAGAGAAATGTAGCTTTTAGAGATGGAGACAGAACGGCTCAAACAGGTACAACATGAGCAGAAGATCAGATACAATAAAAGGAAAAGACAGCCGCTGTTGTCTGATGTGAAAAGAGCTGATGAGCTCAACTAGTTGTTTAAGACATTCTATGGTCACACCCACTCCCACTGCTGCTGCTCCGTCCTCCTCTCCTAATTTTCCTCCAATGTGAGAATCATGCAACTCCATCATCTCCTCCACAAGTGTGCTTCTGCACCACAGCTTCTTTTTTTCTAGTGTCATGACAGCAGCACCATCCCCATAATAACCATTAAAAGCTTTAATGGGAAAAAAACTGGAGTCCTTCTCTAAACCACCTGATCAACAAACGGGCGTGAAGAGAAGTAAACCTCGCAGCTGCTCCATCCACCACTCTTTGTTTTACACAGTAAGAAAGTAAAGCTACATAAGTAAGGCTAGTTTAAATGAGGCACTGTTAACTCCGCCTGACACAATATTTAGATTTGTGTACTAGACCATATTTATTTCAAGGCTTTCGTAACATTATTTTTCAGATTTAAAGTAAAAAAATATCAAACATTATATTAATGAAATGTTATCAGTATTTATGAATGAAATCTTTTTTCCCCCCACAGGAACTAAAATGTACAAACTGAGCCAGAAAAACTGAGCCAGTGAGGATGGGTCAGTGAATCATTATTAACGTTATCAACATCATCGTCGTCGCTGTTTACAGCACACACGCACACGCACACACACACACGCACACGCACACACACACACACACACGCACACGCACACACACACGCACACACACACACACACACACACACGCACACACGCACACATACGCACACACACACTCACACACACACACACACACACGCTCACACTCACACACACACACACACGCACACACACACACACACGCACACACACACTCACACACACACACACACACACACACGCACACGCACACACGCACACGCACACGCACACACACACACACACACGCACACACACACACACACACACTCACACACACACTCACGCACACACACACACACACACGCACACACACACACACACGCACACACACACGCACACGCACACGCACACACACGCACACACGCACACACACACACGCACACACACGCACACACACACACACACACACACGCACACGCACACACACGCACACGCACACACACGCACACGCACACGTATTTCTGCTTCCTGCTAATGGAAGAAAGCCGTCCAAGAAGACAGAGAAAAGCCAATTTTGTTTTATTTTATCTGACTTTACTACACTTGACATTATTTATTTACTTTTGTATTTAAATGTTTTTATCTTTTCGTATGGCATTAGATACTAGATGCTGTTTTCTGACAGATGATGCAGCTAAATTATTCAAACATGATCCAATGAGCAGTTCATTTTCAAACACCTGTTTCCTCATTAATGAGGCAAAAGTATTTCTTATCCAATTACTCAATGAGTCGATGGAATAATAGAATACTTGATTACTAAAATAACCACAAACGAGACTATGCTTGGATAACAAAGTAAACTAGTTCCTGAATACAGACGAACTATACGGGGCAAAGTCGCCTCTTTCTGTTAAGGACACTAAGATCTCTTGACTTCAGAATCAGAATCAGAATCAGAATCAGAATACTTTATTGATCCCTGGGGGAAATTATTTTTTGTTACAGTGCTCCATTTTAAACCAACATTAAGACAAGACAGACAATACGCTAACTAAGAATAGTACAATATATACATATATATACATACATACATACATAAGTCACTCATAGATAAATAGTTGGAAAAGAAACATGTGTAGTTGTAGCAGCAAACAGTGTGTTAAGTGGATGCGTTGTACAGGGAGATGGCGACAGGCAGGAATGATTTCCTGTGTCGTTCAGTGGTGCTTTTCGGTAATCTCAGTCTCTCACTGAACGAGCTCCTGTGACTGACCAGCATGTCATGGAGTGGGTGCACTGTATTGCAGCAGATGGCCTCTCTGTTATCAGTGTGCTGCTCTGTGCTGCAGTCGACTGGGGAGGCAGCATCAGGGAACTGGGACTCACTGGGAGAGGTGGTGGAAAGATCCTGAATAACTCACTTTACATCTTTATGAAACAAAAAACTACTGGAAGACTACTCTGTCTTTGTTGTAAAACAGAGACACAACATCACTGCCACCCACAGCCATCAGGCTAGCTGATTCTCATACAAACAGCAGATGGGCCATGTCAGCTTTGGGATTAACAAAGTTAATCTTATTATTTCTAAATTCAGATAAATCTGATGTTATTGTACTTCACTCTAAAAACATTAGAGACCAGATGATTACTCTGGATGACATCAGTTGGTCCTTCGGTAACACTGTGAGGAATCTTGTAGCTGTTTTTGACCAGGACGTGTGCACATTAAACGTATTCCAAGGTGTGCTTTCTTTCTTCTGTGCAGTGTCTTTAACCCTTTAAGGTCTATCACAGAACCAAGTCTGCCAGAGCATATCTTTATATTTTTACAGGCTGTACTGCCATTTTTGGGAGCATTTCAAGCTGCTATACATCAATACAACCATTGTAGCCCAAATTTTAATAATATGTCTGCATTAAGTCCATAGTAACTGCCTAAATTACATAAAAGTGCAATATACTCCAAAAAAATTGAAAATAGCTTTTGTTTTTTTTACATATATTTTTATCCATCCATCCATCTTCATCCGCTTTGTCCGGGGCCGGGTCGCGGGGGCAGCAGCCTAAGCAAAGAGGCCCAGACCTCCCTCTCCCCAGCCACCTCCTCCAGCTTGTCCGGGGGAATACCAAGGCGTTCCCAGGCCAGCCGAGAGATATAATCTCTCCAGCGTGTCCTGGGTCTGCCCCGGGGCCTCCTCCCGGTGGGACATGCCTGGAACACCTCACCCAGGAGGCGCCCAGGAGGCATCCTTGTCAGATGCCCGAACCACCTCAGCTGGCTCCTTTCGATGTGGAGCAGCAGCTGCTCTACTCTGAGCCCCTCCCGGATGGCCGAACTTCTCACCCTATCTCTAAGGGAGAGGCCAGCCACCCTTCGGAGGAAGCTCATTTCTGCCGCTTGTATCCGCGATCTCGTTCTTTCGGTCACTACCCACAGCTCGTGGCCATAGGTGAGGGTAGGGACGTAGATCGACCGGTAAATTGAGAGCTTCGCTTTTACACGAATTTCAGAGGTTTATAGCTCTGTTACCCTCCTCTGCAGCCCCTAATCTCTTCAATGTGTTCAGCTGATGCTAACTGGCCACACCTAGTCAGGTGTGGATAAAAGCATACCTGAGGCAGGCTTTTTACGAAGCTCACGCAACAAGCTCAAAACTGTAAATACAAAAAAGTTGCACAAAATAGTTTCCAACCATAGGAGATTTATTCTGAGTGTCTTCATAGTTTTATTTTTGACATGTACCAATTTTTATATACTGCAGGAAAAAGGAAAATAAATATTATCATGCAAATTTACAAAAAAGAGGATGTGCATCAAAGTAAACTACTTCCAGCAGTGCAATTTGAGTTCTAAGCATCCCAGAAACTATTCAGAAAAGCATAAAGTCAACATGACTTAAAAACAGCAGTATAGGTCTATAAGGCCCTGAAGGTAAAAAACTACATTTTCCGTGGAAACTTCCGGTTTCAGGCAGGTGATGGCGGACATGCGATAGTTTGCGCTGACGTCTATTCCAACATAGGAAGTGCTATGAACAGCTGATCGGATCGGCAAAGCGTGTTTCTGGAATATTATGCTTTTGTTCCTGGAGCGCTTTTTATGCAATTTTTGCAAAGCTATATGTGGAAGGGAACTGTGACTTAGGACAACCTAATGGCATAAGATGTAAGTACAACTCCTCCGGTTTCTTATTCCAAAAAAAATATTGCGCTAGCTTGCGTGGTTCCAGTTTTACCGGGATTTAAAAATAGTTACGCAAAACGGAGCGTGCTGGTTACAGTGAGGCCTCAACCTCGTGTTGTGCGCCTCAAACATTCTAAAACCGGCTTTACAATAAGACTCCCCTTATAGATGGCTAATAAATAGTTTATAGCTATATTATTAATTAATCTGTAAATGCTTTATAAACCATTATTAATGGTTTATTATGCATTAGTTAAGGGCAAGAACGAGAAAAAACTGACCGGTTTCTTGCCAAATAGTGAGCCAAATGTGTTCACCTATATATTTCATCGAGTTGCTATATTAAACATTTCAGACTAAGTTACTATCCTGTAAGCACAATCAGCATTTGTAAACATATTTTTTATCATATAAAATTGTACTTCATAAATACATTATAAATATCCACAACTATCAATCGGAGCCTTGTTGTAAAGTGTCAAGCATGACACCATTTATTAATGACTACTAAACATTTATAAATGACAAAAGAGAGTCTTAAATGTATAATGTCACCGTTTATAACACTTAGACCTTAATTACAATCAGTGCTTGAAATAACATTTAACTACTGTCAAAAATGGCAATGTATTGTAAGAGTAACACATGTAACATTAAATGTGTTTTTTAAAACACCAAACAGTCACCCACTCCAAAAAAAGTTCATGCCAGACTGGTTCAAACTGGAAATACTTTTTGTATGTCCTTAAATAAGCGTCCCAGTGGTCCATCAGGGTGTCGCGAACCAAGACAAGATGACCACTCAAGAACCATCAGGTGTTCCTCCAGCAACTTCTCAGTGCGATTTCCTCTTAGTCTACGGACATGTCCTTTGATGGTCATCCAAGCCCTTTCGATATGCTGTGTATGACTGCCAGATTGAGGATCTACAAACCACCTGCTGTGATTTACAGTGTAATGTCTGTACCCTATGTTTGTCAAAACATTCTTGTAGGCTCTCCACTCATCACTGATAAGGGCACTACCCAACTTAACATGCTGTCTGATCAGAGGAACAAGGTGGCGCCTTGATCGTTTTTCAACAAGTTTTAACACGAGCCTTCGCCTTTTGTCTTTAATTCACATCATTCCAAATACCCATTTCTTCCTTTTCCATGCATTTCCAAAGCGTCCACGTGCATACTGAAAACAAAAAGAATAAAATTAAACAAAGAAACATTCAAAAAGATGGTTGCTTCTTAAAACTTTAGTCATAATCCTGTTATTAAAGTAAATTGGAATTTAACTTCACTACCTAACAGGATGGCCAAGATGTTGGTTGAATACCTGTTTTCTGTACTTTAATTTCCTTTTGGGATTAAAAGTATTTTTTGTTGAAATATTTTAATTCTTACTCGAATGTTAAAATATTCAAGTAATTATTAGAGTAAATATATATTTATTAACCCTTTAGAACCGGTCGGAGCGGGCACGCTCCATTTTGCGTAACTATTTTTAAATCCCGGTAGCACTGCAACCACGTAAGCTAGCGCAATAATTTTCTTGCATATGAAACTGGAGGAGTTGTACTTACATCTTATGCCATCAGCTTGTCCTCGGTCACGGTTTCCTTCCACATATAGCTTTGCAAAAACTGCATAAAAAGCGCTTGCAGGAACAAAAACATAATATTCCAGAAACAGGCTTTGTGTGACCGATCAGCTGTTTGTAACACTTCCTACGTCCATCAGCGCGAACTATCACATGTCCGCCATGACCTGCCTGAAACCGGAAGTGACGTCATTTTGCGGAAATGTAGTTTTTTTTTTACCATCGTGGCCTCATGAGCTTATACTTGTGTTTTTAAAAGTTATGTTTGACTTCATGACTTTCTGTGTCGTTTCTGGGATGCTTAGGACTCATATTGCACTGCTGGTGCAAAAAAGAAGCTGTGGTGCAAGTTTATTTTGATGCACATGCTGTTATTTTGCAAATTTGCACTATAATATATTTTTTCGTTTTTCCTGCAGTATATGAAAATTGGTGTATCTCAAAAATAAAACTATGAAAACACTCAAAATAAATTTGCTTTGGTGGGAAACTAGTTTGTGCAACTTTTTTGTATTTACAGTTTTGAGGGATAAACCTCTTAAATTTCTCTAACTAGAAATATATGTTAAAAAACAAAAACGATTTTAAATTTTTTTGTAGTTTATTGCACTTTTTTGCAATTTATGTAATTACTATGCACTTAATGCAGACATATTATTAAAATTTGGGCTATAATGGCTGTATTGATGTATAGCAACTTGAAATGCTCCAAAAAATGGCTCCACAGCATGTAAAAATATACTATAAGCTCTGGCGGACTTGGTTCTATGGTCGGTCTTAAAGGGTTAACTGATTTTTTATTGTATTTGTTGCACTAATAATATAGTTACTACACTGAAAACTAATTTTTGTACTTATGGTAAAGGTTTCCATGTTTAGAGGACACATTCAGATCTGCATTGATTCTAACAAACCTGTCTGAGAGTTTACCAACCTTTCGTTGATGACGGAGACAGCTTTCATCTATAACCACATCTGTGTCTTTTAATTGCACGTATGCAAACATGTCAAATGTGTCTTGCCATGCTACTTAGTGTTCTGGAGCTGCCAGCCACTTCATCATTGATCATATCTATTTGTCTGAGCCTGAGCCCTTGTGAAAATCTGTGATAGAAATTGAGACAATTATTACTTACTGAGGCCCTAATTTTATTTCACAAGTCTTGTATTGGTGTTCAATTATGAAAGGTGCATTGCTATTAATGTCTACATCTACATATACCTGTAAATGAACTTCATCCAACTGAAAAGAGATGTTTTTGATTTCTCAAAGAGGGAGCCAGTTCTATTTGTTCTGGAAACTTTCCTATGACTTGCTCATTTGCAGCACCTGAGAACATACAGTGGGGCAAAAAAGTATTTAGTCAGCCACCGATTGTGCAAGTTCCCCCACTTAAAATGATGACAGAGGTCAGTAATTTGCACCAGAGGTACACTTCAACTGTGAGAGACAGAATGTGAAAAAAAAATCCATGAATCCACATGGTAGGATTTGTAAAGAATTTATTCGTAAATCAGGGTGGAAAATAAGTATTTGGTCAATAACAAAAATACAACTCAATACTTTGTAACATAACCTTTGTTGGCAATAACAGAGGTCAAACGTTTACTATAGGTCTTTACCAGGTTTGCACACACAGTAGCTGCTATTTTGGCCCATTCTTCCATGCAGATCTTCTCGAGAGCAGTGATGTTTTGGGGCTGTCGCCGAGCAACACGGACTTTCAACTCCCGCCACAGATTTTCTATGGGGTTGAGGTCTGGAGACTGGCTAGGCCACTCCAGGACTTTCAAATGCTTCTTACGGAGCCACTCCTTTGTTGCCCGGGCGGTGTGTTTTGGATCATTGTCATGTTGGAAGACCCAGCCTCGTTTCATCTTCAAAGTTCTCACTGATGGAAGGAGGTTTTGGCTCAAAATCTCACGATACATGGCCCCATTCATTCTGTCCTTAACACGGATCAGTCGTCCTGTCCCCTTGGCAGAAAAACAGCCCCATAGCATGATGTTTCCACCCCCATGCTTCACAGTAGGTATGGTGTTCTTGGGATGCAACTCAGTATTCTTCTTCCTCCAAACACGACGAGTTGAGTTTATACCAAAAAGTTCTACTTTGGTTTCATCTGACCACATGACATTCTCCCAATCCTCTGCTGTATCATCCATGTGCTCTCTGGCAAACTTCAGACGGGCCTGGACATGCACTGGCTTCAGCAGCGGAACACGTCTGGCACTGCGGGATTTGATTCCCTGCCGTTGTAGTGTGTTACTGATGGTGACCTTTGTTACTTTGGTCCCAGCTCTCTGCAGGTCATTCACCAGGTCCCCCTGTGTGGTTCTGGGATCTTTGCTCACCGTTCTCATGATCATTTTGACCCCACGGGATGAGATCTTGCGTGGAGCCCCAGATGGAGGGAGATTATCAGTGGTCTTGTATGTCTTCCATTTTCTGATGATTGCTCCCACAGTTGATTTTTTCACACCAAGCTGCTTGCCTATTGTAGATTCACTCTTCCCAGTCTGGTGCAGGTCTACAATACTTTTCCTGGTGTCCTTCGAAAGCTCTTTGGTCTTGGCCATGGCGGAGTTTGGAGTCTGACTGTTTGAGGCTGTGGACAGGTGTCTTTTATACAGATGATGAGTTCAAACAGGTGCCATTCATACAGGTAACGAGTGGGGGACAGAAAAGCTTCTTACAGAAGATGTTACAGGTCTGTGAGAGCCAGAGATTTTCCTTGTTTGAGGTGACCAAATACTTATTTTCCACCCTGATTTACGAATAAATTCTTTACAAATCCTACCATGTGGATTCATGGATTTTTTTTTCACATTCTGTCTCTCACAGTTGAAGTGTACCTCTGGTGCAAATTACTGACCTCTGTCATCATTTTAAGTGGGGGAACTTGCACAATCGGTGGCTGACTAAATACTTTTTTGCCCCACTGTATCAATGAGTAAAATAAAGAAATGGACCCTTAAACAAGAGCATTCATTGAAAAGATAATCACAAAATTAAGTATGAAGAAAATAATAATGAAAAGGGGTTACTGCTGCCTCTTGCATTGATAACAGAAATATTTTGTAATATTTAACATGCACTACATTATCATGCATTATACATACCACATATATTGGTCTTTCTTCACCACGAAAATCATTTTCATCTTATGGTGACAAACAGGGCATCTAAGCTTCTTTTTTAGCAGGTGTTTCTTCTGCAGCCATTTAATGAGCCTGAGTGCCTTATATTTAGTTTGTTTTCCTTCTATTCTGGCGCACAATCTCATTCCCAAAGACATTCTGGTGGAAAACATGAGTAATTAATTTTATTATCACCTCGAAACACCGTAAAATACTCTATGGGAGTCTAGTGCAAATCGGTTCAGAGTTAAAGAACTTCACATGCTATATAAAACAAGCCCTATAATCAAAAATAGTTCCACGCAAAAAAGAGGATTGTTTCACCTGTTATAATGTATCTCCGACTTTGTTATGTAGATCTACCTGCTGGATTCATGCTAAAAAATATGTTCTGCCGCCAAAGGGAGGGAAAACAAACTTAAAAGACTGTGTGCACGTTAGCATATGCTACTTCCGGTGCGGAAACTCCTGTGGGGAGCTGTGTTTCCGGTGTCCTATTCGCGCCTAGTTTACGGTCCAAAACAAGTTAAGCAAATGAATGAATCAAGCGGCGATTTACATTTCTATAGATGTCTCGGGCATTTACCCAATATATCTGTAAATGATGTTCATCGACTTGTCGATATTTTTCCCCGCGCCTCAGAGCAAAAGAGAAAAGGATTCAAATGTTATATTTCTCAGCTGTCCCTCGTTTATTATGGAACGCCAGGACTGCCATAATGAATTAATTAAATACACCATTAAATAATTAATTAAATGTGGCAATAATTAATTAAAATTGGAATTAATTAATTAAATAAATAGTTATGACACATGTAATTAATTAATTATTGACACATTTAATTAATTATTTATGTATTTCACATTTTAATTAATTATTGACCCATGTAATTAATTAATTATTGACACATTTAATTAATTATTTATGTATTTCACATTTTAATTAATTATTGACACATTTAATTAATTATTGACACATTTAATTAATTATTGACACATTTAATTAATTATTTAATGATATATTTATTTATTTCATTTTGGCAGTCCTGACGCCTGGCTCTCGTCATGAAATAATTTTATCTGTCAGCCTCACCCATCAAACTCAGGGGGCGGGGTTAACGCTGCCCATGCAGCTTCTCTAACATTTGATTGGTTGCCGTGCAAAGTAAGTCAAAACAGGTCGATCCTAGAAAATCGATTGCTTGTGTAGACTTGGGGCAGCCAGGTATCCCAGAATGCAGATCAAATCACAAGCAGCAATGGTGGTGGTGTAGTTTTAAAATACCCCGTTTTTCTGTCACCAGCTACACTTTTAACAGTGTTTTAGCCGCGAATGTCGCGACGTACGTCTGGTCAGGTTGTCAACATAGAACATGTTTGCAAAAGTGCTCAGATGTTTTCAGAGATTTCACTAGCTCTGCTAACAGTTAGCATGCAGAGTGCACCGAGGGGGTTACGTTAACCGGTTTGTTTACATATTCCACTCTCCGTGTTCCACATGTTGCATTCGCAGATTCTCATTTTCACCGAACGATCGTCTCTTTCCGCCTGGTCTTGTGTCTCTGTGCTTCTGTAACATAAAGAACGAGCTGACATTTTTCTCACGAAACCAGCGATCAGCTCAACAGACCCTCAGTTTACCTGCATGCATCCTCCTCCTCATCTGTCAGCTGTTTAACACCTGCTGCTAATTCAAGAAACACGCCTAGTTACCTGGTGATAGTCACAGTTTAACTGCACAAGATAAGTAAATATAGTGTTTTCCCCGAGCGCAGAGCTGCTGGAGCTCGTTTCCTTACAGAGCACTTTATAGGCGAACCAGCTTCATCAGCGGCTGATGTCCAATCACCGGCACACAGCTTTCAAACCTCAGCTGAGTTTTAGCTCTCAGTGGTTAAACGCTGGACTTCATTCACTCAGGTTCTGTCTGTCGGGTCACGTTTACTTCGCTGTTTTATTTACAACTGAGCAAATCGGTTTGGCTGAGGTTAAAGTTACGTTTCATAACTGCATAGTTTCACAGACGTTTAATGGTTCACTGGCACATGTGTTAGACTGAACTATCATCTAAATATCATCTGTTTTTTAATAGTTATTCAACTGTATTCTAAGCACCAGCTGTCTGTTAGAATGTGATTTTTTTTCTCTCTGTTGGCAGAGGTATAAAAATGCGCAGGAAAATCTGACATGCATGGCGAACTTCACCGACGATATTTAGGGAGGAATAAACACACATCAAACATAAATGAACCATTTGTCTGTCTCCATAATTGAGAGAATTTTCTCTTCTTATGTCAACACTCTCTCTCTCTCTCTTTTTTTTTTTGCTTTTTCGGTCATGTTATGTTTACCTGTCAAAGGCTTGTTACAAACTATGAAACACATGGTGCAGACTTCTGGATGTTAGAAGAAAACTAATACTGCTCATGAATGAGACTAAAGGCAGGAAGGTGTCCTTTAAAACTAAACATGTTAATAGGACCTCCCTGTTTATATCATAGTTTATGATATAGCACGTGTATTTCAGTAATAGCTGAGGCCACTATACGTGCTGGCCTCATATCAAATGTGAAGGCAGACTGAGTCTATGTTTGACGTTTGTTTATATCTAATCTTCCTTTTCAAACATTTAAACAGCAGCGAGTCTGCAGCTGAGGGAATACAAATTCAAATTGTCGTAACAGGTTTGCTCGTTTCTTGGATTCATTTGGTGATTCATTAAATGTATAACTGTTATTCTAATCTGCTGCTGAGTCTCTTACACTTTTCTTTATGCTGTATATTTTCACGTCTCTGGAATAGTTGGCAGTTAGATAGTCAGCTGGGAAACTTTGTGTTAACTCATGGAGCTGAGGATATCGTGGATATGCTGACCTCGCTGCGTGGTGTACAGAGCGAGGTCAGCATGATTAATATTCACAATAAAAATATTAGCCGAACATCATGAAGTCTGTATGTGTTTCATAGTGTCGAACAACCTTTGTACAGTTAAAGCCAGCAGTTACTACATGACGGAAACACCAACGTTATCTCTTTTATGCGTTTATGCACAGGTCACGCTGATTACTGAACAAAAACCCAAAGATCAGATGTTAAACAGATTTATTTGCTCTCTCTCCTCCTTAAACATGTTTTTAATGTTAGTTATAATTCAGACTGAAACACGTAGGACACATAAGAACATCAGGAAATAAAACATCGATAAATATAACCTCAGTAAAAGAAGTCAGCGGGGGTTACTACAGCTGTGTACCGGGGCCTGCGCTTTGTCGGTGGGATTGCTTGCGAGGCGAGCGGGTCTATCCCACGCTTTGCCGTGAGACTGGGCAGACATCTCCGACATCATCGAAGCACTTTTGCAAAGAGGCTGTATCTTGACAAACCGACCAGACACATGAAGATTAAACCACTACATTCTCGGCTAAAAAATATTAAAACGGTATTTGGTGACACACACACAGGGTTTTTCAAAGCTCAGTTCTGTTAGCTTCCACATGCCGGTTGTTGTGTGCTAGAAACAATGGCCACCAGGCCAAAGCAATGGTTTTGACTCGATCAGCGTTAACCCCGCCCCCTGAGTTTGATGGGTGAGGCTGACAGATAAAATTATTTCATGATGAGAGCCAGGCGCCAGGACTGCCAAAATGAAATAAATAAATATATCATTAAATAATTAATTAAATGTGTCAATAATTAATTAATTACATGTGTCATAACTATTTATTTAATTAATTAATTCCAATTTTAATTAATTATTGCCACATTTAATTAATTATTTAATGGTGTATTTAATTAATTCATTATGGCAGTCCTGGCGTTCCATAGTTTATCGCAGGTGTTATGTTCTAAAAATAACCAGCGAGAGGTGAAATCAAGCAGCCAATTTTATTTTCAGACGGTGCAAAACGTTTGGTGGACATCGTGGACATCCAGCACTGCACTGCAGAGTCACACTGCTAGCATCGATGCAGCGATTCTGTACTGTACAGGAGAGACGTCACGGAGGAGATCGTCTGCAGCGATCAGGACGCAGGACACAATGTGACGTAAAAATAAGCAAACTTGCACTAAAAAATCTGCGAAACAGCGAGGTGAAAGGTGAACCGCGTTATAGCGAGGGACCACTGTAATTTTGAAGGTAAGTCAAAACATACCCTTCGTACATACTAATGTATAGAAACCCTTATCAGCAATCATTCATTTTTTGTGTGGCTTTTTTCACGGTTTGTTAACATGCTGTGTAGGTGTGTACTTGACTAGCTGATCTCGACATAACGGGAAACATCTGGTTTGACTGTTCTTCACCTGTAGTTTGAATGCTGAACATTTGCCTGTTTAAATCATAAGACCAGTCACGATACAGAGATGTGCTTCTGCATGTGGACGATGTGTCTTCTGCTGCAGTGATGCAGTTCTGCTTGTGTTGAGTGATGTAAACAGCTGATCGATCGAAACTCTTTAAACGTCAAAATTGATCATTAGATTTTTTATGACACAACAGCGGTGAGTGTTCCCACCTTCTGCTCTTTGTAACTCTTTCAGTTTTCGAGTTTTGGATTTTGGAGTATATCTTCGCAGTAGCAAAGCTACCGGAAATGTACAACCCCACATCCGGTCTCAAACCAGGAAGTTAGCATTTTCTCGTGCACAGGGTCTATTTAAACGCAGAGGAGCTTATACAAACATCCAATCACAGTTAACTTTATTAAGGAAATAAAGCCCCTCCTATCAGAGCGCGACAGCCAGTGGAGCGCTCTGGAAGGTCAAGCCACAGGGGCACGAACAGACACACTGAAGGCACTCGTTCAAGTTGCCGCGCCATGGATGGAGCAGAAGATAAAAATTTGTTAGCACATGTTCGAAGAGATACAAAAAGATCTAGATTGCACTAAGCCAACGACATCAGCAGTTAGACATGACGGTGAGTATATTGCTAGCTACCTAGCTACCGAGCCATTTGGCTGCTAGCTACAGTGGCTAACTAACATCACATAACATGTGAATAGCTCTATTGCTATTGGTTATTCCAAAAATTGATATCACTTAGTTGTATATTTTTAGTTTTGTTTATGTGCATCATTAAATTTATATTAACCACCCCAGTAAGGCAGTACACATAAGAATTATTTGCCTTGATTTAGAAACGTCTGAACCACCATAGGTGTATATAACATAACTTTTTTTACAAAGTGGCTTTTTATAAATTCAAGTTGTGAGCGTTTTAATCAATATTTTTCCCAAGTTTAGATTATAAATTATTTTAGTATTGTCATTTAATAATTGTTTGTACTTTAGATTCTTCTTCTAATCCTGCCCCTACTGCAACTGCCCTTCTTAACAAGGAGTGAGAGAAACTGACTTTTCTTAAGGAGAAACTGGAGTGGCAAAAGAAGAGAACTGAAGAACTGGAAGGAGAGAGACATTTTCTCCGAAGTCAGCTATCATCAACACCTACACCCTGCCTGTGATCAGGTACCCTGCTGGGGTAATAGGCTGGCCAAAGGAGGAGATAGATGATAGGTTTGTAGCTTGAACCTATTCGCTGGAACGTTGAAGACAATATAATTACACAGCAAGCAAGACACGAAGTAGGCAAAGTTCTTCTTCTTACTCATGCATGAGGGACACCTGCCTGGAGCCAAGTGTCGTTCCACCACTTGACCTCCGTCAGACTCTTAGCCAGGTTCCCCATAGCACTCCTTTTATTGTGGTTTCATGAATATGCATAGGGTCATTAACATATAACATCTTACATAGGTATACATGTGAACAAAGAATACTGTGTGTGTGTGTGTGTGTGTGTGTGTGTGTGTGTGTGTGTGTGTGTGTGTGTGTGTGTGTGACCCCATAAATGACTTCCCTAAACCTGCTGGTCTGGAAGTCCAACAGTTCATCTAAACAAAAGGCACTTAGCCTAAAACAGATATAGCCACGTTTATCCTACCAAAAAACAATAAAACAAGGTACGACCTCTTCTCATGCTCCCAGGATGTAGGTGTGCATTCCAGTGTGGAATACACACCAAGCCTTTGCAGCCTGTTAAAGATCACACTGTGGTGGACCACTAGAGGGCTCCACTCACACCCAGTGTAGAGGAAGTGTGTTCCTGTGTTTTGTGGCGCGATATGCGCAGTTGATGTTGGAGACGAATAAAGAAGGAGTGAGAACTGAGAGCTGTGTCGTTGATGCTTACCTCCACATTGGTGACCCCTGACTCGAGCATGCAACGGGCCGTAGATAACGCACACTCCGCTATGGATGCATCAGCGGCCGCCGGACCTCCGCCTCCTGTTGCAGCTACGTTCGCTGTGGCGCTGAAACTGCCGGACTTTTGGCTCCATGACCCCCCGTCATGGTTCGTACACGTGGAGGCTCAGTTCGCCCTTCGCGGCATCTCGGCTGACGACACGAAGTATCACCATGTGGTGGCCTCGCTCGACCCGCTGGCCACCCGTCGCGCGATGGCGCTCCTCCGGGACCCACCCGCCCAAGGGAAATACGCCGCCCTCAAAGAGCTGCTTCTTCGGCGCTATGCCCTCTCCGACGCCGAACGAGCCGAAAAGCTCCTCAACCTGTCAGGCTTGGGTGGCGGTACCGCGCTTGAGCTCATGGAGAACATGCTATCGTTGCTCGGGCCGGATGACGGTGGTTTCCTCTTCGTGCACCTCTTCCTTCGCCAACTACCGGCCGCTGTGAGAGCTGTCCTCGCGAACTCTCCGCTTCTGCCTGCGAAGGATTATCGCTCCCTGGCTGAAGAAGCGGATCGCATTCTCCTGGCTAGCCGCACTTTCGACGTTCACGCCCTGGCTACAGACACGCCGGCGGCACCTTCCACGCCTCCACCTGCCTCCCCCGGAGCATCCGCCCCCTTGCTGACGGCAGGGATTGCTACACGCCGGCACCGCGGAAAGAGCATCTGTTTCTACCATCAGCGTTTTGGCGACAGAGCGCGTCGCTGCCTGCCGCCTTGCGCTTTCACGGCCCAGGGAAACGGACCCGCCAGCGCGCCGTAGCAGCCGCGACCGCTGGCAATACAGAAAGGCTGCTCTTCATAGAGGACTCGCGCTCCGGGAGACGTTTTCTCGTGGACTCCAGCTCCCAGAAGAGCCTCCTTCCCCCTACCGCTGCCGACGGACTAGCAGCTGTCGAGAAGGGGAATTATTTTACTGCTATTGTTAAATAATTGTCATTGCATTAATAATATAATCTGCAGCATGGATATTGCATTCAGAGGTTTAAACAGTGTCTCTTTCAGAAAGACTGAGTTGCAGGCTGACAGGAAGTTGTATGCAGAAGTGAAAGCAGGAAGTTATTTTGAGCCGCAGGCTAAGACGAGGCTTTAACAATGTAACAGATAGCTTTAAGAAGGCCTTAAGCAGTTATGACTATTTCATACACAAGGCATATCTGTGCTTATTAAAGAGTTGGAGCTCGGTCAATCAATTGGGGGTCGGAAGCTTTGTTCGGCGCGATGTTCGGACAATCTATTGTGCAAGTGACTTGGAGCCATAGAAGGAATCGCAATACATGCTTACAAAACACTTATATCAGGTCATTTTATGTTAAGGTTTTAGTAGAGGTTCTTGGTTAAAACATTTATTTAGTAGAAGACATACACATAGTCTCAGTGAGCTTCTGGTCTGGTAAAAGGTCAGAAGTGCAACAGGTGAATTGAGAAAGAGCATTTGAGGACGAGACACAGACAGTAGGTGAAGAGGTGACACAAAGAGCATGTGAGGTCAACACATACACACACATAGAATTAAATTTATTTAGAGGAGAGATTACTCATGTCTGGTTGTAACTGCAAAAGTGTCTCGGTAAAAGAGGAACCGTTCCTTGTTGTCTCGGCAAGAAAGAGGAACAAGACAAGAACTGAAAGGTACACAGAAAGTACCAAGCCATGAAAATAGAAGATGATTTTCTGGGTGAAAAGTCATGATGATGTTGATCTGATCTATGTATAAAATGTATCTGTGACGCATGAAGGGGCGTCAGTAAATAAACCCTGATGCTATAAAATATCTGTTCATGCTTTGATTAAGTCGAAGACTACTTCCTGTCTGCGTACAGAGTTGTCTTCCCACGCGTGTGTTCATTAAAATCATCGTTTGACTTCACCCGGCCGGATCGGTGTGGTTATTCTTCGATCACCTCTTGTACCCTTCCTCAATATTGAATCTTAACACAGCGAACGGCCTGATCATCAACCCTTCCAAGTGCCAGTTTGGGTTGCCTGTTCTGGATTTCCTCGGGCACCGCATTTCCGCTGCGGTGTGGTTCCGTTGCCCGACAGAGTCCAGGCCGTTTCGGCTTTCCCGCGTCCCACGTCGGTTAAAGCGTTGCAGGAGTTCTTGGGGATGATAAATTTTTACAACCGCTTTCTCCCCAGAGCTGCCCACCTGCTACAGCCACTCTATGCTGCCTTAAAAGGTAAAACAGCCAAAGATCCGGTTGACTGGCTGCCTGAACGCGTCCGTGCGTTTTCCGCAGCCAAGTCTGCGCTGGCTGACGCCGCCCTGCTGGCCCACCCGCTTCCGTCGGCGGAGATCGCGTTGACCACCGACGCCTCGGACGTGGCAGTGGGCGGAGTGTTGGAACAGCGGGTTTCAGGTCTCTGGCAACCACTCGCCTTTTTCAGTCGTACGCTCCGGGATGCTGAACGCAAGTACAGTGTTTTTGACAGGGAGTTGCTGGCCCTGCACCTCGCAACACTGCATTTTCGTTTTTTCCTCGAGGGTCGCAACTTTGCTGCGTACGTTGACCACAAACCTTTGACGTTTGCGATGTCCAAGGTCTCTGACCCATGGAGCGCACGCCAGCAGCGCCAGTTGGCGGCCATTTCTGAGTTTACCACAGACATTCAGCATGTGGCTGGTAAGTCCAATCACGTCGCTGACTGTCTCTCACGTGTGTTGGTTTCTCCGGTGTATGTCGGCATTGACTACGCTGCCATGGCCGCCGAGCAACGTGCTGACCCGGACGTCCTTGCCCTTCAGTCAACAAAAACGGGCCTCGTGCTGGAGGACACCCCGGTGTGGGACGGCGGTCCGCGCCTTCTTTGCGACGTTTCCACCGGCCGCCCCCGCCCGGTGGTTCCCCTTTCGTGGCGTTGTCGTGTTTTTGACTCGGTGCATGCCCTCTCTCATCCCGGCGTCCGGGCCTCGGTCAAGCTGGTCAGCGCCAGGTTTGTTTGGCCGGGCCTTCGCAAGACCGTGAAAGAATGGGCGGCGGTTTGTATCCCATGCCAACGCTCGAAAATCCACCAGCACACACAGGTACCCCTCGAGCCTTTCCGTGTCCCGGGTAGGCGTTTCGATCACGTTCATGTGGACCTGGTTGGTCCCTTGCCGCAGTCACAGGGTTTCACGCACCTTTTGACTGTGGTGGACCGCACAACCAGGTGGCCGGAGGCGGTACCCCTGGCGTCCACGACAGCGGCGACGGTGGTCAGGACATTTTTGTCAACGTGGGTTTCACGTTTCGGCCCCCCTGCTGACATTACCTCGGACAGGGGCCCCCAGTTTGTTTCCGAGCTTTGGTCTGCTATGGCTGACGGCCTGGGAGTCAAGGTCCACCGCACCACAGCATACCACCCGCAAGCTAATGGGATGTGCGAACGGTTTCACCGGTCACTTAAGGCCGCGCTCCGTGCTTCCTTGACAAGTGGCGACTGGGTCGAACGTCTTCCGTGGGTTTTGCTGGGTTTGCGTAGCGCGGTTAAAGAAGACCTCGGGGTTTCCCCGGCTGAACTGGTCCTCGGCCAGCCTCTCCGGGTCCCCGGGGAATTCTTACCTGAGAGCCCTCCCCCATGTTTCGATACCTCTTTGTTGCCTTTTCGCCCCCCAAGAAACTCATTTCCTGTTCCTGGTCCTGTGCACCACTGCCTGCCTGACACCTTTGTTCCGAGTTCATTGGACTCTGCTCGTTTCGTTTTCGTCAGGCACGATGCCCATAGGACTCCGCTGCGTCCACCATATGACGGGCCATTCAGGGTTCTTAAACCAGGCAACAAACATTTCGTTTTGGACTTTGGCGGTCGGCAGGAAGTTGTCTCTGTTGACAGACTTAAGCCTGCACATGTTATGCAAGAGGATCAGGTGGTCCCGGCCCAGGCCCCTCGCCGCGGGGCTGATGGATTCTGTTTTTTCCCCCAGGAGCGACCCGAAATCAACGGAGTCCGAGTCGTCTTCAGCTTTTTCTGACCGCCAGTGCCAGCCTCGCTCCCGGGCTGGGTTGCCCTCTGTCAGTTCCCCACCCCCCCAGTTCAGCCGCTCCGGCCGTTTGCTTAAGCCCCGGGTCCTGGACTAGTTCTGCTGGGTGTTCGGGGGGGGGGGGGCATGTGTGGTGGACCACTAGAGGGCTCCACTCACACCCAGTGTAGAGGAAGTGTGTTCCTGTGTTTTGTGGCGCGATATGCGCAGTTGATGTTGGAGACGAATAAAGAAGGAGTGAGAACTGAGAGCTGTGTCGTTGATGCTTACCTCCACAACACATCCTATCACTACACAATCGATTATACACCTCTAAGCATATATGGTTAAATATTTCTAAGCATAAATGACAATCAACAATACAAAACCTAACAATAGAAGCCACTGACATAAAGACAAGAAAGCTCCTTACCATGCATGGAGGGTTTCACCCCAAGTCCAGCACCGTGAGGCTGTACGCTAAGCGGAAGGAAGGGGGCCGGGGACTGGTGAGTGTCAGCACCACAGTCCAGGATGAGACAACAAACATCCAAGAATACATTGGGAAGATGGCCCCAACTGACCGAGTGCTCAGTGAATACCTCAGGCAGCAGAAACCCAAGAAAGAGGAGGGAGACGAGGAACCATCATGGAAGGACAGGCCCCTGCACGGTATGTACCACCAGCAGATAGAGGAGGTGGCTGATATCCAGAAATCCTACCAGTGGCTGGACAAAGCTGGACTGAAAGACAGCACAGAGGCACTAATCATGGCAGCACAAGAACAAGCTCTGAGCACAAGATCCATAGAGGCTGGGGTCTATCACACCAGGCAAGACCCCAGGTGCAGGCTGTGTAAAGATGCCCCAGAGACAATCCAGCACATAACAGCAGGGTGCAAGATGCTAGCAGGCAGGGCATACATGGAACGCCATAACCAAGTGGCCGGCATAGTGTACAGGAACATCTGTGCCGAGTATAACCTGGAAGTCCCGAGGTCAAAATGGGAGATGCCCCCAAGGGTGGTGGAGAATGACCGAGCTAAGATCCTGTGGGACTTCCAGATACAGACGGACAAAATGGTGGTGGCTAACCAACCGGACATAGTGGTGGTAGACAAACAGAAGAAGACGGCCGTAGTGATCGATGTAGCGGTTCCCAATGACAGCAATATCAGGAAGAAGGAACACGAGAAGCTGGAGAAATACCAAGGGCTCAGAGAAGAGGATGTGGAGGGTGAAGGTAACGGTGGTCCCCGTGGTAATCGGAGCACTAGGTGCGGTGACTCCCAAGCTAGGCGAGTGGCTCCAGCGCAGTCCTGGGAACAGCTAAGATACTGCAGGACCCTCAAGCTCCCAGGCCTCTGGTAGAGGACCCGAGCTTGAAGGATAAACCGCCCGCAGGGGCGAGTGGGGAATTTTTTTTTAATACACTTTATTCACATGATGATTTTCTTTAACAAAATTGTCATTCTGTTTAAGCACATAAGCTTACTAAATCATCAATTGTGTAATTGAAAAGCAGGGGGCTTTGAAGTAGCAGCTACTCTGCACATCTTTGTCACTCAGTGTAATCTGAGTGGTGTCAAATATCTTGTTTCTAAAAGCAGCCATTTTGTTGTTTGCATCCTGCAGAGCCACCTAAAGACGAACCATTCAATGATCCATTTTCCTCGAAGGGTTCTGAAAACTCAGATTCATCTTCCGCATCTTCATCTGTATTGTCTGTGTGGTCATCCTCATCTTCATCCCCAAAGAAGCGAAAGCACAAATACAAGAAAAAGCATTCAAGAGTCAAGAAACCCAAGAAGGAGCAGAAGAAGCTCCGGCAGCGTGGTGAGCAAAAGATTTTGGAAGAGAAGATTTTACAGAAGAGGATACTATAAATGTGACATAAAAGATAGTTGTCACGGTCCCCGTGTCTCTCTGGTTGGCCCACGCTGGCTACAGGTTTTGTTGTTGTTAGTTTTAGTTTTTTGTCTCTCCTCCTCCTCTCTGCCTGGGTGGAGCTCATTACGGGCTCTCACTCTTGGCCCACGCACCCCTGTGGATGGTGTCCACCTGCGGCTGATCTGGCTGATTTCCCCAGCTGCTATTTAAGGCAGTGGCACAGAGCAGCTCACCGCTGGAACGTCGAACCACCTGAGTTCGTGCTCGCGGCATATTCAAAGAAGAATCGCTTACACGTGTTTTATGTTGTGGAACTAACCTTTGACCTTCTGTCTGTAGATTCTGGACCGAATCACCGGACCTGTCCAAGTGGGGCAGTGTGTGGAGTGTTGGAGTGAGTGCGGCTGAAGAGGAGTGCGTGTGTGCGGAGGAGCGGTGGCGGTGACTGAGTGGAAGAGGAAGCGTGTGTGTGGATTCCCCCCCCCCCCCCTTCTCTCCCTGGAGCCCTGGACCCCCTCCCAACTCACTGTACATATTTTTTGCACTAAGGTGATCCCTATTGTAAATAAATCCCCTTTTGTTTCCTTGAAAGAACTGTCTGCGCGTGGGTCCGTTCAGTAGCCATGACAATAGTATTATGATTTTAATTTGTTCTAAAGACTACTCTGTGTTTGCTACGTCATATATACATATCTGTCTATGTGTGTATATATATGTATAGATTAGTATGCTTTGTGCATTTGCTTTTCTAATTATTTGCTTTGTTTTCATTTTCAGTTCAAACGCTAAATGACATTGTGCAGCGATACAAATCCCTCCTCAAGACATTTCCAGAGACGAAGACCATGACCAAAGCTTTCCAGAAGCATGGGCTCGACAGGAACACTGTTGTGTCCACTTCATCAGTTGGGGAGCTTGCTATTGCGGTCCCCAATGTTTTCCAGGAGCTACTGTCCAACAGGCCTAGTGGAGAGACGGTACTAGCTTAAGCGATGTGAGGCTGCAATTCAAGGCAGTGATGAAGTAAAAAACAAAATAGAAGGTATGAAGGCAGCTGGTACTTTGCTTCCAATTCGAAGAGGGAAATCTGTCGGAAACCCTAATTTGTTCTAAGTGGTTTTGTTTGTTTTGAACATATTGAACTGAAGCAAAGATCTGCAAAACCAACCGTTTTTCAAAGATCTGTTCACATATGTGTTGAGTTTCCACACAACTAAGAGATTTACCTGTTAGTTTATTTTATTGGTTTTTTTTAATATTTTGATTTGTATAAATGTGTGTAGAGTAAATAATACAGCTGTGCAGTTTCAGTTAAGGTATAATCATTTATTATGTTATAATTATTATAATTTTCCTTTGTTTTATGCCAGTGGTGGATTTAGGGATGGGATTTGTTTCCTTAATATAGTTTTAGTTATCTTTAAAATGCTTGTATATAAGTTTAGCAATACTAAATAACTGTTGGTGCTTTATACTTTTTATAATAATGCCAAGTAATACTTAGAAATGTTTGTTGATCATAAATAAATGGTGTCATGCTTTACACTTTACAACAAGGCTCCGATTGATAGTTGTGGATATTTATAATGTATTTATGAAGTACAATTTTATATGATAAAAAATATGTTTACAAATGCTGATTGTGCTTACAGGATAGTAACTTAGTCTGAAATGTTTAATATAACAACTCTAGATGAAATATATAGGTGAACACATTTGGCTCACTATTTGGCAAGAAACCGGCCAGTTTTTTCTCTTTCTCACCCTTAACTAATGCATAATAAACCATTAATAATGGTTTATAAAGCATTAATAATGGTTTATAAAGCATTTACAGATTAATTAATAATATAGCTATAAACTATTTATTAGCCATCTATAAGGGGAGTCTTATTTTAAAGTGGTACTTTTTGCTTGGTGGCGCAGTGCATTATTCTTCTCTAATAGTCGAGTGCAGGGGTGGAACTAGAGAAATCTTCTTAGGGTGGCATGAAAATCAAACGAGGTGGCAAAATCAAAGCCTTTTTAAAACACATCTGCAGGTGCTACATATGGTTCAAATGCAGTAAATATACACGTTTCATATAAATATAGTCTATAACTTCATTATTTTTTGTAGCCCACAAAATTAAACATTTCAGTTACATTACACATGTGAATTTTGAGTCTATGTACTGTGTAGCCTGTACAGTAAAAAAAAAAAAAAATCACACACTAACATAAAATCCTAGTCGTAGTTATATTTGTTTTACTGTAAAAACCACAAACATGCTTAGGGAATGATTTTCATAACTTGAGATGCAAATAGAAATTGTACATTTTAAAAGTCATGCACAAATTTTGAAAACAATAAAATTATATACAACTATTTATCTAAAAATACAGCCAATGCCTCTGGTGTTTGTTTTTTTGTTTTGTTATAACCATTTAAAAATACGACTGTAGCTTAAATGAGAGAACAATCAAAATTCTCCCCTGATAACAGCACTGTTGTCAGAACTCTTGGGTCTTGGGTCTCCAGTGGACCCACCTTTGTCCACTGAAGCCCATTTCCTGAGGGTTTTGAGATGGAACAGGTTGCAGACTGACCTGCTAGTGTCCTATCGAGCCACATTCAAGAGTGTGCTGGTGCACGCCATCCCGGTGTGGTACGCTTGTTGCACAACAACCGATAAGAAAACACTTCAGAGGGTCATCAGAACTGCACAGAAGGTGATCAGCTGTCCACTCTCCCATAAAGCTCTCCACCTGCTTGCATCCTCGTTTTTACTGCCATCGTCTGCAGGCTGCTTCTCACTGTGCTATCACTGCTCTGAGCTCAGTTACCATCTGCACTTTGTGTGGAAACAGCTAGCATTAGCAAGTAAACAGGCTTCAGTGATTTATCATCGTAACAGCCTTTCCTATTGGTAGCCACCTTGGCCACCATGTATGATGTAGAGAAGTGGGAAGAAGTTGTTAATACGTTAGCAAGAAGAGCTCAGATGATGATGAAGCAGGGATGCAAGCCATATCTGATCTAATAAAACAGGCAAGTCTACCTGGTGCAAGCATCACCAGTGCTTTCAGATTAGCATCTATGAGAAGGTCTGAATCTAATAAGTTTGACCGGGTGTTGATATTAAGAGTTAACCATGTCAAACGCTGCTCAAGCCTTTGTCTGATTCATCTGATATTTTGTTTTTGCTACTGTGTTAAGATACTTTTACAGAGTCAAGATGTAGTCCTGTGTTTCTCAGCTTATGGGTGGCTGTAGCCTGAATGGTAGAGCATCTACTGTAATAATGGGAAACTTGGTGGTTTGATCCCTGGCTATTGCTTCAGTCTGCATGCCAAAGGATCTTTGAGATCCTGACCCTGAAGTAGCTCTCCCAATCATACAAATACATCAGATTGTAGCTGTTAGATAGAGAATACTGAGGCCTAGATAAAGGCGGTGGCATGAATGGATGAATGTTCTATAAACACTAAGTTTTCATGTAGAGTAGAAACGCGTTTTATAAGAAGCATGATTTATAGAACTCGGACATTGTTGGACATTAAATCAAATAAAGTATTTAAAATGAGCTCAACCTTAAACATAAGCAGCAGTAATATTAATCCATTCAATGCTGATACGAACGCCAAGATACGAACGCAAAGATACGAACGCCAAGATACGAACACCAAGATACGAACGCCAAGATACGAACGCAAAGATACGAACGCCAAGATACGAACGCCAAGATACGAACACCAAGATACGAACGCCAAGATACGAACGCCAAGTCACTCTGCGATTCGTCCATCGGAGTGTGAATGTCAGAGACCAAGACTATTCGCCTGACCTACAGAAGAAGAGAGCTAGAGTATACGAGGTTATCAAACAACTTAAAAGAAAAAAACGTGCAAGAAAAATGTCTATACCCAGCGAAGCTGAGAATAAAACTGGACACTGGAGAGAAGACCTTTGCAACATTAACAGAGGCTGCGCAACAGTTGAAAGAGATTGGAGTCGAAATAGGTTGCGGAGAAAGACGGCACATCGAAGAAGAGCTGAAAGAAGGTTGGAGAAACAACAGGAGAAGGCAAAGGGAGGCGGCGTTCTCGATCTCGGACCTCAGGGTCCTCATGCAGGAAGGACATTAAATTAACTAAACGTCAGAGTGATTTGAAAGTGTGTGGAAAAGGGGGAGACAAAAATGTAAGAAGTACACCACATACACTACCTGTTCTTACCAAAATATAGACGGGAATTCATTTTGGGTAGTAAAATGTCACTTATCTTAGAAAGTTATATTTTAGTCTGGGCGGAGGTCATGCTTAGGATTAATATGAGTGGACTACACTTACTAAGACCTCTTATACACAATAGTGTAATATTGGTTATTTGTGCATTAAGCACTTTTCCCACAGAGAAAGAGGGTCACACTTCTCTGCCCCGTACCAAATGGGGGTTGCCCACAATGTGGACGACTGGAAGGATGGAAGTCTTGTTCTTTTTTAGCTTTAAGTTTTCTTTCTCTCTGACATATGTTATAGACCTGAGTTCACATTTTCTCTTACAGACTAAGTATATATATACTCGGTACATACAGGAAAGAAAGGGGAATATCCAATTATATAGAGAACGCGATATATGAACTTTGTTAGCTATAATGTAAAAGGAATCAATAACCCAATTAAGAGAAAAGAAATCTTAGGTCAACTAAAGAGATTGCAGTGCTCTGTAGCCCTGATTCAAGAAACTCACCTCTCTGAAATAGAATAACTAGCAATAACAAGACCCCAGTCCAAAATGTCTAGAAGTCTCTCAGGCATGATGGCAGAACTGGGACTCGTAGATGTGTGGAGACATCAGCATCCTACGGATAAAGATTTCACATTCATGTCTCATGTGCATGGAAGCTACACAAGAATAGATTTTTTCTGTATGTTAAAAAAAGAGCTATTCAGGGCAAAAGAGACAACAATTCAATCAATTACTATATCTGATGATAGCCCAGTTACTCTGAACATTGATATGGGAATGTTTGATTATTTTAAACACTGGAGACTGAACGTCTCATTGTTAAAAAACCCACAGGTCAAACAGGAAGTACAGTCTGCTCTATCTGAATACTTTGCTATAAATGATGATAGTAGTATCTCTCCCTCAATAGTATGGGATGCCAGTAAAGCCACGATAAGGGCCAAACTTATCTCTATTGGAGCCAGAATGAAGAAACAAAGGCTTGCAAAACAGGTAGAACTAGAAAATGAAAAAGAAGATTGGAGAAGGAACATAAACAACAAGGTAAAGATGACATATTTAAAAAGCTAAAATGCAAAACAACAATTAGATGAGATATAGATAGACTATTCACATATCTTTTGGGACTGTCCAATAATTCAAGGTTTCTGGTTAAGAATCAAAGAATAAATAGAGCAAATCCTACAAGTAAATACTGCACTAAACCCAACCATATTTGTCTTTGGAGTTATACTCAGGGAGAGGTACACCTTAGATGAAAAATATATTCTACGGATACTCTTACTGATAGCTAAGAAAATGATAACAGTGAATTGGAAACAAACAACCTCACCATCCACAGCATAATGGAAACAGACTGAAAAGAGTTCATACAATGGACCGAATGACAGCAAGCTTGCAACTGAAGGTGAAGATCTTCTACCAGGAACTGTGTGGCCAGATTTGGGTGAACGAACAAGAACTCTGGAACATTGTAATATTAAGCTATAAATCTCTACGACATGTTATTGTATTAATCTTGGTCTGGTTTTTTTCTTCTTTCCTGTCTTAAATGGTCTCATGTCAGAGAACGTTAACATGTTGTTTGTTTGTTTGTTTATTACCACAAAAATTACTAAATAAACAGTTCTAAAAAAAAAAGAAGTGCTGTATAAGAACCAGTCCATTTAATTCTAAAACTAATTATTATTTTTACTTTTGATGCACAGTTTTCCAATAATACAGTTTTATGTGTATTGTTGAGGAAAGGGGGATAGAAAGAGATGAGCACACCTGTCATCACGTCCCAGAGAGGGTTACAGGTCTTAACATCTTAATACAAAGTTCAAGAACAGAGTTTATCTATTTGTGCTTTTGCTAATAGTAAGTCATCTTTATTCTTAATCAAAGACATAAAGTATGAGGCTGATACCTAACCTCCTGACCTTTTACTGTGATTTGGCCTGTGTCATCTGTACTGGGTTGGTTGTACCAGCGAGGAATGCAAACAGGGCATACAGCCCAAATCATGCCTGCTTTTAGTTCTTGGTCAGAATGATTAAGCAACGATTCAGAGAATGTCTGACAATCATTAAAAATAAATAACTGAGTATACTGTGATTGACACACAGAGATTTGAAGGAAACAAGTGAGAGAAAGTATTTCTATGTAACCAGATGTTATCTCAGAAGATGTGATGCTCCGAATGAAAGAGTGAGAAGGGACAAAGGATGAGCAGCTATGAAAGTTGTGCAGATAAGAGATGCTGCCTTTGTCGTCTGTGAGATGAGTGGTTCAGAAGGGTCACAGTTGGAAACTGCTGCAGAAAAAGGGATCAACCGCTGCCCAAACTGTGCACTTACAAAGTGGTTTTGTCATTTATGGGTTTTTCTCTGCTCATGTTCGCCGTGTTAGATTAGAAATTTAAGAGGACTTGGATTCCCATTGTCTTCCTGTGGATTATAACTTTGACACTCTGTTCCTGGGGATTGAAATCTCCGAGGGGTACTGCTTTCCTGTTGGACTATCGCTATCAACATGAAACAGATAAGTGCATCTTCAGGTCTGGATGTGCTCATTCTCTTCTCCAACCCGTCTCCTCGCTCCATCAGGGGCCTCCCACTTCCCTCTGCTGGGGTGGATGCAAAGCTGTCACAGAGATGCGTGGCTTCAGGTTTCAGCACTCCTGTTTGTTAGTGTGTTTCATTGCAGATGCATCATTTGGAGACCCAGCATGTCTGATGGCTTCCTGCTAGACGTTTGTCCCTCCACCACCCCCTTCCTGTCACGCGTCACTCTTTACCGGTCTCTCGCCAACCTAGCCTTCACCACCTTGTCCACTCTGCCATTATACCCACTCTGATGATAACATGAAAAATAAAATAAATACACAAAACGTAAAGATTAACAAGAGGAGGATACAGACAGTTGATAACGCTGCTCTTGTGTGCATGTTTGGCACAACAAAGCATTCAGACCATTGTTCTGCTCCCCGACAAGAAATGTTATTAATCCAAACAACCTTATGTGAAAGTAAAGGTAAAACTCTTAATCCACATTAATATAAGCAGCTGTTAGGTCAAAGCTGGAGTTTTCCAAGCCAGGATTGCATCGCCTTTGAATCGTCATTTTTCATTAGTTTCTCTGCCCTTTTAGCTCCTCGTCAGGCTGCCTAGTAAATTTGGCTGTTGCCTGATATAAAAAAGAATATGCCTTTTTTCCAAAAAGGACAAAACCTAATTTAAACTCAGTTTCAGTGACCTTGTGGTAAAGAATTTTTAATGTATGTATATTTTAAATAGTTATATCCTAAAAAAAATAAATCTTGGAGACTTCCTGCGTACCACAGTTTGAGAATGACTGCCCTACAGAAACTGGCGAGCAGGGAGGCTGACCAGGAGATAAGCATGGAAGACCTGGTCCACTATGGCAGTGAAGTCGAGGTGAGTGACAGAGCAAACTCATGGCCCTGACTCCTTCAAAGCAACTGAAGACCAGGACAGAATGGAGACTGTGGAAAAGCGGAAGAGTTCTTGCTAAGAATATCCATAAGTGCCAGTCCAAGAGAAATCATCCTTATACCTGTGGTCCTGTGAATGCAGCTGGAGATCTTGAGCAGTCTCTTCAGTTCCTGCCTGTACTCCAACAGCTTTGAGTTTAAAGGCTCATGTTGTTCTGTCACTGTTTGGCTGTGTGGTAAGCTGTGTGGTGTCAGTGTGCCGAGGCAGACTGTATGAATTGTGCAGAGTGGACCCACAATGCAGACACAAAGGAACATGGAACAAAACTTGAATATCAACGAAATGTGAGCCGTTTTATAAGGCTGATAAAAAGGGTACAAAAACAAGAGGCAGTTGCACACTGGGGAGAAACTAACTAGAACTAAACTGGGAAAACTACACGCTAAACAAAAAAAGACAAAGAACAAAACCTTGAATGTGATTTTTTTTTAAAAACCTGAACATGGAAAATCCAGGCAACATGCAGGCATGGAAACACGACGAGGAACAAGAGACGACCCAACACTGAACAGAGGAGGAAGATAATGAGAGGATGGGGAACAGCTGGGACAAGTCACCTGGCTCAACTAAACGGGGAGATCAGACAACCACAGAGAGCAAAGAGAGAGCAGAGCGATACAGGAGGCGTCACCAAAGGGAACCAACAAAACAAAGGCAAAGTACAAGACAGGACAACTAAAAGCACAAAGGAACAAATAATCAGACCACTATCAGAAGACTATGAAAATAGACATAAATCCCTTCTTCAAACCAAAATAACTCCTCAACTCACAAAAAGCTCAAAACCCTGACATATGTATTGTGTATACTAAAAATGTGCTAAATATGATGTTAAATACTAAAAGGCTGTTATTTGTTTTCATATAAGTGGAAAAACTGGAAAAATAAGGTGAGAAACAAAATACAGTAATTGTAAACAGAAAGGATATATTCAGTTGGTTCTTTTCAAAAATCATGTCGTCATTGTAAAGAAGGAATATTTGTTTTTTCACCTTTGCTGTTGTTATGAATTGTGACTTAAAGGTTTCACATTAACAAATGATCAGAAGATGGACAGTTTTATGGTTGATTTAAATGCCAGGAAGAGGGGATTGAAATGATACTACAGACGGAGCTCGTTCCACAACCACTATCCTGCAGCAGGGGCAGATCTAGAAGGGTGGCATGGGGTGGCAAGTGCCACCCTAAAATGATCCCTTGCCACCCCAGTTTTGCATATGACAGTGTTGTTTATTAAAATAAGACAGCATTAACAGTTTGAGCGTAGTTACAGTCAACAGTGAATATAAATGCTAAAACTGAATATATTGCATAGTGTCCCCCCCCCCACCATCAACAAATGGTTCAGCCCATAGCAGGACGGCTTTTTTCTTGTTTTCAGTAGCAAGCGATGCTTATGATCGTGCCAGAGCACATTCTGAACAACACCATGGGAAATTAGGATTTTACACAGGTGGGTGGATGTTACACTCTGGAAAAGGAAGGAAGGTGAGTGTTATTAACCCTCTGTGGTCCACAGACACGCTGCACCTCCAGATCACATGACTGATCTAAGCTGGCATAAGCTGCAGCCACGCTGAGTCTCTGTTTCAGCCACATTGAAAGTTCGGACTTCAAAGTTTTTAAATTTTAATTACAGGCCAGTAAATCCAGAGTTATGATAAAATATATCAGCCACGCTTTTTTCTAAACACTGCCATCACGTTTGTGTGTGTGTGTTTTAAGCGTTTTCTAAGGACAGCACGAAAACAGTAAAGAAAGGAAAAAAGCCACATGTTTCCTATCGGTGGAAAAATGCACCATGTCGACCAATTTGAAAAAACAAAGTCAACATGTGGGATTTGGTTGTTTAGGAAGAGGGAAAAGTTTTAGGAGTGACGGTAACGGCAGCGAGACAGAGCGAGAGAGCGAGAGAGAGGGAGTGTGAGTTTAGATGTGGCAGATTTGTGACGTTTAGTGTGGAGTGTTTACTTAGTGTGTTGTGTTGTGTAGTCGTTTTGTTTAGTGTGTCAGTGAGGGCACTAATGAATGTCACAGAGGCACATTTGTAAACACTGTCACTAAGTAGAAAACCAGCGGAGTGATACAGCTGCTGTTATCAGGCCTGCAGGTTTGTCCCTGTGCTCTTCTATCTTTTGGTGGACAAACTTTTTTTTTACTGGCACACATCATTTGTGGGGCATCTTACTGCGACAACTGATTGTTCTCTTATTTTAGTTTTAGTAATATTTTTAAATGGTTGTACAAAATGAAAGAAACGGCAGGTGTATTGGCTGCATTTTTAGATAAATAGTTGTTTATATATATGGGGGGCGATCGTGGCTCAAGAGTTGGGAGTTCACCTTGTAATCGGAAGGTTGCCGGTTCGAGCCCCGGCTTGGACAGTCTCGGTCGTTGTGTCCTTGGGCAAGACACTTCACCCGTTGCCTACTGGTGGTGGTCAGAGGGCCCGGTGGCGCCAGTGTCCGGCAGCCTCGCCAGTGCGCCCCAGGGTGGCTGTGGCTACAATGTAGCTGCCATCACCAGTGTGTGAATGGGTGGATGACTGGATATGTAAAGCGCTTTGGGGTCCTTAGGGACTAGTAAAGCGCTATATAAATACAGGCCATTTACCATGTTTACAAAAATTTATATTTGCATTTACTCAACATGTCTGTGGGGGTTTTTTTACCGTAAAAAAATACTACTAGGATTTTAAGTTCTTTGTGTGATTTCAGATCAGTAACAGTATGTCAGTGAAAAAAAACAACTAAATTCAGTTGAGCTGAAAAAAATGACACCAAACAAGGCAAGGGGAAAAATAAAATGAAACAATCTGAGGGTGAAACACAAACATAAACTCAAAAGGAGTCAAAAATGTCCGGTTGTATTTCAGACCTCAGTGGGTTCATCCAACAAATCATGAAAAATTAGGTTTACATGTTTGTTCATGACGGTGCAGATTTCTGACATTTTGTGTCATTTAAGCTGCAACAATGTGACTGTTTTCTAACAAAAACAGTGAAACTTAAGTTAGACTTGTGTTTGTAAATGAAGCGCCCCATGTTGTGTAGCTTTCTGGATTTTATACTTATTGGGCTACATGTTCATTTATTATACATGCTATACAGAAACTCACATGTTTCATGTAACTAAAGTGTGTAATTATGTGGGCTACAGACAATAATTAAGTTATAGACTATATTTATATGAAAAACGTGTATACTTACTGCATTTGAATTATTTTAACCATATGTAACCACCTACATATGTGTGTGTGTGTGTGTGGGGGGGGGGGGGGGGGGAGGCTTTGATTTTGCCACCCCATTTGATTTCTTTGCCACCCTCATGTCACCCCAAGAAAATTTCTCTAGATCCGCCCCTGCCCTGCAGCTGTTTAGTTATTTATTTTTAACCAGGAACCTGAGGAGGAGCTCTCCAAGCATAAACTAATACATAGTCATTATTCACTTGTTATTCTTAATTGAATTAATGCTTTTTGTACATGTAAAGATTTTGAGCAGTCGAGTATTAAAAGAAAGGAGAAAAGATTGTGTTGCATTTTATCGTTTCCTGTGAAAAAATCAATGATCAGTTTATTAAATCAGATATTAAAACAAGTCCCGAACAGTAAACAAATGACTTTTAAAAATCTACGACAAACGCATTAGATATTATGATGAATACACAAATAAACACAAAGATTTTTAAAAATGCAGAGATTCCAGAGATGCACCGAGAAACTTCAACACAAGCTTTCTGTCCTCCGCTGGTGCACGTGGCACAAAACTCCAGATCCAAGTAAACTGGGAAATACGGTTCTTATCTCACGGTGCATCCTGCAGCATCCTGTGAAGTTTTGGTTTTCGAGTGCGCTGCGTACGTGTTTCTTCTTCAGGTCTTTAGGTTTTCGCGCCCCTCAGCACTAGATGGAGATTGAAAGAAACTACAGGAAGATGTGCTCTGCTGGTTCAGTCATCATCAGAAGTTCCTTTTTCAGAACAAAAGGAGTGTTTTTAACATCTCTGTGTGTGACATGCTGTGAAGCATCTATTTGAAACCAAATAATTCAAATATTTTTTTAAAAAAATAAACAATTTTTGTATTACACATACAAAAAAGTAATTTATTGATGTTTCTGCATGTGTAATACAAAAAGTAATGATTACACTTTACTTGTTATTTTTATTGAAATAATGCAGCCTTTTGAGCCACAGTGGTTACGCCCACTCTTCACTGTGTGCCTTCTCCCACTGTCACACTGCACACGTTCCCGTCCACTGTCTCATAGAGTCAAATGTCTGGAAACATAATATGTCAGAATGGATGCAGTGAGTTGTATACGTGACAGAGATGGTTGTTAGAGTACTTTGATCTACTCTGTAAAGTGATGTGAAAATGCCCTGTGACATAATCACTGGTCAACATCAGGCTACAGCTGCACAGCAACACTTGACTGATGAGCGGCTCTTCCTCTCACAGTTTATGACACACGCAGAGTCCGACTGCTGTTACCTGCTCGGCTGCGATCAGCACGCACTCGGCTTTAACAGCATTCTCGCTTCTTGACTAGATGTGTGCGTCTGTGCTGATGCTTTTGCACGATAATCGTACACTCCTCCAGAGCTGTGCTCCATCACGCTCCACCTCCGAGCACGTGACCTGACATCACCTGGTTGTAGCCAAAGGAAGAAATGTTTTGTTCTGTTTGTGTCAGCGTGCAGAACTGTGACGGTTCATGACTGACTTCAGTGCAGTAACACAGCACGACTCTGCTGTGTTATTAAAAATGTGTTTATATTAGCACATATACAAATGTAGTTGTTGCAAACAACACAAGTTTTAGGATTATGACAGGATCACCAGGCAAAAACATCATGTCTCACAATTTTTTCAACTGAGACTGATTCTGAGGCCGCACGCTGTTTAAGACTGTGAGAGCATTTAGAAGAGAAAGCCCAGAGTGTGGTGGGATTTCTGTTGTGTAATAGTGTGGCAGTGACTCGACTTCCAGACGGGGAAATCCCAGAACTCTTGTGTGGGCGCCAGACGGGAAAACTCCACAGTGCAGCTTCTGGCACGTCTGAGTTTCTGCCTAAACTTTGTGCGACATCTCTCTTTCTGCCTCACATCTTTTTATTTCAGCACTGCTCAGCAACTTCTTGTATCTCAGGAATTTCTTTTATTTTTCTGACTCATCTCTATAGAATCTGCTTCATGTCGTCTGCTGTTGTGTAATTAAGAGTTAAAATAAGCTTGAACAGCTGCCCGTCAGCATCGTTTGTGCTAAACACTATTCAAAGTAAAACAGTACAAATATAAGTGACGTTGACCTTTCTCTCCTCAGCGAGCCGTTATATTCATCCCACATCTCGTTCCTATTTTCAAAGACTCATTTACCGCCTGTGGTTCTGATTTGCGGCTTTGAGCACACTGAATATGTCGGCTCCACTCTGCTCGGCAGACACAACCATCGGTTGATTGTCCCATAACTGAAAGATTGCACACGAATAACCTCCACAATAATGAAACAACATACACATGGAACACGCAGGCTGTGGCCACACGTGCATGAATTTACAGAAAACAAAGAATTACTTCATAACAAATGAATGTGTTTCTTAAATGACCTGATTGAAGATTTACTCTATATGTGATCTGAAACATCAATATTATTATTCTGTGATATTAAAATAAAATCTGTAGTCACATAAACAAATCCTAGAAAAGAAAAAACTGAATAATGAGTGTCAGGTCACCGTCCTCCGCACACAGCTGTCTTCATACAGACGCTCTGGTTTCTCGTCCTTTAATGTGAAGCATAATGCAGTCACTATGTACGCGTCATGTTTAGGCGAAGCTGTGGATGATCCATCGTAAGCAAAAGATGACCTGAAACATCCACAATCAATCAGTCCATGACTGGGAGAGTATAGATGTGACTGAAGCAACTGGGAAACATAACGACTCACCTGTAACTGCTAACGAAGCGTAAACACACTCTGATGTCTTACATCTAACAAGACCGGATTTGTTAGTTACTTACTAAAAAAATTTTTCAAAAATTCTGCAGAATCAACTCATTTAACAAAATCTGAGGACTTAGAATCACTGTGGTTACAAACCCACCAGTTATGTTGTTTTCAGACATTATGCTGATGCAGCCTTTTCTCTGACAAGCTTAATGGTTGGATATTATTCATATTATATAATATTAATATTTTCAAAGTCACTAAATGTAAACGTAATAAATCCTGTGACCATCCAAAACTGTGGGTTACTTCCAGCCGTGGTTCAGAACAAACTGTGTGTAAAACACCTCAGCAGGTACGTGTGCTCTGTAGGAGCTTTTACAGCGTAAACTGTGAAGTTTGAAGCTCTGTCTGCAAAACAGCAGCAGCACACTACAGAGTGGAACATGTTCTGAGCCCAAACAACCACACACACACACACACACACACACACACACACACACACACACACACACACACACACACACACACACACACACACACACACATTAAAGTCTTCTATTTCCATACAAAACCAAACGTGTGTTCGTTTCAATAAATGAAAACGTGAAATGAAAGCTCCACAGAGGCAGAGCGAGCTCCGACAGGAGGGCGATGCGTTCAGTGGGTCAGTGCTGGCTTACCTGTTTGAACTGCTCCTCATAGGTCCACTCGTGGTTCTGCGACGCGGCGTGCAACGATGGAGAGTCTGCGTGACCGTGGGGAGCGAAGACTCTGAGATGCTGAGACACGCACGCTTCCTGCAGAGAGGACTGGTTTAACCCAACATCGTCCCCGACCTCGTCTTGGTCCATGAGATCCTGTTCTTCCGTGTCATCTCCCTCCCCGTCCCGGTCTTTAACGCAGATACCGGGGTTGGAGTTCCCGTCTTCGGCGCATATATGGACTTCCATGTGAGGAGGGGTCACTCCTGGGGGTGAGCTTTCAGCTCCGGCGGAGAGGGCGCCTGGCATCGCCAGCTGATAGTGGCGGAAAGCCAGAGCTTGTTGGTGGATCTGGGACTCCACCATACAGCGGAGCTCCTTCTCTTTCTCCGCCTGCCGGAGCTTCTCCTCCAGGGCGAGGCGCGCTGCCTGCTGGCGCTGCAGGTTTTCCATGACAGCCTCGAGTTTCATGCCGCCGCTGCCGAGCTGGTGAGACTGTGCGCCGGGATACGGGCTGTGGGGTGTTTGGCGTGGAAGGCTGCTGCCAGAGGAGAAACAGCTTTGCTGCAAGGGAAAAGCGGTTGGTCGTAAATATTATCACATCAAATGCTTCCTTCAGTAAGCCACGTGGTCGGATATCAGATTGTCATAAAGAGCATAGCAAGCGACACATGTTAGCCGCAGGTGAAAAGTTCTGTGAGCGCAGAAAACATGGACGGAACTGGATGTAAAGACAAAATAACATAAAGTCCGGACGCTTACCAACACAGACTTAGCAGTTACACGTGAGTTATCAACCATGTTGCCGAAACAGCCCAATCACGAGTCTTCTTTCAGGCGCAACACGAACATGCTCAGGAATAAATGCGTAAAGCGGCTCAGTCATAAATGCCGGAGCGCCCGCTTTCTTTAGGCAACAAGTGGCAAATGTAGTGAGAATGAAGCCTGGAGGTAGAGATCAGCGCGCCTGGTCCACCTGCAGCAGCAGCGCGTCAGCACTGAGAGCTGACCGCACGCTGTGATGCAACCACTGACACCTCTGCTCAAGTAACGCCAGGTTATTTATTTAAGCAGACATCCTGAAGTATGTTTACAAACTGGTTTGTGCAGTTTTGTTTTGTATTTTTTGTAAAGCTGAACTTCAACATGACAAAAAACGACTCAAGTCACGTGTACAGGCATTTAAAACCCAGATGTGTCAGTTTTACTGGGATCATAATACGCCTGTAATTTCCATATGATTAAGAGACAATAATATTGTTTTGATATTTTACAACAGATATTCATGTTTGAATATGTATTTCTGTGACGCGTTTTCCGCTCGCACCTGTGAAACCGAGCCTTAAATTTACTTCGTCACATGAATCCAATAAAAAGTCACGTGAAATAAAATCTCATGACTGTTTCCATAAACCTTTTTGTATTCAGAATTATTAATATTTATGTTGTACCAACGGGACATTTGTTTGTTTGTTTGTTTTTGCTTTACACAAACAAACAAACAAACGAACAAACAAAATAAAGTACAAAAAAAAAGATGTTGAGTTTCTGGATATTTCTTTTTGTATTTAAAAACTAAGGTGATTGAAAAATAATGAAATTTAAATAATTCTTTTTCAGTTATTTTTACAGTTACATTAAAGTTATGTTTTCATTAAGCCCTCTGTTTAATTGCATTTACCCAGATGGACTAAACCTTCAGCGCACCGCAGAGACAGACACTACAGACAACACAAGCTTCCTCTTAACATGTTACTGTGTATGAACGAGTGCTTTTACACACTCATACAGAAACACGGAGCTACAGCTTTAAAATAAAAATCCACCGTGTTGTGATTCACTGAGTCCTCCACTCAGTTTAAAGAGTTTGTCTGTAATTTATATTTTTACTGTTAGACGTTGACTGTTACACTCATTTTATGATTGCGATCATTAATCCTGTGGGATATTGCAAATATCCAATAAAGACAACCATCAACCTGAGAAAGGTGCCGTTAACGTCACAGTTACAGGATTTTCAGTTTTCTATTTAGAATCACTTATTTTTCTTAGTCATTTATTTAAATGTATCTTTTTCTCTTCACTTTGCTTTGAGCTCAGAAAGACTTTACAAGTCCATATAAGGTAAAGCTGTCACTGTATTAACTCTAAAATAATATATTGACACATTTCTCTAACAGAAAAAAGATGCAGACTTTTTCTCTTGATTTAATGCACATTTCTATCATAGTGATAAATTAACTCTATTTGAGTAAAATCCCACTGATTTTTAACACTGAATTGAGTTATTTGAAATTAACACTGGAGGTTCAAAAACTCTGATGGGAGTTGATGTTACTCTATACTGTGTTATTCATACACTCATCTCTAGTGAAAATTAGCTCTCATAGAGTAAAATTTGTAATTAATTTTACACAAAGTAGTGTTACTAAAACTCTTCCTGTAGTTTTACCTTTACGGTCAATTCACTGTTTTGCAGCATGAAAACCTGGTTTTTAATAATGCTTTTACATATAAAACAAGTGAGCAAAAACCACATTTAACAGCTTTATTTTTATGTCAGGCTCAAAATATAAAAACATCTCATGTAGTGTATAAAACACTTTAAAACAATGAATTTAGTTCGGCATAAAACGGCAATACAGAACGACATACAGGGAGGAATCTGAAATGCCATACTTGATTTGAAGAAGCAACACAGCTCATTTATGTTCAACACCTTCAGCACCATGTTGGGATGCAGTCTGACCCTAAATGCATGATAATGGTCATCAACAGGGTTTCCATCAGTTTTCTGCAGAGCAACACAATGTCATCTTTCACAACAATACTTTTGATCTTACAAAAAACGGAATCTCAGACACTACATCTGTACAGATGGTAAAGTCAGGGCGGTACTCTGTACCGTGTGTTATTATCCACTTAGCTGAAAACAAACTGGTAGACAACACAGCTCCAAGCAATTTCTGGACCTTCTTCCAGTGTCACCATCTTTCCTGGCTAAAGGACTCTAAATGCTTTATTTTATTACTATTATATTTATTTTTACTTGTGGTGTCCTGTAAAGGTACGCTCTGTAAGGCTGCATCTTTAGCCTGAGTATGAATCTCAAAAAACACTTCCTCCATTGAGGAGACAAAACTATTCACAGTAGGCTTAATCCAGCTGCCCTGAGCTGTGCAACAGCAGAGGCACACATATCCAAAGACTCTTATTTGACCTTTTCAGATGTTGTGGGTGTTTCTTCTACATTAGTTGACATCACCTCCCCTGTAGTACAAACTTCTTTAACTGCCACATCATGCTGTAGATTAACATCAGTGTCAGCCTGTTGGTCAAAATAGTTAAGGTGTTTGGTATTTAAATGTTTTCTAAAACCTGTGGTTTGGATGAACGTGTACATGTTGTGAAGCATGGTGTTCTAAGATGTGCCAAACACAAAATGGGCTTTAAACAGTTCATCAAAAGCACCAAGTGAAGAGGTAGACTTGCATGGTATGGCATTCTTGTCAAGAATAATGAAGAACCGGTGGATGTCATTCTTCTTCACCCCAACAGCAGGTAGCGTTGAGTGCTGGTAGTGACGGCATCAAGGTGCTCTTGGATATTTGTTCCAGTCTGAAAAGACAAATACAGACGGGCAATAAGAATCAAATGTTTCTTAAACTGGTAATTCACACCATAAAAATAGAAAAGAAACAAAGCTTCTTGAAGAGCACAAGACGTCTTTCTGCTTGAGAAGCTGACACCTTTCCTGGTCTCTAGCGGCCCTGACCAGATGTTGGAATCAGATGTAAAAGCAATGCTGAGAGGTCAAAAATATTTGTTTTTAATAAAGTTGAATCATCATCAACAACACATTTCAATGCATTGACAAAATGTTTGAGTAGACCCAAAATACAAAAGGACAGCTGTTCTGTGACAAACATTATATATGCTGTGAATGTGCTAATCAAAGAAACAACAGCTCACCAATGTCAGCATTAACTTCAGTGGCATCCTCAGGAGAGTCAGCAAGAGTTCTTCCAGGTCAGTGGTAGAAGGAAGCTTCCTGCCTTGTTGGATAATCTTTCTTTTGAATGTTGTTGGCCACCTCTCCAGCAACCTGCCTGATACATCCTCACCAAACATCAGTACAAAATCCTGTTCGATCTGTAACAGGGATAGAGAACAGAGAATCATATCTGCTTTCTGTAAAATATTCAAGTGTGTTTACATTGTCAAAGTAATGACAAATATTCACCAAGCCTTCGATATCTTTGAAACGTGGAGAAACAGACAGTATGTTGCTTGACAGCAGGAGGTCAAGGACCATGTTGTGACTGTGTCTTCATCAGCTGAATGTTCCATCAGAGCGATTGCTTCCTTACACTCATCCTCACTCAGCATCTTCTCTGTAACAAACTGCAACTCTCGTCTGACAGTCGGTCCACCACACTGGTTTTCACTCGATGCTCCATCTCCTGGTGCTACACAATATGAAACACAGCTTTATCAAAACTAATAACAACATTTAATAACCATTAATAATAAAGAACCACAGTTTGGAACTGTATTATGTATTTCCAGTGAATTATAAATGTTACCTCCAGATGATAATCGCCTCCCTTTAGCAGTGCATCTCTGTATGGCTTTAATCCTCCAGGCCAAGTACCCAGTGCCACCCTCGCCATCATAATAATGTTCCTTGGAGAGTGACATGTACAGACACTGATAAATGAATAAACAAAATAAGTTATGTAACAATGAACAGTTGATAAGGACATACATTTTAGCAGGATTTAAAATGTTTCAATGCGATTGTGGTTGTATCAGTTATTACTATGAGCTACTCACATAGCCATTTTTGGAGTACGGGCCACTGAGTTAAGGGAAAAAGGTTACAATTCCTCTGGCGTATATTTCTTTTACCTGCCGTGGTGGTGATGTCCTGCAAGATCAAAAGGAAAAGAACTAGTCAGCTTCCCTGGAATTCATAGAGATGAAGTTAAATCATATGGAGGCAGGTAGATGCTTGTATTTTGTCAGCAGATGCTTTATCTGTGGTCGTGTGTTTTTCGCTAGAACAATGTTATTCTCCCAGTGTAATGGAACATGTCTTCATTGTGTATTTTGTATTCCTTTTCTTTGTACAGTTTTACAAAAAAGAGAGAGAGAGAATTAATTTTCATCATTAAATCCTGCCAAACACAACAAGCGGCCTGTTTCTTGGAGGATGAAGTGCTGGGAATAAAGATTGTTAAGCTAGCTGTATAGCTGAAATTACGTTGCCTGCAACAAACTTTAGTGAGGACAGCATAACCCCACAGTGTAAGTTAGCTTTTGTAATGTAAACCAGAAGAGTGGCTTAGAAATATTTTAAGTAATTTGAACATATTTAATTTTTTGTGATAAACTTTGTGTTTTAATTTAATCATGCTGTACTTTACAGTTTACGACCTAGTTAGGGCTTTGTTTGAAATTTAATTTAAAGAATCCCAGAAACCCGTATTTGTTTTTTAAATGAACATAGAAATCACACTGGTCCTGTTGCAGGTTGTTGAGCTGTGTTGCTGCCATCAAATTCACAAAAACTAATGTTTTTCTTCAAATCATACATTTGTTTTTGTTGAAACAACAATATGTTTACTATGTTATACAGTAAATAAAATATGAGTTCATGGTGCAGTGGTTAGCACTGTTGCCTCACAGCAACAGAGTTCTGGGTTTGAATCCACCTTCAGGCCGGGGTCTTTCTGTGTGGAGCGTGCATGTTGTCTGCGTGGGTTCTCTCCGGGTACTCGGGTTTCCTCCCACAGTGAACAGGCAGTTAGTGGGGTTGGGTTAACTGGTGATTCTAAATGAGCCATAGTTGTGAATGTGAGTGTAAATGGTTGTGTGTCTCTTTGTGTGTTAGGCCTGCAACAGACTGACGACCTGTCCACTCTCCCAATGACAGCTGGGATAGGCTCCAGCCCCCCATCCTGAACTGGATGAATGAATGAGAACTATTTAACCTCCTAGGACCTGCGTCCACATATGTGGACATCACATTTTGGGTTATTTAGACCAAAATACTCAATTTTGCTCTACAGGAGCCTGATATCCACTCACGAGGACGTTATGCTGCTACTGTTCTATCGACATTTTAAACGAATATCCTCATATGTGGATCTCATCTTTCTTAGAAACAAAAATAAGTTAAAAAAGAAAAAACATCTGGTAATTCTTTGTTTCTACATTCATCGGGTCCCAATCAGCCCAAATATCAAAGAGAAATGAAAAATGCTGCCGTGGAAGAGTTCAGGTCTTCGGAGGTTAAGGTTGTGGCTCTGAGCAGCTCATCGCTGGGACGTTAAACACCCTGAGTTCGTGCTCTCGGCTCACTTTCTAAGTTAATAAGTGGAAGAGAAGGAATGGAGGGAGATCTACATTAATTGCATATACCAGGTCAGTTATTGTCCAACAGTACAAAGTAGGAAAGAGTGCAAATATACAGCTACAAATGCATGACTTGCAATTCAAAAGAGAAATTTGTATTCAGGCAGCAGATATAAATCAAAGTCAGACACTTGTAAGATGGCGAACATTTCGTCACTTGAGCGAGTGACCAAACATTTCTTCCACTGAAAACGTCCAGATGAACAGAATCAACTTTTGGAGATTTACTGACCTGGATGATTGAACGTGCATCAAGACCATATACATCAGGGGTGTCAAACTCAAATACACAGTGGGCCAAAATTCAAAACTGGAACAAAGTCGCGGGCTAACGTTAATATTTATTGGAAAAAAAATCTTCCTCCAGATTTAAGAATGAATCTTTTCTTATGGACTCAAACAAGTTTTTCTGAAAAACTGAATGTGGAACAAGCAAAGCTTAATACTAAACAATATATATATTAGCTGTATGATACCAGTAGGCCAGCTCTAATAATAATTTGGTATGGCGAAGCCATACCATGTAATTAGGCTGTACCATACCATGTAATGTAATTAGGCTGCGGGCCAAAGTTGGCCCGCGGGCCAGAGTTTGACACCTATGATATACATGGATCTCCCTTTGGTTAGAAAACCACAGTTTTCTGTAGCCAGCTACCGGCACAGAGATCCCTCTACCTTAGTGGTACCCATACTTAGAAAAGAGAATGTGCATCTATCTGATTGGTCAAAAACTGTTGAGAAGGGGGCGTGGTTTAGACTTAGCCACACACACACACCTTGACCTGTTACCCACTTTCATGAGTCTGAGGCAGCATCTCTGTGAGAGCTATTGTTTCGTGACCTTGCTCCGGTTCACTACCACATTCCTGCACAAACACAAACAACCGTCGATCATGGGAATGTATTTTATTCTGAGAGCGCAGTAGTGCAATTAACTATTAAAGTGATCTAAAATTAATTATAAGATATATAATAATTATAATATAAATATATACATATATATTATATAGAGAGAGACAAACAGAAGAAGACGGCCGTAGTGATCGATGTAGCGGTTCTGAATGACAGCAATATCAGGAAGAAGGAACACGAGAAGCTGGAGAAATACCAAGGGCTCAGAGAAGAGCTCGAGAGGATGTGGAGGGTGAAGGTAACGGTGGTCCCCGTGGTAATCGGAGCACTAGGTGCGGTGACTCCCAAGCTAGGCGAGTGGCTCCAGCAGATCCCGGGAACAACATCGGAGATCTCTGTCCAGAAGAGCGCAGTCCTGGGAACAGCTAAGATACTGCGCAGGACCCTCAAGCTCCCAGGCCTCTGGTAGAGGACCCGAGCTTGAAGGATAAACCGCCCGCAGGGGTGTGCTGGGAATTTTTAATTTTTTTAATATATACAAATATCTTAAGTTTAACTTACATATACACTGTATTTATTACTACTTGTATTCATTTGTTAATATAAATAATTACGTTTCTCCAAATGTAATTTTTATTAAAAAAAAAAAGCCCCAAAGCAAAACCTTAAAACAAAGCTGGAAGAAAAGTAATAAAACATTAATGTTCAGAAAAGACACATTCATTTTACAAAATAGTGAAACATAACATTGTGCAGTCTTGCAGTTTGGCACAAACCCTGTTTCGACTCCATAAAAATGAACAACATTTACAACATATCTGTAATATCCTGAACATTCAACACATCCACACGTGCATTTCAAGAAGCATCCTGACCTTCCAAGTCCCATTATTCATCCAACCCCAAACCAGTAACCAGGCAGACCTACACAACTGTGTCACTGGTAGCTGAAGACCAGTCAAATGTGGCTTGTGTGTGCATTTGTTCACAGAACATGACTTCTAAATATTCAAACTAAACCTTTGACATTAAATAGTAACACACATGTAACACGCGTCTGAAACGTGTCTTTTTAAAACAATTCCAAAGAGCACCTCTGACAAGCAGTGATGAATCCAAGAAGCACTCCTTTACAAACCCTGTGTTCAAGTTACACTTTCACAAAATGTTGAATCAAAGCTGATAGTCTAAAGTTTTTAGTCAGATGTTGTTTGTTTGATTGAAAGTCCAGTGTGGTGATACACTGAGGCAAATGGCAAAATAATGTTTAATGTTTAAAACACTTTTGAACTTGACTGTGCCCCGAGATCAGAGGCAGCAACCAGCCAATGATGCAAAAGCACAAATGTAAAATGAATACTACAGACCACTGTTATATAGTTATTTTAAAGGCTGATGTTGTGATATCAGCCTATCAGCCTGGCTTCATCGGGTGAGGGCCTCCAGCTCGCACTGGAGCGGTTCGCAGCCGAGTGTGAAGCAGCGGGAATGAGGATCAGCACCTCCAAATCTGAGGCCATGGTTCTCAGCCGGAAAAGGGTGGAGCGCCCACTCCGGGTCGGGGATGAGTTCCTGCCCCAAGTGGAGGAGTTCAAGTATCTCGGGGTCTTGTTCGCGAGTGATGGGAGAAGGGAGCCGGAGATCGACAGACGGATTGGGGCTGCAGCTGCAGTAATGCGGACGCTGCACCGGTCCATCGTGGTGAAGAGGGAGCTGAGTGTAAAAGCGAAGCTCTCAATTTACCGGTCGATCTACGTCCCTACCCTCACCTATGGCCACGAGCTGTGGGTAGTGACCGAAAGAACGAGATCGCGGATACAAGCGGCAGAAATGAGCTTCCTCCGAAGGGTGGCTGGCCTCTCCCTTAGAGATAGGGTGAGAAGTTCGGCCATCCGGGAGGGGCTCAGAGTAGAGCAGCTGCTGCTCCACATCGAAAGGAGCCAGCTGAGGTGGTTCGGGCGTCTGACAAGGATGCCCCCTGGGCGCCTCCTGGGTGAGGTGTTCCAGGCATGTCCCACCGGGAGGAGGCCCCGGGGCAGACCCAGGACACGCTGGAGAGATTATATCTCTCGGCTGGCCTGGGAACGCCTTGGTATTCCCCCGGATAAGCTGGAGGAGGTGGCTGGGGAGAGGGAGGTCTGGGCCTCTTTGCTTAGGCTGCTGCCCCCGCGACCCGGTCCCGGATAAAGCGGATGAAGATGGATGGATGGATGGATGGATGGATGTTGTGATACTGTTAGACCTGAAGCCATAGGTCTGGGGCACTTGGGCAAAGAAATGAGATAAGCTGTCACCACATCACCACCTAGTGGTGAGGCGGGAATGATGAACAGATGTGGTGTGCAGCAGCTGTCACAGTCTGGTCTGTGGTGGTCTGTGAGATCTTCAATCCGTTCATAATGCTGAACTGCACATAAAGCTGTAATATGTCTGGTTTATTCCAGCCTTGCAAAGCAAGCGCTTGTGTTTCACCAATAGAAACATGTGACTTCCTTTTTTAGTTTTCATGAAAAGAAAGATCAACATTCTTATCTGAATGAGTTGTGTAGTTGTAGTTGTGTAGTTTTTACAAATGAACTGTATTCATTGTGGAGGAAGTGGAGTCTTCACAGTGTCCAGTGTGAACATATATGAGGAGACTGTTGGCACCCAGGGAAAGCATGCAGGAGGTGGAACTCATGACCCTCGTTTCTATCAGCAAGCTTGCAAATTAAACACAGTTTAGTGTCCACTCTGACTGATCTGAACATTTTAATTATCACATAAAACTCTGCAGGGCAATGCATGGACAGCAGTGTGTGTAACAAAAGTGTGTTTCCTTTAACCAGGTTAAGCCCGTGGTAATTCTGAAAATGAAAGACAACGAGCATAAACGCAATAAAGGGAAAATAGTACCTGCTTTATTTTAACAAATTCAAAATGAAACCTCTCTCTGTTCTAATTAGTCCTTCAGTGTTAACAAAATTGACAAAGCTCATTGTTTCTACTATAAGATCCAAGTCTGTGAAAGTCTGAAGTTCAACACACACGATCCATTCAGCAGCTGGGACAAAGAAGAGATGGAGGGAGATCTACATTAATTGCATTCTAGGATTAAATAAATTACCCCCACAAATAAAAAAATATCAAATTTAAAATAATATCTGAACATGAAAAATATAATATCTTTACAGTCTTTATGTTTATAGGAGTGTAATACTAAAAAAACTCCAAGTTTGCCAATATACTGCTGTGCAGTTCTGTTCATGTTTTTCGTTTCTTTTCTGCTGTCTGCACTAAAAACAGTCTGTAGTGTTTAATCAAAGACAAAACACACTTTTTAAAACCACAAACAACATTAAGAACGGTCTGTTACAGCATGTTAATGTCTACTGTAAACCTTTTCTGTATTTATAAAATAAGAACTTCACAGCTCACGTCGCACTTCGTATCTTATCATTGTTTTTCTTTTGGATGGCAGGGTCAACCAACAATGTGGAGCATTTGTTTTTTTCATTGTCCTTTATCCAGGTAAAATCCTCACTGAGATTAAAATCATCACAACATATACATCACATAATAATATTCAGTACAGACAGGTGAACACAAAAATGTGGATCATTTGCAACAACAGTCATTAAAAATAGTTACACTGATCAAAACAGTGATTCTCTCACTCCTTTAAAATGGGCTTCAGCTCCCCATCACTGTAACCTGCAGTGGACACTGTTTGATTTAAGAGCAGGTCCTGATGACACAGTAAACCTAACCAGGCTCTATAAAGGACTGGGCTTTACTCACAGTCGCTTCATTATAGATGCGTCATGTTTGTGATGATTAAAGATCAGAATAAATCACAACAGTTAAAAGTATGAACTACAATCAGCGTGAATAATAAACAGATCATTTCTCTAACGCTGGTGCAGCAGTACTTTCATATGCTTTACTGTGCATTCATTCAGCAGGCCAGACAGAGACAGTATAACAGGGCCTGCAGTTTAATAACATCACATTATGATGATCACATAACAGAAGAGAAGCTCACAGATGAAGCCACCAAAACGTTTTTCAGTTGGACAGAGATTAAAGGTGTAGTAAGGGTGCGAGTGTAGAGTCTTCACCTTACGACACCTTGAGACAACTGTTGTTGGCGCTATAACAACAAAATTGAATTGAATTAAAAAAGGCAGAAGATGAAGGAAAGGTGCCAAAAGCAGTGGGAGGAAGAAAGAAAAGGTGCAGGAAGGAACAGAAAGAGGAGACGACGATATCACAGCTGTTTCAAATCGAAGGAAACACGTACGGGGAAATGTGACTGCGCTGCAGAAGACGGCACCATAGTGTACCTGCACTGTCACAAATATGAGACAGCTGATAAAAACCTTAATAATGTCAAAGTGAAACTGGGTCATATCCATTTTAAAAGAACACGAGAAATAAAACTATCAGGCCACATTTACATATTTGTTTTTTTAAAGACAGATAAATGTTTTGAGTAAAATCTGTAGTTTGATTTATTTGTTTTGTTTTTTGTTTATTTGTTTGTCTTTGTGAACGAGAGTTTATTCAATAGTCGAACCAGTGGGTGGCAGTAATGCACCTTTTTTGATATTTACCAACCAAGAAAAAGGAGTCGGTGCTGTGGGAGGGCAGTTTGGCATAAACTGGTTGGTGGCTGGATGGCCTCCTCATTCTGCTGATGCTGTGAGGGCAGTGCAAGCGCAGAGAGGGAGAGAGACGAGTGTTCAGCCAAATTCAACCTGACCCTGGGCGCAGAGTGGGAAAACAGAATCTACAGTTACAGTTGAGAAGATGTTGTTGTTAGTTGTCATTAACTGTGCAGCTCGAGTACATTTATCAAAATGATAAACAAAGGAACAGAGAAGATCTTTGGTGTAAACATATTAACAAAGGACTGGAGGGAGCCAGGACATCAGGAGCGAGGATCATAAGAAAGCTCGACGTTTAATCGCAAATGAACAAGAATTTAAAGGATTCATGAAACCAGAAATGATCTGTATTCAGGAAACTTGTCTCAAACCAACTGTTTGTAGTCGGAGGATATAGCAGTGTATGCAGAGGTGAGGTTCAGGGAGGAGGGGGTGTAACAGTTAGAATACAGATTAGTCCAAGTTTGGAATAGAAAGGACAACATCAACCCATGCAAAAGGCTTTCATCTGAACCAATGAACTTCATTTCTATTTGAATGGAAATGGAAACATCTCATCATGGTGTACGAATAATGATCACAATAGAACAGTAATTACAGCATTAATGGACAATAGAAATGATCGGAGGGGCACAAGAGTTAATACGAGAACAGGTTTGGAATCAGCGATTTGGTCAACACTCCACACCAGTTGGCGGCGGTAATGCACCAATTCGTTGTTTGCTAACCGCCAATAAAAACAACGAGGAAGAAGAAGAAGCAGCAGAAGAAGACGGTGCTCTAAAAATGGCGGAGTCGGAGGAGGAGGTAGACGTCTTGGTCCAGAGAGTTGTCAAAGACATCGCGAATGCATTCAAGAAGAACCCCAGCATGTGAGTACAGTCGGCTGCGAACAAACTGCGCTGGGCCCGCAGGCCTGTTTCACACGCAGCGGCTCCAAGGCTCGGCCACGGCTGATTCAGGGTTCAAATTATGGGCGTGGACTATTACCTGGAATCGGAACTGTCTAGATGAAGTTCACATTTAGACACTTAGTTTTGTTTGTTCTGTTCAGTGCGTGAGACACGATGTCGTGGGGATTACTGTTTACTTACAGTTAAATAACTTAAAACATGCATCAGCGGGATATTTCACGACTTTAGCGAGCTGAGCCATGCAGCTTTGAAAATGCGACATCCCGATCATGTTGATTCATTAATGGTGTTATTGTTTATTTCGCCGGTGACTGAACTGGGATGCTTAACAGTTGTTTATGATGGTACCGAAGATTTGCATGCTATGAGAAGCACGTGATGTCAGCTCGATCCTGTGTGATAGTATGTTAAGAACTTTAAGGCTGCAGCTATCAGTTATTTTGGCAATCAAATATTCTGCTGATTATTCTGTCGATTAATCGAGTAATCTGATACTTTTGTCTTATTAATGAGCACTAATCAATATCCCCAACAGGAAAAAATTAGGGCTTTCAAAACTACTCACTGGTTTAGAATTTGCTATGTTTTAAAAGGACTCGCACTGATTCTTCCCAGTAAAGGTTTTAATGGTGACAACAGGAACAAGTGTGGCTTTTTGACATGCTGCGAAAATGTGTGTAAAATGACATGTGGCTTAAATAAGATATCAAAGTACAGAATTTGAGACAAGGATTTTTAAAATGTGCTCGATGAAGCATTGCAGCTTCTAGTTTAGTGTGATAACCACAGATTTTCAGCTGCTTTGGGGGAAGAAGAACCCCTCAGTTTGGATGTGTTTGGTTCACTTTTAAGTAGGGATGGGTATTGATACGATTTTCACGATTCCATTTTCGATTCTGTTTAACGATTCGATTCTTTATCGATTCTTTTTAAAAAGGAGAACACTAAGGTCGATTAGCTCAGAACTTTGTTTTATATCTTCTCTTTGAACAAGATAGAAATGTAGGAGTAACATGGCCTTACAAACCCAGCAGTGACATCTTAAGAGATCCACAGCATACGGCTCTTCAATGGGTGTCACAGGGTCCCCAGGAAAAACATTGTAAATGTAAAATAATAAAATAAATATTCTTCTGTAGCAATAACAAAGTATAACATAAATTATTCTGTAGCAATTACACAAGAATATCCAGTAATGCCCCTGCCTACAATTAAACACATTCACTTACTGAAAATCATCTGCTGTGGCAAACGGGTGCAAACCTTTGACCACAAACTGAGTCACTGCTCGGTGACGTTCGTCTATCCCGGCCTGAAAGGAGACGCTGCCGGCAGACTGCAGCGAGAGCTGCCAGCATCTGAGCCAGACTCTGTCTCATCATGGTCACTAAATGCACAGTAATGGCAGGTTTGTAATAAGGCAGATCGCGCTAACATAATATGCACTGTTGTTGATTATTTACCTGCCGCATTAACGGGAGAGGACGTGCAAACGTTACCGCTGCTTAGGGCTGCTCGATTATGGCAAAAATGATAATCACGATTATTTTCACTGAAATTGAGATCTCGATTATTTGACGATATTTATTTAACCCTTTAAGACCTACCATAGAACCAAGTCCACCAGAGCTTATATTATTTTTTTACATGCTGTGTAGCCATTTGTGGGAGCATTTCAAGTTGCTATACATCAATACAACTGTTATAGCCCATATTTTAATAATATGTATGCATTAAGTCCATAGTAACTACATTAATTGCAAAAAAAGTGCAATAAACTACAAAAAAATTGAAAATCGTTTTTGTTTTTTTAATACATATATTTCTACTTGGAGAAATTTAAGAGTTTTATCCCTCAAAACTTTAAATACAAAAAAGTTGCAAAAAATAGTTTACAACAACAGGAAATTTATTTTGAGTCTCTTCATAATTTTATTTTGGAGATACACCAATTTTTATATACTGCAGGAAAAACGAAAACAATCCTATGATGCAAATTTGTTTAATTTATTAAATAATAATGCTCCATAAATAAAATACACCAATGTTGTTTTTGTGCATAACACAGAGCAGCTATCTGAACGCTGCTCCAACAGAGGTCGATTATCTTGTTAATAATTTCACCTCCTCACTACGTACGACTCTGGATACTGTACTGTAGTATCCAGAGTCGTACGCAGTGAGCAGTAGGGCTGGGCCATATCATACTGTTCACGGTGATACCGGTATAATGTTGGGCATCGATAAGAAAATGAAATATGGCGATAGAATATGGGTAAAACGCGCAGTGCCTTTGTTTTCATACGCACATGGCGGCGACGCAGAATGAGGAGGGCAAAAGTGGATCGTTGAATGAAACAATGAACCAGAACTGGTTTGTTAAAATGCTGCAGCTTCACTGGTGTGGAACTGGTTTAGCTTTCGTCCGTCAGATACACAACAAAGCACTATTTTTGGTAGAGCATGCTAGTGGGCCGTCATTATTACCGTGTGAAAATACGGCGCACTTAAAATCAATCCTTTGATTTGTCTGAAAGTCGACAGAGCCCCTTATAATCCCGTGTGCCTTATGTATGAACTCTGGTTGTGTTTACTGACCTCGAAACGATTTTATGTGCACGGCGCTCGAAAATCTGTCAAATGTTTCAGTGCGACTTTGCTAAGCTACGAAGCCGCACCGCTTGATGGATTGTCGGAGCGTTACGGCTATCGTAGGCGGAGCCTCGCGGAGTGATACGTACTGTGCTTCAACATAATATTACCGTATTGTGTGTGTATAACCTCTTCTTGGTAAATGGTAAATGGCCTGTATTTGTATAGCGCTTTCCTAGTCCCTAAGGACCCCAAAGCGCTTTATACATTCACACACTGGTGATGGCAGCTACATTGTAGCCACAGCCACCCTGGGGCGCACTGACAGAGGCGAGGCTGTCGGACACTGGCGCCACCGGGCCCTCTGACCACCACCAGTAGGCAACGGGTGAAGCGTCTTGCCCAAGGACACAACGACCAAGACTGTCCAAGCTGGGGCTCGAACCGGCAACCTTCCGATTACAAGGTGAACTCCCAACTCTTGAGCCACGAAGTGTTGTGGATATTATACATGGTTATGCTGAGGAATCGAGGAGGGGCCTAAGGGTACATCTGTCACCATCTTACAATGCTGTGATTGCAGCCATTCCACACCTCTCTGTGAATGGGACTCATGGACATTGATCAATGAGCTTTGATCGGTGGTTGTTGATCAATGGTCATGTGAATAATAATGATGACGCAACTGCCCTCCCAGCCCATTGTTCCTTCAGGGCTGGTTTCAGTCATTATGCAAACGTCCTGTTTATAAGATTGAAACCTGCAGTCAGCTGAGACTGAAGACGTCACCTGATGATGACGAAACGTTTCTCCCACAAAACGCTACGTCCAGGTGAACCGAATCAACCTTTGGAGATTGATTTACTTGGATGATTGCACGTGCATCAAGACATTACTGTTTTTACTTTTGTGTAACTTTTGTACTTATATATATTTTCCATCCAAATAAATGGAGAATATCTTCTTCACATGCTATTTTGAAGCTTAACTAGTTCAGCATACTTTGACCTAGAGATGGAATTCAAACTTTAAACAGGTCCCAAGACCTTGATCTACTAAGGTATTACTAGGATTTTCTCTTTTTACGGGTTTAGACAGTTTTATGACATTTTCAGAGACTTTCTGAGATTACTGCAGAGAACCTATTCAGCTCTATAAATTAAAATTCTCTGAAAATTTTAAGGTCTTTCTTTGTTTCGTCCATCCATCCATCTTCTTGTGCTTTATCCGGGGCCGGGTCGCAGCAGCCTAAGCACAGAAGCCCACACCACCCTCTCCCCAGCCACCTCCTCCAGCTTATCCGGGGGAACACCAAGGCGTTCCCAGGCCAGCCGAGAGATATAATCTGTCCTGGGTCTGCCCCGGGGCCTCCTCCCGGTGGGACATGCCTGGAACACCTCACCCAGGGGGCATCCTTGTCAGACGCCCAAACCACCTCAGCTGGCTCCTTTCGATGTGGAGCAGCAGCTGCTCTACTCTGAGCCCCTCCCGGATGGCCGAACTTCTCACCCTATCTCTAAGGGAGAGGCCAGCCACCCTTCGGAGGAAGCTCATTTCTGCCGCTTGTATCCGCGATCTCGTTCTTTCGGTCACTACCCACAGCTCGTGGCCATAGGTGATGGTAGGCATGTTGATCGACCGGTAAATTGAGAGCTTCTCTTTTACACTCAGCTCTCTCTTCACCACGACGGACCGGTGCAGCGTCCGCATCACTGCGGCCGCTGAAAACATCAAAACTACGAAACGACACACGTGGAACTAAATGGATTTTTGCATTACTGATTCTAAAAAGAAAAAAAATCTTGAACAGTTAATGTCCCATCCAAAAGTCTTGGATATGATTGATGAACCACAGAAATTCAAATATGGGTGCTTCTGAAATCACACCCTTTATTTTCTGCCCAGCTTTGAAACCTGCGAGCCACTCTGGTTTCATGCTTCCAGAAATAAAAATAATTCTGGAAGGTGGAGCGAGGACTTAGTAATACTACATAACCGTGTTAAAATTCAGACTGCTGATGAACGTGAACTGTAGTTTGTGTCTGTGGAAACACTTCAGCTCAGCATGAACGTCGGTGTTCGTTTAATGATGCACAAACTTTGAGCAAAGGACACTGGAGAGGCATGGCCGGCAGTGTGGTGACATAGTCTGTTTAACACCCCCCCAAAGTGTACAAGATCAGAAATAAGCAACTTGAAAGAAAACATGAGATCATTTCTTGGAAGTGACAAAGTGAACTATCCAGTGTGTTTTAAATGGACGACTCTAAACGGCTACAGATGTGTACAGGATCCATCGTTACATCATTAATCATCTAATAACTTACCTGAATTTGACCTTGTGTCAGATATCTGTGATGTATTGATTGCTATGTTGTCCCAGCAGTATGTTATTGTTTGTTATAACAGAGATGGATCCCAAACAAGCCGCTGCACGGTGACAGCTCTGTAGATCTCACAGCACTAACCACATGTTACATGTAAGCTGGGAGATGTGATTGGGCTGTCGAAGCTTCAGCTGATGTACTGCAACATGACCTTGTGTGGCAGGTTGCCATGTTTCTGTCGTACTGCGTTTATTTCAGCACTGCTTCAGTTTGATGAGCTTCAGCTCCAACTTTTGTTTTTCTACATTTTTGAAAAGTCAAATTTCAGCAGATTAAGTTCATTAAAGGTTTTTTTGTTTGCTCATTACTTTGGGTACTGCTGCTTGGTCCACTGGTTGATATGGTGGTAATCTAATTGTGGTCTTTCCTAATTTTCGACTGGTTGGTTACTGTAACGTTTTCCCTTGTTCACCCTCATTGTCACTCTCTGCTCCCTCAGTGATGAGATCGGTGTGATCCCGTGTCCAGAGGCTCGCTACAACCGCAGTCCCATAGTGCTGGTGGAGAACAAGCTTGGTGTGGAAAGCTGGTGTGTTAAATTCCTGCTGCCGTACGTCCACAACAAGCTGCTGCTGTACCGCCAACGCAAGCACTGGCTGGACAGAGAAGGTAGCTCGATAACAAAAGCGATCCCAGAGGTGGAGTAAAAGTAGTCTGTAACATTTGTTTTGTTTATTTAATGCATTTATTTTAAAGCTGATAAAGGTTTGAGCTTCCAGTCATGGTCAGTTAATGACCTCCTTGTTTTGTCCGGCTTAGTTTTAAACGTGTTTTATGCTCCTGTTTTTTCCACATCAAAGTGAAGCAACATCCTGTGTTTCCTTCTGTCCCAGCTTTAGTGGACATCACCTGCACTCTGCTGCTGCTGAACCCAGACTTCACCACTGCGTGGAATGTCAGGTACAGGATGAATGTTCTGATAAATGTGGTTATAGTGAGAGCGATGCTTTCCTTTCATCTTTTCCCTGCCTGTCACACAGGAAGGTTTTCTTGATGTCAGGTAACATTAGCTAACAGCAGAGGTCTCAGGTGAAACCAGACCCCACTCACGTCGTCTGTCAGCTGAGCTCAGTGGGTCACAAATTGGGGTGAGGCAGTGATAATGACGCACACCTTCTTTCACACCGAGGCACATCATCAATAGTGTTCCAACGACCCTCAAAAGGAACAATCCCCACTAGGGATTAAATACTGGGACTCTCCACCGCCTGGTTTTAGAACTGAAGAAGCTTCTTTGTTTAGAGAGTCCAGTCACTTTCTTTCCTTAGACAATCCTGGCAGTTTGGCATCCTCCTGACTGCTGCGTTATCCCACTGTGTCCGTACCACTAATACTAATAATGAATAGTGTCAGGATGTAAGGATCTGTCAGCACACATAACAAAGCTAATGCTTTTAACAGTTCAACTGTGATACATTTGTGTGTGATTGGGGCGGCTGTGGTGTGTCGACGAATCAGAAGGTCAGCAGATTGGTTCCTGACTCGTCCAGTCAGCATCGAGGTAACCCTGGGCGAGATGCCCAACCCACCGACGCATCCATCGGAGTACATGGATGGAGCATATTTGGATATGTGTATGGATGGACTGTGGCTTTCATAAAGAAGTTAAGAATAGATGAGTGATGGTAAATAAATGGCCTGTATTTATATAGCGCTTTACTAGTCCCTAAGGACCCCAAAGCGCTTTACATATCCAGTCATCCACCCATTCACACACTGGTGATGGCAGCTACATTGTAGCCACAGCCACCCTGGGGCGCACTGACAGAGGCGAGGCTGCCGGACACTGGCGCCACCGGGCCCTCTGACCACCACCAGTAGGCAACGGGTGAAGTGTCTTGCCCAAGGACACAACGACCGAGACTGTCCAAGCCGGGGCTCGAACCGGCAACCTTCCGATTACAAGGCGAACGCCCAAACTCTTGATGTGTGTGCGTCTTTGTGTAATGGGTCAGTGTGACTCGCAGTACAAAGTGCGCTGAGTGCTCATCTGAGTAGAAAGGCTCTAGAGTACCAGTCCAGTTACTATGTGACCATTATCAGTATACTGGTTAAACGGGGTGCAGGCCTAACCTGGTGCCTGGGTTTGAAACTGCTGCATGCCTTCACTCTCCTGTTTCCTGTCATCTCTTTATAGTTTTCCAGGATAGAAACAAACTCCAGAGTTTCATGTGTCAGACTTTCAGATCAACACCGACCGTGTGACCATCTGTTTGTAACAGAGACACATTTGTAGTTTGTTCAACTCATTTAAACCAAACGTGAACAAAAATCATTTTCCTGTTTGCAGCTCATCAAAGTCTGGTGCAACAGTTACCATTTTTATATTTATTCACAGGCATTAGATCATGTCCATTATGGGATGTCACGGATGGTCTTACTTAAGCACATCCTGCTTTTTAGAAGAGTCAGAATTAAAGCACGATCAGAGTCGTCCCCTCGAAATGACCTAAAAGATAAAACGAATGATGGAGACAAAATGTGGACGTTGCTCTGCAGAGTGTCAGAAACCATCTTTGATAAGAGATCACAGCATGCATGTGCTCTAACTGAATCTGTGGGTGATAGTCTTTATATTGATGGATTTACTGTCATCGTGCTTTCTTGTTATTGCAGGAAGGAGTTACTGCAGTGTGGAGTCCTTAACCCAGAGAAGGACCTCTACCTGGGCAAGCTGGCTTTGACCAAATTTCCCAAGAGCCCAGAGACCTGGATTCATCGGTAAAGCCGCTTACGCTTCTCCTGCTGTAAACACTCAGATGTTCCGAGCTGCTTTCTTTGTGTGGGGAGCTATTCAAACTCCTCTTAGACTACACTTTATTTTCAACAGTTTTCTAACAGTAGCACTGTTTGTGCTAAACACTGTAGGCTGAACAGGGAATATTTTGGCTCCGGGAGCTGAGGGCAGCTGCATTCAGACCTTGTCGATGTAAATGACTGGTGATAGATTTCCTGAGATCATTGCTAGGTGGAGAAAGGTGTTTTAATCCCGCTGAAAAACAACAACGATGTTCTAAGGCTTACAACGAGCACCGAGGCTCATGTGGGATGCTGTTCTTCCTGTAAAAGCAGTAACGGTGTACAGAGTGAGTGAAGCTTTGTAACCCAGCGGCTGGTGTCTTCCTGCAGACGCTGGGTGCTGCAGCAGGTCCTGAATCAGGTCTCTACTTTGGACCACAATAAGAATCAGCAGCAGGCTGAAGCAGTGCAGGCTGACGCTGAGAGAAACGAGCAGCTCGGTGACCGCTTGGCCAGGACGCTCCGCCAAGAGATGAAGGTGTGCTCTGACGCAGCCGGCCGCTATCCCAGCAACTACAATGCCTGGTCACACCGCATCTGGGTGCTGCAGCACATGGCCAGGGGCAATGTCAAGGTAGCATTTCAGTTACTCATTTAGCTTTTCAGCAGTAATTAGAATATTTTCTTCCCTCATCACACATGTTCTCTCTTTTTATTTAATGTAGTTATATTACTGATGCCTGGCCGTATAAAAGTGGAGCTGCTGTGCAAATAATGTGGTGTAACTAAATAAACACTCGCTAAGAAATTTAAATGAATCAAAATGATCCCAGCTGGATGTCATGTAGCACTCATGGTTGAAATCAGCTGGCACAGTCATCACAGAGGAACTCTGTGTAACTACATGAGTAAGGGAGGTTTCTGTCTTTAAACCAGTGGTTCTCAAAGTGTGGTGCGCAAGTTACCTGGGAGAAAAGTCACGCGGAACGAACATTTAACATAACATAAGTGTTTTTGCAGCAGTTACGTTAATAATATGCACGCCCACTGAAAAGCTGCAGCGGCGTGCGTACGTCGACAACCGCAATAAAGAAGTGGACTGAAAAGTGTGAACATGTGGGCGGGTCTAGAGCGATATGACCAAAATCTCATATCCCGATATAAGACATCTATCGTCCTGGTAACGATATAAATCGCAACAATGTAACATTTTCTGTGAATCTCGGGCAGCTCGACTTGCATGAAGTGTTTCCAGCTGCGCGTCGTGTAGCTGGAGTCGAGTGTTTTAACGATGCATGAAATGATACATTTTTAGACATAAGTTGTAACGGCGCCGTTTTCTTTGTGCGTATTTATTACACGGCGTGCTGCGGGGGAAAGCCTGTTCTAATGTTTGAGTCTAAGCTTTATTTTTTAGCACCTGGCGGCTCTTTTTTGCTTCTCATCCGTAAATAATCTGCATCTTTCACGTGATTCAGTTTATTTTGAAAAGTCTCAGCAGGATCTTGAGCTTTATTGTGAAAAGTTTATTTGGAACATAAACATGCGGACAGGCGGTGGTGTTACCGTCGCGCATAAAAACAGGCGCTTGTCCGTCTGTAGTGTGGTTCTATTAAATATAAGAGAAAGAGAGAACTTTATTAATATAACCACTACAGTGACATCAGAACCATGAACAAATATTGCTGTAAACAGTTTATTTTGCGACACCACGAAACAAACGATAGCGTAAAATGAAACGACAGACGTTTTTATATCGTCACACGATATATATCCTTATATCGAACAGCCCTAGTCGGGTCTGTCGCGCATCGTTGACAGCGGTGCCGACACCCAGAATTGGGGAATGACAGACCCGACCACATGGCTTATAGAGACGTATTTCTTGAAATTTTCTTATTGTCTTGTTCTTTCTGCGAGCTGTTGAACGGCCATTCAAGGCCCCCCACGTTCAACTTTATTGATTAGCTAATAAATGAAGTGAGAATCTCTCAGTTGGTTTGTTGATGTTCAGCTTCTGCTCCTTCACACGTACCTTTGTCGTCGTGATTCTGGCAGGTGTTCCACGACGAGCTGTCCTCTATGCGCCTCTGGGTGTCCATGCATGTCTCTGACCACAGTGGCTTCCACTACCGCCAGTTCCTCCTTAAGGAGCTAATAGCTGAAATCTGCAAGAGGCCAGCTCGCACCTCCACCAGCTGTTCACCCCAGCGTGGGTGCAGCACAGTCCCAGAGGGCAGCCGCCCACACAGCCGCTCTCACAGTAACGGAGAGCCTTCAGGACAAGAGGCGGGCGGCGAGGAAGACGGCCGCGCTGACTTCACTACAGTCCTTCAGCTCTTCCACCATGAGATGGACCTTTGCTCAGATCTGATCCAGTCCTTCCCTGGACATGAAACACTCTGGAGTCACAGGTGAGAGACTGTTGGTTCACAGCGACTGCAGAATGGACACAGACGTCATATTTAAACGAGGAAGGCGGGTAAAACCAATGTGTTGTCTGTTCCTGCTGCACAGTCGGTGGCAGGTTGTCGCTGATTGCAAACATCGTTTGTGAGAAACAAGTAAAAAAATGAATTGTCCTGATAAATCATTTAAATATTTCTTTTGCATTAAAACATTTTCACATTCTGGGGCTGTTTATCCCTGAGCCTATACAAATACGTTGTGCACAGACATGTTCAGCGTTTGTAATAATGATATTGATATACCCCCCGTGTCTCTCAGGCGGCATGTCTTTTACTTGTGGGACCAGTGGGTGAGGGAGCATCAGCGTTCCTACAGCAGAGGATCCGACTGCAAGTTGAACCATGTGACGGATCCAGACCCAGGAGTGCCAGAGATCAGCTCTCAGAGCTGTGCAGGCCACGGTGTGAACGGACAGAAGCACGCTGGTGAACCTATGGAAGTAGATGGGCTGTTCCTGCCAGACCCCCACAATAGTAAGAGACTGAAGAGAGGCGTCCTGCTGCCTTGCCCCCCCACCCTGCCAACTGAACTCAGCTTTGTAAGCAGTGTTTTGGGCGGCTGCTGTAACACCGAGCAGAGACACTTTGCCCTGGCCTACAGGAAGTGGTTGGATACGGTCATTGGGCTGCAGTCCTGAGAGAGATGCTGACCTCCTCCTTTCCCCACACTGAAGCTGCCTACAGACAAAGAGTTAGGATCAGCTTGCCTACACATAGTGCAGACTTAAACAACCAGTACTTCAAAGCCAGTGATGAGTTTAGAAAAGCGGGCATTGAGCAGCGGACTTGGAATCTGTTTCCTAACAATTAATAGGAGAGGACTGGATGTTCCTTCTCAGAAACATCTGGATCCTCTGAGCCAGTATCCCTTCAGAATGGAAATCAGCCCTCATACCACCTGTTGGCTCACTGTTATCTTCAGGTGTTTCAATACCTCAGGTACCTCAGATTTCTAGTTGTTTGTATGTGTGTGAGGTTTCATGTGCATATCTTCTTTCCCTGCTTCTATATATATTTAACAAACAAACATAAATCTTTTCTGATTGGAATCAGTCACTTACACAGCGTAACCACTTTATACACGTGTAAGGTTCTGTGTAGGCACGAGTTTGTGGCATCATTGGACTAAAGTCCAAAAATACTTTCCGGCATATTGAAGTGTCCTGGCGCTGAACTGGACTCTGGCACCTCGCCTGGGCTTCGGCTTTCAGCCTGTATAAGCATGAAGTCTGGTGAAACGGTCTTTAATAGACACATAAACAGAGACGTATGTGAAGCAAACAGTAAGCAGTGACTTGAGCAGGTATGAAGCTGCAGAACCTTCAGGCTTGCTTTGGCCTGCTGCAGGTTAACGACTTGTAGAAACTCTTCTTGTATCAGATCATCACTGCATCACTTTTCCGTCTTAGCTCTACTTTATATTAGACCTCCCTCAGTCGTCGGGTAATACTGACCTGAGCGTCAGCTGTAACAGCAGGTTAAAGCACAGCTCCTGACTCTGGATTTCCATTCTGAAGGTGGTAACACGTGTTACACATGTTACTACTCGCGGTTGATTTTCTACCCTTTAACTTCACTGGTCAGCAGCTCTCTTTGTAGCTGATGCAAAGTTAGAGTAACAGGAAACCAAAAAGCCAGTCGCTTGTAGAGAAGTTTGATTTGTGTTCAGAGGTCATCACAAACTCTCCTCCAACCTGAGCAGCAATGAACATTTATTGGTCCTGATGTTTGACTTTGGACGTTTGTCGATCTGTAGCAGAACATTCACCGGTGCTCCTGCTGCTGCTGCTGCTGTTACAACACTTTGATTTGTTACAGCTAGAAACTGCAACAAGTGAAAATTAAACAGCACTTTTAAAATGATTGGTGTAGTTTTGTTTAGCGAGGGTAGTCGGTCTACACCAGGGGCTCAAACTCGCGGTCCGGGGCCGCAGCGGCCCGCATACTGAGAAGAAGCATCAAAAGCACAACATGACTGACTATGAAGACGACACGAGCAGAGAGCACAAACCTGCTGAGGCTGTCGGTGACAGTCGCACACTGTGTGCACTTATTTATTCTGTTCTATACAAACACAACGTGCGCGCACACAGAGGACCAGTGTGTTTGGAAGGCTTCAGCTAAGTTTGCAGTTTTGTCTGATACAAGATCTGAAATTTAAAAAACAAACGAAACATTTTAGGAAATATTTGTTTGTTTGTTTTGTCCTAGCTGAACACTAACGTGTGAGACGACAGCGCCAGCAGCGGCTCTCCGCTCGTTTCAGTTTGACCCCCTGATCTAGACCAAAATATTGGTATTAACTATTTTTTCCCCGTTGTTATTTTCGCATCAGTGCCTCATTTGAAACAGTTTTAAAGCTCCGATGAACTTTTAACTTGTCCTAAAGACTTTTTAAAGGCATTTCCTGAAAGTATTCTGACTGAAGGAAGTGGACAGGTACAGTCTCACACGTACTCACACCTGCAGGAGGCCAGGTTTCACAGAATTACACAGTGTATGTGATGGTTTTTGTTTGATAGCATTCGAACTTTTAACATGAATGAAATCAAAAAGCTAAATGCCCATGTAAACACACGACTGCTACAGATGTTCAGGTTTGTCATCGGTACCTTCCACTCCGTCGATGTCGTTTCTCCTCGGGCTGAACTTTATTTCTTTTATGTTATTTATGAAAATACAGGTTTGTGTGAAGCAGAAAGGATGAGAGTGACATTTACATCTGAAGCATTTACAGAAGCTGCCTGATTTGTAGTGTGAGTGTGAGCTTGACCAGCAGCTACGTTTGCTTTTTAACATCTACCTGGTGACAGCGAGTTAAAGGCTCGCCACTTTTCACTGACACGTTGACCAAGTATAACACATTCTTCTTCTTCTTCTTTTGTCCATCAAAGTTTTTATGTCTTTTTAATGTATAACAAGAGTTACTGTTACTCTAACACGTAATCATTGTCAGAACCACAGCTCGCAAACGGACGCAAACTTTTGGCGTACACGCTCATGTTTGCAACGCTTTAGGAAACAGCTGCTTGCACTGACTGACAGAGCTCTGCTACATAGAAGGAAGTAACACAATGCACCTGTTTAAAGGAAGAGTCAGTAACACTACTTCAGCAGCTCCTGGGAGTGATGATTCATGCTACTATGCCTCGTCTTTTATTGTGAAGGGACTAATCCTCAACGTGTGTCTGTCAAACCTGGTTTCTGTTTTCCTTTTGTAAACGTTGCAGTTTGATCTTATTTTTCTTGTCTATCCAGTATTGTCATAGTTTATGGTCACCATAGCAACCATAAACCTTTGTGTCAACACACGGAGGCCAAATAGCTTCAATTTACACAGCTGATGTTTCATAACTCTGCCCTTGGACACATTGTTACTTTTTTAAAGGTCGTGTGTGTGTGTGTGTGTGTGTGTGATCACCTCTAAACACTGTACATAATCACAGCATTAATTATCTCAAAGCTTTTCCTCTGTCACGCACTCTGTCGTGTGCTAAGGAGGATGATAGGTGGTGATATCGTATCAGGCTGTGCGCTCAGCTGCTGACACGAGCTTTGATCCAAGACTATCTATGCAGAAATGTTTGTTTTAGAGGTTCAACCTGCTCCTTTTACTTTGTTGTGATACTCGCTAATGAATAATCCTTGTGGTCTTAATTACTATTTATTTCAGGAGTGAAAGTATATTATCTTCCAGTGCTTCTGTCATCTGCTAAACAAGATAATAAAGCTCATCTCTTCATGTCCACTGAACGCTCTGTTGTAATTACTGCACATATTTATCTGCATGTATCTCACATACGGTGTGGGGGAGGGGGTCCATTATTTTATGTTCATTATGTATAAAATGAAATATTTACATCCTTGATTTCATTTTGATTTCATTAGTATCCTGCCCAAGGATGTTTAGACTGGAGCAGTGAGTGTAGGAAACAACGCCGTCTCTGTCGCCTGCTGTCTGCAGGTCATGACCTCCTGCTCCACGTTAACAGATGTGGGTCAAACTAAAATAAGATCTCCTCTCAAATTTCTCCCAAAGTGCTTTCTGACATTATTAGTAGTTCTCATGAGGCTGATTTCAGGTTTGATTCTACTGACTGACTTGCTGTGAAACGGGCGCGCCGGGTCCTCATGAGCAGGATGCTGAGAGAAGGTCGAGCTTTACTTTCCAAAACCACAACAGTTTCAAAGTGACTGTGAGGAATTCACCAGTAAACTGGACCAAGTGAAGACGTACGTGTGTTTAGATGCTAATAAGTAATAAATACAAATGTACAGATCAGGTCATCCTGAGAAAAAAGTCCAAATGTTTAGATGTGTTCTTTTTTGAGAAGGAAGTTGAAATGCGATGATTACAGTTCGTTTCAAGACAAACTGCCGTGGTTGCTATAGAGGTTTTACACATGACGTCATGCGTGTGTCGTTCAAGAGCTGTCCGCCATATTGGACGCGATAACCACTTGGGGTCATCCAATAACAATGTTGCTGGTTGCAGCCACCCACCTCTTATTTTCTTAAAGCAATTAATTTACAGTCTGTCAGTAATAACGTCCTGAAAGATACAAGTGTTGGACTGAAAACGAGTGGAAAGTTTAAAAGAGCTTCAGAGAACTACGGCTCGGACGCTCTTTATAACTGACAACGTCTCAGTGCTTGGAACAGAACTGTAGCTGCGTGAGGAGACTGACACTGTAGGTTAAATCATTTGTTGTTGGTGGATCTAACGCATGGCGTGCAGCGCCTACTGAAAGGGATTACAGTTTGAAAATGTTCATCACATTGGTCAAACTGTTTTTCTCCTTGAACACATTGTTTTACTTCATCATGCATTCCCGTGTGTTCTCCTTTCACCTGACTGTGCGACTGTTTTCAAACACGTCACCCCAGAAGAGGCGGGCACAAAACAGCCTTCAATTCAAGCAGACCTGGAAGAAAAAGGAACGTAATGATGAGCAAGGAGCAGCTCACGCCGCTGCTGGCTTATCTGGACGGCCTGACAACACAGCGTTAGTTCAGGAGATTCAACAGGAAGAAGACCACCTCGCTGTGCCCTGTGTCTGATCCTCCTTCGAGATACTCTCAGAGTGTATCAACTCAATCCGATATGACTGTAAATGACATCAACCAATCAGAGAATGCCAAAATCTCAGGACGGAGAGGTTTGATTTACCATCTCGATACGAACAGCAGATGTTCCTGCTTCATACACGATGCAGATAAATGCTTTACTGGTTTACCCGAATACAACGTATTACTAACAGTATTCATGTTTATCAAGACACACCTGGAGGATATTCAATGTCAGCCTATCAGCAGCTCACCTGCATACTACTCAGGCTCAAAGCAACCGTGCAGTTCCTTGGATTCGTGTTTGGGGTGCATGCTTTAAAAGTCTCACACATTCATCACACTGGGATTGATTTAGCCTGAGCGGGAACACATACAGACTTCACTGCCTGTGTGAACTTTCCTAAATGTATTTCAGTCATTGACAGGACAGGACCACAGACTGTCACATCACAAACTCCTAGCTGGTGATGTGGTACCAACAGATTCAACTTTCAGGAAGCAGCTTGGATAGTGGAACCTGAGAACGCTCAAAACTGGCATCGCTGTGCTACAGGAGCCAGTCCCTGCAGCTAAACAATGGAGTTTACCACACCTGACAACATCGTACGCATCGCTTGTGCAGTGACTAAGTTTGTAACAACATAATATTTCAGATGCATTTTATCTCTCAGATAATTGTGAAATCTAAAAATCTCAATGTATGTTCCTCAGTTTGGTGTTTAGCCCTGAACACAAGAATGTATTTTGTAATTCTTGTTATTTCAATAAAAACTATATTTTTGCTTCTTGGAGCTCCATTTATTTCATTACAACTGTGCAAAGTGTAAATAATATCACAGTAATATTTCTAAATGTAAATGGGATCCTGACCTCAATTAGCAGAAGTAAGAAGTCTAAAGTGTCCAAATCTGGTCATAGATGAGGAGTAGCCATCCTGATTTTATATAAAGTCCCATTTGAACCATTTGCAGAAACTAAAGATGAGGATGGATGGTATGCTCTAGTTTCTGGGAAAACTGAGGGAGGGGAAATGAGCTATTTGGCTGTATGTGCCTCAGCAGGTAATGATTTCCGTTTTTACAGAAATATTTTTGATTTACTGGTTGGTTCAAGAGGTATTGTCGTTTGTGGAGGAGACTGGAACATACGGCTTAATCCCAGATTAGACTCCTTCACAGCAGTCCCTTCTCCCTCCTACATTAGAAACTCATGTCAGAATAAGTGAGTGAACCTCAGGAGAGATTTAGGGACCAGACTACACTCACACATGTGCTGCATTCCAGGACGGACTTTTTAATTTAAGAGAGACTGTCCCAGAAGACCAAACTGCCAAATAGGATGTATTGACTTCTGTGATCGTGCACCTCTACTGTTACCGCTGCAAATGAATAACAATCTAAGAAATGGATTATGGAGGCTGAATACTGATGTTTAAAACAACCAACACTTTACAGGAAAAATGAAAGAAGAAGAAATCAACAGAATTATGGTGGAAAATGACAGAGGAGAGCTGGTCTGACTCAGGTCATGATTTTGTGTGTTGTCGTTGCTCGTCACACCTGAGGGTGGCGCTGTTTGCTCTCTGTTACTGTCTTCATTGGTTCAAGGTTCTTTATTATTTGTCACATGCATAGTTAAACAAGTATAACACACAGTGAAATGTAGCCTGACACGCTCCTCGACATGTGCAAAAATGGGGGGGGGGGGGTGTAGAGGAAGAACATTATATATATATATAGTATATATGTAGTATATATGTAGTATATATGTAGTATATACACTGGGTGAATGTGCAGTAGTAGCAGCAAGCAGGTGAATTCTGTACATTAATATGAATAGATTGTCTATTGTGTTTATAATCACAGAATTTCATCAGGGATTATTAAAGTATCCTGATTCAGATAATTCCCTTTTTTAAATTTAAGACATTGCCTATTTGTGAATTTGTTTGGAAAATGGTCACAGAATGAGTGGACGTTAAACATGAGATTTATTTTAGTGTTTCATTTGTTCCTGAGCAAACTGATTTAGCTGACATTCATCTACAGCTCATAACTGGATAGTTTGATTTCACTTTGTGTTACTGAAGAGCTTCTTATGTGTGGAAATGAATCTTTCACTCATGTTTGTGCTCTAATGTAGAAATGAGCTATACTTGTTTATACAACTTATTTTGAATTAAAATTAACATTAAAATGTTTTAATACACAAAGAAAGTGTGAGTATTTTCACTGAGAGGAGCAACAAGCTGTTAGAAGCTCGTTAGACACTGAAACAAATCATACCTCTCTAACAATATCAACTAATAACAGTAATGAACAGGACTAAAGGCAGAGAGGTGATACAATAATAATAAATTCATATAGTTTATATGGCACATGCACACGTGTTAATAAAATGTTAAGATAAGATAAGATAAGATAGAACTTTATTAATCCCTCGGGTGGGTTCCTCTGGGAAATTCGACTTCCAAAAAGCACAGCAACGACCGAAGTTACAGTTACAGAATTGTTATATATATATATATATATATATACATACACACATATATAAATACAGAGACAAATATAAATAAAATATACAAAGGGGATAAATAGAATAAATAGGAATAAAAAATAAAAATACAAGTGAAGTTAGTCAGTTCAAATCATTATTTAATATTTATTTCATTTAAGTAGTTTGTTGTCTTTTTGGTTTTGAACTCATCGTGCAGGCGCAGACAGGCCTGCTCGCCTCTCCTTATAAACAGAAGCTGTCTCTACCTTCACCCACACCTCTGCTGTCTCACCTGGGCACACACAGCTTCACAAACAGCTCAAAGCTCATTTGCATCTATAGTCTGTTGGTAAAGGTTCACAAAAATGTCACAAAGTATATCAGCAAACATAAACACCCATCAGCACCTAAGAAGAAGCAAACATCAATGTTACGAAGTCTGTCGGTCTTACAGTTGTAGTGTTACAGCTGAGTCACAGAGAACACACAGAAGTGACAAAGAGGCGCAGCTTCTTTGATTAAATATATATATTAAATATTATATATTATAATATTATTATAATATGTGTATAATAATATATATTATAATAATATTATAATATATATATTATGTATATATATATATATATATATACATATATATATATATATATATATATACATAATATATATATTATAATATTATTATAATATATATATTATGTATATATATACATAATATATATATTATAATAATATTATAATATATATATTATGTATATATATATATATAATGTATATATATATATATATAATGTATATATACATAATATATATACATTATATATATACATTATATATATATATATATATATTATAATATATATATTTATATATATATATATATATATATATATATATATTTCATACATATATATTATAATATATTATATTTATATTTATTATATTATAATATATATATTTATATTTATTATAATATTTATTATAATATATTATGTATATATTTATATATTTTTCATATATACATTTTATATTGACCGGTGTGACTATATGAAGCTTTTTCACCCAGACATTGTTCTCTTTTAAAAACGCATAAACTTCGTTATTTGTTGTGCTTTATAGTAACGTGACGGTGGCAGTGAGCGGAAGGAGATGCTGAACGGCTGCGGAGCACGCGCGCGCACACACGCACGCACCGCTACAGGGAAGATGGAGGACGATGTGGCCGCAGCGCAGAGGACCTGCATCCTTTAGCAACATCACTCCTGTGAGCAGGTTCGTGTTCAGGACCGGGCTGTTCGCTGTAGGCCTGACCCACCGGGATGCGGACAAAGCAAACGTCTCCGGGCTGGGCTGTTGTTCTCATCATCATCATCATCATCATTATTGTTGTTGTTATTGTTGTTCTGTGGAGCTTCGCTACGCGGTCTGTTCACTGAGGAGTGGTTCGACGGAAAACTGCGCTCCGTAGATGAAACGTCAAACCAGGATTCAGAGTGAAGGAAAATGGCAGTGTCTTTGTGAGGCTGTGTCGGACCCACGCAGAGCGGACATGAATAAATCGGCACATAGAGGCCCTGTTGTCTCCAGGTGCAGAGCCACGGCGGGGCTAACCAGTCCATCCAGCTCGGTGCGACGGGTAGATGGTTCTCGAGGTTTCTTATTGCGTGCTTCATTCAAAGCAGGACTTCAGCTGAGCTTTTGTAAAAGCAGAAGCTGAAATCAAACAGATGTTTTGCTGATGTAGTTGTTGACAGGAAAGCTGCTGGTTGTGCAGAAAATTCAGAAAACCTGGATGAAATTGGAAAATGTGGGTAGTTTTGCTTCATTCCTGGTGAAGGTGACTTCTACCAAACATAGGAACGACTACTGTAGTGTTTTAGACAAAGATAAAGTGATGCTGGAAACATTAAAGGACAATAGTCCCACACATGGAGCCACGTGTGCGTGGCTGTCTGTGCGTGAGGAGGAAATCTGAGGCCAGCTCGGGGTGGCTCATGTTCCCAAACACAAATCTCATAACAAATAAGACACAGTGTCAAATCTTTATGTAAGAAAAAAGTGCCCACAGGACTGCACCGCTGAGATCAATGCTTCTAATCCTGTAACAGTGCGTACAGGCGCTTGTAGTTTGAAGTGTTTTCTGTGTCATTTTGTCAGTCGCTCACATTGCTGAGGAGGGATTTCAGCTTACTCTTTTTCACACTGTTGTTTCAGTTTGTTGAGCTTTGCAGTCATTTGTTTATGCACACATGGCATTGATCTGAAATCTGGACGTAGGCCTGTTGCAACACTTGATTCTTTTTCTTTTCAGATATTCTGTTGCAGATTCTGCTGGTGTCTCAGCGTCTTTGGCCCAAACTTTAGCTGCTGAATAGACGATCTCCTATCTGATCATACTTTGGTATTCAGTGAGTGAATCATATTCAATCATCACCCCTCCTCCTCCGTGCTCGACAGCTGCTATGAGGTTTTTGTAGCTGTTTTTTGGTTTGTCCAGATACAACTTTGCACACCTAAACCTGCCATGTTCTTAGAGAGGAAAAGCTTTGCCATGGCAACCGTTCCAAATAAGACAGACAAGTTCAGTCTTTGTGATCGTACTGTGGTGAACTTTAGCATTTAACATGCTAACAGAGGTCTCTTTATACTTTATCTAAGTATCTTTGAAAACACATTTTTAAAATGTAGATCATCGTCCTTAAAGAACAGAGGAAAAGGCTCACAGAGGCCACTGTACATCTTTAAAATACAAACACTGCTGATTATTAGATCTGCCATAAATGTAATCAGAAAATAAACATACAGTATCTGTGTTTGTCCACCCGAGTTATACGTGTTCGTTTCAGCGTTCATGAAGACAAGAAATTAAAAACTAATATTTAACATAAGCAACGTAACAAGCAGACCAAATGTATAATGAAACCTCTACAGAGCTCATTAAGTCCTGTGTATATGTGTTTTTATAGCTGGGTTACCAGAAGGGTGAGCCAAGAGGGGGATGGAAAAGAAATGAATAAATAAATAGTAAATAAAATGGAAATTTTCCCATTACAGGAATCTGGAACTAACCATCCACGAGTATGGGGCTGGGGCAATGCTGGGATGCCAGCAGTCTTATCGTGAGAAACCATTTCCAGATCTTTTTTAATCCATTTCCAACAGTATAGTGGTTTCTTGGGGTTGTTCCAGACAGGAGTGCATATGAAAGCTACTGAAGGAGTGTTGGTGAAATTTCCACCCGGCTGTGGATCATCTTGTTAATGATTTCAAACAAGGATGCTGTTTGATGGCCTGAGCAGGAATGCTGAAACTGAAAAGTCTTTACAAACTCTAAGAATGTATTTTTGCTTCTGTATAGTTTTATTCATGCGTTCCTTTTTTAAAATATTGGGATTTTGACTACATGGACACTGGTAAGTGCGTACACTGTGGAAGTTACTCATTTATACTTTTAAGTAATGATGTTCAGTTCGGCCAGGCTTATGTCTCAGTGGGTAACGTGACAGGTAGTCACAGTATTACAATTTCAAACTTAGGAAAATACTCTTTAAAATAGTTTTCGTTACCATGGGGAAGATTTAGAGTGGCTTCTCTTATATTTAAAATAACCACACTGTGGAGGGACAAGCGTCTGTTTTTATGCGTACTTTCGTTACCAACAACGACGGTAAAACCATCGTGTGGCTCCACCCTCCGCTTGTTTATTTTCCTCGTAAACTTTCACAATAAAGCTCAAGATCCCATTGAGACTTTTCAAAATAAACGGAAATGATCGACATTATTCTGTAACATCAAATTTCTGAATATGCATCAAACAGATGACCTCCAATAAAAACACGAGGTAAATGGCACTCACAGACGACTCCCAGCTGAAAACACTTCACATAAGTCGAGTTGCCTGAGATTCACTGAATTTACAGAAATTAAACTATTTTGAGATTTATATCGTTATGGGGATTAGAAATGTCATATATGAGATTGTGGTCATATCGCACAGGCCTACCAGTGGCTACAGAACTTCTTGTGCTTTTCTGTTTGTGGTGTTGGATTCTTTTCAGCATACTTTGGGCTCCGTGACAAGATTACCAGAGGAAAAGAGGGGGGAGGGGCTTCCTCGTACCACGTCATTGTTGTAGAAAAGATGTTCACTCACTTTGGCTCTGATATTTCTGAAACAAAGGTTTAAAAGATACCGAGCTGTGGTAGGACATACAATGTGCTTTTACTCACGTCGAAACCTTTTTAGTTTAAGTGGCTTAATTATATTTATATTATGTAATTATTATAATTTTATATAATTAGAGATTGTTTTTATTCTATTGGATTTTAAGGCTCTTTGATGAAAGTGGTATTGATAGAACACATGCTTACTGTTACAGGAGAACATTTTGACAGCTAATATTTGCAGCATAGCTCCTTTTAGTTCCTTCAAACTGTTTCAGGTACTTGGGCAGAAACAGCCAAAGCAAAGAGTCCCAAACAGACTAAGGTATGGTTACCTGTTAGATGGGGCGCTATTCAATCCTTCTCTTTCAGAGATAAGCAGATACCCACACAAAGTATTGGTCTGTACAGATTCAAGAGAGAAAAGTGAAAACTGAAGTTTTAACACGTGTTGGCTTAATAAAAGTGTGAATCTTTAGCTTGTCAGTTACTGTTTTTGCCTGTTAACCATGCAAGTCCTCGCCGTATCACTTCCAGCGAGAACGTAGGAGCAGACACATATTTCGCTCATGTTGTTACATTTTTGTTTACTCACATTTTCTTTCTTTCTGTTTACCCATTGCAGTCGTTTCCAGCAGCCTTCGCTCTGTTGATGATGGATTCCTAAGCCGTTCTCTGACACCACTTTACCAACCCGACAGCCATGAACCCCCAAAAGACAGAGTTTGTTCAGGACGTTATGGAGGCGATGGATGGTCCTTCTCGCCATCAACACCACCCCAGCCTGTCCCATAACCACAGCAACCAGGACAAGCGCTACAGATGCTGTGAGACTTCAGCTGGTGTCACAACAGAAATGGCCAGTGGTGCAAATGCTGAAAGCCGAGTTGGGATGCTACAGCACCACAAGCCACAGGAGGAGCAAGACGCGGAGCTGCAACATGGAGATCAGTCTTCTAAGCCCCACGAGATCCAGCCCATTCCCCGACCTGCTGTGACACGTTACCGCAGACAGGGCGACAGTGAGGCCCGGCTCAGAACTCAACAACAGAGGAACAGGATGAAGCAGCAGAGGGAGGCGGAGAGAGCGCAACAGGAAAGGGAGCAGCACGCTAAGATGACCAAGGAAGCTGAAGGTGAGAGGGAGGATTCTATGCTGGCCCGCTCAGCAAGTACTGAGAGCGGCTTTCACACCCATACTGACCGTGCAGAGGGAGACGATATCCCAGTGATGATGTCTCTGGAGCCTGAGGCCCAGCGAGAGTCCGAGGATGATGCAAACAGCTACAGCCTCCCGCTGCGGCCCGAGGCAGAAGAGTACACTGAAAGTGCAGAGGCTGAACAGCAGCATCTCCATTCACATCCTAACTATGCTCTTCAGTTCCTGATGCTGCCGCGTGAATCCTTACTTAATATCCAGAATTCCCAAAGAGAAGATAAAGCAGAGGAGACACTGAATGGTGGCTACTCTAACTGTGTCTACACCCAATCCTACAGCCAATCGGGGGCGAGAACCTGTGTCTCATCCAGTCAGGACTTGGAAAGTTTAGATGCTGGACTTGAAGCGTACTCTGAGCCATATGACACGTATTCGCTCTCTGAGCATGTGTATGAGGAAATATGTGACGCTCCAACCTCAGTGTCAACTTCTGCAAGTGTGGCAAACGATAGAGAGTCTCGACAGCAGGCGGCGACCGGCTTGCAGCTGTTGCAGAGCGGGGCGGGAAAAGGCGATTACCATCAGCAGGAGGCCGTGGGCTCCCGTCTGCGGCACTACGATGAACGTTCAGATGGTGAGTCGGACAGTCCAGAAAAGGAGGCAGAGTTTGCTCCGTATCCTCGTGTCGACAGCTGCGACCAAGAAGACGATACTGATAACAGTGTTAACGGGGCTAAAAAAGGCTCACAAAGCTTTGATCCTGCTGCAAAAGATTCCACAGACAAAGAAGAAAAACGCCAACCGGACAAATTCTCTCACAAAAGCAACAAGACTGCCAGTCGAGGGAAGTCGGCCAAGCAGCAGGCTGAGACTCCTGTGAAGGAGCCAGTGAGGAACAGTGTGGAGAAGAGGGATGCTATATCTTTAGCCATCAAAGACATTAAGGAGGCCATAGAGGAGGTGAAGAATAGAACAGTCAGATCTCCTTACACACCTGATGAGCCAAAGGAACCCGTTTGGGTAATGAGGCAGGACTTAAGCCCCACTGCTGAATGTGACCTGCCGACATCACTCGGGGCCGATGTAAGTACAAAAGCTCTGACTGTTATTCATCAAGTTATATATTGTCCAGTATTAACTGTTCTTTGGATGTGAATGAAACTCGAGCATCAGGAACAAACAGAGTTGATTTGCCTTTTACGTTCAACATGTCCAATCTCACTTTCTTTGACCAATCCTTGCTGATGAGATGACAATGTGCCGATCAGTGGTGCGTTTGGGTAGTCCGGGTCTCTCACTGAGCGTGCTCCTGTGACCGGCCAGCACGTCATGGAGTGGGTGGGAGGTGTTGTCCAGCATCGTCCTTATGTTGGACAACACGCGCCTCTGTGGCACCACCCTAAAGACCTCCACCTCCATCCCCATAACATTACTGGCTGTGGCCATTTGCGAGCCTCAACCTGCTGCCCCAGCATGTAACCGCATCGAGGAAACTAATGCACAAAATGATGATAAAATTTAATTCAGTTTTATTTATACAGCACCAAATCACAACAACAGTCGCCTCAAGGCGCTTTATATTGTAATGTAGACCTTACAATAATGCAACAGTCATATAAGATAAGATAACTCTTTATTGTCATTGCACAGTCATACATAGTACAGTAGTACAATGAAATTGGAAAAACTGTCCTACGTCGGCACTACATATAACACAACACGACACGATATGACACATCACAACACAGTATATTAACTTAGTATAAAAAAGAAGAATAAGTGTATGTGTATTGCACACTGTTATTATTGCACATTAATTATTATTGCACCTTGTTATAAATATAAATATTATTGTTATCGTTTTAAACATTGTTACCTCCCCCTAAAAAGTCCAGGGAGGTATCCAGTCAGGTCAGCTATTTACATTGATCAGGGCTATTGCCCTGTTGTAAAAGCTGTCCTTGAGTCTATTTGTTCGGGACCTCAGCAGCCTGAACCTCCTGCCAGACGGCAGCAGCTTAAACACCCGGTGTCCTGGGTGTGTGCAGTCCCGTAGGATGCTGCGTGCCCTCTTGAGACAGCGAGTGCTGTACAGGTCCTTCAGGGAGGGAAGAGGATGTCCAATGATTTTTTGGGCCATGTTGATGACCCTCTGGAGTGCCTTTCTGTGTGCTGTGGTGCAGCTGGAGAACCACACACCGATGCAATATGTCAGCACACTTTCAATGGAGCAGCGGTAGAAGACGGTCAGCAGCTCCTTCTTCAGGTCCATTTTTCTGAGGATTCTCAGAAAGTGGAGACGCTGTTGGGCCTTCTTTAAGACCGCAGAGGTGTTAGAGCTCCATTGGAGGTCTGTGTCTATGTGCACACCCAGAAACTTGAAACTGGAGACCCTTTCCACGCACTCCCCGTTGATGCTGACAGGCTGCAGCTCGGACTTCCTCCTTCTGAAGTCAACTACCAGTTCTTTTGTTTTGGTGGTATTGAGGTCCAGGTTGTTGTCTGCACACCAATCTGACAGCCTCTGAACTTCAGCTCTGTATGCAGTCTCATCTCCCCCTGAGATGAGCCCCACCACAGTGGTATCATCTGCAAACTTGATGACTGTGTTGTCTGGGTGGGAACTAACACAGTCATGTGTGTACAGAGTGTACAGTAGGGGACTCAGTACACAGCCTTGTGGAGAGCCGGTGTTGAGGCTGAGGGCTGAGGAAAGATGAGGCCCCACTCTAACTCTCTGTACACAGTCTGAGAGGAAGTCTCTGATCCAGCGGCAGGTGGTGGAAGGAAGTCCAATTTCCAGCAGTTTATCTATTAGTCTGTCCGGGAGTATCGTATTGAAAGCAGAGCTAAAGTCAACAAAGAGCAGCCTGGCGTAACGGCCCTGCACTTCCAGGTGAGAGATGGTGGTGTGGAGCGTTGTAGCAATGGCATCTTCAGTTGATCTGTTAGCTCTGTATGCAAACTGGAGCGGGTCGAGTGTGGGTGGCAGGCAGTGACCCCCTATGAGCAGCACTTTGGCGACAGTGGGAAGGAGAAACTCCCTTTTAACAGGAAGAAACCTCCAGCAGGCTCAGGGAGGGGCGGGGCCATCTGCTGACAATTTTATCAAAGAATAAAAACAAGATGAAAAAATATTCTGGAGAGACGAGATCCAATCCAAACGAATTAAGTTGTGTAGAAAAGTGGTAGAAAGCTGCATCCCATTCTCCCTGTTCCCTCCCCGGGGGAGCGCCGTAGACACGGGGACACATTCCACATTTGAAGGGAAACCAGAAGCTTTTTAAATGAGCAAAACTCACCAGTAAAATCACAGCAAGCCTTAAACTTCATGTTTTAGTCAAGCTTCAGTTTTATTCACAGCACGAGTTACCTGGAGGTGCTTTAGATTTAGTCTTCTACACTCTGATGATCATTTAAATGCTCAAATTATGACTCTGAATCACAACTTTGGCTAATAAACATGAAATGATGTAAACAGTTTTATGGTTAAATCTTTATAGTCAATGACATAAACACAAAAGCTATGATATAAAACATGTGTGCATGGCTCTAACGGGTGAGAATAGGGCAGAGTCCCTGTTTTAGATGTGTCATTGCATAATGACTTTTATGCTAAGGTGAAAATATTCTGAAAGTGACAGCTGCTGATTGAAATGAATTGAACGGCCACATGTTTAGTTTGGAGCAAATAAGCCCCACGAGCTCCAAAGATAGAAGCAATGATTTTGTGAGCTTTAAACAATTTGTAATCAAATGTTGGTGATGGTGGACGAGCGCTCCAGTACTGAGGGAATTGTTTCCCTGTCGGACATCCTTCAGGCACTGGTGCTCAGTCAGTCAGTAAGGAGGAGGTGGGTGTAGGGCTGAGTGGAGCCAGGCTGAAGGCCCCAGAAACCCCTGAAACACCAATAAAGAGCTAGACTGCTGAGTGGACTCCTGCACTGAAGAGTGAGGCTTGTTCCTGAATTTCTTCTTTGTTTATTAACACTGATCAGCTGCAACATTAACTCCACTCATTTGGGAAGTAAATAGTGAGTGCAGTGTGTTGTACTAGATTCTGTTAAAACGAGAAATCATCACAGATAAAGTGTTTGGACTTTTTTGCACGTTATCGCTGTGCAGGGTGTAATTCAGAGAAGCTTGAGAAACATGTGGTCATCGTGCCGTGCATGCCTGTCCTTTAATCAGACCGTGCAGTGCAGGCTTGGGTAGTGTTGAGACTGGTTCACAGCTGCAGGAAAAAAGTGCCAAAGATGCTCAGTGAGTCGTGTTAAGATGACTGGTGGCTATAGCCATCTAACAACCACCCCACACTTAACTGCAGACCAGCCAAAGGTCCTCAGGAACAGTTCGGTAAACAGCTTCCAAACTTCCCAGATCCCAGTCTACTCAGTGACCCAGTCCACCAGGGCTCTGCCCTCATTGTATGATGCCAGATAGAACAGGACACCCAAGGGTGCTGTCTCCATTCTGCAGTGCACTGCAGCTGTTTTGGTTGTGTGACAGAGACCTGCTGACAGCATTGGGTCGGTGGTTCTTGTGTTGTGGTTGATTCCAGTTAACGCAGGTAAACCTTATTACGTCTCTCTCTGTGGAAAGTGTGGAAAGGTCCACAGAAAGAGACGGTAATAAGGTTTATCTGCGTTCTAGTTGGTTTGGCTTGAGTTTCAGGTCGTGCAGTTACAATCATGCTGCTGTCGTCACACGTTTGATGCCAGCGTTAAGGGATGCAAATCACTCTGTTTGGTAGCAAAACTAGACATCACCTGATGCCGTTAAAGAACGCGATGGCCAGTGCCGATGTAGACTCAGTGTCCGATGTTTACTGGGGCCTTTATTTTCATGTACTGTACCGGGTCAACGTGTACTGCAAATGTGCAGGCAAGAGAAACTACACTGTTTTTACTGTTTCTATTTGTCTGGCTGCAGAAAAATAAAGAGACACTGAAGCAGTTTTACATAGAAAAACAGGAAGTCCAAAGGAAGAAGGAGGTGAGGGCAGCAGTGAGGAGGGTGATGGCTCAGGGATTCCCATGATGCATTGTTTCTCCTTCTGTCCCCTTTTTCACTCACCACGTGTTCATACATCAATCTGCATTTAATTCTGAGTTATTATTAATCTCTGGCTCTCGTCCACAGCATGTCTTTAGTCCCGTCTCCCTCCCCTCAGCCTGGTTCTGCTGGAGGTTTCTTCCTGTTCAAAGGGAGTTTTTCATTCCCACTTTTGCCAAAGGGCTTGATCTTTATTACTGTAGGGTCTTTACCTTACAACATCAAAGGCTTAGAGGTGACTGTTGTCATTTGGTGCTACATAAAGAAAATCGAATTGAATTGAGTTAGTGAGGCGGTGGGCCCGAGTGTGAGTCCAGGACCACGTGTGTCCAAATGAATTAAAGAACTCATTCATTCATTACAAATTGGAAATATCCCATTTATTTAATATTTATTAATTTATTAATAATTATTTAATATCATTTAATAATGACATGTATATTAAATAGAAATTAATTTGATTTGATTTGATCCTTTTAATAAATTGTGTATTTAGTTCCAATTTCCGTAATTATTTCATGGTTCCTGTGTTCGTGTCATCCTCACCCATCAAACACTGACGGAGTCAAAACCTTTTCTTTGTTTTGTTTTTTACCCAAACTGTAAGTCACGTCTTCAAATACCACGGTTTCTTTGAATACACTTTTTAAATATTCAGTTTGGTGTAATCTTCAAATATCTGGTTGATCTGGAGCCCGTTTGCCAAAGTGTGCCTGTGTTTTTGGAGATGTCCGTTCCCACTAGTGTAACAGCCGCCTTACTGCTGACCCTCACCACTTAAACCAGAGACATGTGACCTAGTGTGTTGTTGCTGTTCGTAGATATACAAAAGACTGATGTGTGTCCTGCCCAGATATAATGAAAAAGATCTATTTTTTAAAAATATATTTATTTATTCCTCTGTTTTCTAAACATGAGCTCTCTGTTATAAATTCCTAATAAGTCTATTAGAATAAAATCAGATTAACTTTTGATTTGTGTGTGTGTGTGTGTGTGTGTATACACGCATAATCTTGTTATTAACAGAGATGATGTTGGTGGTTTTAATCATGTAGTCGTCTCACTGTAAAGCTTAATTTTACAAGATGCTGTGTAAAATTAATTAATATGAATTAATATTAACTGACTTTGGTCCTGATAAAATATTATCAGATCTGGACAGGATCTGGTCGGCTGTGTACAAACACACTCTTGACTTCCGTGTGTGTGTTTTGCAGTATCCCAAACATTAGATACATACTGGTTCAGAGTGATGCTCGATGAACCAGTTCATGCGTCGGGTCTAAAATCTCCTGAAACCCTGCAGTTGATCTAAATGTGACAGCGCTGACACAGCGTCTGTAATAGTGCAAACAAAGACCACTTGGGAGCCGTCCTCCTCAGCCACGCTTTTATGGCAGAACAAATCAAACATGGGTCACAAGACTTTGGACTTTCATTGACTGAACCCGTGTTTTGATATCGTTTGTTTTTTTCACACGAGCACTTGTAGTTTTATGAAGAATTCGAGCACAGAGAATTTATACTTGTATAACTACGCATGTGACGAATAAAGAACCTTGAACCTTGAAATGACTCCCACATCTCAGAGGTGCAGGAGTGCCCATGTAGGGGGGGGGGTCAGATCTGTGTGTGTCCTGTGTTCAACTGGAGAGAGAGAGTGATTTTAAGTTTTTGGTCATTATTATTCTATAAATGCATTGATTGCCAATATTTACATATGGCGTACTGACAGTACTCTGATCTTTTACAGCACTTAAAACTCCTCATGTTTTGGTAGATAAGCATCTGAGGTTGGTTAAATATCAGGCAGGAGAAAAAGGAAGAGGGTGGTGTAACAGAGCAGCATGCTAGGAAACAAGTGAGATGGAGGAAGAGGATCTGGAAGAAGAAGAAGATGCAGCTGTATTGCTAATGGCGATGAATCCAAACAGGATTTTTATCCTACATAAAACTATCAGGTATAGTGATGGTGTTCTCTGCTTCTTCCATTCCTGTTGAAATGATTTATTTATCGTGGGTTAGAGTGAGAAAGGTAAGACTGGCTAAATAATTCAGTGTGGATCGAGTTGCAGCGTGACCACAGCTGTTTCCTATGTAGATAAAGTCAATGTTTGATCGCACTAATGTTTTAAATGTCACTTTTTCAAATATCCACAACAACAGTTATGTTGGAATACATTTTGGTGACTGGCACGAACACGATGTCCTTACTGATCCACGTAGATACACTCGCAGTGTTGATCCCATGGTGAATCCTGATATCCCGGTGAAACCCGAGCGCCTGTCGGGTCTGTCTGATAGAGCTGTGCATGTACCCACACGACGACACTCTACAGGCTCGTTCATCTGTGGAACTTCACCAGAATTAGTTCTTTTATTGAAAGTCATGGAAAATTTTTGGATGTATCAGGAAGAAAAGTTTGAGGAGGAACAAGCAAAGGAGAAACATCCAACTCTCCGACATGATCAGGATGAGGTATGTTTGGTGGAATAATCTAAGAGTATTTCTGATGGAAAGATTTGTGTTTTCTGCGAACACATGCAGGACGTGAGAGCATTAATGTTCGTTCTAACAGTGTTTTCCTCCAATACTTTCACAGGTATTGAGTGTTTAACAAAAATGTACTGATTCAAAATGTTAGTGAACACAGACCCAGCAAGCATCCTGCAAAAACTAAAAGAGGATTGAACACCAGATAAAGTTGTTTTAACAGTGTTCAGATTTAAAAGTCAAATCTTTGGAAGAAGAAAGACACAGATTTAAGATTTTTAGGCATCTGTAGGTGAATATTTCCTAAATGAAACTAATGTGCACTACTGTGAAAAGCATTTGTATCCTTCCTGATTTGTTACTTTTTTGCTTAATTGTATGATTTAAATGTTTCAAATCATCAAACAAATGTTAATATTAGTCAAAGTGGTGATTTATTCTGCTGATCAAACCTACCTGTGCCTGTGTGAAAAACAAATGTTCTAATACAAACCCAATGCCACCCCCTCCACAAATGCTTGTCTCACAAAAATACCTGAACATTTTGCCGAAAGAGATTTTGGTGATCCAGTTATTCTCAACAACCCTGCAGTGTGGCTGAATTTAAACTAATTTATGTTGCTAGGTTTAAGGGAATTCAACAGTTTTCCCTTAAAAAATAAAATCCTCATTTAAAAATTACATTTTGCATTTATTGTGTTATTTGTTTGATGATCTAAAGCTTGAAGTGTGACAAATATGCAAAAAATCATGAATGAGGCAAATCACTGTAGGTGTGAATAAACAAGAAGACTAAACAAATGAATCTGTTAAACTCAATAAGATATTGTGTGATTTTAAAACTAACTGAAATGTAAAAATATGCAGAAGTTACACAGAATAATCATTTTACATAATGTTGCGTTGCCACCGAGACGCCAGCATGACCAGCTCCACTGCCATGATAAATGCCGTAACTCCAATTCCCAGGTGCTGCCAGGCGGTGGTGCTGTTCTCAGCTGTCAGAGTTCTGTATAAATGCATATCATATCCAAATATACTGGAGTTTTAAGTTTGCGTTTGGTCCTGAATAAAGAAGATGGTGGTGAGTGAGTATTCGTTGTAACAGTTTCACTGTCACTGCTCACAGCGACATCTACAGTTTGCACTTCACTCCAGATCAGACCAGAAGTAATCAGTAATTAGTAACTGATTACTTTTTTCAAGTAACTTGACCAACACTGGGAATGATCACTCCATTCAGCCAGACTGAGTGTACGGGATCCATAGACCTGAGCTAGCGGACCAGCAGAAGATGAGCAGCCTATGGAAGGCAGTCCTGCTGTGGACTATGAATGCTGCTCTGTCCCAGAACTTTCTGGCCTTGACGAGGCAGCAACTGAAAACATTTAGTTAAAAGAAAAAACAGAAGCATTAAGATAAAAGATGCAGGAACTCAAAATTCAGTCGGATTTGCTGGATCCGATGATAGCGTTAGAGTCGACTCAGTGTCAGCCAGTACACCCGAGCTAGCGAGAGACGTTACACAGTTTAACCCAGCTCACCTGTAATATTACTCTGTGATGTGTGACCATCACTTTATGTCAGGGGTGTCAAACACAAATACACAGTGGGCCAAAATTCAAAACTGGAACAAAGTCGCGGGCTAACATTAATATTTACTGAAATATATTTATTCCTCCAGATATAAGAATGAATCTTTTCTTATGGACTCAAACAAGTTTTGCTGAAAAACTGAATGTGGAACAAGCAAAGCTTAATACTAAACAATATATATATTAGCTGTATAATACCAGTAGGCCAGCTCTAATAGTAATGTGGTATGGCTTCGCGGGCCAAATATAACTAGGCTGCGGGCCAAATTTGGCCCGCGGGCCAGAGTTTGACACCTATGGTTTATGTGTTTCGGGGGCAGTTTGAGCAGTCTCTCCACCACCTCGTTCACACATCAAGAAAAACTGCTGAGAAGGAACAAACCGTATCTGCTGTCCATGCAACACACATGGTTTGCAGCTTTTCTTACTGCATAATTATTATTTGTGCAAAAGATATGAATTCTACATTCAACTTTTTACTGCAATTTTGAACTACACAAAATGTCATATCTGTGTCTATTTTTTTATTTTTTATTACTTACATTTTGTTAGTTTTTTATAAACTTCTTGTCCGAGTGTCTCTTTTATCCTGATCAGAGGCCGTCATTGCGCCTCCATGATGAGCTCTTGTATGTTTCTATGAATAAGAAACGAACAACTGAAGGGTTTTGAAGATGTACATGAAGTGTGCATTTAATTCTAATGGATTCTATTATTATTTTTATTTTTTTATTTAATGAATACTGTTAACCTGCTTCAATGTGAATTCTGAACCTGCATTGTTTTAATTTCCTGTGAATCACTTTAAGTTTTGGGTTTTCTTCTGCCGATACTCTTTGATGGTAATACCAACACAGATCCCCTGACAGTTAAAATGAAGGTTCGAGTACCTATCCCTGCAACCAACACTAACTGCTGACATTTGAACGATCAGCCAGAGAAAAAGAAAATGTATTAACTGATTATCTTTAAAACCTAAGGAAGTAATAATCCACACATACTAACTGTGAGAATAAAAAAGGTGGTGAAGAAAAAATACTGAGATTTAATGATGATTTCATGAAGTGCTCAGAGACTCCATGACTGAAAATATTCCTGGACTATATGCTGTCTTTCGCTCTCTTCTCTGTCCCCTCACACCCAATCAGTAGTGTCAGATGATTGTTGAGCCTGGTTTCATCCTGTTTCTGCTGTAACAAAACTAATTTCCCACGTGTGGGTAGGGATGGGTATCGTTTAGGTTTGATCCGATACCGGTGCCAAATCGGTACTTTTGAAACTGTGCCGGTGCTTAAAGAATGGAGAACACAAAATTGGTCCTAAAACCTCTCATGTTCAGCTGTTTTTTTGTAAAAAGATAACAATGTTAGCCTTTTCTGCAGCTATGGGGCATATATGGTATCACTCTATCAAACAAGAAGACAGCCGCATGTAGCTATGATGGTGTTTGCTAGTTCACCTTACATGCATTAACGTAATAACGTGGTTAGCCTACTCAACGTAAATTACACACGAACAACATTAAGCTCCTCACGCAGAGAAGAACGGCTGCTGCTGCATCATCATCCTCATCATTTCTGCTACAGTGGCAGGGCTAGGGGCCAGGACTCTCCTCTTCGGGTTTTTGGGGGATGTTGCTAACTCCGGGTCCGATAACAGGCACCACACCCGCAGTAGATGTGCTCGGTGTGAGGTCTCGCAGCAAGCTATCAAATACGGGGCATTTAAAAAAACGCTATGCGTCACCAGGTGTTTCATCAGATTCGAGGTGTTACCTCCTTTGACAGTATCACAGTATCAGCTTAAAGCACTTGTTGCTGCTGAGTTTGCATCTTTTGCTGTGAAGTACAGCCAGACTTTGACCGCATTGCCTTGGGCATTTTTAATCTGTAGCTCTGCTCTAAAAGAACGTACGTACCTGGCCCCGCCTACTATCCTCGGAAACGTAAAATGATTGGCTAGAATCTAAAGTGTATCACAGCTCAGGAAAAAAAAGCACCGAAATGTGCGCTGCTTTTCGGTCTGGTTACTACCGTTTATGTCAGAACACCGGTACCCATCCCTACGTGTGGGACTAATAAAGGTTATCTTATCTTATCTTAAAAGGGAGTTTTTCTTTCCCACTTCCAAATTCTTGCTCATAGGGGTTGTGTGACTGGTCAGATTTCTTTATTAAACTGTAGGCTCTTTACCTTACAAAGTTAGCACTGTAAATAAGACTGAACTGAATGTTGTTCTACGTAGTAAGAAATCACAGATCTGCATTAAAATGTGTTTGTTATTGTGCTTGTTTTCATTCTCTTTTGCAGTCGCCTGGTTCAGCGTCACCTTCTCCACCAGGAGCAGAGTCCTCCAGTCAGCACCTGCTACAGCACGACAGCTTTGAAACCTCTCCCACCAGTAAAGAGGTGAGGTCAACACTGGATTACTCGTTCAGTAGTCAACTCACACAGTTAACAATTAACATACTTTTGTCTTTTCATTTACAGTCCAGGAGAAGCCTTGCGTCCTTTCCCACATATGTGGAAGGTGAGTTTCAAATTGCCCCATAACTCCATGATATGAGATCATTTCATATGTCAGTCATTAATGGCCCAGCCTGATCTATGGGAATATGACCACAGATACAAAGAAACTGATCTTTCTCTGAGGGACTCTCCTTCAGTGTTAGGGTGAGGAGCTCAGTTGTAAGCTATTCCAGCTGGGCATGTCCTACTGGGAGGAGCCCCCAGCGTAGACCCAGGACATGCTGGACAGATGTGCTGGTAACAGCTCAGTGTTTGGAGTAAGAGGGAGGTCTTCTTAGGCTGTTGCCTCAGCGACCTGACTTCAGATAAGCAGAAGAAAATGTCTGCATTATTTATTGTGTTGTTTAGCTTTTATTGAAGTGGTTGTCATGAATTTTCCACGACATAATGCACAGTGCACCACACTTTTCAGTTGTGATTTATTCGTTTTTTAAATTATTTAAATGATTTTGTTATTTTGTTGTACTTTAGTAATACGTGAACATCTTCTGTAGTAACATGCCATATTGAACGCCTGCACAGTTAAGCAGCATCATTCATCACTGAAGAATGCGATTCATGGTTTGAAATGCCTTCATTCGTTTTTGATATTGTCCATTAAATGGTTCTTACATTTAACTCAATATCTGAGTGTTTCTTAGTTTAGACTAGTTGGTTAGTTTTTAGTTCTTTCTGCCTCCCCTCCTCAGCACCAGCGTCACCCTGTGTGACACACGGCCCGATGTTGAGCCACTCTGTCGTTCCTGCTCTGATCTTCACACAGATCAACTGGAGCAAAATTCAGCCATTATACTCATTTCAACACAACAACACATTTTCCCGTATGTATGCTGCATATACATTTGCACGCTGTAGCTCAGTCACACATGAATATCATGCGTCTTCATAATTCCAGCCTGACGTCTCAGTTACACAGGAACAATCACAGTGCACTCTGTATTATTTCCTTTTTAAATCATACACGTTAAAGTCACAGAGTCTCACATCTGTCTTTTACTCCCACACACAGAGAGCCAAGAACACATCATAACTCAAACTGCATTGTATTATTCATCATATTGATCCGTTTATTCGTGACTATACTTTGATTAGAATCAAGCTTGATTAACTATTAAATAACATGCAGATAAACTCTGTTTTAACATGACATCAGTTTAACCAAAAACCTGGATGTTAAGTGCTTTGATTCCACTTTTGGGCAAAGATGAGTCAAACTCTTCGATACCACAGGGGAAAAGACCAAAAGTTAAAATGCTTTGTTTTCCAGTTTTTAATAAAAATTACAACAATACTGTCACAAATAATTTGTATTAGGTGTGAAAGTGAGAGAACCCAAAGTGCAGGACAAGTCCAAAGATTTCAAAAGTCGGTAAAACAAAGGATAAAATACTCCAGGATGGTGCATCAGTGTGTGAAGAGGCATCTCTGGGAAGACTCTGGTGGCTGAAAACTTGTAGAAGATCCCTATTTTCAGATTCCTGTCCATTTCTAACACACACTTCAATAACAGTGTCATCCAAGTATTTCTGGATGTGGCAGGATTACAAATTGTACTTAAAGTCTTAAAGTGTATACAAGGCGAAAAGGAATTTTCAAGGACGTCCTTGAAAAATTAAAAACATAACTCTCATATATTCAATTAAATTTATTTATAAAGCACCAAATCACAGCAACAGTCGCCTCAAGGCTGTATTATTGTAATAATTGGGGGCGCGGTATGAAAAGAAAAAAGAACTCTTAGACACTGCTGGCATAACGGACATGTTTTTGACGGGGCGCCCACACAAACGCAAAGCAGGAGATGAAGCATCGCCAACTATGTTTCCAAACCAACTTCCTTCCACACCAAAGACTAGAAAATGTGGTGAAGCAAATCTTCCCTTTGGCTTCACCTGCACAAGTGCCGAGGTAGGTCTCCCTGCAGGGTTGGGTTTCCCTGTGAGCAGCGCTGGGCTGTTTAAATCACGGACAAACAGGATCCCACATTCTTGATCTTTAGTTCACAAACACTTGTTGTAATGACTAACTACTCCTGACATGTTGGAGATGTTTGCTCTTTATACAGTAAAGTTACAGCGGGATACAAATAATATCAGGCTGATCCTGACACGATTTGTTCAAATCACAGACAAACAGGATCCCACAGCTGTTTATGTTTTTGAACCCATTTTGCACAGAGAGGCATTTTTTGAAAAATGTATTGACAGCAATGTTGAACATTATTACTCAGGAAAAAACAACTACAGTAAAATAATGACACTGTGACGCCTCTGCCTTTGTAAATGGAGGGACAGTAACTGCGTGTAAAACCTGCAGACAGTCAGATTAACAGCATTTCGTCTCTATCTCCATTCTGCAGTTCATCTCATGTAAACAATAACGTGGCCACAGCGTGACGTGAAAAAAGCGCATACCTTTGACGTTGTGTGACGAACACTGTATTCCTCGTCCACACGTAAACGCAAAAAAGGGTTTTAAAAAAGCTCAGTTTTCGGTGATTCGAAACGCCGTCTACGTGGACGAAACAGCTGCGTGTTCAAAAATACCCGTGTAGGTGCGGACGTAGCGTAAGAGAGTTAGTAGTTTCTTTTCTTACCACCTGTAATTTATTGCAGTTTACTTGTATTTGCTTAATTGTTTACTAAATGTTTGAGGTGTGAAATAAACCACAATGGAGCAAAATATGTGTGTGTGTGGTTGGAGGATGTGTTTGCGTGGTGGTGGTGGTGGTGGGGGGGGGGGGGGTGAACATTTTTCTTGTAAAACAAAGGGGGGCCCAGCAAAAACAGTGTGGAGCCACTGGTCTGCCACGTACCGACAGAGCAGAGCAGCTACATGAACTCTGCTCCCACAGAGGTCGATGATGTTGTTACATTTTGGAAACATGGATACTGTTGCAGTGATGAGAAAACAAATACACCCAATCAGTCTCTGTTCTCTACCACAACATTTAGCAGCAATGACTTTAAATATTTTTTCTGTATGACTTTACGACACGGTTACATCATTGTGGATCTTTAGTTCATTGTAGCTTGCTGGCATTTGCTTGTGAACAGTTCTTGAGTTGAGGTCAGGACTTTGCCCGGCCTATAGCAGCATCTTTTCTTTATCAGCCGTTCGCTGACCCTGCTTTGGCCAAGCATCAGCTATTGGACAGATCGTTTCCCGTCTGATTTCAGTATACAGAGGAGTTCATGGATGACTTAGTGACTGCAAGCTGCGTAGTTCCTATGGCTACAAATCCCAATCACCACTGTGGCTGGCAGTTAGTGACTTTATGCACTGATATGCTGTGTGTGGTTTTGCTAGATGTGACCAAACATTTCCACTTTGGTTTGTTCAGCTCTGACTGCTTCAGAGCCCCAAACTGTCAGAAGTTCTAATTTTAATGATGGGGTTACACTTGCTGTTGATCATTTAATCACGTGCGCGTCATTATCATCATCTTGCTGTACCCTGTTCATTCCTATGGAAGCAGTAAGGGTGCTTAATGTTTCCTCAGGACTTTAATCCTATAAAAAGTCAAACTCAGCCTGAGGAGAAGCTGTTCCTATCTGAAGGAAAATCACTTATGTATAGCCTTTATGCGTTTTTGTGTATGTGTGTATCATGTAGTGACTCTGTGTCATACTCCAGTTCCAGGTCCCTGTGACCCAGATGACCTAATTGATGGAATCATCTTTGCAGCCAACTATCTTGGCTCCACTCAGCTGCTGTCAGATAAGACACCATCGAAGAACATCCGAATGATGCAGGCACAGGAAGCTGTCAGTCGGATTAAGGTAAAACACACATAGTTCAGGCTCAGACACACTGTAGTGTGAAGTTGTCTGCACAGAGTCCCAGACTCAGTAATTCAGTGTCTGTGTATACAAACCAGCCAAAACATCAAAACCACGAGTAACATTGTATCGACCTCGCTCCAGAACAGCTCTGACGACTTGCAGCATTGTGTATTTATAGTTCAAAACTTCAGCATGAGAAAAAAATTTATTTCCTACGTGCAGAATTTACTGCGTCCACTTTCCAGGAGCACAAAGAAGGCACCGTGCACATGAAAGTGTTGCATCGCAAGCATTGCAGCAGCTCCAAACCCCTGCATGCAACTCTTTACTCTCAAAGTCCGGTTTGTGCAAATCAAATGACTTTTGACTGTTTGAAGGGCAGAGTTGTTTATTTACAAACATTCACAGTGTTCATAGAGAGACCAGCAACAATAACATCCAGCAGTGGGGAAAATATCATTCCCTGTTTTGATAAACAGTGAAATATTTTTATAATTTATCTGTATTTGAAAAAACAAAAATCCCTATGAAAGCTGATCAGTAATTTATTGTTTGGGCTCCGTGATTTAAAACTATGTTCTAATAACACAAGACCCAACATGAATCTGGGCAGCACCGAGCATGATGATGCAGTGTTGACTGAAGCCTGTGTCTGGGTGCATGCTCAATGTTTCAGGTAAGTAGATCCCAAAACCTTGACTCTGTTCATCTGGACCTTTGGGTCCTGTTGATGGGTAACCAGGAGGACCCAAACTGCATTAAATCAGGCTTCTTAGACAGCCGATGGCTGGACCCACAACACGCACTATTTTGAAAAGTAAAATATATAATCTGCCTTCATAAGTTCCAGTATTAAGCATCGTAACTGCTTTATAATAATAAAGCTTTAACTTAAACACCTCCCTGACAGCCTTATGGGAATTAAAAAATAACTTATCCCATGTAAACTGATACCTGTTTGGATCAGAACATATAGAAAATACCACCTTTTCTGTCAGGGCATAGGAAGGGGATAACAAAAACCTAGAACATGTTCTTTAAGATGAAAACTTTACTTCAGTTCAAGAACTTATATCAAATTATGGAATCACAACAGGAAATGTCTTAAATATCAGAATCTGAAATCTGTCATACAGAAAAGATTTAAGCCCAAATAACTGAATCTGTGCAGATTCTGTGACCTCCGGGGGTCCAGAGCCAGCTGAGGTCAGCAACTCATGTCAGGGGAAGCCCTGGGGAAAATCAGTCTCCCAGACTCGAAGCCAACATTAACTGTATGTATTATTATATCCCTGGGCTCTGAAGGAGCAGGAGAAACTCCTCTACAATCCATGGAGCCAGAAAATGTGGCCTCGGGAGAAATTGATGATTTCTAACTTTATCAATCCGGAGTTAGCAGACAGTTTATAGACTCAGGAATGACTGACACACGGTTATTAAGTCCCGGCTCAGAAGGAACACAGTCTTTTTGATTCACCACATCTGGAGATGACTGCCCATGGCATGGACATCGCTTCCACCGAGAAGGAGGGGCTGGAGAGGCAGGGGAAACTGATGGTGATGTGGAGAAGTTCTGATGTGGCTGCGCCCCAGTGCTTTATAAAAAGCCTGTGCTGGTGTGTAAACAGTCATTATCACTCACCACTTGAAATTGCTCAGCAAGCGAGGGGTGACGGCAGCGTGAAGGCTGTTTTCTCCGGAAAGAGGGAGGATCCTGCGAATCGCCTGATTCGTCCTCCTGCAGGCTGGGCAGGTGAGCGGTTGCAGTTGGGGGGTGGAGATGCAGTGTATTAAGAAGAAAGTCCTGTATAAGCAGGTGAAGAGAATTCAGTAGCCAGGGGAGACCAGAAACCAGTCGCTGTAGCCGGCTAGCTAGAGCGAGACGATACTCCTCCTCAGGAAAATCCAGCCACTGGTTGCATAGCTGATCCACGTCTGATCCAGCTCTTCAGACGGCGCGAGTGCTGCTGGGTCCATTGTGTGGTTGCGTCGTTCTGTCATGAAACGGCTGTGGCAGGCAGGATGTAGGACCCAAAATGCAGGACACACTGTCCACAGACAGAGGAATAAACTCAAGGAGGCTGCTTTATTGCAGTGGCAAAACATGCACAAAAAATACTTGCAAAACCAAAAACTAGGAACTGGGAACTAAATGCAAAACACTGCAAAACCAAGAAACTAGGGCCGGCGATCTCAGGGGGAACCACACACAGCATGAGGGGACGATGCGACACTGACTGAGAGAAACACACAGCTAAAACACACAGAGGGATGACGAGGGAACGGGACACAGGAGGAGAGCACAGCTGGGAGTAATCACACACAATAAGACCAGGGGAAGCCAAACTAGACACACTGACATGAGACACAGACTTACAAAGTAAAACAGGAAACACAAGACATAGACGCAGACAGCTGACAGGGGAGACAGAGCAACCATGGAACACAGTGGGAAAGAGGACTCGAATGCAGGCATTTACTGGAGTTGTGAGGGAGGTTTATTGCAAAAGGCAAACACAAGAAGTTCACAGACAGTTTCCAGGAGACAAACACAGATGGACCAGTAACGAGCACATGAAATACACACAGAGGGACACTGGGAAATCACACACAGCTGTGAGACACAGCTGGACCTGATTAACCTGACGACACAGAGGAAACACTAACACCAGGGACCAACAGGGGGAGCACCAGCCCAGAATCCCAGAACCAGAACACAAATCATCCCAAAGCTAGAACATGAGTCCACAAATGATAATAATAATGATAATAATAATAATAATAATACACCAAACCCCAAATCACTGCGTCCACAGACTCAGGGCGAGAATACAAAGAACACTAACACAGAAACCAAAAGACTAGAAATGATAAATACTGACAAAATCAAAGTTCAGTAATAATGCAAAACTCAAACTGACTGACCCAGGACTGTGACGGTATGAGTGTTAGAGCTAAAAACATTTATAGTTTTCAGTTGGGTTATGCTTTAAAGAAACTGATCAACTTTAAACCAATGGGGAATAAGCAAATGCTGAGTGCATGCAGTTAAAACCACTCTGCAGGTGAGAGAATGAATTTTATAACTGCTAGAAGTTGATTTGGTCAAACAGGCTTAAATAATATTACCACACATGACTGATTGAATGATTGGGCTGCTGAAATAAATGGGCTGATTAGTCTGAGAATGTGAGCTCGTTAACAGGGACTGTCAGTATGATCTGAAATATATGGAGTCTGGATTTAGTGCTAACAAAAGAAAATTTCAGCTAAAAGTAAGATGATTGCAAAACAGCAAGAGATAAGAGGTTCGTCATAGCCGAGTGCTCGGGGTAAAATGAAGGGACTGCAACAACTCGTCCCCATTCCCTTCATTTTACCCTTGACATCTTAAACTGGACTTTACCTTTCTGATTCTTCGACACTTGTGCGAATATTAAAGACACAAACGGGAGAAATTTGCGTGCTGTTGCTGAAGCAGGCTATCGCCTGCTCCCGGTGGCAAAACTGGCTGATGGGAGCATGTTAAGGTTTGCAGATGAGAGAATGGAAACAAGCTCCTGTGCAACTGCCCAGTGCTAAAGCCAGAGCTAGATTGCCCTTGCTGACAAGAGAACTGCTTTTGCTGTGGCTTTTATATGAGTGTTTCCAGGACGGTGATGATGGCAGGACTGTAGATTAGGCTGCAAGCATTTGAAGTGATTGATAAGCAACTAATAGCATGGATGTGACAAAGACATGGACATGACTGCACAAAGACATCTGCAAAGGAGAATGACAGACGTGCAGTAAGATTTAACCTCGGCTCCCCGCTCTATGTCAAGTGATGGGGGTACGTGGCGGGGTGTGGTTTATGGCTCGACTGCAGGGGAGGGGTTGAGCAGCGGGTTCGGGGTGTGGTGTCAGGGGAGGCTGATCTCCATCATCTCATCATGTCTCCACTGTTTGAGTTGGGTGCTGGGATCTTACAGGGAGAAGAGTGGACAGAGCAAGTGACGGAGTGTGAGCCCGCCAAAGTGGCTCAAGAGCTGCTCGACTACTGGTGCACACAAAAGGCACTATAAATAAAGCACTGTGGGCTGTGGAAGTTCACACTACATGAGGTGTATTATTTACTATCAGTGTTGGGAAGGTTACTTTTAAAATGTATTCAATTACAGATTACAGATTACATGCCCCAAAATGTATTCTGTAACGTATTCCGTTACGTTACTCAATGACAGTAACGTATTCTGAATACTTTGGATTACTTAATATATTATCATGCTTTTTACAACAACGTGAATGTACTATTGCTGTGTGATTTATTACTATTACTGAAGGTCCGCGACTCCGAACTGTAGTAAAGGGACCTCTGACTAATACGGCGGGGTCCCTGTCGGCTCGTAGCCGAAAAATAGCTTTACTTTGTTGTGTGGGTCAACTTTGCTAGTGAGAGACAGAGAGAGGCGTTGAAAGGCTGCTCCAACGGAACTTGTTGTTTTCGGAGGAAAACAGGAACACGGTGTACAGTCGAGTCTTAATAGCTTACTTACAACTGGGCTCGTCAGGCACTCTTCTTGGCTGCAGTGGTTATTATTATATTTACATGCTTCCAGCTCCCGTTTTTCCTCGACGACAACTCGTACCTTTCCACTCCCCTTTTTCTCCCTCCTCGCGCTCACAGACCCATAATGTGTATGGCAGTCCATTCTCCCTGCAGCACGGACTACACTGCCCATGATGCTACATTCTTTAGAGCTATGCTTGTAGCATTCTGCCTGTTAGCTTAGCACAACAACAACGAAAAGGCGCTCTCTCACCCAGGAAACACACAGTCGCAGAGAGAGAGAGAGCGTCGCCCTGTAACCATGGCAACCGTAACACTGCCGCCTGGAACAAAAGAACGTAGCTGTCAAACAAAACCCAAACAGTCCTGACCCGCGACAATATGAAACAGGAAAGTACCGCAGTGTAATCCATTTATTTCAACAAAGTAACTGTATTCTGAATACCACCTTTTTAAACGGTAACTGTAACGGAATACAGTTACTCATATTTTGTATTCTAAATACGTAACGGCGGTACATGTATTCCGTTACTCCCCAACACTGTTTACTATATACAGGGAATAAATATTATGCATCCAATTCATTATCCACAAATAAACAGTAAAATCTCCATATGGATATTTTCCATTGCACATGGTTAGCATGCATTGGGAAATCTAGGGAACCGACTGCATTAAATCAATTTTACTGTGCTGCTTACAAGCCTGGGTGACTTAGACAAGCCTTGTTTGTTAATCATTAATATTCTGTATATATATAGAGGTTGTTGAAAGGCTGGAGCATTAGCCTTTTGGCGCACCATTGACAGTTATTTAATACACAAATCCATGTTTTACTGTATATTGACCTAACCCGTGATTGTCCTGTGTGCTTTATTCCATGCTTGGCAGATGGCTCAGAAATTGGCCCAGAACAAGAAGAAGGTGCAGTACCTACATGTCTGTCTTATCCTTATCACTGCTGAGTGCAGCTTTTCATGTGTTTTACTCTCTGTCCTGTTCAGTGTCTATATGATTATCGTTGTCCTTTGATACTTTTAAAATGTCATTCTGATGAATTATCGTTTTGCTGAACCTAAATGCCAACGTTGCATGTCTTATGTTGGACATTGGACACGTTGGACTGTCTATGTAACCTGGAAAATCTCATTCTTGGTAAAATAGAAAAGTTTTTGTCATGTAAGAAATCCATGTGTTCGATGCAGGTAACAGTCTGAATCTTCTGACACGTTTGGGGTTTGTGGGGTTTGGCCTTGTAAGCCCTGTTATTAGTTAGTTATTATTTATCCAGAGAGAGACCTGGCATCATGGCAGCTAAAGAGCACGTGGCCACAACTATGATCTGTGGTATGTGCTCTGTGTCTCTTTTTAGGAATCAACAACCTGACTGCAGGTCGCACAATAGATGACCTGCATAATGTTGAATTAGAAACATTATAATTTAACATTTGGTCCCAGTCTTTGTCCTGAACGGAGCATATATTGAATGTACTTAACATTAGACAGCAACAGTATTGCCTCATGCCTCATTCACACCCATTCATACAAGCACTTTCTTCTATACTTCAGTGCTGCTTGGCTAACATTCACACTCCGATGGATGCATAGTCGAGACCACTGTTTCCCAGAGGTGTAGGAATGCGACTTTGGCAGGAATGAACTGCACTGAGTAGGTTACAGGGAGAGAAACCTTTGACGAGCAGAAACCTCTCACCTGCAGTGCAGCTCAGCTCTGACTTGGGATGATCGTGTTTCTGGATGAAAGTGTGGAGAGCTTTAACTCCACTGGCTCTCGTTTTGTTCCCAGATGCCTCTCGCATGATGAATGTGGTAACGCTTTGGTCATCATGTAGTGCATACACGAGGATTTCATTCTCTGGGTCACTTGATGTAGATACCCATACTGGGACAACTGTAGAGGAGTACATGGTGTCCATGCACTGATCTGTTTGATGTAGCTTCATTTGTTCCTTCCGTTGACTCAGCGTTTTTTGAGTTTTTACACTCTCCCCATGCTCGTCACTGCACTCTCTCTCTTCCTTTTTGTGATCTTCCTGTAAAACTTTGGGTGTTTTCCTAAACATGTTTCACAAAGACTTCTTCTTTTGCAGCTTTTTGACTGATGTCCTGGTTAAAAACATCCAAAGCACTTTTTCTTTTTTTTGGACAAATATTTGACGTCTCGAACTGTTTTTTCCTTGAATTTCAACATGTCTGAAAACCACTGTATCTTCACAGAAGGTTCACCTCTTGATTTCCGTTTTCTCTTCAGAGTTCAGAACCTTCTGTGTCTTGCAAAGAAGTGTTTAGCTTTATTTCTGCAAGTCCACTTTCTATTTTTTACTGTCTGTTAATGGATTCATTGTTCTTTTAGAAGTGCTTTTATGATTCTTTTTATTGTTCATTAAAATAGCAAATAACAAATGAACTTAGACATTAAGTAGATGAGTAAAGGTAGCAAAGAAGGCGAGACTTGGTGGTGGAAGGAGGAAGTACTGGAAAGTATTTAGAGGACGAGGCTGACAAAGATGAATAGTCAGGAGTAGTTAGAGTCTAGAATAAAGACAAAGGAGGCAAAAGCACTAGAAAAGGCTTATCATGAATGTGAGACTAGACGGTGTGGAGGGCAACATGAAGTATCAACTTGCTTGAGAACATCAGTTTAATTTAAGTTGATGATGCTGATTAGATTCACTCACTCAAAAATGACTTGTGTCAGTTGGCTTGACAGAAAGATTTAGGTCCAAATGATGTGCAGCAGGAGGATTAAGGATAGGAATAAAATTGTAGTAACTCCAGCAAACAACAGTTCATCATCCACAAATAGAAAAAAACTCCATGAGCACATCAAGCAGGAGGGCACAAAAACCCAAAACAACATTCAACAGCATGAGACTGTGCGCCGTGATATTCATGGGAGAATTTCAAGAAGAAACCACTGCAAACTGCAGGCATTGTTGGATTCTTTGCTGCTTTAGGACCCGGATGACTTGCAGTAATTGATGGAACCATGAATTCTGCCCTGTTAACAGAATGAAAATGTCCAGCCAAGAGTTTGTGAGCTCAGGTGGAGCAACGATCACAAGACAATGAACCAAAATACACCAAGAAGAAGAGATGCTTTGGTCTGACTTTAAACAGGCTTTTCATGCTCAGAAACCAAATAAAGATGCAAAGAAGGCTGGGCCAATCTTTGCGTGATACAAAAGACATGCTGTAAATGCTTGATTGCAGTTCTTGCTGCTGTGGGTGGAACAACAGTTATTAGATTTAAGGGAAAATGACTTTTCCACATAGGACCAGACCTGGATTACTTCATGATCTTAAAGGAAACATCATTTAAAAACTGCATTTTGCATTTATGTTGTTTATCACTGGTTAAAATTAACATTTTATCGATAAAACATAAATAAAACAAATAATATTCAAAAACCAAAAAATCATGAAGGGGCAAATATTTTTGGCAGCACAGTATATGCCCTCGTTTTTTCTTAGATGGGACAAAATAACTCATGTGATTTGTTGTAGTTTGTAGTTTGTGGAGTTTAATTATACTGCAGGATGAGCACAGGCTTATTTATTAATTTCATGTAATAAAATCAGTGAGATTTGGCAAGTGCAGGAACCTAATTTGTGTCGTGAAACTAAAACGATTAATAAATATTAATGATTGCTCAGTTTTGTCATGGTTCGGGGTCCTTTTGAAGCGTTTTGAGTCCCTTGTGTTTCTGTTGTGTTATGGTCCATTATTCTTAGTGGTATCCTGAGTTTATTCTGTGTTAACCTTTGTACATTTAGGCTCCCTCGCGTTCCCTCGCGTCTGCCTCTCCTGCATCATGTGTCCTTTTTTATTGTGAAGGTCCCGTGTTTTCATGTTCACTCTGTTCAGTCTGGCTTCCCCTGTCTTGTTATGATTATTCGTGTCAGCTGTGTTGCCCGTGTGCTCCCACGTCCCTCGTTATCTGTGTATTTATGTCAGCGTCTCCCTCAGTCACGTGTTGCTCCGTGTCCCTCGTGGCTCTCCGTGTTTCCTGGACCGTATTATTGTTAGAATTTCCCGGTTTAGTTTTGTATTGGTTTGCATTCAGCAATAAAGCTGTGTTACTTTGCGTTCACGTTTTCTTCTGTGAGTTAGTGTTTGGGTCCTATTCCTGCCTGCACACAGCCGGTTTGTGACCAGTTTAAACCCAGAACTTAAGGCAGTGCACTTCTCTGCTTTTACTGACCACTTTAGCTGTTTGGTCATGTTTGCCTAATCGCGTGTGCTGTACTGGTTTTGAGACATGTCACCGTGTCTAATGCTGCTTTCTGACTGTGTTTGTGCAGGAACCTGAGGGTGAGCCTCAGCCTCTCACAGAGGTGGATCTTTTCATCTCTACCCAGAGAATAAAAGTGCTCAACGCTGACTCTCAGGTACCCACTCACACTGCAGGCACACGTTTCCCTTTCATCTATATTACCGTTTAATTTTTTGCATATTCTGCAGTTTGTGTAGTGTTGTGGTAACATCTGTGTTAACATCAGATTAATGGTCCGTATGTTAGATCATTGGTAATAATGTTCTCTGAACAGATGAATCAAAGATGTGGTTGTTTTGCAACAGTTGACATGTTTGGCGCCTCATATTACTGTGATGCATAACAGTGGACAAAGCAAGAAGCTCATGTATATCGTTTATCTATCATTTTTATATGGTTTGCAAACGTTACCTCACTTTCCTACACCCACTGTTTATGGGGTTTAAATGCAATAACATATATTGTTAGATTCTAAAGTACTTACAACAAATGCAGAAAATCTGCGTCTTGTACACATGAGGAGGGCTGTAAATGTTTCTATGCCTTTAAGGAAACTATGATGGACCACCCTTTGCGGACTATCTCCTACATTGCTGACATTGGCAACATAGTGGTTCTGATGGCCCGGCGCAGGATGCCTCGCACTGATTCTGAGGAGAACGTGGAAACCTCAGAGCCAAGTCAAGACAGCAAACGCCAGTATAAGATGATCTGCCATGTGTTTGAGTCTGAGGATGTGAGTCCAACAACATACTTCTGTCTTTGAAAACTTTTTTTCCAATATCTTCTAACTCTGCCATGTCCTCTAGGCCCAGTTAATTGCCCAGTCGATTGGACAGGCCTTTAGTGTGGCCTATCAAGAATTCTTACGGGCCAATGGCATTAACCCTGAGGACCTCAGCCAAAAGGAATACAGTGACCTGCTGAACACTCAGGACATGTACAATGATGACCTCGTGCACTTCTCCAAATCTGAGAACTGCAAAAATGTGAGAGGGCTGCATGTATTTTCAAACATTTCTGGTTTCATAACAGTATTTTTTATTCTGCTTTCCATCCACAGGTTGGCATAATCACGTCTGTACTGCTGAATATGTAGTAGAGATTAGAATGACAAATTAATATGGCATCCTTTTTTCATGATAGTTCAGACAAATGAATTCCAATGAAATGTAATTTAAAATGATTTGTTTTTGTTTCTCTCTGCCTGTCGACTGCCTGCTGTGACCACAGGTGTTTGTAGAGAAAGCTAAGGGGGAGATTCTGGGCGTGGTCATCGTGGAGAGTGGATGGGGCTCCATCCTACCTACAGTCATTATTGCCAACATGATGCATGCTGGGCCAGCTGAGAGGTCTGGCAGACTGAACATAGGAGACCAGATCATGTCAATCAATGGAACCAGTTTGGTGGGACTGCCACTGTCCACCTGCCAAAGCATTATAAAGGTATGTATGGTATGTGCACCCATTGGTGGAGGCTCATTTCCAGCTCTCCAATCTCATTTGGCTTCATGCTCAGCACTCTGTGCACCATTCAGTCTCTCCATCTCCACACTTCCTCCACTCATGTGTAATTCCATGAGATACAACAACCCATCCCCTACCTGAGCGTGTTCTCCACCCACTGCTTGCTAAGAATCTTTGCCTCAAAAACAGAGGTGTTAATTCCCATCTCCCTGCACTGAATTTGGCTGCAGATAAGCTGAAGGTCACCAAATGATAAGACCAGCAGGACCACATCATTTGCAAAGAAAAGTAAGATCCTGAAGCCACAGAAACAGAAATCTCCTCATTCTTGGCTGCTCTCTATTATATTCTCCATTAAAATTATGAACAGAATTGGCGACAAAATACAACCTTGGCATTCACAGGGAAAGAGTCTGACTCTAGCAAAGCAACCATGCTGATGTTACAGCTGTACAGGGACCAAATAGTCTGAAGCAACAGGATTTATAATCTATGCTCCCAAACTAACCACAGAACATTCCAGCAACATGATTATGAGTCTGCACCAAGACCACAGAGCACGTACAGACCAGTTGTGCAAGTGTCCCAGGACTAGACAGAAGTTGCTCCTTCTGAACTGAGTTTTGACAAAGGGACACATTCTCCCCTATGAAGGGCATAGGCCTTCATAGGAAGACTGAGTATGATCTGCTGAAGTTAGAGCAAGCATTTCATATCTAAGAGAGACCATCTCCACATCTGCCAGTCCAGAGGAACTACCCCCAATTTGGGGCAGAGGTGTATCCAGTACAACTTCACAGCATTCAGAGCTTTCCTGGAACTTAGGGGTCTAATACCTGGCGACACGTAAAAGCTGCAATGACGTCTGTTGAAGCAGCTTATCTTTACAAATGTTGGGATTTATCTTGTGCTTGAAGATGCTCTTTGGATTCAAAGTTCTCTCCCGGTTTCATTGGTCAGATGAACTTGTTTAGTTGTGTTTCTTACCTGCTAATTACATTCACAGTAGTGAGTCACTGTGATGCTAGAGACTCGCTAGCTTAGCTTGTAGCCGACTTACTTGCAGCATTAGCCTCTTCAGCGGTCCCTTGACATTGTGTCAGATGTTTAGTTACTCCTCAGCCTCATTTAGTAATAACTATATTTGTAATGAATGTAACCTGTTTACAGTTCTAGAGGCAAGGATCACAGAATTGGAGAGTCAGCTTCACACCTATGAAAAACCTACAGCTAGCAAGGGCCCTGTAGTCGGTGCAGCTGAAGGTAGAGCATCAATACAACATTGGACTGAGCAGCTCTCGTTTCTATAAATCTGATCAAATTTATTAAAACGTGACTATCCACAGTTGGGACCAGGAGTTCGAGTCTTACACACCTCTTTGCAGCTTCTCTTGTTATGTCCATAAAACCCCATCCTCTGAGAGACCATGTCAGCTCCCAGACCACCAAAAAACAAACCTAACATAAAAAAATCACACAGAAGGAACTATATAGTATCTACCACCAGAGATGGGCAGTAACGCGTTACTGTAATCTGATTACTTTTTTCAGGCAACGAGTAAAGTCAGGGATTACTGTTGCAAAAACGGTAATTAGATTACCGTTACTTTCCCGTAGGAACGCTGCGTTACTGCGTTACTAAAACCGTGATTTTTTTTGCGAGTGTCTCACGACAGTGACGTAAGCGAGTGCGACGTTCGTGACAACAGCTGTGTGCAGATCAACAGTGGATCACATATCGAGTGCAGAGAGAGTATGAGCGTGCAGCGTTTAAAGCGTGGAAGTACTGACCTTACTTTGAGTTTGATTCCATAAAAAGTGACAAAAACATTAGTGTCCGCTGTGCGTGGGAAGAAAACTTCTTTTTACAGCGAAAAAACCCCTAAACTTCCAACAAGCACCGAGTAGCTACGACGTAATGGGAAACTCACAGAGAAACTCGCGGATTCTTCCACTGACCGCGGCACACCTGCACCAGGGTAAACCTCCGCCTACCCCATTCCTGCTTTACAGGTGAAAATAGAGCAACAGGACCGCTGAGTCTTTGACTTTATTTATTTTCTGCTGTGTTTTACTTGCATCTATTTGAAAGACTGAGTGTAAACACAAAAAATATTTTATTTTATGAGCTGGAATGTGCAGAAAATAGGTTTAAATGTTAAACTAATTTCTTCCAGTCAGAGAATGTTGCAGATAATTAAATTTTTGCTTGATGCATAAAGTTAAAAGATTAAAAATAATAAAACAAGTTTTAAAAAGAGACTTTTCCATTTGATTACATTTTGTATGATGGATTATGTAGAAAAAGTAGAATTGGGCTGAAAGATCTATCGCTTTATCACCTCTTCAGGTTGTAAATCGTGTCCTGAAGGCATGTAGTAATAGCCCATTAATAGGCAGATAGACAGGATGAGTTTGAGCTGTCTTACAAGCCTTATTGTGCACATCTAATAATGTACAATATACACTATCATCGAAAAGTTTGGGCACACCTTCTCATTTAGTGATTTGTCTTTATTTTCATGACTATTTCCATTGTAGATTCTCATTGAAGGCATCGACACTATGAATGAACACATGTGGAATTATGTAGTAAACAAAAAAGTGTGAAATATCTCAAAACATGTTTGATATTTTAGATTCTTCTAAACATCCACCCTTTGCTTTGATTCCTGCTTTGCTCACTCTTGGCTCTCTCTCTGAGCTTCATGAGGTCGTCACCTGAAATTGTTTCCAACACTCTTAAAGGAGTTCCCAGAGATGCTGAGCACTTGTTGGTCCTTTTGCCTTCACTCTGAGCTCCATCTCATCACAAACCATCTCCATTGGGTTTAGGTCAGGTGACTGTGGAGGCCAGATCATCTGGTCAGCACTCCATCACTCTCAAATAGGTCTTACACAGCCTGGAGGTGTGTTTGGACTCATTGTGCTGGTGAAAAATAAACTAAATGCAAACCTGATGGGATGACATGTTGCTGCAGCATGCTGTGGTAGGCATGCTGTTAACTTGTTATTTCTGAGGCTGACTTGAATGAATGTATCCTCCAGTGTCATGAAAAATACCGGTGGACTCAGAGAGCAGAACGCACAGAGGCACAGAGTTGAAACAATTTGTTTACAGTGAAGGGGATGAATTTTCAGGGTCACTGTATATACAATAAAATGTGAATGTGGAGCCGGGATGTGCAGGTGAGGAGACGCACACCGGTAGCGCACTCGATCTGAGTGGAACAGGAGAATTAGGAGGGTCTTGCCCGAAACTGAGAAAAGCATAAAAGAGACTTTACCGAGAGTTGGAGAGCTTACTTGGTACTGTTTGCCAAAAACCTCCAGAAGGGAAACAAACCAAACGAGGCGACCGGGAGAAACAGACAGACGAAAATCCTGGTGAGGAAACAAAACTCGGTACAGTCACCAGCGAAAATAATCCACAGGCTCCAGTAGGCAGGCTGGCAGATTTACAGGCACTCCAGAAAAGTCGATACTCCGACACTAGTCGTCTGTCGGGCAGCTCCTAAAGAACGCTTCAGAAGAAAGTGTCTGAAGGGTAACAGGTGTGCCATGTTCTTTGAGACGTGAGACAGTTTTAACGTAGCGCTTGATGGTTTTTGTGACTGCACTCAGGGACACATTCAAGGTTTTATCAATTTCCCAGACTGACTGACCTTCAGTTCTTAAAGTAATGATGGGCTGTTGTTTCTCTTTACTTAGCTGATTGGTTCTCGCCATAATATGAATTCTAACAGTTGTCAAATAGGGCTGTCAGCTGTGCACCAACCTGACTTCTATACAACAAAACTGATGGTCCCAACCCCATTAAGAAGGCAATAAATTCACAAATGAACCTTGACAAGGGGGCTACTTTCAGAAATCTAAAATATAAGACATATTTAGAATTATTATTAATTATCTCTTTGCTACATAATTCCATATATCTTGCTTCAAATACTTGATGCCTTCAGTTTGTATCTACAATGTAGAAAGTAGTAAAAATAAAGAGAAAACATTAAAAAAAATTTATATACATATATATTAGGGGTGCAACGATACACAAAATTCACGGTTCGGTTCGGTTCGATACTTTGGTGTCACGGTTCGATATTTTTTCGATACAAAAAAAATGTTCATGCCTTTTTAATTTGTCATTTATTAAAATTATAAATATATATTTTAACTCAAAAGTACAGTTTTTAAATTTAACCCTAACCCTTGTGCGTGTTTTTTATTTTGACAGCGAATGCGCACCTGCGGACCACTTATGTGCAGCCCTGGTTATTTAGCTCATCATATTGCAGCCACAGAAATTCTTTTGTCCATGAAACCATAAAGCTGCACTTTCTTTTTGCCTTATAGTCTGATTTGTCATAACTTCTCCGTTTTGTGGTAAGCTTTTCTTTGGCTGTCACTTCTTCACCCTGACCTGTCTTATTTGGCTCAGCAGAACTGAAATATATATCCTGCTGCTTTTACACACGCACTCACATAAGCTCAGCGATTCTCTGCGCGATCAACCTCTCACATGTTTAAGCTGCGGGAGATTTCACTTGTCATGTTTGCATAGTAAGCTAACGATTAATAAGACGATATCAGAGGAATTGGTGCACAAATTATCATCACTCACAGATCAGTGCTGTCGCTCTCTATACACAGTTCGCGAGATTGCAAAGTGAAAGCAAAAAACAAGCGCAAATTCAAACACGATTTCAATATGTCACATATTGACAGTGGCTCACCGATGCCAATGACATAATTACCCAGCTACATTTCTGAAAGAATGCAAAAGCATTGACATATATTTTTCCTACAATAGCCCGACGGGCAGGGCAGAGAGATTTTGGTAGCCCGACTGGAAAAATCGCTAGCCCCGGGACGTCGGGCTAGCGATATTGCGAGCCCTGTATCTGATTGAGGAATCACTCATCTTTGGAAAAGAGAGTTTATTACAGAGAAATGTCTCTTTCCAAAATAAAAGCTATACTATCCGCTTCTTCTGGGCTATATTCTTAGCAGGATAAGGAGAATCATGTGCTAACAGCTGTCTAAATGACTCGGCTAAAGTTAGTAGCATGCTTATTGTTTTTGTCTTTGCACTAGGATGATGTCGGTGTAAATGTGCAGTCATATTCGTTGTGTTCCCACTAGTGCTTTCAGGTTAATCTCGTTGAAATGACCTTAACGCCACAACACGGCGAATCTCTGTTAACGAGCTACCGCCGATCGCCCCGTGCATGGGGCTAGACGGCCAACACGTTAACGAGTTAACTGCGCTAACACACTAATTCCCACCCATGTAATTGAGCATTGCATGGCACATCCAACATACTGTTTTACTTTAGTCCATGACTCGCTTACCTTCAGGGTCATACGTCACATGAAAACCAAAATAGTTCCAAACGCCAGATCTGAATGAGGGTGGGGGAGGTCCATGTTGTAAGGGGAGCTTAACTTCTGTCTCACTAGCTTGCCCTGCGCTCTTCCTTCTGACGATGCTGTCTGTGTTGAGCGCTCAGTGAATCTGCGTTCGACTACTCCGCCTAGGCTGCACTGTCGAGCCTAGGCGGAGTAGTCGAACGCAGATTCACTGAGCGCTCAACACAGACAGCATCGTCAGAAGGAAAGTTGATAAAATAAATTACAAATTTTGTATTGTTCGATACATATGCGTACCGAACCGAAAGCACTGTATCGAACGGTTCAATATCGATACGAATATCGTTGCACCCCTAATATATATATATATATATATATATATATATATATATATATATATATATATATATATATATATATATATATTAGTGTGTGTATATGTAAAACTACCAGTGCAGGACTCTGTGTTGTGTGATCGAACACAAGCGTTCAATTTGTGGCTTGGACCGCACCATTTACACACTGGGGCATAAACCACTCCGAGTCTGCTGCTGGGCCTTGCAAAGCAAACACAGTAAACACTGAGCCAAGATGGTGCCTGGACGAATGAGAAGCTTGAACTACGGTGTCCTGTATGGGACAAATGCTCGAAATCGCTGCCTTTTTCCCATTATTTAAGCTGCCCTGCAGTGACCACTGCATAGGAGAGAGCGCTTGCTACCACATATATGTGTGTGTGTGTGTGTGTGTGTGTGTGTGTGCATATTATGTATAATATGTATACATACATTATTTGCTGCTGAATTTAATTCATCCCAATACTTGCTCTTTCCTGCTTCTCTTTCCTGTAGGGTCTGAAGAACCAGTCTCATATCAAGCTGAATATTGTGAGATGTCCCCCAGTGACTACTGTACTCATCAGACGGCCAGACCTGCGCTACCAGCTGGGTTTCAGTGTCCAGAATGGCATTGTGAGTAGTGTCTGCTCTGTTACATGATAACTGCAATTTTGTTACATTTCTTGAGTGATTTTATTTGTTATTTTTAAAGAAAAAGTGACATCTCTTCAACAGATTTGCAGCCTAATGCGTGGGGGCATTGCCGAACGGGGCGGGGTCAGAGTTGGTCACCGCATCATCGAGATCAACAGCCAGAGTGTGGTGGCCACGCCCCATGAAAAAATTGTCCACATCCTGTCCAGTGCTGTGGGAGAGGTAAGACATTGCATCACATTATACATAACAAGGAAATCAGGATCTTTCGATGCACAACAGTTAAAAGTGAAACACTGCAGTCTATTGTGCCTAAGGCCTTTCTGGGTGGTGCATTTGTGGGTTTCCTCTGGGTACTATGGTAAATGGACTGATTCTTATATAGCGCTTTTCTACTCTCCTGGAGTACTCAAAGCTCTCTATATAACATGCCTCATTCACCCAATCTACACTCAGTGCTTTCTAAGTACACTCATACTCCAATGGATGCATCGGAGAGCAAGTTGGGGTTAGTGTCTTGCCCAAGAATACTTGGCATGCAGACTGCCAGGGATCGAACCACCAACCTTCCGATCAGTTGGTGACCTGCTCTGCCTCCTACAGCCACCCTATAGGTACTCCGGCTTCCTTCCTGGTCCAACGACATGCATGTAAAGTTAACTGGTTATTCTAAATCGATCATAGGTATGAATCCAAGGTGCACACAGCACTTACATCTATAGGATAGAGTACTTTATCAGTATGTGGGAAAAAGCTTTATATACACTGATCAGGCATAACATTATGACAACCTGCCTAATATTATTTTAGTCCCCCTGTTGCTACCAAAACAGCTCTCACCCATTGAGCCATGGAGTATCTGGCACCAAGATGTTATACACCACTCTGCATTGAATAATAACTTATTATTAATCTCTGGCTCTCTGCCACAGCATGTCTTTAATCCTGACTTCCTTCGCTCACCACAACCGGTCATGGCAGACTCTTCCTGTTAAAAGGGAGTTTTTCCTTCCCACTGTCACCACAGTGCTTGCTCACAGGGGGTCATATGATTGTTGGGTTTTTCTCTGTTATTTTAGGGTCTACCTTACAACATAAAGCACCCCAACTGTTGTTGTAATTCAGCACTGTATAAATAAATAAAATTGAATAAAACTGAAGTGAATAGATTCTTTAAGTCCTTTAAGCTGCTAGGTGGGTGCCTCCATGCATCAGACTGGATTGCCCAGCACCTCCCAAAGATGCTTGATTGGGGTCAAATGTGGGGAATTTGGAAGCCAGTGAACACCTCAGACTCACTGTTGTGCTCATTCCTGAACCAGTTTTGCTTTGTCTCAGGGCACATTGTCCTGTTGAAAGAGGGCACAGGCATGAGGGGATACCATTGAAGGGTATTCCCTTTCCATGATCTACAGTGGCTTGCAAAAGTATTCGGCCCCCTTGAACTTTTTTTTTTTTTGTCACATTACAGCCACAAACATGAATCAATGTTATTGGACTTCCACGTGAAAGACCAACACAAAGTGGTGCACACGTGAGAAGTGGAAGGAAAATCATACATGATTCCAAACATTTGTTACAAATCAATAACTGCAAAGTGGGGTGTGCGTAATTATTCAGCCCCTTTCGTCTGAGTGCAGTCAGTTGCCCATAGACGTTGCCTGATGAGTGCTAATGACTAAATAGAGTGCACCTGTGTGTAATCTAATGTCAGTACAAATACAGCTGCTCTGTGACGGCCTCAGAGGTTGTCTAAGAGAATATTGGGAGCAACAACACCATGAAGTCCAAAGAATTCAATTCAATTCAATTCAATTTTATTTATATAGCGCCAAATCACAACAAAAGTCGCCTCAAGGCGCTTCATAGATACAGAGAAAAACCCAACAATCATATGACCCCCTATGAGCAAGCACTTTGGCGACAGTGGGAAGGAAAAACTCCCTTTTAACAGGAAGAAACCTCCGGCAGAACCAGGCTCAGGGAGGGGCGGGGCCATCTGCTGCGACCGGTTGGGGTGAGAGAAGGAAGACAGGATAAAGACATGCTGTGGAAGAGAGACAGAGGTTAATAACAGATATGATTCAATGCAGAGAGGTCTGTTAATACATAGTGAGTGAGAAAGGTGACTGGAAAGGAAAAACTCAATGCATCATGGGAATCCCCGGCAGCCTACATCTATTGCAGCATAACTAAGGGAGGATTCAGGGTCACCTGGTCCAGCCCTAACTATATGCTTTAGCAAAAAGGAAAGTTTGAAGCCTAATCTTAAAAGTAGAGATAGTGTCTGTCTCCTGAATCCAAACTGGAAGCTGGTTCCACAGAAGAGGGGCCTGAAAACTGAAGGCTCTGCCTGTCTAGAGATGCTTTTTGAGTAAAGGTTTAACTACAGCCAGCTTGAAGGCCTGTGGTACATAGCTGATTATTAGAGATAGGTTGATCATATTTAAGATCGAAGAATTAATTAATGGCAGGACTTCTTTGAACAGTTTTGTAGGAATGGGGTCTAAAAGACACGTTGATGGTTTGGAGGAAGTAATTATTGAAGTTAACTCAGAAAGATCAATTAGAGAAAAAGAGTCTAACTTAACATCAATGGTACTAAGAGTAGCTGTAGATAATATTACATCTGTGGGATGATTATTGGTAATTTTTTCTCTAATGATAAAAATGTTATTTGTGAAGAAGTTCATGAAGTCATTACTAGTTAACGTTAAAGGGATGGTTGGCTCAAAAGAGCTCTGACTCTTTGTCAGCCTGGCTACAGTGCTGAAGAGAAACCTGGGGTTGTTCTTATTTTCTTCAACCAGTGACGAATAGTAAGATGTTCTGGCTTTGCGGAGGGCTTTCTTATAAAGCAGCAAACTATTTCTCCAGGCTAAATGATGATCCTCTAGATTTGTGACACGCCATTTCCTCTCCAGATTACGAGTCATCTGCTTTAGGGTACGTGTTTGAGAATTATACCACGGAGTCAGGTACTTCTGATTAGAGACCTTAGTTTTCACAGGAGCTACAGTATCCAGAGTCGTACGTAGTGAGGAGGTGAAATTATTAACAAGATAATCGACCTCTGTTGGGGTAGCGTTCAGATAGCTGCTCTGCTCTGTGTTGGTACAGGGCATTGAAGATGATAACAGTGGGTGGACTATATTCTTAAACTTAGTTACAGCACTTTCAGAAAGACATCTACTGTGATAAAGTCTACTCTTCACCGCTGTGTAATCAATTATTGTAAAAGTAAATGTTATCAGGAAATGATCAGACAGGAGAGGGTTTTCAGGAAACACTGTTAAATGTTCAGTTTCTATGCCATATGTTAAAACAAGATCTAGAGTGTGATTAAAGTGGTGGGTGGGTTCTTTTACATTTTGAGAGAAACCAATTGAGTCTAATAACAGATTAAATGCCATGTTGAGGCTGTCATTTTTAGCATCTACATGGATGTTAAAATCACCCACAATAATTATTTTATCTGAGCTCAGAACTAAATTAGATATAAAGTCTGAGAAATCAGACAGAAACTCTGTGTAAGGCCCAGGTGGACGATAGATGATAACAAGTAAGACTGGTTTCTGAGTTTCACAGCTGGGGTGGACGAGGCTAAGCATCAGGCTTTCACTGAATTAAAAGTCTGTCTGGGTCTTTGGTTGATTAATAGGCTGGTGTGAAAAATGGCTGCCACACCTCCCCCTCGGCCTGTGCTTCGAGATTTCTGGTAGTTAGAATGACTCAGGGGTGTTGATTCATTTAAACTAACATAATCATCCTGCTGCAACCAGGTTTCTGTAAGGCAGAGTAAATCAATTTGTTGATCAATTATTAAGTCATGTACTAACAGAGACTTGGAGGAGAGAGACCTAATATTTAATAATCCACATTTCACTGTTTTACTCTTTGGTTCAGATGTGGATACTGTATTGTTCTTTCTTTGTAATTGTTTATGTTTAAGTTGTTTGTTGCTGGTTTTTAGTTTGTTTTTTGTCTTTTTGGAAGCTGACACAGTCTCTATGGAGATGGGTTTTTGGGGGGGTAGCAGGAGGAGAGAAGCTGCAGAGAGGCGTGTAAGACTGCAACTCTGCTTCCTGGTCCCAACTCTGGATAGTCATATTTTTGGGGGTTTAATAAATTTGTCCATATTTCTAGAAATGAGAGCTGCTCCATCCAAAGTGGGATGGATGCCGTCTCTCCTAACAAGACCAGGTTTCCTCCAGAAGGTTTGCCAATTATCTATGAAGCACACATCGTTTCTGGGACACCACTCAGACAGCCAGCAATTTAAGGAGAACATGCGGCTAAACATGTCACTCCTGGTCTGATTGGGGAGGGGGCCAGAGAAAACTACAGAGTCCGACATTGTTTTGGCAAAGTTGCACACCGATTCAATATTGATTTTAGTGACCTCCGATTGGCGTAACCGGGTGTCATTACTGCCGACGTGAATTATGATTTTACTGAATTTACGTTTACCCTTAGCCAGCAGTTTTAAATTTCCTTCAATGTCGCCTGCTCTGGCCCCTGGAAGACAATTGACTATGGTTGCCGGTGTCTCTAGCTTCACATGTCTGAGAACAGAATCGCCAATTACCAGAGTTTGACCCCCGGCGGGTGTGTCGCCGAGTGGGGAAAAACGGTTAGACACATGAACGGGTTGGTGGTGTACCTGGGGCTTCTGTTTAGGACTATGCTTCCTCCTCACCGTGACCCAGCCGCCCTCTTTCCCCAGCTGCTTGGGATCTGCCGGGGAACAGCTAGCGGGGCCTACGCTATCTTCGGCTGCACCAGCTACAGGGGCCTGGCTAGCTACGGGTGAATGAAGGGTGCGAAGCCGAGTCTCCAATTCAGTAATCCTGGCCTCCAGCGCTGCAAATATGCTACATTTGTTAGAGATATCATTACTGCTAAAGGAGGCCGAGGAGTAACTAAACATCTGACACAATGAGCAAGAAAGTGCAGGAGGGACAGGTGAAGTAGCCATGGTGCTAACGAGTCGGCTACGAGCTAAGCTAAGCTAGCGAAACAGTACAGAGACAGTGAGTGAATACTTTGGCTATAAATTAGGTAGTGAGTACTCAGAAAGTGTGCTTCGGATGAAGCACGTGAAGATTATACTATGAAAGAAGAATGTATTTAAAAGTTTTTAATTAAATTGCTAAGCAGATAAGCTACTCAGAAACACCACTGTGTTTGAGCAGGAACAGGAAGTGATACTCTACCACAGAGCGAGCGAACACCAAGTGACAGCGCCAACAACTCATTGCTTCACCTGAACACAGCAGACAGGTCAGGGATAAAGTTATTGAGACATTTAAAGCAGGCTTAGGCTACAAAAAGATTTCCCAAGCCTTGAACATCCCACGGAGCACTGTTCAAGCCATCATTCAGAAAGGGAAGGAGTATGGCACAACTGTAAACCTACCAAGACAAGGCCGTCCACCTAAACAGACCTGGCATCTTTCCTGTTTCTTTACACCTGTATCCACTGGATCCACTGCACACTTGACCTTTTCAATGACAGCTGCTGCTGCTGGAGATCGAGCTGGTCTGACTCGCCTCTGGGTCTTGGGAGTGACAAGACTTTTGCCCAGTTCTTCCAGGAAAAGCCGACGTCGGTACAATACGCTGGCATTCCAGTTTTGGTTGATTTCAGTCCACAGGACATAGGCATTGTAAGCTGACACATCCAAAATGTTGTAGAAAATTACCAAGGGCCAACGAGCTGTGTTGCACTGGCAGCTGTATGTTGCTGTGACTTTGTCAAGATTGTCTACTCCTCCTTTGGAGCGAGTTGTAGTCTTTGTCTTGAAAGATCCTCTGTCTCTGAAACACCTTCTTCTTCATCACTATCCCAGTTCAAAAGCAGTGATAAAGCTTCTTCAGTCGTCATCCTTCAGGAGCTCATTTTAGGTGTGTTGAAATGACACGAGAACAGTGACAAGAACAGGGGAGAGAAAGTTTCTCACATACACACCTGGGTCTGATGTATATTCAGAGGCAGTCAAAACAAAGTACATCAAAGACAAATGTTTATTTTGGATCTGAACAGCTTTTTACTTGCATAAAAGTGTGCAGGTCAAAATGACCTGCAACATCATCTTTGTATACAAACACTGCAAAGACATCCCAGGACCAAAGTGTCCATATTTTACACACCAGTTCATGACCCCAGATAAGGAAAAGTCATAAACCTTCAGTACTTTGGTCAACACAAAAACTGGAATGGGTCAAATTGGGTCAAACCCTAACCTTATCCGTAACCTTAACAAGCACTTTAATGACTTCAAATAGTGTTTTCCAAAGTGATTGAAGTAAAATGAATGAACGTGTAGATTCCAAATGGTTCTCATGTTTCCTCATTTTTCTGATCTCGTCATTTAGGGATGTGTCGGGTGCCTGGAAGCGTAATATGTTGACGATTTGTCACCTAGCATAAAATATTACGCTTTTGGAGTGAGAACGTGTTGCAGGATTCAGGATTCCAACAATGGCGGCAGCTCCTTAGTTTTAATATTACTCTTATTAAACTTTTAACATATTTTGAGAATGTAGCTGTGTAAACTTCAAATATCTGCTCGGTTTATTAAGATATCACATATTTGCCAAAGTCCTGCAACGTTTTCGGAGACGTTGTTACCCACCAGCTCGATAGCTGACCAGGAGGTCAAGGGTCACTAGAGCTGGCAAAAGCAGCAAACTTCCAGCACATCGTTTTCTGATTAACTGATTAAACAGAAGTGTGAGATGGTCGAGAATTTACGCCAGTGTCCTGTTATTAAACTCCTCCGAGACAGCGGTGACGCAAATCTGAAGGCTAGACCGTCCAATTTCACAGCCTCGCACATCGTTGTCACTGATGAGGCCAATCACCGTGGTGTCATCTGCAAACTTAATGATGGTGTTGGAACCATCAGCAGGTCTGCAGTCGTGGGTGAAGAGGGAGTAGAGGAAAGGGCTCATCACACAGCCTTGTGGTACACCGGTGTTCATCGTGATGGTAGATGAACAGCGGTTATCCAACCGGACATGTTGGGGGCGGTTGGTCAGGAAGTCCAGTAACCATTTGCAGATGAGGGAACTGATGCCCAGGTCTGTCAGTTTCCTGATGAGTTGTGAGGGGTGGATTGTATTGAACGCTGAACTGAAGTCTATAAACAGCATTCTGGTGTAGGTGTTGTTGTTGACCAACTTATGGTGGTTTATGAGGTTGTTGATGAGGCCCATGTTGCTCTGATAGCAGCCTTCAGCTGGTCTGTATCGTTGGGTCAGGTGTTTCTCCTATTCCTTTTACTCCAAGACCCCATGTGGTCACGGTCAACAACAGTGCCATTTGACAGTAGCTTTAGGACACTGTGGGTGGGACTTTCATGTGCCTTTTTTACAACCTTGACTTCCAATTAAAATCCAAAATTTAATTTTATCTGAAAAGAGGACTTTGGACAATTGAACAGCAGTCTTTGTGGGGTGGCTGTAGCTCAGGTGGTGGAGCAGGTCAGCTGCTAACTGGAAGGTTCGATCCCAGGCTCCACCAGCCAAATATCCTTGGGCAAGATATTAACCCTATGTTGCTCTCCGATGCATCCATCGGAATGTGAATGCGTATGAATGTTAGACAGTGAGCACTTAACAGTGTAGAATAAGTGCCTGTGTGAATGGGAAGTAATTGGGTGAATGAATTAGTTGTATAAAGCGCTTTGCTCAGAGTAGAAATGTGCTATATAAGAACCAGTCCATTTACCACTCCGTAGTCTGATGTTGTTTGTGGTCCACGAGTGGCTTGATGTCAGGATGTAGCCCCTTTTATTACTTCTGCACGGTTCTTGACAATCGTTTCAGGGCTTCAGGCATCTCTGATTCTTGGGCACCCTTTCCTACCCGAATTTCTATTACATACCATTATACCATTAGATATGTAATGATATAAATAAGAACCTTTATATCAGAATTCCATGATGATTACTTTGTTCTGTTCTGTCTGCTTTAGATTCATATGAAGACCATGCCTGCTGCTATGTATCGCCTGCTGACCGCCCAGGAGCAGCCTGTTTACATTTAACCCACAAACTGACCTCACAGATCAACTCCCTCAGCCCAGCCCGGACCTCATCCTGTATAGCTGATGAATTGTAGTGAGTTGTTAAGATTGTTCTGTTGCTCAAACTCATCTAGCTGCAACACAAAAACCAATATTATCCATGTGTATGTAGGCTTTTATTATTACAATAAAAAGATGTTCACACCAGATACATTTTCAGTACCTAGTCGTGCCCCAGAGTCTGCAGAGTTTCTTCATGGTTTACTGTTGATATTTTGAAACACAATATATAGTAACGTGTATTGCCGCTTAGTTCATGAAACTAAATCAGTTTCCTCATTGTTAAATTAGAGGAATGATGTTTGTTTTGCACAGTAAAAATCTTATTTCCAGTCTTACACATGAGTCACATCCAGACACAGTTGTGGGCAAAAGTTTACATACTTTCATGACATTGTGGGTCACTAGATGCTTTTGGTAGCCATCAACAAACCTCTGGTGAAATTCCAGCTGAATATTTGATCACTCTTCTTGCCACAATTAGTCAAGTTCATTTAAATTGGTTGCTTTCCTGGCATGGACCTATGCTAGGCCCAAACATGCTGAGGAAAGCTATTCCAGAAGTAGATGAAACATTACTTGATGTTGTCTGTCTTCATGCTCAATCATCCAGCTAAAGAAATCCCAAAAAGTCTGGCCGCAGAGTTTCCAGTGGGAGAAACGTTTCGTCATCATCAGGTGACTTCTTCAGTCTCAGCTGACTGCAGGTTTCCAACCTTAGAAACAGGACATTTGCACAGTGACTGACACCAGCAGCACTGAATGAACACTGGGCTGGGAGGTCAGCTTATGACCATTAGTATGCAAATTGCCATGACCGCTAATCAACAACCATTGATCAGTGGCCATGAGTACCATTCACAGAGTTGGGGAATGTCTGCCATCACAGCATTGTAAGATGGTGTGTAAATCTACAGTCCTTTGCGCTTTAGTGAGTTCCTTTAAATTTGTGAGTATTGATCAATCAATCTGAATACTATTAATCTATAATCTATAATCAGCATAAGTTATTAAACATTATGTATAGAGAGTGAGAGAGCCTGCATGTACGTATACTTTTGACCCAGCATGGATGAGAGAAAATCCAAAACAAATTCAAACTTTTTCACCTCATTCTTATATTTTTTAAACTTTAAAGGCCCAAAATAAATGTAACGTTCATGCACATGATGGCTGTATGTAAACCTCTGAACATACCTGTATCTGCTACTAGTACCCCGAGTTTCACCACAGGGCACTGCCGATGTCTAGTTACATTTTCTACACCAAACCCATGTATGAAAAAAACCCTCGTTTATGTAGAATTAAGTTACGTAGGTTTCACTTTGTGGGCTCAGTCGTGTTTCGACTCTCAGCTCAGAATCACAGTATTTTGAGCAGATTATTCTTGTTTATTACCAAAATTTAATGGTAAATTAACTCATTCCTATATAGCACTTTTCTACTTTATCCCAGCACTCACAGCGCTTTATACAACTTGCCTCATTCATCCATTTGTACAAGCACTTCTTTCTGGGGGTTGTGTTCGATCTAACAATTGCACACATTCATACTCGGTGGATTCCCCGGAGAGCAGCTCGGGGCTAGTATCTCGCCCAACGATATTCGGCAGACAGCCAGCGATTGAACCATGAACATTTCAATTAGTAGATGACCTGCACCACCTCCTGAGCTACAGCAACCCGAAATGATCCGTCATCACATTTTAAAATGAGGTAAATATAACCTCAGAGGAACAACAAACCATGACATGTTCCAACATCATTATTCACTTAATATAAATTCAGCCCAAACGCAGAAGCATGTGTGAAAAATTAACTACTGTTTCCTGTAGGAATTAAGTGGGTAAATACACCTATTTATCCTGCATGAGCATAATCAGTGATTATTGATTATCAGTAGATTTGATCACCTCTAGAAAAGGAAAAGTTTTAGCAGTTTGTGGATCTGGAGCACTCAGTTATCTAGTATCTTCACTGCCATGGAGAAAAGACATCAGCAGTTACCTAAAAAGCAATTATTGCCCACAAGGCTCATAAGAGCATTTCCAAACAGTTTCAAATCCATCATTCTACAGTGACAAAGACTTTTCACAAGTGGAAAACATTCATGGCAGTTTCCTGTCGTCTCGTCTCAGTGGATGTCTCAGCAAATTCATTCCAGCTCTTGCAATACTCAGAGCTACACTCAGACTCCACGTGCCTCAGTTAGCCACGTTAAATATAATACAGTAAGAAAAAACACGGAACAAGTATGGCATCTTTGCATTTGTTTCCGAGAAAAAGAGCCTAAAAAGAATATACCAGCATGGCTTAGCTTTGCAAAACTGCATCTGAACTAACTCGTTGGCTTCTTGTGCAGCAACAAGACCTGGGCACCTTGCAATCATTGAGTAAACTCCTCGGTATACCAAAGTATTCTAGAGTAAAATGTGACAAAGCAAATGTGAAGGTGTTGCAATGGCCCAGTCCCACCTCAAGCTGGGTGAAATGCTGTAGTGGACCTTAAGAGAGCTGTTCATAACCGACAAAGCATGGAAGCAGCTGTGTGAAGGACAACGAGACACCTGAGTGACTGATGACGTGACACACAAAAGATTACTAACGTCTTTGGTTGCTTAGGCAAAGCTCTAGACTAACTCTTTTTGCCACGGTTGCAAGGCGCACCAGCACCAACGTTAGGCGCACCCAAATTTTTCAACCGCATCGCTTAACACCGCAGTTTTACATGTGCACTTTTTTTTTTGGTGGGGGGGGGGGGGGGGAATTGCTGTCTATACAGACAACACTGATTTGTAAATGATTAACTAACAATCTTGTCAACACAACGTTACTGAAAAAGTGCTTGTGTTTAAAGAGCGTTGACGCTCTTCGGCAATATTGTAGACAATGTTAAACTTAATCATCACATCGGCTCCTCTGACGACCTGTTTGCTGCTGAAAGGCAGCGGGGGGAGGGGACACTTTTATCGCAGCATATAATGTGTTTCTGGATACACTGCTGCTTTTTCAGCATTCAGGGGCTGATGGCTCCGTGTCAGAGCTGGCTATGAATTTCAGACGGATCAGGCCTTAACAAATAAGTTATCAATTGTTCTTTTCATCTTTCCTCATTACTGACAGCTACATCCGCTTCTGTCGGGCCTAGGCTGCTCACTGGGGCTGCGTATCGTCACTGATTTCTGTAATCCATTCGATTCGATTCAGTTTTGCCTCAAATAGTCAGAAATATTATAATTCTGATCATTTATCAGAACTGACACTGTGAGACTTCATCAGAGGTCTGAACATCACAGCAGATGCCTTTGTGTCAAAGTAACTGAGAATAAAACAGAAATCGAAGGAGATTTTCCTGACCTGGCTTTTTATAGCAGATAACCTTAAAAATATTCTGCAATTTTGCATAATTTTAAAAAGTATAAATTTCTTCAGTATTGAACAGCAGAAATGAGTCTTTCTTGTCCGAGGACATTTAATTAACAAAAAAGAAAAAGACAGCGCTGTAAACAACGGTAGACGGTGGGTAATAAGCCAATGAATGCAGAAAACAGAGATTTGAGACGGGAAACTGTTCCTGAAGTACAGAGAGAGAGCTGTGTGCTGGAAGCAAAACAGCAAAGGTCAGAGGGAATTAATGACGACATTTATCAAATGTGAAACATAGTTTGCTGCTTCTTTTGCTGCTGGTTCAGTGAATTTTGGTTGGAGAGAAATAAAACCTGCAGCATCAGAATCGAGCACAAAAAGACGTAAACACAGAGCAGACCCGACGCATCAGAGTCGGTGAGCTGCCGGCTTTCAGCCCCGACGGCCTGTCCGTGTTCGGGCCGTCAGGTGAGAAAGTCGAGAAAGAGAAAGCTGATTCTGATGCGTGGGGTCCACGCTGTGTTTACGTCTTTGTGTGGAGTCCGTTACCAGGGCCCTATTTCAGGAAGCCGGTTTAGTGCAAACTCTGAGTAAGTATACCCTGAGTTAACGAAAACTCTGGGTTTTCGGTTTCACAAAGCGAGTTTAGATTAATTCTGAGTGAGTTACTATGACGACACACTCCGTGAAGCTAACCTGCCCCCTAGCAGGTTTACTTCAACTAACCCTGACGTTCGCCGCCTCTTTGTCAGAAACCTGACTGTAGGAAGTCTCAGACATGGCGTGCTCCTTCCTTGAAGAGCCAGTAGATGTTGAAGCCCAAATTCTCCGCAGAGCTCTCCGCCGGGAGAGAGTGATTAGAGCGCGTTTGGACATTTTATCATTTCCTGATGATTTCCTGTGTGAACGTTACCGTTTTTCAGCACAATCTATAATTTATTTGAATAACATCCTCAGGCCTAATATTGCTCATGTGACACATCGCGGACATGCTCTCAGTTAATTACATATTATTTGTATCACACTTCGGTTTTTTGCAAACGGGAGCTTTCTGTATAATATTGGTGACGCTGAGCACGTTTCCAAGGCTACCGTCTGTCGGGCAGTTGCACTGAAACGTCTCCTGTACTCGTTTGTGGTGTTCCCCGGTCATAGACCCACAAGATTTATCAAAGAGGGATTCCACAAAATTGCAGGTATCAGGATGAACAAAACTTAATTCATGATGTGGTGATACTTGAACTACTACTTAAATTTTACATTTATTCTCACGGTTCCCAGGCGTGATTGGCTGTACAGATGGCGCTCACATTCCAATCATTGCTCCTTCAGTAAATGAAGGAGACTATGTGAACAGGAAGTCTTTCCACAGCATTAATGTACAGGTACATAGTTCCCTGTAGCATTTCAAACTAACAAATTATTTCATTATAGTAATGGATGCTAATTTGTGTTCTCTGCACTGTGAAGATCATATGTGATGCTGCCAACATTATCACAAATGTGGAAGCCAACTGCTCAGCCTCTGTGAGTGGTGGTGGTGGAGGACCCCCACCTGTTTTTCGGGCCTCCGCTTTTTTTCTGTTGGCTATAACGGGTCACATTTGAGCATACAGAGTAAGCAAATATGTACTTGTAATGTGCTCAGATAATTTCAATAAGTGCTTACAGAGGGGAAATTAATGTAGCCTCTAACTGCAATCGATTTACATCGGACAAACAGACCAAGCACTATGGCTCATAATACAATTACACCTTACCTGTTTGGACTATATTTTTATATGTCATTTTTACTTGCTGCCAGGAACGTTTGGGGCCTGTTGGGTTGCACCTGCGCTCACATCACGTCACATCACGTCACAAAATAAAATAAAATATAATAAAATAACATATGATAAAATAACGTGTTAAATGGGTGGAAATCCCTCGATCAATGTTTAAATTAACACTCACGCATTGACTCTGTCGGCTATGTTTTGCCATGCATGCTCCCTTTCTTTTGCAGCTGAGGCTGTGTTACTTTTTTTCTGCAAAATTTGCATGTTATCGGCATATGCTGCCATCAGAATTTCGGCCTCAAGCGCTGTAAGATACATTGACCGCGCCTTCTTTCCCTCCGTCTCCATGGTGACTCGCTTAATCTGTGCTCCACTAATCAGGGCTTTATGTATCCTCGTGTGCGCGTTTAACTTGGGGTTAAAGCAACTCCGCGTTGACTGAACTAATTGTTATCAGCCTTTCTGAAACCGAATATTCCGAGTTGGACAGTTCGGGGTTACTCAACCCTGAGTATCGTTTTTCACTCTGAGTTTTCTAAACCGGCTTCCTGAAATAGGGCCCTGCTCTCATTTACTGTTTGGTGGTTGTTGAAATAGTTTTGAGAGCTTTAACCTGAGATTCTGGCGTTTCGACATTTATATTTAAAAGTCGATTCAGGATTTAATGAATCGATATCGCTTTATTCAAACTACTCACCTCTCTATCTGCCTGCACTTTCAAATACACACAAAAGGACCACGGCCAATCACAGAGGTCCCGCCCCTGACTATCTCTGATTGGGACACACGATAGGGGCACGATGTGTGTCAGCTGATGACCACACGGAGACTCAGAGTTGTGGACACACTCTAGAGCGCTGCTTAGGTCGTTCTACAAGCTCGAGTATACTTAACTTTTTACACATTGCTTCTGCATTTTGATTTTTATTAAATAAATCAATTTAAATTAATATGAGGTTATGTTTCTTTATAGTGATGACAGTCAATCTATGTCAAGCTTTTTCCCTAAGATGGATTTTATGCAAATACATTGTATAAATTGCATCTGTATTAATTATCATGAAATAATGAATGCAGGTAATATCTGTGGGCAGATATTACCTTATGTCTTACCCTGTTACCCTTGAATACAGAAAGAAAAAAACAGTACCAGTTTCTGTTTCATTTTGGCTTTTATATCAAACAGTCAGCAATGTACAAAGATGTCTGTATAACGTAACCCACAAATGTGACGACTGTGGCTGTGTGTGAATGTACAAGCAGCAGCAGGATGTACAACTGTCTGTTTTTGGTTTGAGGGGACTCTGCATTGCCTAAAGAATGTACACTATACCTTGCTTGTACAAAAACAATAAAGAAGCTCAAATATTCTACTATTCAAAATATAAATATGAATAAAGGATTCTAGCCTCTGCCGTTTTGTGATAAGTGAAATAAACAACACTTCTTGCAGCCTCTCTATACACCTGATTGATCACCATCCCAATCACAATGTTTCCATTAGATATCTCGGCTAAGGCTGACCAGTCTCCTGTTCCCAACGAGCTCCACCATGCTTCGGCTAAATCTGTCATGTGCAGACCCTTCAGCTGCTCACTAGGTTTGTCTTTAAAATGAACCAAATATATTTATGTATTTATTTATCATTTTGGAGCGCTGTCTTTTGCTACACTGCTCGGGGTCATCAACACAGCACATTGGCTGTGCTCTTCACTCCTTAGAGGAGCTCTACAGTAAAGCTGCAGGGACACATCACACCCATATATCACCTGTTCCTGCTGTTATCCTAAGAGAGGGGTTACGAGACAGTAAACAAACAAACAGCACATATACAAGGTTTGTTTTTATTATAGGCAATAAATGAAAACACCTCTCTGCCTTTAATTGTTAGTTATTATTAATCTCTGGCTCTCTTCCACAGCGTGTCTTTGTCCTGTCTTCCTCCCCTAACTCCAGCCAATCCCAGCAGATGGCTCCGCCCCTCCTTTAGCCTGGGTCTGTTGGAGGTTTCTTCCTGTAAAAAGGGAGTTTTTCCTTCCCACTGTCGCCAAAGTGCTTGCTTATTGGGGGTCACTTGAGTGTTGGGTTTTTCTCTGCATGTATTATTCTAGGGTCGACCTTACAATATAAAGCTCTTTGAGGCGACTGTTGTTGTGATTTGGCGCTGTGTAAATAAATAAATTGAATTGAACAGGGAACAGTACGCCTGCCTTCACAGACCTGTGAGGCAAGCTGTGCAGTCTCTAACCTGTACAATCAGCACACACGCACAGATGTGTCTATATTGCCAAACATATTAACTTACCCATACAAATCACTGATTTCAGGCATTCCAATCATTCCATGCCCGTATGTATGTGACTGGATGTTCATATGTAATGGAATTTTCTATGTCACGTGGAAAATAAGACAAATGTAATGAAGTGGTTTTTCATGAAGTAATTTGTGCCTTAGTTAAAAGTGGGTAAGGTGAGAGTATAGGGTGTGGCTAGATATCAGGTGATTCTGTATAAATGATGATGATTGGATGTCCAGATAGGAGGTGAGAGAGAGGGAGGCAGATGTGCAAAAGAGTATAAAAGAGAAATATTCAGAATATTCTGGTTGTTTTTTTCTGTAGTTCTTTCAATGAGCTGAAGACATCATCTTAAGACATCTTGAGGGTCCACAGTTAAAAACTACAGCATGCAATGCCAGAGGAGCCCCCACCACCACCCGCCTTGGCCACCAGTGTGTCGGTGGCCAAGGCATGCTGGATGGACAGGAACTGGCAACTCAGGGGTAAGACGCTTGTCACTGCGGTTTGCACATGGCAGATATAGCAAGAGCCTGACACCACTGTGCTAGAAGGGTTTGCTGCTGCTTGCAGTGATAGAAGCGGAGAAACTGGCAGTTCGGTAGTAGGGACGCTAGATGCTGCATGCAAATAGGGGATGAAGGAAAACCTGGCAACCCGGTGCCTTTTAATTCATTTGTCTATGCCAGGGGTCGTCAACCCTAGGCACGCATGCCACAGCTGGCACGCGAAGGGTGAACTGATGGCACAACCATAGCTGGACTGGCCATCGGGCGTACGGGGCATTTGCTCGGTGGGCCGATGGTGATTTTTAGTTTTTATGGGCTGATGAATTATTATTATTTATTTATTTTTTGTAACGGTATAAGCAATGAAAGGTGTTTATACACTCACATGAGTCCTCAGGTATCCGTCTGAATGCTGGACACTGGGAGACCTGTGTCTCTGAGTGGGAGACCAGAGATCACATTAACATGTGTCTCTGTATTAACAAACATGCCATATTGGCCCAGTTTATTTTTCTTATCATTGTTGTGAGGAGACCATAGATAGCATTTGTATTTTCTGTTGTACAGTTCATTTGCTGTTATGGATAAAAAGTCTTTTTTTGTTTCAAAATAGCTGATAACTATTCGCTGACAGCTGCCAACATCTGCAAACACATAATCCTATAGGGTTGTTCTATATAGTGTGTAACTGTTCATGTAGAGCGTTATTACATTTATTGCTAATGCAATCATATGGCACACTGACTTCTGAGGAAATTTTAGATGCACTCGTCATCAGAAAGGTTGCCGACCCCTGATATAGATCATAATCAAACGTTAAAATATTACACAAAATGTCATCAAACATCATTCATGCTGCAGTTCTGCAGAAACCTCTGAAACAACAAGTGAAACATTCATGAACTTAGGCTACGTCCACACTGGCCCGGATAGATACGAAAACGGCATTTTCGTCTGAAAGCGCTCCGCGTCCACACTAGTGTTTTCAGTTGTTTTCACAGAGTTGTGCGTCCACATTGAAACGGCCAGAAAACACTTATGTTCCAGTCTTACGCATGCATGAAACGCAAGAAGATTCGACCGGCCTCATTTCTGTCTGCCGCTTATTTACTTTCCTGAGTTTTTTAAATGGACTCACAATGAGGTGGAGTTGTTGCTGCGAGTAACACAAAAGTACAAAGTTGCAAAAGCGAGTGAGAGTTAAAGAATTAGAAGAAAAGCTCTCTGGAGCAGACTGATATTAATCTTTAATAGGGCTGTCAGACAAAACAACTGCTGTATAATGCCCTCCGCTATCTTTGTTTAATTGGTCACATGACTGCATCACATGACTAACATGCGTCTCCATCTGTCTCCGTTTTCACCGTCCACACTGCAACACGAAAGCACCGTCTTCAAATGTATTCGTTTTCGAGAGCGTTTTCCAAACGCTGCGTTTTCGGGGAAAACACCGTCTCAGTGTGGACGGGAGGCCAAAACGGAGAGAAAACGATGCGTTTAGAAACTCCAGATGCTTTTCAGATGACCTGGATGACTGAGACTCTACAAAGACATGTTCACAGACAGAAGTGACAGGTAAAGCATTTAATTACTTTCATTGAAAAACTCACAGAATTGGATTCCAGTGGCCACACTGACCACAACTACTGAACTCTTACAAGACTTCAAGACGTCATTCAGCTGAAGAATGAAGAATGCAACAGAAACAGCATTTCATACAGAACTTCATTATTTACTTTAACAGATGGTGTGTATGCTGCACAGAAATTCAGATGTGAGTCACTGAGTCTGTGAATAGTCCAAGCATTTAACAGGGTTTTAGGAATAGGGCAAGCCACACAGGTCAATGTTCTTATTAAAGATAATGGAAAACTCCTTAGAAAGCAGCTGGTGAAGGCTGATGCCATCATGAGTATATACCCAGCGTTCACCTGTCCAGCCGTAGCGCTTGGGTCCGCTGTAAGCACAAGAGAAGAAAGGAAGAGGGAAGTAACATTACTCTATACTGACTTATAACAGATTCTTATTATACCAGTTTGTCAACAGAGAAATATATATAAATTTTGTCTGGCTGAGGGGGGAACGCTGGCTGACTCTGGAGTTCGAGTCTCCGGAGGGAAAATCCTGGCGGTTTGAGGCCCCAGGCTTGTGTTGGGTACGGTCCATCACAAGAACATTGGCTCATGCGCGCTGTTGGGGAGACGCCGGCCCAGACCTGTGTTCGGTCCAAGTACGTCACAGGACAGCTGTTCGGGTACACTGTCGGAGTCCATTTCTGCGTACTACAGTGCGCAGAGTGGCGGTGTTCGTTCCTTGGTCCGTAGAAGGCAAGGAACCTCACGGGGGACGCCTCGTGTAGTAATGGGAAACTGGATCCAGTAGAGCGGCAGGCCTTCACCAGGCGGCCAGAGACAAAACTCAATACGTGACTGTATGGTAAGAACTGAGTAAATGTGTGGTGTGTAAGATGGCAGAGAATGGCTGTGTGAGTTGTGGAGAAAGGAAAAGAAATGTTGAACGAGTTAATAGGTTGATGTGTGCGTGTAAAAAGAGTGAAAAACAGGGTCAAATGTTGAAAATGGGGAACAAAAAACAAGGAAAACAAACAAACAAAAAAAGAGGAGTGTAGTAGAAATGTGTGTGAAAGTTGTTTCCAACTAGCGGGAGAAGCTGGTACTGCAGGCCACACACACACACACACACACACACACACACACACACACACACACACACACACACACACACACACACACACACACACACACACACACACACACACACACACACACACACACACACACACACAATTAGTAGAATTGTTGATGAAAATAAGCAATAAAATTAGGGTTTTGTGTCTCAGTGCGTCACTTGCAGGTGAAGAGCAGACCCGGATCAATTTTCCACGTGCAGCAGTCGGAAGAACATTATAGGTTAACATCATTAGAAACACTCCAGCCAAGTTTTGGTTGAATTATTTTACAGCTTAACTTCCATGTGTTTGTCACCCTGAGAACACAAGCTCCAAAATCTCTCCCTGAAGACCAGAAATGCAGTTCCAGAACAACGAGATGGACCTCAAGAGCTCACAGCAGTGAAGAAAAGGTCCAGCAGCAGCAGCTGTGCCAGACAGCGGCAGCAAGGAGAAAAATGGCATCATCACGACTGGATGGATGGATGTGCATTTCCAACGAACTGCACCTTCACTGTGTGTGAATGGACCTTTGAAAGACTGCCTGAGTTGGAAATTTACCACTTTTGGAGCAAAATGAGACAGTGGAAAACAGGACAAAGCTGAAAGACAACGGACTCTCACTGGACTGCTGCAAGGAGATGAGACCACAGTGGAAGGAGCAGGGAGGACATGGAGGAAGCTGTTTTAGTGTGGGAATGAAATTTGGGTTTATGAAACTGGGAAGAAAGAACGACTGCCTTACGTGGAGAATTGAAAAGTGTCTGGAGCACCGCAAAGAGGAGAGGTACACAAAATTACACAAACAGAAAAAAGCATTAATCCTACTAACACAAACACACATGCAATGAAGCTCATGAAGATCAAACAGTATTTTAAGCGTTTCTGTTACCATCATCTTGTCCGGTTCACTTAGCAGGTTAAGAAGTGATGCACAGACTAGTGAACTAGTATTATATTGGGCAAAAATGATTGAACCATTGCAGGGGTGAACAGAGTGCTGCAGGGGGTCAGATGAGTGGAGACTAATAGATTATTGAGGTTCTTGTTCCTGATGTGTGGGGGAGGTCTTATCATGACGCACATCTGGGTACATGGAAAAAACTCATCATCTAATAGGATATTGCTGTTGTGTGAGGTGTGACTGGTGGATGAAAGTTTTGGGGATTTATTGATGCATTTTCTTTTGGTACCACTTTGAACCTGCCAGTTTTGATCTATCATTCTAAGAGAGTACGCTTAGACAACTTCTAAAACTAGGCCTTCATATTGTTTTTGATTTTAACAGTGCACTGAGATTTTTTGTTTGGCAATTTTCTCTTTTTCAAGTAGGCCTGCAAGATCGGGATCGAAAGCACTACACGACATGTTGATCAATCGCAAGTGAGCTTCTCCAAAATGAAAATGGGCTCGGGAGAAAGCCACTTATTTGGGACAATCAGAAAACAAGTCCCTGCCAAAAAGGACTCAGCGAGGTGATCCAGTCTAAATCTTCTTTCTTTTTTGAAATGGCGTCATTGCTGGCAGTAGAAACTTATTGCGTCACGAGAGGTTCTACTGTCAGCAAATAACAAATGGGGACTGACTGGACTGACAAAAGCTTGACTGAGTTGACACCAGTATGCAAGATTGCACCTCCACCTTGACCTGACCAAAGGGTGGATGTTTGTATGTTTCTTTTTACAGGAGCAGAAAGGTGACAGCAGCAGGTTGCATGGGCTTTTGGGCCGTGCTGACTTAACCTCTTAAATGCCACTTTCTGTGTCTGTGAATTTACCAGCAGTGTCTTATTCATGACCTTGTATTGTTTACAGTGCAGAGGTCACTGTGAGAAAGTGTGCATACAGATGCGCTGCGCTAACATCCACATCACTTTTTCCACAGCAGAGGGTTGATCGTGTGATTTACAGCAGGACACACTGCTGGCTAATGTCTTTTTTTCTTATGACAGGGTTACAGGCCTGGAGTGAAGCTACTCCAGGGGAGAGGCCCTGGAAGTTTTAAGAGACAATGCACAACTTCATTGTGCATGTGAGAGCTTAGATTGTGGGGATGATTAAAGATGAACAAAGGGTGGTGGGAGAACAGTGAAGTGAGGATACACAGTGTGAAACTCCTTTAAGTGAACAATAATGTTGATGTGATGAACAGAATGTCAGGAGAGAAATTCTGGTTTTAATGTGATTCTTGATTTAAGAATCAAAGGGTGGGATTGTATAGGAATTTCTTTTACTTCTGTATTAATCACATTATTTTGTTGTATGATGGATTCACATGTCTCACACTCATACAGTAAGACAAATGGTGGGGGTGTAGTAAGGAAGTTGGGGGAAGCAGACAACTCCACAGGAAGAGTCTTTTGTCTCTTCGAGGACTCTGGGAGGCAGCAAGGGAGTGTGAACCTTATGGTGTGAAGCAGCTGTGCACTGCCTTTTGTTCCTGGAGAAGGTTTTTAACTGAGGGCCATGCTGGGCTCAGGGAGACTCTGCTGACCCTGCGGTCATGCAGGCTCTCCACCAAGCCTGGTTGTCTGTTCTTTGTGTGTTTGATTAAAGAATGTTAGCTGCAGCTCACCGCTCGTCTGCAGGCTTTATTTAATGGAAAACTTCCACAACAAAGGTGCTGCGCAGTATCTTAGCTGTTCCCAGGACTGCGCTCTTCTGGAAGGAGATCTTAGATGTTGTTCCTGGGATCTGCTGGAGCCACTGGCCCAGTATGGGGATCATGGCACCAACTGTTCCGATTACCACTGGGACCACCGTTACCTTCAGCCTCCACATCTTCTCCAGCTCTTCTCTGAGCCCTTGGTACTTCTCCAGCTTCTGTTCCTTCTTCCTGATGTTGCTGTCATTCGGTATCGCTACATCGATCACTACGGCCGTCTTCTTCTGCTTGTCTACAGATACTATGTCACCACCATGTTGTCCGTCTGGATCAACTTGAAAAACCATTTTAATGTCTTAATACAATGTGAGCAAAAATGGAAAATAGCTGAATCCATGTTCTCGGTTTTGATGTATGCAGAGACAGAACAATAGAATATCCCACGTGTGGGACTAATAAAGGTTATCTTATCTTATATCAAGTCGGGATGTATTTTGTTCTGATGTTGAAAAGAAGATTGCATCTCTAACAGTTACACTAATAATGCTTATCTTCTGACTTTTAAGGTCTCAACAATGTATTACAATGATCACTTAAATGCATTTAGTATTGAGGATGGATTGGAAACAAACTGGATGATTTACTGTTTGAATACATTTTTGTAAATTAATCTCTTACATTTTTAATGGGTGTTTGTCATTGATGGCTGTGGTGGGTACAGTGGTTGTAAATACGTTTAATTGCAGTAGTAGAGATGTCAGAGATGAATGCGAGTTCATTGTTATCTGGCAGTGATGACACTGGTGTTAGAAAATCAGTGCTGTTCAGTGTTAAATTAAACACCAGGTTTAGTGTAAAGTACTACCAACACTAATCAGTGCTAATCTTTTAACACTTAAAACTAGGGCTGTGCGATATGACCGAACTCTCATATCCCGATATAAGACATCTATCGTCCCGACAACGATATTTATCACAAAAATTTACATTTTCTGTCAATTCTGTGAATCTCGGGCAGCTGAACTTGCGTGAAGTGTTTCCAGCTGGGCGTCGTGTAGCTGCAGTCGAGTGCTACGTAAGTTGAAACCGTAAACACTCTGCATACTATTTCACGTGATTCAGTTTATTTTGAAAATCTCAACAGGCTCTTCAGCTTTATTGTGAAAGGTCCATGTGGAAAATAAACAAGCGGACAGCGTCGTTGTTGCTAACGACAACGCGTAGTCCTTCGTCCGTCTGTAGTGTGGTTTTTTAAATATAAGAGAAAGGGACAACTTTAAGAAACTCTACAGTGACCATCAAAATGATGATAAAAAGTTTATTTTGCGACACCAAGAAACAAACGACAGACGTTTTTATATCGTCATCCGATATATATCGTTATATCGAACAGCCCTACACACAGTGTAGAATATTGTTGACACTGCTCCGTGTTAGTGTCATAAACACTAGGTCAGTGTTAAAAATATAACACGTTGAAAAGTGCTCATTTAAACTCAAGTGTGGACACATACAGACACGTTTCTAGTGTTAACTTTAACACTCAGTGTCAATTTCACAGTGGGGATTTTGCTGTGTAGAAGAAGAGAGGTCGGCACTATTGGCTGATGTGCAAGAGAGCTACAACTAACAGGTGGTGACGGAGAAAATGGAAAGGACTTTTGCTTATAGGTGGCGTGATTGTGCAAGAGGCAGGGGCGGGGTTATTTAAGGTCAAAGGTAATTCTGTTCAGCTGCTGCTGCTGAGAAGGGCCAAACGGTTTCTACTGTGCTTAATGTAGTCACCTGTTGTGTTTGTGTGAATGGAAATGTCAGGAAAACCAGACATTGCAAAGGAAATAAATGACACATGAATGTGGTGAACTGTGAGTGCATGTACTAACAATTAGCAACCAGAGCGTCAAAATACAGGATTTAATCACCACAATAATGAAATATTTGCATGTCTGCGTTAATCAATCAAGCGATTTATTACTTAAAGCTGACCAGATTGGTTATGTTGGTAACACATAAGTCACTTATTGGCATCTTAAGAATCATTTAGAATTATAAAAAACAAAACAGCTGAGTGGAAAATGTTGACAGAACTGTGTAAACTGAACAGAGACATTGTTGGGTTCCAGTTACTCATATTACCATGAAGTGCTACAAAGCTCGAGTCTCACCTGGTAGGAGAAGAAAGCCAGATTTGTTTGTTTGGCGCCTGTTTGTTGATCACATAGGTGCCGTGGTCTCCACCCAGCTTCACTGTCAGAACACCACTCTGTCAAACAAGAAACAGAAGAAAACGATTCTGCTTTCATCCGTTAACAAAGCAATTTTGACCAAACATCTACATGGAATATAACTAATCTTAATTTTATTTAACATGTATGTAAAGTTTATCGCAATAAACGTAAATTGTTTCACTCCCTTTCTGTTTGATTTTGGTGACTATGACTGAAAAGCTTAAAATGACTGTAGCAATTTACCCGATGTGCTATCAACGCCTGGGTTTAGACAGAGATACAACGATGTATCGTCTGCATTACAGTAATAAGAAATTCTGTGTTTTCTGAGAAATGAAGCCTGATGGGAGCAAGTAAAGGGAGAATAAAACAGGAACTCCACAAGCGAGTGTAGCAGGGTAACACGTGCATCTCAGAGTATGTTCTGCTCTCAAGAGGCAAACCATCTTACAGCAGGGCCTCGAATGCCGACGCACGTCTTCAAATGGTTTAATAGGATTGTGTGATCAACTGTGTCAAACGCTGCACTCGGGTCTAGAAGAATTAAAGCAGCCGAAAGCATTGAGCACCTTCAGTAGAGCAGACTGTGTTGCTCTGAAGCCAGACTGAATGTATCCAGAACAGTATCTGAAAATGACAGAACTGACGGGTCCAAACCAGCAGCTTGTTTAGAAGAGGAACAGTTCCATTTCAGACGCTGCTGCTAACAAAGGATGTTAGAAACGTGATGGCGACTGTCTTCTCTGAGAAATGGTGTAGGTAACACTTTCACAGGGCAAGTGTCATGTGCATTACTATATCAGTAAGATGGGATAATGAGACTGGTTTGAAGTAGGTGAGAAAGGAGGAACACGTAGGTGGTTCAGAAGGCTCTGGGGACGGGAGCAGAAGACGTTCTCTGATAGGATTCATTTTTCCAGTGAAGAACCTTTAAAATCCTCACAGGTGTGTGCGGCGGTCTCAGACGTGGTGGGATGCAGGACAGAGCTGATTGTGTTGGACAGGACTTTAGGATTCCCAGACTTCTTTGTAATAAAATTCATTTACTCGTTCTGCCTGATAGTTATTCAGACAATCTCTAAACACAACGCTGAGCTTTCTTCCATTTTCATTCTGCTTGACAGCACGAGGGACTTTATTTACCCAAGGCTGAGTTTCTAATTGATGCAGTCTGTGCATTGTTGGTACAAGCTGAACTAAAGCATGCAAGCAGCTCATCACGGTTACTGCGACAAGGAGAGGTTTCATTCAAAGGTGGTTAAAGGAGATTTCAGACGTCATAGGCTGCAGAAAAGAGGCGGTGTGGGTTTGTTTAGGAGATGAGTGAGGGATGGGGATATCAAACATTATGATTAGATGGACACATCAATCACCTCAACACTGATCACTGAAAGCCCAGATGACAAGATGGGGGTTCTTAACCTTTTTTTACCTCGGGGCCCAACCTTTCCACTACAAAGTGGCCCCGGGGCCTCATTCAGATATTAACACTATACTGAATAAACTTTTGGTTTGATTTATATTTAATAACTAAATCAAATCTACTTCATTTTAACAGCTAAAACCTTGTCAAATAAATATGGTACAATACAATAGTGTTTGTGGCAGCCTCAGTGTAATTGTATGTTCATCATTTAGTTTCTGTAAATAAGCATTTACATCATTCTGCCATCATTTATTACAGCTACCATTAAAGTTCACTTCACAGTTAGCAACCCTTACAACATCCATAGACTTACAGAGAAGAGAACATCATAGTCGGCCCCAGTAAAAGCTTCATCTGTGAGGTCTTCAAAGTAATCAGCCAGAGCGTCTAATGTCTCATCGGCCAGCTTCTCATATGCTGCCGCAGACAGTTCACTTTTGGAGAATGACACAAAGTTATAAATGAGTTCAAGTAGTCAAAGCTTAAGCAATGCTTAAGGAGAAAAACAAAAACCAAAATATTGGTTACCTTACATGCACGAGGGTGACTTTTTTCTGGCTCTGTGAATTCAGGTAGATGGTTTTGCTCCACCTGCAGCCATTAATTCTGCTCCCGAACCACTGAAATAGAAAAACACCAACAAACTTGTTTAATTACTCTTCTCCTTCATGCTCAGCTGGTTTCTGACATGTATGCACCTTATAGAGTATTTATGGCCAACTTTGAAAGTTACAGTTTGTTTTCCCATTTGAAGACAGATGATGAAATCACTCGATGCGAAACATTTGTGACACGCACTTTATCCTTAATAAAGTGTTGAATTTGGAGGTGCAAGGCACTCCCTGATTTTGGACTGAGACATAAGCTAATTCTAACCGTAAACTTTGTTTACTTCTTCAAAGGTTCTGTGGGCCCTTCTATGAACTCTGAGCATCAGGTCTTTCCATAGATTTTCCAGTTGGATTCGGGTCAGGTGATTGGCTGAGCCTGTGGCAGAGTTCAACTTTGGTGTCATCTTTCCAGAATATATTCTCCCAGTATTTCACAGGCTTGTTCCAAACAGATGCAACACACTCATGCAATAAAGAGGATGTTTATTGTGTTACAACATTACTCATTTAAGCTGAATTTTCCATTAATATGGTTTATAGCAGGGATGTCCAAACTCCGGCCCGCGGTCCATTTTTAATTGGCCCGCAAGTAATTTCATAAATAGAATAGAATAAGGCCGCACTTCAACTTTTGCCTGAGTGTATTGCACTTCTTAGTTTTAACACCAGGGGGAGCTGCTGTTGATCAAGTCAGTTGCTCCACCAAAAACGACAATCACAGAAGAAATGTACCCCAAGTTACTAAACAGGTCAGGACCAAAGAAGCGAAAAGTAGAAGAGTGAGTGCAGAAAATTTCAGACACGGTGGGAGAGTGAATGTTTCTTCAAAGAACTCAAGTGTGTCTGTTTGATCTGCACTGAGACTGTGGCAGTTATAATGTACGACGTCATTATGAAACCAAACATCAGGCCTGTGCAGCCGACACTGGTGCTGAGCCAGAGCAGACATTAAAGCTCTGCTGCAGGGTCAGCAACAGTATTTATTTCGTGCTCAACAGGTCCAGGAAAAGGCTCCGATAGCCGCTACACCATCAAACAGTCAATATCTGTAATAATATTCAACTATAGAAGTAATAATATTTGAACAACTCCTCAGTCAGGACGGAGAGTTTAAACAGGCCTAAATTTGATACAGTTCATATTGATTTGTCACATAGTGTGTGTGTGTGTGTGTGTGTGTGTGTGTGTGTGTGTGTGTGTGTGTGTGTGTGTGTGTGTGTGTGTGTGTCGTCTCTGTAAAAACCAGACCGAACATTTGTAGATAAACTGGAGATGGTCGAGAAGCTCGGTGACAACTACAACCCGTCATTAAGTATGTTCAGTTTAAACTAATCACCAGCGAGTAAAAGCTGAACTTACGCTGTGCGACGGCCGGCAGGGGGGATGCAGCGTGCGGTTAATGAACGGACGAAGCCCCGGGAGGTGAGATAATCTCCAGAACTACAGTGGACATAAAGGTCACTGTGAGTGTGGCTCGTATCTACCATTAGCATCATGTTCAGCCATGGACGCAGCTCGTACCTGGTTCCACAGATGCTTCTTCCTCTGCTGCGTCAGCAGGTTGAGCTGACACACGTGTGAGTAAATCCGCGGTGTCTTACAGAGCAGACGCATGGTGACGGTCCCGATAAACAGTCCCGGTGTGTTGACAGCCAACGCTGCTTCTTCCTCGTCTGCGGCTTTCTTTCTTTTTCGTCATTTGTTGGCGGTTGGCAAACAGCAAAATGGTGTATTACCGCCCCCTGCCGGTGTGGAGAATGAGTTCGTCTTAAACTAAATATGGCCTGATAATACTCGAGTCCATCTCCACTTCCATATCACCGAGCTTCTGGATCAGCTGCCTTCTTTCAGCATCATATTTCTGACAGTAAAACGTGTTTTCCTCCCATTACTTTTGACATCTTTCTTCCATTTTCTGCTGTGTTCTGCTCTTAATCTCTGTCCTGCTAACACTGATAGCCAATCCACTGATACCCATGGTACCCATAAGGTGGTGACTCTGAGCTCCATGTCGTTGACTCTGTACAGTGTTTGCTGAATCTCTATCAGAATGTCTGACCTGCTGTCTGAGTCACTGTCTTGTAAACTAGCCAATGATGAGTGTGAACACATCACTGATCTTACTGGTCTTGCGTCTTCAGTCCACTGGACAGCTGACAGAACTGAAACGATTTCTGTGCACTAATAAACTGTCACCGATCCCTTTCCTTACTTTGACATGAAACTCAGGAACAATAAATATATCCCGCTTTGCTCGCCTGTCTTCTTTGATGCATCTGTGTAGATTTTGACATAACTGTAACACCGCTCTATATATGCCTGCACTGTATGTGCGTTTAAAATAAAAGCCCTGTTCCTACAGCATCAGAGAGCACTCAGGACCTTCTTACTGTGAGGCAACAGTGCTGACCACACCACCGCGTTGCCATACTTGTATCATATTCATATGGCATCCCAGGTCGTATCCTCAGAGACTGCGCATACCAGCTAGCTCCTGTGTTCACTGAGATATTCAACATCTCTTTATCTCAGTCGGTCATCCCCACATGCTTCAAAGAGTCCATCATTGTTCCTGTCCCGAAGAAACCCCACCCTGCTTCTCTCAATGACTATCGCGCTGTAGCCCTCACCTCAGTAGTGATGAAGTGCTTTGAACGCCTGGTCAGAGACTTCATCATTTCTTCACTACCAGACACACTGGACCCACTACAGTTCGCTTACCGTCCAAATCGTTCCACAGACGATGCCATCTCTCATCTCCTCCACACATCACTCACTCACTTGGACACTAGAAGGGGGAATTATGTTAAAATGCTCTTCATAGACTACAGCTCTGCATTTAACACCATAATTCCCTCCACACTCACCACCAAGCTGGAGCATCTGGGACTCAGCTCATCTATGTGTCAGTGGATCTCCAACTTCCTAACTGGCAGACCACAGGCAGTAAGGATGGGCGGACATGTCTCAGCCTCCACCACTCTCAGCACTGGAGCCCCCCAGGGGTGTGTTCTGAGCCCCCTGCTGTACTCTTTGTACACATATGACTGTGTGGCCACTACCAGCTCCACCACCATCATCAAGTTTGCTGACGACACCGTCGTGGTGGGCCTGATCTCTGATAACAACGAGACGGCCTACCTGAAGGAGATTAGGAATCTGGAGAACTGGTGCCAGAGGAACAACCTCCTTCTAAACGTCAGTAAGACAAAGGAGCTGATAGTGGACTTCAGCACTAAGCAGGAGAGGAACTACCAGACCCCCGTCATCAACGAGTGCCCAGTGGAGAGAGTGGACAGCTTCAAATACCTCGGAGTTCACATCACGCAGGACCTGTCATGGTCCTGTCACATCAACACCGTGGTGAAAAAGGCCCGTCAGCGTCTCTACCACCTCAGACGCTTGAGAGACTTCCAACTGCCCTCCAAGGTGCTCAGGAACTTTTACTCGTGCACCATAGAGAGCATCCTGACGGGAAACATCTTAACCTGGTTCGGGAACAGCACCATGCAGGACAGACGAGCTCTACAGAGGGTTGTGCGGTCAGCTGAGCGCACCATCCGCTCCGAGCTCCCTGACCTGCACTCAATCTACAGCAGGCGGTGCTGGACCAAGGCCAGGAAGATGGTGAAGGACCTCAGCCATCCCAACAACAGACTGTTCTCTCTGCTGAGGTCAGGAAAGCGATTCCGCTCCCTGAAGACCAACACAGAGAGACTGAGGAGGAGCTTCTTCCCGCAGGCGATACGGTCTCTCAATCACACCACCACACAGTACTGACCCACACATACAGTTCTTACACACACACTGGACTTTCTGGACTTTGTTTCACTTCATTACTTAAATCACGCTGCTGTTATTGTGTATATATTTATTTATATTTCTTCATACATTCTTATATAGTTCTATATTGTGTATTTTGTTGTACAGTTATTTTATTTTCAACTTTAATTTATATATTTTATCTTATTCTTCCCAGTTAAATTTACCCTTCATTCTAATTTGTGTTGTACAGTTATTTCATTTTTAACCTTAATTTATATTTTATTCCTTCCTAGTTAAATTTACCCTTTTTAATTTTTCATATTTATTTCCTATCTTATTCATAGCCTTTTCCTTTTTTTTCTTTAGGTCACGAGCAGTTGTCCAAGCATTTCACTACATATCGTACTGTGTATGACTGTGTACGTGACAAATAAAATTTGAATTTGAATTTAAAAACTATGGCTGTCATAACCTTTAGTTACTTTCCCATCATAAAGCAGGGTTCGACATAAGGTGCATCACATCCCTCCTCCCTGCATCAGTCCTGCAGGGTCCTGCAGTCCTGTGGGCCCCGGCTGTTGGGACTCTGCAGGATCTCGTCACACTTTAGTGTCTGATGTACATGATTTAAGAATCCTCTTTTGCACACTCTCAGTCTTACTTACTCATTGTTGCATTTAACTTTTATCACAGCTCAGTCAGATTGGATGTGGAGCGTCTGTGAACAGCAGTTTTCGAGTCTTGCCACAGATGTTCGGTGTGATTTAGACCCAGTACGTGGATATTCTTTGATATAAACCATTACATTGTCTGCTGGAAGGTCAATCTCCACCTCCTTTGCAGCCTCCAACAGGTTTTCTGCCACATGTTTAGCTCCATCCAACTTGATTATCTAATTAGGTGACTTCTAAAGGCCACTGATATCACTGGGTTTTGTTTAGGGGTATCAGAGCACAGGGGGCTGAATACACAACACAATTTTCAGATTTTCATCTGCTTAAATTACTTAAGGGATCCAGAAAATGGAGCTCTCAGAAATGAGGAAAAGAAACAGACCAATGAGGAGGCTCGTGGATGCAGTGATGAAGGGCATGCAGTGGGTGAGGAAGAGGGTGACGACCTTCTGTGGGCGACCCTACAGAGAGCAGCTGAAAGAAGAAGAAACAACAGGCCAACTGACTGACCTCCACCACCAGCACCATGAGCGATGTGTGATGGGGTTTGTCATGGTCCTGAGTCTTTGGGGCTGGGGAGGTGTTGCTGTTCTGGTTCTCTGTACGGGTTTGGTCCTGACTTCATCTGAGTCCACTGATTCCCAGCCTGGGTCTCTCTGCTGTTTCCCTGTTTTATTTTGATAGTCTCCTCTCTAATTCTAATCTGTGATTTTGCTTCCTTTGATCTGGATTAGTGTCAGCTGTGGGCTGTTCCCTTTGTTGTCCGTTGTGAGCTCCCTCGTGGTGCGTGACCTTCTGTCAGCCTGTAACTCAGCTTCGTTCCAGTTTTGTTGCTTTGCCATTTCCAGCACATAAAGCTGTGGTTAAGCTTGTGTGTTATGATTTCTTCTGTGGGATCCACACATGTCTGCAGCAGCAATGCTAATGTTGCTGTCACGTGTGCGATTATGGTCAAAGGCAGTCAGCTACTGTTGCATTACCACATGTGCTTTTACTTTTGTGCAGTATTGTAGTGTTTGTGTCAGGATGTGGACACGTTTTTATAAAACCAGCCAAATGTAATCAGTAGTTCTCGAAGGCTGAAGTGCAGACTGAATGTTTAACAGCTGAAACGTGTCCTTGTTAGACAAGGAAATGAAATAATTATGAAGCATAAAGTGTGATAAACAGCATGTCTCACACATCAGTGACCCGTATGATGGTATTTGTATTCACAGCTCACAGACTGGACGTAGGAGGGGAGGCATTTTAATTTGACTCCAGTGGGCTGTAAAGCTTACATCATTCTGCTGAAATAAAAGAAGTCATGAACTGATTGTTCATGTAAACATACGGATTCATCCTTTAATGTCAGAATAGAAACTGCTGAGCAGAAAGTCTCTTTGATTTGAATCGTCTTTAAGGTCAGTGATGAATCACTCGCCCCTTTCCGATTGGCCACGTGAGTTTTCCCAGCAGACCCAGCTGTTCTTTCACGATGCTTCCCTGGTGCACGTTCCTGCCTCCTGCAGGTTTACCTTCGACCTGTGAACAGAAGAGTCAGAACAGGTGCCATCATGGCGTCGTTGCACCAAAACAAAGACAGAATAGATTCATTAGATCTCTGTGGTTGGTAGAATTAAATAATGATTATTGACATTCACATTTTAAATATAACACAATCATTGAAATGAATTATTCATTATTACAATTCATTATAGGGAATTCTTCTGATTTGGACAACACTGTGACAGCCCTGCAATATCAGGAGCAGCTCAATAACACAAATCAGTCTGCTTGCTTCAGTGAAGTGCAGCGCTTCTGTTTGACTGGCTGTAGATAAAGAATCATTAGGTGAGAGTTTGTACAAACACAAATACAAATTAGTCTAAGAAGGTGGTTCCCAAACTGTTTCTGCAAGGCCCCCCTTTGTCCTACGAGAACCCCCCCATCGAGACACACACACACACACACACACACACACACACACACACACACACACACACACACACACACACAGACACACACACACACACACACACACACACACAGACACACACACACACACAGACACACACACACACACACACACACAGACACACACAGACACACACACACACACACAGACACACACACAGACACACACACACACACACACACAGACACACACACACACACACACACACACAGATTTTGTTTTTAAATCCCATTGCAGTTTATAATGACGTAACTCCAACACTGGATTACAGGCTCTTACCTGTTGTGGGTCATGTGACTCTTGACCAGATGCCCAGCAGCCAGAGCAGCCATCAGTGAGAGCTCTCCAGCGAGTACGGTGGCACACACGATCCTGGCCAGCTGTCGGGCGTTCTCACCTGGACAGTCCTGACTGGCTCCTTGCACACCCAGCATCTACACACACATGAACACACAAGTTATATGGCAACCAAATCCTTCCACGGATGCAGCTTTGAATGAAACAGTGCTGCTAATCCATTTATCCATGTAAGGATCTAAAAACCACACGACTGTGACATGTTTGTGTCACTGTGCACCAGCACGCCATATACCTCTGCTCACACTTGCACTTGGTCCTATTTTTAGTTGTGACTCACTGCAGACGCACAGGTACAACAACAGACTGTGCAAACTAAAAACAGTCGTCATGGAGACACGGTCCAAGCTGAAATCCAAAATGTTTTGTTTTTACGGACACTGCTGGACATTTAACATCTGCATAAAGTAAATGTGTGGCGTGTTCACTGTGTGTGTTTAATAAAAGGTGCTCGGGGACACGTGTCACTGATTTGTAATCGTCCAGACAGACACGAACTGGGAGGGAAGCAGAAATAAAAACTGTCTTTATTGAATCAAAGTCTTTTTGAAAAGAGCTTTGAAAGGATTGTTGAGGAAGCTACGCCTGCTTCAGTGGAACGTCATTGTTTTCACTTTTCCTGCTGCAGATGACCGACTGTAAACGGGTTTGCTTTGTTTCTCTCCCGTCATCTTAGCTAGCAGCCTGCTAAACTCTTTTCACGTGACTCACTGATCTACTGTCACAGCAGCGAGTTACACGACTGACAGTTTTTACGGCCTCTTACTTTGTGCTCACCCTGCAGGCTTCCCTCCTGCTCAGCTCTTCATGCACTCAGACCGTGCACCACGCATCCATCAGTCATTGTCATTACTGACACCTCTAACTGAACAATATTACATGATCCTAAACATCTAACAGTTGTGTAACCACTTCAAAATGAAAAGGACTGCCCAGTGTTAACTGTTGATCTTCGGTTGCTTGACATGCTTGATGTGCTCGTACCTGCAGACAGGCCTGTTGTGGAGGCAGGTTGGTCCCTCCTCCTACAGTGCCCAGCTCTATAGATGGCATAGTACAGCAGATGTGCAGGTCGTCTCCTGCTGGGCCTGACGGCTCCATGAGGGTGATGCAGTTACTGCTGCCTACTGACTGAGCTGGGTCCTGTGTGCACACACACACACACACACATTAACACAGGACACACACACACACACACACACACACACACACACACACACACACACACACACACACACACACACACACATTAACACAGGACACATGGGAATAGCTGTGATGCACAGCATTTCCTCACAGGTCATTTACCTGTCCACATGCTATGTAGATGGCTGTGACCAGGTTGGCTGAATGTGCATTAAAACCTCCGATGCTTCCTGCCATGGCTGAACCCACCAGGTTCTTGTTGATGTTAACTTCCACCAGAGCCTCTGTGCTTGTTTTCAAAACCTGAAGGGAGCGAGACCGAGACAGCAGCATGAAACGCTGTCGTCCTTTTACAAACCATCAAAGCGATTCATGAAAAGTGCAGCCACGGTTTGCTTCCAATGAGCTACATCAGAGACCTGACAGGTGGAGCTGTTCTCAAACAGCGAGTCGTTGTTAAATGACAACAGGAAATACTTTAAATACTTTTTAAAATTCAAATCTTTTCAAATGAAAATAGAATTTTAGATGTGAGTGTAGTGTTTCGATTAAAGACGAGTCTCTGCCAGAAAGATGTTCTTCATGTAGGTTAAATCATAAACACCTTCATTTACAAACTGCATGCTGTCTTTGTCTAAAGTTTACATTCGTTTAATGATCGGAAACATTGGGGTGTGACAAACATAAATACACGAGGGCCAAACACTTCTCACCCCACTGTGCACACAGTAGTGATTCTTTGTGACACAGTACTGCGTGCACTCTCACAGTATTGTGTTATAAAGAATGTGATTCTGAAGTTCAGTGTTTTGTGCCGCAGAAAATAAAAAAGCACTGAATGATTGATCAGATCAACATGTTTGACTCAAACTGTGGAGGAAGATCCTGTCAGACTAAGAACAGCAGAGAGTTTAAATATCAGCGTCATTTTTCAAGTCCTCGAAACTCTTCTGGACATTCAAATAGTTTTTTTCCTGTGAACAAACTGTGGTTCAGCTCAGCAGGTCCCCCAGGAGGACACTGGAGTCTCCAGATGGGACACACCCAGTGACTCATAGGTAGCACAGGTAAAGAACTCTAACTGCACCTGGTGGGTAAAACCACACAGTTGTGCTCTGTGACGTCATCCTGTTAGAGAGACGATAAAGGTCCATCAGACTTCTGAGTGTTATGATCAATAATTTTGAACTTAGATCCTGTTTCTTCAGTTTTGTGTGACAAATTGAATCCTGTTTTCTGTCAGACTGTTTTTAACCCTTAAAGTTGTGCTTAGATTTAATGCTTCTCTAAAAAGCAGAGTCAGTACGTGCATCTTCTAAAGTGAAAGTTTGCTTCACTGCAGGTTTCTGCTGAAACTCTATTGGCAGACAGTTAGTCCCAGTAAAGGTTACACAGTGCTTCCTACCTCTCTGACCACCTTGGCAGGGATGGTGGCTTCGCAGACAGCAGACTTTCCCCGGCCCTCGATCCAGTTGATGGCAGCTGGCTTCTTGTCTGTGCAGTAGTTCCCACTAACAGCCACCACCTGCAGCTCTGGGAAGTGCTGCTGCAGTACCCTCAGAGCCTCCTCTGTGCCCTGCGGGTAGATCAGATTCATCACGTATGGTTGCTACGTCATAAATGCATCTGACACAGCGACGCAGGTTCATGTTGAGAAACGCTGATCCATCTAAAACAGTGTTTCCAGAAGTGCTGAATAAGAACCTTTGTTAATCCAGTATGAGTGAGCACTGGGTGATGGTGTAAGTAAATGGTAAATGGCCTGTATTTGTATAACGCTTCACTTAGTCCCTAAGGACCCCAAAGCACTTTACACCACATCCACCCATTCACACACACACACACACACTGGTGATGGAGCTACATTGTAGCCACAGCCACCCTGGGGCGCACTGACAGAGGCGAGGCTGCCGGACACAGGCGCCACCGGGCCCTCTGACCACCACCAGTAGGCAACGGGTGATGTCGCAGAAATCCCTTTAACAAAACAACACGTGTGTTTCTCCACATTAAACGAAGCTGCAGACACGACCACAGTTACCTTAGAGATCATGTTCATCCCCATCGCATCTCCAGTCTTTGAATGGAAGCGGATATAAAGATTTCTCCCTGCCAGACCCACCAGCAGCTTCTGAAGCCTCGCAAACCTGCAGACAGCAGTCCTCCATCACACAGGAACAACACACACTGCAGACACACAAACAGACACACAAACACACACTGCAGACCAGTTTACCTGCTGGTGTTGTCAAAGGCGGCTTTGATGGCCTGAAAACCGTGGGTGCTCTCCAGCCAGGCTTTGACTTCAGCAGCACGGCAGGCAGAGGGCAGTCTGACTACAGGGCCCCGAGTCATGCTGTCAGCCAAGATACGACTACGGGCTCCCCCACCCAGCTACACACACACACACACACACACACACACACACACACACACACACACACACACACACACACACACACACATATATATGGTAAATATCGACACATGGTTCACAGTGTTTTCATATACTGCGTTCATGCTGTAACTCGTCCTGCAGCACATGCAGAGTAGCAGTAACAACACATGCAACACTCACTGCGATTGCTCGACAGCCGCGGTTGGTGCTGGCGACCAAGCAGCCTTCTGTAGTTGCCATGGGAACTTGGAACTGTTTCCCATCCAGAAATAGTGGTCCAGCCACACCCACAGGTACGGGCACATAGCCAATCACGTTCTCACAGCAGGTGCCGACAACCTGGGAAACAAGGGCTGTGTTCAAAATAACTTAGTGACATTTTATTTTAAATCTAAGAATTGATGTTTGGACCAAAATAGTTTCTCAGAAAATTAATACTGTACTGGGAATCACCACCACATCCCAGTAAATAAGGTGAGAGAAAAGAACGTGAGAACTTTATTAATCTCAGAGGAAATCATTTGGTCACAGGTGCTTCAGGACAGTAAGAACAGCAACTAAAATAAGTAACACAGATACAGCAGAGCAGCTGTAATCATAAATGTCCCAACACATTACACACAGCTAACATATACAGTGGGTCACGCTGAGACGGCCCGCTCATTATACTGACTGTGTACTTTTCAGTGTGTACAGTTCTTGTAGTGTGTACGTGTGCTCCTCCTGTACGACGTGATGCTCCATCATGTTGTCACCTGTGCGACTGTAAATACACCTGAGCTTTCCTCCCACTGCTCTGTGGGTCAGGCTGCAATGCTCTGTGTTCATTAATGTTACAGTTATATTAATAATTATAAATGGTAATGATCAGTATAACTAGGCTCACATGGTCAGATGTTGCAGTTACAAGTGTTTGTTTTAATAAAGCTTCTGTTGAGTTTTTTAACCTTAAATGACCTTTGACCTTTTGTTTGATCTGTTTGGTGCCTGTTTTCTTTGTTTTACCCAGCGCTTTGTCACTTCCTGTTTATCAAAACAAACTTTACTTTATAAACAAGACTTTGCTATGATGTGTGTGAACAGTCATTACAGTTGTGTGGTGATAGCTTATAACAAAGAATGTGTAACAGGTACAACACACTACTAAAGTCTTCCTCCTGTCCTTGCCCCGTGGTAAGGCCCTTTGCTTGAAATGTTGAGGTAAGTTTGGAGCAGTTCAGGCAGAAATTAGACGACAACAGAGGAGAACGTAGTTGTGTCTCACCTTCGAGTAGTCATAGTTTGTGTACGGTAAAGAGGAGAGCGCAGAGGAACAGGGAAGCTTGGTTGATAACATTTTTCTTCTAATGGCCACGCCTCGCTCTGTGGTCTCCATGATGGCTTCCAGTTTGTAGGCAGGGATGTGTTTAGAGCTGACCAGGAGCATCACCTCAGCATCACTCAGGAAACGAGGGCCCAGCTGCAACAACCAGACTCACGGTCAGTTATAGTCTGCGCAGACCAGACACTGGGGATTTACTTTAAATACATGATAATAAAATAATATACAGTAAGATAATAAAATAATATACAGTAAGATAATAAAATAATATACAGTAAGATAAAATAACTAAAAGACTGAAATAATTCTGAAACGTCTTCATAAACATGTCATTTTCCCCCCACAACAAATAAACATTATGGAAAACAGGTCATAGCCAGTTCATTAAATGATGATGACTGTTGGCATTGACACCATACATGCTGCTTATATAAATATCTACACAGTCCTAACTCAGCAGTAAATGCTGTGGACTACATGCACGCTGTGGTCAAACATTCACTAATTCATTGAATTTCATGGTAATTTGGTTTAATGTTACTTTGTAAGCTGCACGTCGGCCACATGATTCCTGCATCATTGGCAGAGTTTATTTAAAGTAGCTGCTGTGTGTATGAGTACTTTTGACCCCGTGTTTGTACTTTTACCACACAAATGACAGAAAATTCAAACTTGTGAACCAAATTCTTGTTTTTGAAAATCTTTCCAGTTGGAAAAAGAACAGTTCAAAGACATCAATGCGTCTGAGGTTACCGTGGCGTCCGTGACGAGTGTGTGTAAACTGCAGCTCTACAATCACTGCAGATCACACCTTTGTGCAGGTATTTTCTCTTTAAGTAGAGGTGATCTGTTTAACTTATCAAACTGCAACTGAACGAGGTGGAGGTAGGCGGGGTCAGGTCTGCTTTAAAGTGAAGGCAGTCCCATCTTGTAGCTGCAGTTAGCTGCTCTTACTAAATCAAAAGTTGAAACTTTTTGTGGGCTTGTCAGTCTTCCTGTGATAAAGCTGAACCGTTTCAACTGAAAGGGAAACGACATGAGTCAGAAAAGATGAGGAAGGACAAACATGTCAATGGCCTCCACCTGGAAACACTTCCTGTTTGGGGGCCATTGTTTTCCCCTCTTCTCCACATTCACACCAAAGCCGCTGAGGCCGACACCCTCGACTACCTACCTGATGAGGTCAGTAACTTGATTCTATACTCTGATTGAAACGAGCTCCTTTCATTACCAACAACATAACATGTTATGTCAGCATAAGTGCGTTCAAAGCAACATAACGACCCTGAAGTCCAGCACATATACAACTGATGCCTGAGCAGATATGTGTGGGAAATTATTAGCATTCTTTAAAAGATCACAACTGATGGCAACAGTTTTAATATCGCATGATTCGAAACAAAGAAAATGACTCAACGTTTGTGAACGAGTTTTTCGAAGACGGGCTTCAGCGATTTGCGTCTAATGGCTGACCTTAGGGTCGTTGAGGATGGTCACACAGTGGTTCAGGTCTCTGGGCTTTTGGGGGAGCATGTTCTCCGTGCTCTCAGACTTGGATTCTTCTTCCCTCGTTACAAAGAAGCTCCTTGGATGATGATCGTTGTCGGCAGCAGACAGGGGCCGGATAACCTCGTCTAGGATAACAAGGTTGAATTTGATAACAAAGCGCTAACAAGTCCGTCTGTTTTACCACTATCAGTAGACACACCTCTCTCCTCCTTATGGGCGGGTCCTGGAACAGCCATGGTGTGAGCGGGGGCGTGGCATCGTGACGTAACTAGATCCTCCCTGCAGCAGGGCTCAGATGGGGATGGAGGATTTAGGGTGTGTGTGGAAAGGGAGATGGGGTTCTTCAGTGACAGCGTGGATTCCATCTCAGCCTGTTCAAAGAAGATGTACTTGATAGCCAGCAGCAGGGCCAAGAGCAGACAGATCATTTGCTCTATGTCCATAGTTATCATCCTGTAAGGTAAGATGAAGAGGAACATGTTTCACTTCACAAAAGCACGACAACAGGAATGTCCAGGAAAACTCTGCAATTCCATTATGAACACAAACACAAAGCACAGGTGACCCTGACCACCCATCTCTTCACAGAACAGAGTTTTTGCCCTTTATGTCTCACACAGAAAGTCTCATACGTTCAGCAGCTCAACAGCATGTGCAATGCTCCATGGGGCAGTTATCACAACTGTGCGAACGTTAAATTAAAACAACTTAAACTACTGCATCACCTCGTGAGGTAGAACTGCCAAAGAGGTTTATCCGGCTCAATTCTCCTGGGTGAGAAGTGGTCCAGCTCCATGCCGACCCCGAGCATGTCCACTGCAGAGTTTATGGACAATGGTTCAGCAATCCAGCGGCTGTGAGCATGAACCATGGCCAGGCCGAGAGACTGAACGTGGAGCAGAGACAAACATTACACAATTCTTCAAATAAAGACAAAGACACTAAGTAACCCGTTAGAAGCTTACCATGATCATTTTGACCCTCTGTGTTACAGGATTGGGTTTGTTGTCCTCCTCCTCCATTGCTCTGGACAAATCGTTGAGCTGCCAGATAGGATGGCCCCCCTGACTCTCGCGGGACAGCTGAACGAACAAATAACAGGAACAATCAAAGAAACCCGCACAAACATCAACATGTCAGACACATGCAGGAAAGCTGTGCCCTTACCTCCAGCAACAGGGAAACACATGCTGGGAAGAAAGTCATGAACACAAAGTAGTTGGCCAAGACAGACATGCATCCAAAGCAGCACATGATTTCCAACTGCCTTACACCTGCAAGACACCACACAGATATCCGCTCGACAACAAGTCACACCTCTATAGCATCATAATCACAGAAAGGCGTTATTCACTTTCTACAGCAACACTCAGTTTCTAAAGTCTGTCCACTATTACAACAGCAATGATAAATTCAGCGTAGTGTCCAGTTTGGTGACCTGTGGGGGAAGAAACCACACCTGGCACTAATGTGCAGTCACACAACCTTTGATCTGATTACTAATGTAGTTATGTCCAAATGATTTCACATATAGAAGAAAACTTGTGATTAATAGTCAAACATGTGGGAAACTCAACTGGTGCTAAAGTGACCAGACATAAATACACGACAGCTTCCAGCAAGCTGTGAAAACAGATGATTCAAACAGTGCTTACTTCACAGCAACGTAAAAGTGGCTTCAGGTTACATGTAAAACAGTATGTTTGTGTCTGACATCGGTTCATGGAAACTGTGGAAAACAAGCTCAGGAACCCACAAGCTAGTCTCTCCTAATGCGAACACCCAACAGGAGCACATACCTGACATGGTTCCCACTCCGATCACTAAGCATTCCACCAGAGCATCCAAAGTAAAGGCAGGTCCAAGTACCGCCATCCCATGAGCAATGTTATCCCTCACTTCATCCTGAAAACATATGAGTGACATATCAGTTTCTCCGCTGCTGTTAGGATGTGGCAATAAAAACCAAAATATAATAGTGCATACCTGAGAACTGGAGCTCAAGGCAAACTTGGCGAGAGCGCATGCTTTGGAGAGGTCGATGAGAAGCAGAAAGAAGGGCAAAGCCTCACTGAAAGACAGGATCAAACTCTTTATCGCACGTTTCTGAAAGAGCTCCTGAAAAAAGGATCTTTTTATCGAGTGTGTCCTTACTTGAGGCCAGTGAGCTCCTTATCAAGAAAGTGAATGACAACTGTGCTGAATACAAAGCTGGAGAAGATGGTGAAAAGGCCAGCGATGCCTACAGGAAACGCAGACGGAGTCAGGTCAAAAGGGAGAAACATCACCGGCATGTCCTACAAACACACGAGCACTGATACCTAAAATATATTTGGACCCCAGCTGTCTCAGGTTCTGGAACTGGAAGTAAATATAGACGATGGCGATACAACGCGTAATGGTGAGGATGATGACGTCACTGCTCAGAATCTCCTGCAATAATAAAAAACAATAGAATTAATAGAATAAAATCGCACCACTTGTTATTATTGACACTGATCCTTTGCTCACCTCTGTTTTGGGGCAGTCGAAGTTCCAGCCACATATCTGGTCATTCCCAGTGAACATGTTCATGGACATCATGCAGACAGTGAGGGTGACTGTCCCCACAATCACCTCCCAGGGGTGAGAGGCCACCACGAGCCCGTGGGCACGGAACACGCGGGTCAGCATGCTGCAGCGGGGCTACAACATAACACATGTAAACCGAAGAGCTTCCCGAGGATGCCCGATGATAATCTGACAGTTTGAAACGGGATCGATTGGTTTGATTTCTACAGCGTCTGGTCAAAAGCGCTTAATACGTTAAGATAACAGCCCGTAGAAATGGTTACTGACAGGGTTCGGTTTTACACCACAGCTATTTTAAAGTGCTAAATAAGAAACTTTATTTATACGATTTCAATAAGTCAATTACTCATATAAACCTGCAGGTTATTGTTATTTTGCTAGTAAAATGTCGTTGTGTGAGTGACTGACTTACCTGGTAAGAAGATGATTATGGAGGTCCGATTAACAGCGCGACGTGCAGGAGATGTGAAGCTGCAGATTACACTGCGCTTCACCTCCCAGTGTCACCACACCGATGGAACCATGGCACGCTATGGTGTCATGCAGCACTTCCACCTATCAGCTCCGTCTGACGCTTCGCTAGCGTCGTTGCCCCGCCCCGTTTCCTAGGCGACAGTAGTACTAGGGCATGGCTAAAGCTAAAACGACTAATCTCGCCACACACACCAGGCTGTATGTAAAGATCACGGCATGTTAGTTAGCTGTCAGGCTTTAGAGTCCCCCTTTTATTTCTTTTAAATAAATTAAAACAAAACCTATCAAAATTTTAAACGAATATCCTCATTTTTGGCTCTTATTTTTCTTAAAAACAAAAATAAGGTTAAAAAAATCTGGTAATTCTTTGTTTTTACATTCATCGGGCCCCAATATGACCAAATATCAAAGAGAAATTAAAAATGCTGCTGTGGAAGAGTTCAGGTCTTAGGAGGTTAAATAACACATTCTAACCGCGATGTAGTACCAATATAGCGGCACCATTTGAATCCAACGGACCGGGGTTATGGAGCGACCCTAAATACAGGAGGGAGACATGAATGAACTTAGTCCGCTCATACCTGAAGTCTGAAGTCTTTGTTTTTTATTTTAAGCAAAAAAAGTTGACGAAGCTCTAAAGCTTTTGACGTTCATATATATATATATATATATATATATATATATATATATATATATATATATATATATAGCGATCTGCTGGAGCGAGTGGCTCCAGCAGATCCCGGGAGTAACATCGGAGATCTCTGTCCAGAAGAGCGCAGTCCTGGGAACAGCTAAGATACTGCACAGGACCCTCAAGCTCCCAGGCCTCTGGTAGAGGACCCGAGCTTGAAGGATAAACCGCCCGCAGGGGCGTGCTGGGTGTTTTTATATATATATAACACCCATATATATATATACATACATATATATATATATATATATATATATATGTGTGTGTGTGTGTGTGTGTGTGTGTGTGTGTGTGTGTGTGTGTGTGTGTGTCAGATTACAAAAGAGCAAATTCACTCTTTCTTGCCACAAGAGCTAAATAGTAAAGTCAATATGAACTGGCAGCTACAGCGTTGTGTTAATCCGACTGGATTCAGTTTCCACTTCATGACATCAGTCTTCACAGTCACTTCCACTTCAGCTGATTTAGGTTTGGTATTTCATTTTGCAGTATTTCATTAATCACTGTCCTGTTTACAGTTTTTGTCACTGCACTGTAGTGCTCTAAATGTAATGTATTTCATATATATAATCTTGTGTGTATGTTTGAATAGCACAACAGAACATAAAATGTGGGGTCCCTATTTTATCTGAAATTACAGTATAACTATATTTACCTACTAATACTAAGGTATTTACATTAAAAGAAGGGAATAGAGTTATTTTACCTTATCTAACATCCAGGTGTTTAACAGGAAAGGAGACACAAATTGTAAGGAGTTACTGAGTAAGTACTGCTTAGGTTTGTGCATATTCTCCTTTGTCCCACAGGCCATCAGACTGTTTAACTCCTCTCTGGAGGGGAGAGGGAGGGGAAACAGGAGGACAAAGGAGGGAACAACTAAGCTGTAGTGCCTCTTCACCTCACTGTGCAATACTTTTGTTAACAGTCAACGGTGCAATAGACCTCAATACTTGAAATGTGCAATTCACTTGTATTTTTATTTTTATTCCTATTTATCCCCTTTGTATATTTTATTTATATATGTCTCTGTATTTATATATGTGTGTGTATATATATAATATTCTGTAACTCTGTAACTTCTGTTGGTGCTGTGCTTTTTGGAAACCGAATTTCCCAGAGGAACCCACCCGAGGGATTAATAAAGTTTTATCTTATTCAATTGTCTTTTTATATGAAATATAAAAATGATACATTGATAGTTCTCATTATTATATCTGAGCCTGTTTTTATTCACCTTTAATGAAAAACAAAGAACATGAAACACTTCTTAACCGGAAAACGAGCTTTAACTACACAGTGCCAAACAAAACAATCCTTTTTCTAGAGTAACTGTAAATGCAGTAATCTTAATTACTGTGTAAGTCATTTTAAGTACTGGGAAGGACACACAGATTATACTGTAAGTAATTTTGTTGATTTATTTTAATTGTCAGTGAGCCCTTCATTTCCGGGCTCAAAGGTAATTGGACAAATTAAATAAATGAAGATAAAATGTTCATTTCCAATCCTTGGTTGAAAAGCCTTTGCTGGCAGTGACAGCGTGAAGTGTTGAGCTCATGGACATCGCCAGATGCTGGTTTCCTCCTTTTTAATGCTCTGCTGGGCCTTTACTGCAGCGGCCTTCAGCTGCTGTTTGTTTGTGGGCCTTTCTTCCAAAGGTCAGTCTCAATGCTCAGCTCAGTTAAGATCAGGTGACTGAGCTGCCCACACAAGAATTTTCCACTTCTCTGCTTTAATAAAGTCCTGGGCTTAAGCCCAGGTTGTTTTGTCAGAAGCCCGGGGTCTTTTGGAGTGTAATTTTTTCATAGTTAGATGCCTGGCTGACAACTGTATAAAGCAAAAACTACACACAATATTCGAAGCACATAGTGCACACTGTGGGAATTTACGACTGTGCGTGAATCCCCCCTGATATTGGTATGATCCGAGCTCAGGCACTAAGCGGGGGGGGGGCGGGGCAGCTGCTGCCTGCGAGTGCGCTGTTGGAGAAACGCAGCCAGGCAGACAGAGGAGAACTGAAGTTCGACCAGGTACCAAAGCAAATCATTCGTACTGTACAAATAATGTAAATATGACGGTGAATCACGAAAGATATCAAACTGATCACTTGACCAATATTACGTTACTCGCTCTTCAAGTGAATCAACAAACGGCGAAATGAAAAGCTGAACAACAACAAAGCTGTTTCTTTAGAGAGTCTTAGCTTACATGTGTTTATTTCATATTTTCAGTTGTTTCCCTCCACGGCTAAACAAAGCGTTTCAGTAATGCACTGATATACAAGAATGGACATAAGGAGCTTCTTTCAAAGAAAAACTCAGGTAGATGTTATTTTATATATTATGCTTTGTATGTTGTTCAGTATAAAATAAATAAATATTGAAATATCTTTTGAATTAGTTAAATGTCAGAATAAAGAGAGACAGAGCTTCTATTTTTTATCACTTTCATCAAATGTAGGAGTACATGTACACTAAGTTTAATGTTAATTAATAAGAAACTGCAGACGATTCCATCCTGAGCTGAAGAAGCTTCTGATAGGTTCGTAGAGTCCATGTGAGTAAACTGGTGGCACAGCTGTGGATGCATATAAGGCAAAACACAGAGCCTGTTTCTGTGACATGGGAACATCAAGAGATGTCAACAAAACACCAGGAAGAGAACTGTGGAGCTCCATAAGTGTGGCTCAGTTTGAATACAATTTGGTGCCATTTACAATTAAGAAATACAGATTTTCTCTCTTTACTCTTAAAGTTAACAAATATGTTTTTATATTTATCAACCTAAAAAAAATAAACATTTAGTCTAATTTGATGTTACAATTAAAAAAGTGTTTGTGTGTAAATATCTGGTTTCAACTGTATATTTGACGATTGTCAGCACAAAGAAGGAGAGAGGAACACACAGAGAGAGGTGAAACAAGAGTAGGTGAGACTCACATGTTAGTCAAATGGTTGTTTACCAGAAGTATCACCGTATCACAGGTCCTCATGTATCTCGTACCTAGTGTTTCTTTTTAGGTTTACTATTTTTCAAATTCTGTATTTATTAAGTTCTGCAGGCTTGTTTGCACAACAAGGATAAATAATTATATAAACTTTTCTCAATCTAAATATTGGACTTTGGTAGAATTAAAAAATAAGTGTAGTGCAGGTCTATGATGATTTTTAGTGCTGCTATCATCTAGTTCTGATTCTGGTTCTGTCTTGGTTAAGTCCTCAGTAGTCCTGATTTTGAACTGTTGTAGTCCTGTTTTAATTCCGGATCAGTTCTGGGTCTGGTTGAATTGGGGTTTAGTCCCTGTGTCTTGATACAGCCCTGATTTTGTTCTGCCTAGCTGCTTAATTAAAAACCTAGCTTAAGGTGTCCTGTATATGTGATATATTTTTTTCCTATATGAAGTCATTCTTTTTTGAACAAAACTCAAAACAGAGCCAATTAATCTTTCAGTCATTTCTACCTATTCTACCTATTCTAAAAAAAAAAAAATCCCACATGCATACTACCCTTTAGGGCTAAGCCCCAGGTGTTTCAAATGTCTGGCTCCGCCTCTGCTACAGAGTCAGTTAATAAAGTTGGAGTGAGACATTGAGACCTCTCCTGTCGTTATTACATACCTCCACATTGGTGACCCCCACATTGGTGGCCTGGAAGCATCGGCTGCTGCCGGACTTCCACCTCCGCCGATGGCTGCGTTTGCTGTAGCGCTTAAATTGCCGGATTTTTGGCTTCACGACCCTCCTTTATGGTTCGTGCACGTAGAAGCTCAGTTTGCTCTTCGTGGAGTTTCAGCCGACGATACTAAATACCAGAGGTGGGACCAAGTCATTGTTTTGCAAGTCTCAAGTATTTATCCTCAAGTCACAAGTCAAGTCTCAAGTAATGTCAGGCAAGTCAGAGTCAAGTCTCAAGTCACTGGTGTAACAGTCCGAGTAAAATCACAAGTCTGAAACTTTGAATTTCAAGTCCTTTCAAGTCTTTAAAAAAAAAAAAAAAAAAAGCATGTTGCAGTTATATGCTAAATGTAAATGTTAGACCAGCGGTCCCCAACCCCCGGGCCTCGGACCGGTACCGGTCCGTGAGTCGTTTGGTGCCGGGCCGCGAGAGTTGAGGCTCAGGTGTGAAATGTATGGTTTTCAGGGTTTTTATCGTTTTTATCGTTATTTTGTTATCGTTTTTATCGTTTACTCTGGTTTCCTGGGTCTTTCACGTGTGTTATGAATAAATTTTCTTTTTTTCGGTACCGGTACTAGTTTTATTTTGTTGTATTTATCCGCGACACCTTAAAGGCCGGTCCGTGAAAATATTGTCGGGCATAAACCGGTCGTGGCGCAAAAAAGGTTGGAGACCGCTGTGTTAGACCATGTAATTTTTAAATCTGTGTTTTTCTCAACACATGACAAAATAGTGAACTTAGAAAATATACACAAATTGTGAAATTGCACCTCTATAAAATGCAGCTCAATTAAACCTAGCTCCAAGAATAATTTTCACCGACAGTTCTGAGATAAGCTGCATGTTATTCTTGGATGCGGTTGTAGGACCGGCTTTAAAATCGCATGACAAAAATATCATACACATTAAAAAAAAAACTGTATCTCCAATGGAGCCTGGACAACATTTGCTAGTTAGATGAAGTCAGCTATCTCATCGTAGCAAAAGAGAAGCCCCGCCTACTGTTCTTTATGCAACTTCAACTGTCGGACAAAGTTGGAAGTTGTTCCATATCTTTCTGTGATTCTCTTCTTACATGTTTTGCATGTTGCATTTCGGTTTTTTGTTGACTACTTAATAATTTATGTACCTGAAAAAAATAACTCTTTGCAGCATTTTTGAGCGTTTTTTTTTTTCTTTTAATAAAAACATCTGGTTAATTTGATTGGCTGTGCTACAGCTCACGCACACATATGTACGGAGTGTGGTTTGAATAAATGAATGAATGAATTGAATTAATGGTGCACACTTTCTATATAATATGCGTGTTAACTTTTATATTTGGGTGAAATATCAAGTCTCTTCAAGTAAACCGGTTCAAGTCCAATTCAAGTCCCAGGTCATTGGTGTAAAAGTCCAAGTCAAGTCACAAGTCTTAGAACATCTAAAGTCATAAAATTAATGACTCGAGTCTGACTCGAGTCCAAGTCATGTGACTTGAATCTACACCTCTGCTAAATACCACCATGTGGTGGCCTCACTTGACCCGCTGTCAACCCGCTGCGTGATGACTCTCCTCCGGGACCCCCCAGCCCAGGCAAGTACACCGCCCTCAAGGCGCTGCTGCGGCGTTACTCCCTCTCTGATGCTGAGCGGGCCGAGAAACTCCTTTCCCTCGCGGGCCTGGGCGATGGCACCGCTCTCGAGCTCATGGAGAGCATGCTGTCCTTACTGGCCACGGATGACGGAGGATTCCTCTTCCAGAGCGTTCTCACTCCCGAGGCGTAACATGTCGACGTTTTGTCACGTCCCGCGGCGTTCCTGAGGAACGCGAAAGGAGACCTTCGGCGTTCTTATGGTACGCGGCGGGTTATGGCTGGAATCCAGTGCAATGACGCTCCCGCGGTAATAGACGTTCCAGCCCTGTATTCCAGCCCTAAACCTAACCTTATCCCTAGCCCTAACCATAACCTTATTCCAGACCGTAACCAGGACTTTAATGATGTTAAATAGCGTGTTTCTAAGCGATTTGAAGAAAAAGAGCGAACATGTGTAGGTTCAGTCCAGACGGTTCTCATATTTCCTCTTTTTCCGAGGTCGTCATTTAGGAACGTGGTGGGTAGCCGAAAACGTAATATGGTGACGATTTGTCACCTAGCGTAAAATGTTACGCTTTGGGAGTGAGAACGGGTTGCCTCTTCACCTACCTCTTTCTCCGACAGCTGCCGGCTCCAGTGCGCGCTGGCCTTACCAACTCCCCGCTATTGGCCACGAAGGATTACCGCTCCCTTGCGGAAGAGGCGGATCACATCCTCCTGGCTACCAGGAGTTTCGGCGTCCAGGCGATTGTCCCGGACTTATTGGTGGGTAACTGGTGCGTAGAGAACAGTCCAACCCTGCCAGGAAATATGTGCTGGGGAAGGAATGGTATTAAGACACTTTTTATACTTTTTATAGGTAACGAACAATTTCAGAAAAAGAACTGAGGGGCGTACAGGAAAAAGTTGAGTCCAAGTTGTGTAAATGGACATGGTTGCTACCCCAGCTGTCATATAGGGGTAGGGCTCTGATTGCCAATAATCTGGTTGCCTCGTCCCTGTGGCACAAGCTTGTGGGGTTGGTTCCACCTGCTGGGCTGTTCAGCGTCTCATTGTGGATTTTTTCTGGTCCGGGCAGCATTGGCTTAAGGCATCTGTACTGTTTCTTGCCGTGTCAGAGGGAGGTCAAGGACTTGTGGATATCATGGCCAAGACCACTGCGTTCAGATTACAAACTGCTCAGAAGCTGCTTTATGGAAGTAGTTACTGTTGGCTGCCCTTGGCTCGGCTGCTTCCCCAGAAAGCTGGATATCCTGGACTGGATAAGCATCTGTTTTTGCTTAAAACAGCAGAGCTTGATATGATGGGTTTAACACCTTTTTATCATTCAGTGTTGGATGCTTGGAAAACGCTGAAGATTTTCCGTGATCCTGACCCTAGACCTGGCTGGGGATTTTTGAAGAACCATTGTTTCACAATGACTTTTTGTTTGCTGTCATCACCTACAATAAGGACCAAGTTCATTCAAGCTGGGATTGTGAAACTGGGTCACCTCGCAAAACTATCGATAGAAAGGATGTGCAACCTTACTAACATCAAGTCCACCAGAATCTTAAAGAGGATCCTGGAAGACGTCTGGGAGTCCTTACCTGTGTCACTGAAACTATTTGCTGAAAATTGCAATCTAGCTGACCAGTGGCATAATGGGTACGAGTACGTATTTCCAGTACTTTCAGCTGCGCCAGCTTTTGATGGATGGCATGAGGAGAATGGACTGGTGTCGGGTGTTCTCAGTTCATGTGGGAAGAAGCACCTGTATCAGAGTTGTGCCAAGGTGCTGAACTTGTGCTCGGGGGGTCAGGGAGTCGAGGTGGACACAGGTTTTTGGTTCAGACCTTGCCCCGAAGGGCAGATGGAGGGTCCTGTATAAGCCACCTGTTGAGAAACAGGTTGGTGACCTCCAGTGGAGGATTATACATGGATTTATAGCTACGAACAGACACACAGCTAGACCCGACTACTAGGGGTGGATGTCTATTTTGTGAACAACAGGAGTCGCTGTCACTTGTTTTTGTCCTGTGTGAGGTTAAAAAGCCTGTTTAGTTTATTGCAGGAATGGGTGGAAGCCCTGGGTGAGCGTTTTTCTATGGCAGTTTTTGTTTTTAGTCTTAAGTACAGAGCTTTGAAAAAGAAGACTCATGTCTTAATCAATTTCCTTCTTGGTATGGCAAAGTTCGCAATTTGGAAAACGAGGAAACATGAAATGCTTGGACAGGGTTGGACTGATGCAGCACTTAGTTTTAAGGGCTTAGTTGCATCGAGATTGAAAGTGGATGCTTTTTATCGTGTTGTAATCTACAGATGTTTACAGATTTGTGGTGTATTAGAGATGTTTTATGTTCATTGAGGGAGGATGGTGCACTTGTTTTGCATTTTTAGAGTGATATTATTATTCAGTGTATTTGTTTTTGATAACTACACGTGGATCTAAGTGTGTGTGGTTTTTGGGTGGTGTTTTTGTGATGCTTCCTTTGACTTTGTGAGCGTTTTGTTTGTATTATTGAATTGTGATATGAATAAATGTGTTTGTTAAAGGTCAAACGTCTTTCTTTCTTTCTCAGGATGTACCAACCTGTAGAGTTTGCTACTCTAATATTTGTGGAGCAGGGAAATTATTTTACTGCTATTGTTAAATAATCATCATTATTACCATTGCATTAATAATATAATCTGGAGTTTATATTGCATTCAGGGGTTGAACAGTGTGTGTCTTTCAGAAAGGCTAAAAGTCACAGGCTGACAGGAAACAGGCTTGCAGAGAGTTTGCAGAAGCAGGAAGTTATTTTGAGCAGCAGGCTAAGACGAGGCTTTAACAATGTAACAGATAGCTTTAAGAAGGCCTTAAGATGTTATGCATACAGTTATTATGTTGACCTTGTATTTCAGGTGCAGTTATGACTATTTTATACACAATGCATATCTGTGCTTATTAAAGAGTTGGAGCTCGGTCAATTAATTGGGGGTTGGAAGCTTTGTTCGGCGCGATGTCCGGACAATCTATTGTGCAAGTGACTTGGAGCCATAGAAGGAATTGCAATACATGCTTACAAAACACTTATATCAGGTCATTTTATATTAAGGTTTTAGTAGAAGTTCTTGGTTAAAACATTTATTTAGTAGAAGACATACACATAGTCTCAGTGAGCCTCTGGTCTGGTGAAAGGTCAGAAGTGCAACAGGTGAATTGAGAAAGAGCATTTGAGGGCGAGACACAGACAGTTAGTAGGTGAAGAGGTGACACAAAGAGCATGTGAGGTCAACACACACACACACATGAGTTAGATTTATTTAGAGGAGAGATTTGTTGTCTCGGCAAGAAAGAGGAACAATTCACTTTAAGACAAGAACGGAAAGTACCAGCCATGAAAATAGAAGATGATCTTCTGGGTTAAAAGTCATTGTGGTGTTGATCTGATCTATGTATAAAATGTATCTGTGACGCATGAAGGGGCGTCAGTAAATCAAACCCTGATGCTATAAAATATCTGTTCATGCTTTGATTAAGTTGAAGACTACTTGCTGTCGGCGTACAGAGTTGTCTTCCCACACGTGTGTATTCATTAAAAATCATTGTTTGACCAAGAGCTTCTGGACCAAGGGTGGTTTGTACTCTCCCTCCTCAATTTTGAACCTTAACATTTGGGGGCTCGTCCGGTGGTTGAGGAGGGAGAATTGGAGGTGTAGATGGAGAAATTTGGTCTTAGGTGGTCTGACGGGCAGACATGAATTCCAGTGGTCGAAGTGAGTGGGCATAAGCCGGCTTATCCAAAAGGTAAGGCACTACCTGTTGAATTATTTCCAAAGTGTGCCAAATTGGATATGATAAAATTTAAGTCTACTCACTGAAGTTACTGGTGGATGTCTGTTTTGATTTTGATGAAAAATCTCATGAGTTGAAGCAGTTAGAGTTCTGCTAAGAAGAAATGAAAGCAGTTAAAGTCTGCGAGAGCAGTTAGAGTCTGCCAGGAAAAGTTTAAATACTGGGTTGAAGTCCCAAAGAAATTGAGTTAGAGTCTCAAGTAGTTAAATACTGGGTTGAAGTCCCAAAGAAATTGAGTTAGAGTCTCAAGTAGTTTGGTAGGAAATTTGGTCATTTTGTGGGTTAAAGTCCCGGTTGGTCATTAGGTCAGACCTTGGTTGGTCATTTTGTGGGTTAGAGTCCCCATTGTCCATCAGGGTAGATCTGCCTCAGTCATACACTTGTGTTGGGTGTTGATTGTTGTTTCAAAGCATTATAAATTATTCTAGAACGGCAGTTCGAGTCTGCTAGGAAGCGCAGTGCTCAGAGGTAACGCTTGCCAATGCCAAGGACGCTTAGGCATTGTCCTCGAAGAGGGATAGTCAGTTGGTCACTGTGGAGCTTGGGGCACTCCAGAATAACTAGGAGTTAGAGTCTCCTTACCGTTTGGAACGGTAGTCTGCGCTTTTTTGGACAGGAGAAGTTGGACTTCGGGCGTGTAACTTTAACTTAAAACTTCGGGGTAAGCCTTGGCTGTGTAATGCCAAAAATAGAGCTTCAGGCAAAGTTTGGGTTGGTTGACGCTTTTAAATTGAGTTAGGGATTTTAGAGATGAGGCCAGAAACAGTAGAGTCTGATACTGGTTAATTGGTCGCAAAAAACTCAGGGAGTTTATCCCCTGGGCGGTTATTTTAAATTTGTCTAAATTGTGTAGGCGCTAAAGCTGACAGATCTGACAGTGGTTGTAAATATAAGATGTCTTTGTAATATAAAATAAGAGATCTCTGTGTGAAAGGAGTCTGAGGCAATGCTGGAGCTATTTTTAGACGGTGTGTGTGTGAGTGAAAATGCAAATGAGTAAGCAGTGAACTGTTTAAGCCACAGTTGGTTTTACAAATACTGCTGCAAACATTGTAGAGTGTGTGTTTAAGATGCCAACTATGTTTACTAGAGGGTTATAAATAAAGTTTTGAGTTGCCGTAGTGGATGTATAGTAATTGACTGAGTTTGGATGCAGATATATAAATATATTGAGTGCACTGTATATACTTAAGACTAACACATTACTTGCAGTAGTAACTTTTCTCCAGCATTAGTTGCTGGTGTGGTTTATTTTTTCAATTTCTTGTGTGTGCGGTGAGAATTAATGGAGGTTTCAATTTTTCGTTTGTTTGTTTTTGACTTGCTCTTTCTGATTATGACAAGCATGTCTAAAATACTCTTAGGAAAGTGTGTTTTGAGTTATATTCCTCAACTCTAGTCACAGTTTAAGTGTGTGAATGCGGTGACTAGAAGGTTTTGAATGATGAATAAAGGTGTGAGAGGTATTTCTTTGGTGATGTCAAGTAGGATGTTTTAAAGTTTGAAAGTGTTTTTAATTTGAGAGAGGCATGATGTTATAAGAGTTTGAGTTTCTTTTTCTTTCAGTTCAAGAACGCATAAGTACATACACTTGGTACACCCGTTTACTCTTTTACTTTATTAAAACAGACGGTGTATTTGAGTTTGAATTTCAGTAATTGTATGTTGATATGGTAATTTAGTTTTATGTTAGGGGAAGGAGATGTCCATCTCTGCGTCTTGCAGGATTGAAAGTGAAAGTTGAAGGTTGTGATGTGAATGCTGTGAGTACTCGATTTGAATGATTCTGTGTGAGGTGTACAAAATACTAAATAATAATAACACTATGAAAGTTGATAGTAGAGTGAGTGCAAGGTGATGTGTGAACAGAGGAAGTCTGAGAGAGAAGTGTGTGCGTAGGCAAAATGCAGAGTGTGTGCGTGAAATAAGGGAGTATTGTTTTTACATCAAGGTTTAGTAGAACTAAAGTAGAACGTCACAAACAAACAAAAGAAGGTAAAATGAAGAGAGAAAATAACTGACAATTACATTAATGAATAGAAAACACACATACACAAAGTGCCATATGTGAAATTATTCTAGGAAGGAATCAGAAGTGAGATAGTTTAATATAAGATGCAATGAAGGAAGCAGCTTATACTCCTTTAATTTCCAGAGCCAGTGTGTTCCCTCCCCTGCCCACTTGGGCCCCGTATCAGGCGAGTATGGAAGGCTGGATAGCCCATGACGGGTAAGATCCCACCTCGAAACCCTGGGACAACCTAAGGCAGGCACAGTCACGATTACTCGGCCTCACTCAGTCCCTGTGAGCTCAGACTCACTGGTGAGATGAAGTGAAGAAGACGGGACCTTAAGGGTAAAGCCGCTGGGCTGAGGCAGAGGGGGTAAGTGGCAAGTGGAGCCCTAATTTCTGGCTGAGGAGCAGGAATGCTGTTAATAAGGTGGGGAACACAGGTGACACTGATAAACATAACGAGACAGGGCAGGAGTGAACACAACATTACGCATACTGACGAGAGACTGTCAAAGTAAAACAGGAAATACACAAGAGACGCAGGGAGACCGAGGGGAAACAACACAGACGAACCAGCAACTACCATAACAGAAGACACAACTTAAATACACCCAGAGAACACAGGGAGATTACACACAGAGTCCATAAACACACATGACAGTATTGATTCCAGGCAAAAGGCCTCAAATTCATTTAGCTTTTAACTGAACTTAAAGAAGGACCAAAGAGGAAGGAAAGCATATATTTTGGTTAAGTCTGATAAACTAGAATTAGAAGGTATTGTTAAATTAAAAGGAGCCAAATGAAACAAAAAGGCTATACCAAAAACAGGTTATAACATAGGAAATGTGAGGTTTTAAAATGAAGTTAGTGTTAACACACAGGAGTTGTTTCAAGGCAGCATTTAGCTATGATGAAATGTATACAGGAGTAATTGCTTATATGCTTAAACTTAATTGATTAAAGTGGTTGTTTTTCTTTTGGAGCTTTTAGTAGAATAGGCGGTTCTAATGATTTTTTGTTAAAAAGGTGACTTAAGATTAGAGTAGAGGAACTTGCGTACAGAGTTGTCTTCCCACACGTGTGTATTCATTAAAAATCATTGTTTGACCAAGAGCTTCTGGACCAAGGGTGGTTTGTACTCTCCCTCCTCAATTTTGAACCTTAACATATTGCAGCAGTTTCTTGGATGCATTTCCTCTGTTTTGGCAGTTTACGGATGGCTTGTTCCACCTGCTCCCTTGACTGCGTGTTGTCTGTTCACAGTAAAATCTTCCACATGCAAGCACCACACCTCATGATGTGCTGTGCAGGAGACAGGAATAGGACGCAAACGCAGGACTCACAACACAAAGGGGTGAACTAAAGGAGGCAGTAAAACATCTGGACGTTAGATAAGGTTAAACGACTCGATTCCCTTATTTGAAGGTAAATACCTTAGTATTAGTAGGTAAATATAGTTATGCTGGAATTACAAATAATTAAAGCGTACTTAGGGCCTTAGTCTCATGCCAAAATAGGAACCCCACATTTTGTTGTGTTTTGTTGTGCTATTTAAACATATTATAAGGTGTCATGTTTAAAGTATTAGTTCTTTTCAAGTTACTAATCAGGATACCACTTTTGTTGCTTTTCATTAAAAAAAGCAAAGACCTAAAAACGGAGAGCAGTGAATAATGCAATAACTGAATGCTGCCATTCATTTATTGCATTATTCACTCCTGGACTGTGTGAAAGCTGCGCCACAGCTGAATGCTGACACTGTAAAGGACAGAGTGAGGGAGACAGACACCAACAGATTACCCACGTGGTAGCCTCCGTCTCAGTCCGTGTAACCGCCTAATTAATTCTCACTATTAAAACAATAATAGCAAATTTACATTTCATAGTACAGAGTTAATAAAAACATATTGTTCTCTTCTCTCTCTGCTGTCTTCTCCCAGTGGAGCCCAGCTCATCATATTTATATCAATATTCAAAATGTTCAACCAAAAAAAGGTATAACCCCAGATGTGTGAGGATGCTTTGTTACAGGCAGCACAAGAGTAAGAAAGAAAAAGTGAATTAAATAAAAGAATAAATAAGTCCAATAATGTGCAAAAGGCCAAAACTAGAAGAATGCGACTGGCCTGCACCGCGTTCGATGAACTAGAATGAAATATGATGTCATCAAACGACTAAAAGGATGTTTGATGACATCATATTTCATCAAAATATGGATGCATGACAAGGAACATGCAAACGCGGTGTAGCTTTCACACAGTCCCGGAGTGAAGACTTTAGAAAAGTCCAAGAAAAGATGACTTGTGTCTTGAAGAAGCTCAAAATATTTGACTCCATTGGGCATGTGACTCGTTTTTATAATCGGAGCGAGAGGTCCACAGCAGCAGAGCTGCAGATGTGTGGGACGAAGCTCACTGTTGCAACAAACACAAAGCATAAGAAGAGCCTCTGTTCAGTGTAAGTTACAGTTCAGAAACAGTCGTTTAATCAGACACACGCTTCAACGGCGTTATTAAAGGTTAAGTTCACATATGAATCTGATGTTTACATCCCAAAACATACAGTTTAGATTTATTTTAAACTATGAATGCTCAAAACTCCAGTGGCTGTAGGTGACATACAGTTGTTAAAGTCCATGACAGACTTGCTTTTATCCGTCAAGCTCACAATCTCGGACATGAAAGATGACAGTTACTCTTTTTTAATGATAACATCTGCAACAGGGAAAAAAGCCCACCAGTACCAGAGTAATAACCAAACCAGGACTGCAGCTAGCTGTGAAAGAAGAAGCAACACAGGAGTTGTTGATGACAGGACAACTCAGTTATCACGAAACATGAGATCAGTTTAAAGAACATATCAACACGGTCAGTGAGAGAGCCATATTTTTGTAATGTGCTGATTCCAGAAGCCATGAAAAAATTACAAGTTCATCTGCAAATCATAAAACATGGAGCGTACCCACGTATTACTGCAAATGTGATCTGAAGGTCCCTGTTAGTGTCACAGTGATAGGAGTGCAGTTGTTGTCAGGAATTCAAATCCACCGTTCAGGCTGTTACAATGCTGCTCATGTTCACTGCAGGTGGAGTTATTGTTCTTATTATACACAGTGCCCCATTTACAGAGGATCTTCTCACCAGAATGCACAACATAATAACATGTTACAATAATATTCATAAAAATAATAAGAATATAAATAAAAATACTAATATGTAAAACAGAAAAGAAAGCGACCACGTGTACAGTGTCAGAACAAACGAGAGGAGGAGGCATCACCATGACAACACCCGTGTACATTCACCTGGTAACATCAAAGAAGGCAAGAAGGCCTCCTGCTCCCCCACAGGTCCACGCACGCCCCCTTACAGGGTGCACCCCCCCCCCACACAGAAAAAAGAAAGAAAAAGATTTAAACAAACGAACCAACACAGCAGTTTGTAGCTGCCTTCAAAATAAATCTTACCACAGAAAAACAGGGTGTATTATCATCATCACAGCATGCTCTCAAGGCAGGTCTACAGAGTAACAAGGACCCTTTGTGATTAGGGGGTGATTCCAGTCAGCTCAGAGACACCAGTGGAATCAAAGACTTGGTTTTTAACATTTCATAAAGGGTTCAAATTCACACACTCAAAGTATAATGTTGCCGTCCTAGTGCAGAGTCCATCTGAAGCCTGAAATACTGAACCTCAGGTGCTGTGTTCAGAGAGTTTTGGTCCTCTTCAGGGTCGCGGTGCCATACTCTCAGGAACGCATAGCTCAGACCAGTGGGATCAGGGGTCCCCCCTCTGCCCTCCCCTCTGCTCTCTGATGTGAAAGTAGCTCATTTTAACAGAGGGTGTCTGTATTGAAAGAGAGCTGCACCTGCCAAACACACACAAATATACACACCAGAAAATCACTACACGTGCTAACACGTAGTGGTGATGTCTTTGTCAGGGAGCGTGCATAAGAAAATCCAGTGTTTGTTTGAGAACAGTGTGAGAAAGTTCTTGGTTCAGACCTGCAGCTCATCTGCAGAGTCTGCACATACTACCTGTTGCTCCACAGTCTGAAGTCTGACAGACTAACCACCTGTTCAGGGTGCAATCCTGTTCTGTTACCTGATGATAGATGGGCTGAGACCCTGTGTGAACACTTACATTTATGTAACACTGTCAGCGTTAGATGGTTCGCTCCTTTAGAGGCCACTGCTGCATTGAAAACAGGCTGAATGTGTTTAAATCATTAGCTTTTACACGTGTAGAGGAAACCATGCTGGTTAAGCACATTTGTTTACTCTGCTGGTGAAAAGCTACTCCAGTGTTAACTCTTCACTGTTGTCTCCTGAGGTTTGTGCTGTGGTGATGAGGGTCATTGAGTACCTGTCCTTCTACAGTAGTAGCAGTGTTTCCATTGCTTGCTGCAAGCTACACTGATGCTACAACATCTCGTGGTAACACTACAGTATGTCCTAGCCCAAGTTCTGGGTGATGTCTCTTCCACACACTATAGCTCTGTTTGTCTCATGTTACTGACCTTCCAGACACAGATGTGGGGCCTGCTGCACCTTCACCTGTGTACCCCTCCCTCTGAACTTCAATGAACAGAGAAACAGAAAACTCTAGGCAGGATCTGCTCACCCGTTCCTCTTCGAAGCTAATGAGACCTTCATCATCATCGCTCTCCAGCTCTTCTGGCGCCTCACTGATCAGAGCGTTGAGTTCTGTGTTGGCCGTTCGAGACTTTAGAAGGCTGAAGATGCGCTGCAGGGGGGACTTTCCACTGCCCAGTGGCGACACATCCTGCTGCTCAAGGTTATCGCTTTGTTTCTTGGCAAAGTTAACAAACACCTGGATGGAAAAAGAGATCCTGTACTTTATTTTTTATTTAAGATATTCCTTTTTGAAGTCTTGGATGAAACTGAGTCACTCACATTATCCAGAGTAGTCTGACTGACAGAGTAGTCCTCAATACCCAGCACCTCCACCACCTGCTCCATCTTACTAAAGACCTGAGCCAGGGACATGCGCTCAGACTTCAGCTGGTACTGCACCTTGGTGTGGTGACGCTCCTGCAAATATGATAACACGGTTTACAGTTTACCACATTTTTCAGCTGTGGTATTGTAACTGTGGCCAGTGACTCCAATTATAGGGATATGGACCAGCTCTTGATCCTGTGGGTATCACCTATTAGGTTAGTAATTAGTAGCTAACTCAAGCTGGTGTTGAGGATACTGGCCTAGCTTTAACTGCCTACGACCGGATGCCTGCCCTGTTTCACCTGAATGTAGGGCTGCCACAAACGATTATTTTGATAGTCGACTAGTCACTGATTATTTTTGCGATTAGTCGACTAATCAAATCCATTGGACGTAAAACGTACAGCTTATTGCACCAGCAGCATCTGCTCTTATATAACTATCATTAGCTTACAGCTTTAAGTGTTTAAGGTCTGTGCTAACTAAAAATAAAGACAAGATGATAGTTTATTAAATTTTAATGACATTTGCAGATTGTTTCGGTGAAGTTTAATAAACTCCTTGCTATCTAAAATATAACAGGACACCGGAGTATATTCTCCAGCATCTCACACTTCTGATAATCAGCTGTCTGCTTGACGTTTATTCAGCTGTGTAAAAACTATAACTTTAATCTCAGACAAACCGATTTACTCAGGAACAAATAAAATACTGAAAAAAAGCCAAACAACAACATTTTGAAGTTATCTAAGTGACTCATATATCATGTTTAACCTGAGTAGCGAAAGACGCGATTTGCCGGGAGTCCGGTGTTCTCACGGCGCTAGTGAGCCTAGCCCCCGGCTCGCTATCGAGCTAGTGGGTAACAGACGTCTCCGAAAACGTCGGAGCGCTTTTGAAAATATGTGGTGTCCTGATAAACTGAGCAGATATTTGAGGTTTACACAGCTACTTTCTCGCCTGAAAATATGTTAAACGTTTATTTTGTGACCCAGAAAGAATAATAAGAGTAATATTAAAACTAACTAGCTGCCGCCATTGTTGGAAACTGCGCTGGGCTGCGCTATGAATTCTGGGACACAGCTGCTTCTTCTTCTTCGGGGTTTAACGGCAGCTGGCATCCTTGTACATGCAGTGCTGCCATCTTCTGTTTCAGTCCGTTATTACACTCTTAAATCCTGCTACTTATTCCTGCGTCTTTTGTGATCTTACAAAGCTTCAAACGACGCGTCGACTATTAAATCAGTCGTCGACGATTTTGATAGTCGACGTAATCGTGACTAGTCGACAAATCGTGGCAGCCCTACCTGAATGCTACATGGACTGATTCTTATATAAAGAGTACAGAGTACTCACAGCGCTCTATACAACATGCCACATCCACACAAGCACTTTCTTCTATGCTTTAAGTGCTTACTATCTAACATTCACACACATTCATACTCGGATGGATGCATCGGTGAGCAACTTAGGGTTAGTATCTTGCTGAAGGCATGCAGACTGGGGCAGCCAGGGACTGAACCACCAACCTTCTGATCATCTACACCCTGAGCTACAGCCAGCCAAAGATGCACCCCACTAGAACCTAAAGTTAGGGACAGTCAACAGCTGTACCAGTTGTAGGAGGCTCCTTGCACTTGTTGAATGGGCAGGTAAGTACTGAATGTCCACATCGTCAGACTTTATGTGCAGAGGTTTTATTACAGTGATATAGCACAGGCAAAGTAGCTTAATGAAACAATACAGATCTTCTAATTAAACCACACAAAACTTTACATTCTTGAATCGATTCTATGGCGATGCTAAAGATCTACCACCAGTTTTGGTATATAACCACACTCTTCAGGTAATATTTGCTCTTTATTATATTTATTAAACCGTGGTATTATTTTCTCTCTGATGAGGATCTTTAGATCTACAATATAAAGCAGCTGTTGGGGTGAATTTACACTATATCATGAAAACACAACTGAACTGTTAGTGAGGTTTAGTCTGGTGCTACGTCTGTCAGGTTGGTGCTCTGTGGGTAAAATGACGACACTGGAGAGTTGCTGTAACGTACCTTCAGCAGAGCCTCGGGGAAGTTTCTGTTGAAAAACCGAACCACCTCTTTGACGCTGGAGCTGCTCTTTGTCCTCACTGTGATCATGTAGCCATCTCCGAACCTATAACATGTTAAGAGAAGCATGACTGTGCCAAGTCAGGACATAATGGTACAATCATAAAGTTCTCCAACTCTGCCCATTTAAAAAAAGCACCCCAACATATGTTATATGAGTACTGAGCGAGCCAGAACTGTAAACTTTTTTCTAATTCGGATTTTTTTAATATACCTTTGTCTTTTTTAACATGAACGTGGGCAGCACTGTGCTGTGGTGATTAGCGCTGTTGCCTCACAGCAAGAACTGTTCTCCCAGTGTTTGCTGGGTACTGGGTACTCTGGTTTCCTCCCACAGTCCAAACACATGCAGTTAGTGGGGACCAGCTTAATGGGGAATCCCAAATTGCTCATGGGTGTGGATGGTGGTCTGTCAGACAGACTGGCGACCTGTCTGGGGTGCACCCTGGCTCTCACCCTTTGACAGTTGGCACATCTGTAGTCAACTATGAGACCTGAGTCTGTGAAGGTTCTCAGTCATCCAGGTCATCGTAGTCAAAGGAGCGACCATCTTTGAACAGAGGCGGGGTTTACGACACCAACTCTCTGCCATCTATAATCCAGTTTTGAGATCCTTCCCAGACGCCTTAACGCCCACTCACATCCTGGGCCATCTGACCTCAGGAATTCGCATGATAAGGTGGGGCCAGGTTTCACAATGAACACACCCGAAAAGATTTTCTGTCCTTGCATCCTCTGATAGCTAAAGAAATGATGGCAGCTGTGTGCAATGTCCTGGACAGAACAGACTGCAGGATCTGGTGCAGCTGCCACATAAACCTCGTCTGATTTTAAGGACTGCCTGTTTTTCCATGGACTGTGAGGATGAACTAGTGGAGACAGGGCATGAGTGCAGGATGAGGAGGAAAGCTTATATGTACTGTTCATTATACCAAAGGTAGAAACCTGATATTAATGACCTCACAGTACTCAAGCTGATTTTAAAATAAGTCAGAGCTGTGGATGAGCATGGTCAGGTTGTAAAAACAGCTGGAAAAAGATGAGATCACAGGAGAACAGTGTCTCACCTCAGATTTACTCCACCTCATCCCAAACCACCACAAACATCAGGTGAAAATACTCCTCCCTCACATCCAGCGTTACATCTCCTTCTACTGTCCAAGATCAGCTGTTCCACAGCCCAGGAGAAATTACTGCCCTCTTGTGGCAGTTGAAAGTCTCCATAACTGTGAAACAGACTGGAAATGCTGTTGTGGGTACTGGTTCGACATATACTCCCCAGCTGACAAACTCACCTCATGTACTTGTCTAACAGACCACCGAGCTAGCTGCTGGGCTGGATGGAGACAGAAATGACTCTTTAGAGTAAAAGCTGGCATGTGCCTGTGGTGGTGCTTGTTTCAAAGACAACGGCATTTCCTGCTCTACTGAGTTTAGATTTCATATTATTCACTGGTATGCAGCTGGATGTTTCAGAAGGAAAGTATTGGTTTGATGATGATAAGATAAGTGGGGGGCGTGGTGGATGACCAGAGTACTGCTTTCTTTCAGCAGACACTCCTCGTGTCTCCACGTCAGAATGTGCCACCATCATCTGTGCTCTACAGGGCCCCTCACAGAAGCTTACAATAGAGGTGGACGGCAGAGCAGAAAACCAGAAAGTCACACCCTGAATCAGAAAATCACTGATACAGGAGATATAACATCAATCCCACCATGTCATCAAAACAGGGCTTCCCTACAAGACCATGTGCCAGCCACAATCCTTCCCCTGGACATCTGGGAAGACACCAAACCTACTGACGATTGCAGAAATGGTCTGCTGGCTAAAACCGAGCTGGGATGTTCAGGAGAATGTGCAAAACTGTAATGTGTTCTATTGTACAAACTTCAAAACCAGCAACCAGCAGGCAAACACCAACAAACGATGGTCCAAAGGCTGCTAGGGATGTATGTGATGGGTCCATCCCCCAAGAAGATCAACCAAAGTGTCTTTGTTGACACCACTCCAGGTAAGTAGGATGATTCTCTTTAAGAAAGTAACATCAGAAGCTCTGACACAGTGGCCCCTATCTGATCCATTGTCCTCCTGGAAGTCATGAAACCCAGTTTGTCTCCTCACTCTTGCAGACAGAGTCCCAAACATGGACAAATGAACACATCCTCGGAGCAGTGCTGTGGAAAGAGTAAACTGCACCTTAAAAAAGAGACTCTTACACTGAAACCAGACAAACAGTGGGACAAATCCATGACTCCCAGTTTGCCCTAAATCCAGCTCTTCAGGTGTCCTCTGGTTTCTCCTGCAGAGCTGAATCTTTAACGACGACGACTCTTGGATGTGTTGCTGCACCCTCGAGATGTCACACATCAAACCTCTGGATGTGCCAAATCTCAGTGCTGCAGGTCCTGAGTAACCGTGTCTTCAGAAACCTGGACTATATAACTATGAGTAACTATGATTAAAGAAGGTCCTGACCTGTTCTTTAGGTGCTGGATGCTCCCCAGGCATTTAAACCTGCCATTCACCATAATGCCCAGTCTGGTACACAAGGCCTCACACTCCTCCATGCTGCAGATGTAGTGAAAACACTTTGGTGAAACATTTGTAACACAGATGGTATAACAGGAGGTGTTCCAGAGGAACATGCATGTCATTACTAAGCTTTATAACCTGTGTGATGTCAGCACTACAGAGCGTCCGGTCTTGATTATGTCCAGGATTAAATTCCAGAGGAACCTGCGGGCTTTCGGATCCATCCCAGTGGTGGGCTCATCCTAAACACAAGCAAACACAACAATGTTTAAAACAGCGACAGACTCTGGATGGACTCTGAACCTTACTGCCTGGGACGTTGATAGGCTGGCATGTGTGATGTAGAAATGTTGGACAACTTTGGACTTTTTTACTATTTGACCAACTGGATGTTGGGTTGATGCTGTCTCCACAGGCTGTTCAGGGACACTCACTGCAGTCTTTAAGTAAAACTGGTTGCATATTTTCTGTATCCATGTTACACTTAATCATTAAAAATGATCACATATTACGATGTTTATATCAAAAGATTACTGTGTTGCACACAGACATTAAAATATAATCCAAGGTATGAGTAGAACTCGCAGAGTAACTAACTTATATAATACTATCACTACTTTTGTAATACTTTGTATACATGTATGCAATACTATCAAGTTTTAATAAAAATATTTATGAATGATCACTCAGATTACTGATTAGCCCCATAGTCACACATTCACATCGTCCTTCATTTTATGCTTTTAAGCACTTCTATCGGCTCCATTTCAATGTTAAACATGCTTCCAAAAATGAACTAAAGCTTCAAACAGAATGTGAAGAAACCGGCGGATTGACCCTCTGATCTTTGTTACGCTGCCCCGAGCACAGAGAGCATCTATTCTTCTTACCAGGAAGATGAGTGATGGGTACCCGATGAGAGCAATGGCAGTGGAGAGCTTGCGTTTGTTTCCTCCACTGTAAGTGCCCGCTGGTTTGTCTGCATACTTGGACAGCTCCAGCTTTTCCAATGCCCACTGCACCACCTGCAGGGGGTAAAGAGTCATGTGAGCTGTTGAAATTCTGCTGTTCAGGCGATGAAGGAGACAACGGTAGGATATCCCCCCTTAATGTGGAACTGCATAACATTTGCTGAATTGTTCCAATATTTGATCCTCAGTTTGTATTCTCTGTCCTACATGTTGGGTCTGACTCTGACCGTAAGTATGGGTCTTTTACTAAATAACTGCGCAATCAGCAAAAGTTCTTGTAGGTTAACATGTCTGCATGTTTTGCTGGCTGTGTTAAGTGGATAATTACAAGACACCACAAAGTTACAAGCTACACAGAGTCCTGTGGAGTCTGATAAAAAAAATAACACAATTAAAATAACTAACTGTTGTATAAAACAGCAGTTATAAAGGTTATTGGGAAATAAAGGTCAGAGGAAGAAGATTACTGCATAAGACTAAACTTCAGCTCTTTTTCTTTGTAATTACTTCACAAAAAACGGTGATAAAACACGCTTCACAGAGTGAGCAAGTTTATCATGCACAGGATATTCTCTTCATTATCTTACTGCACAAAGTCCAACAACTGCCGTCACAATGTGAAGTCGTTTTTAGCTCAATGAGTCAACTCAGGTTTCACCTGCTCGAAAAATGAACCGGAAACTCAGTCATCACAAAAAGTTGCAATTAAGTTTTATCAGTTTAGATGGACCTCACCTGCTGCAGACACACGACTACAGGAGGGGGTCGTGGCTTTGTGAATTCGGTGGCTGTCAGGAGCTGAGGCTCTGACGGTAGGCTGGCCAGTTAGCAAACATGACCGTTTAACATCACCTCTTTGGCAGGACAAGAGCCTGAGGTCGAGGGTCTCTGAATGATTCAGTAGAGAATTGGGGTTTAACCTAGTGGAGGAAAGAGATATTTCCCCTTCATGTCAGGGATTGCATCCTGACTGGTGTCTGTGATTATAGTTCAGCTTACTGAGCCTTCATGTTCTTGGTTTTTGTTTTCTCCATGGGCAGGAAACAAAAACAACATGTAATAGTGGCTCTAGCAGATTGACATTTAGCCAGACTGATGGTCAAACCAGTTCAGGTGTCTTCATTTGCTCTACATGCTCCTCCCAGGTTTCACTGTAAACACCTACGTCGTCTAAATAAACTGCACTGCTTTATAATCCTGACACAACTGTATTCATTAATGTTTGAAAAGAAGCTGCTGCATTTCAAAGACCAAATGGCATGACAGCATATAAATACAGACCTGAAGGACAGAACAAATGTATTTGGCTCTCTGAGACGGAGGAACCTGTCGACGCCCTTTCTAAAGGTCAAACTTGCTCACAAAGTTTGTCGTGGCTACCTGGTCAATACAATCTTTCATTCTGGGAAGAGGATATGCACCTGGCTGTGTGACGCCATTAATTTAGCAAAAGTCAGTGCAAGACCTAAATTTGAAATCTGACTTCTACATCAGCAAACACAGAGATGAACAAGCAGAGGAAGAAGGCAACACCATTTTACCATTTACCTCAGATTCTAATATCTGTCGCTTATCAGGAGATGACCGGTAAAAATGCTGTTTAATAGGCTGAGTATCATCAATATCATGGTCCACTAAATGACCACAAGATGGTGTACCTGAGAACAGAGACAGATAAGACTCTATAATGTTCCCAAAAAGTTTATTCTGTTCATCTGGATGCAGCGTTTCCAGTGCATGTAACTGTCTGTTGTCAATCAGTTGTTCGGGTTTATCTTCATCCAAATGTACAAGTTGCCCAGAGCTTCCCACCAATTTTTTTAAGATGATGTTGCAGCATCCTATCTTCCAATACTCCTCCTTCCTCTCAAGCACCACCGAAGATGAGGTAGAGGCCGCAGTCTTGTGAAAGAGGCGTCTTGGTGCTGGAGGTAAGGCTTTACCAAACATCCCTGTATCACCGCACATTAACATTTAGACAGCACAAAGAGATGCTGAGACGCTGTAGAAACAAAGTCTGCTCACCATCCGACCACCCACGTGAATCTACAAGCTTCTCAAACATACAAAAGAATATATCTGGGTCCAAATCCAGAACTCGAGCACCACACTGAGTGTGTTAGCGTGCAACCTACGAGCAACACGCTGGTAAGGGGCCACAACCAACCTATATTAAATTTTAGGAGGTGCGGAGCAAACTTCTCCCCGAGTTACACACTGGGCTCTTTTTGCAGGCTGGAGAGGAACCCTCACTGACCACCAGATTACTGAACCAAATCAAGGTCCCACCCAGCATGTAAACTGAGCAACACGCCAGTAAGGACCACAGGTTACAGAAGACTAAGGCTGCAAACGTGTGACTCCATGAGCAACCCACCGGGCTCTCTTTATAAGCTAGAGAGAAACTCTGACTCACCTGACCCACCAACGTCAACGCCTTTCTAAAAGGAGAGTCATACGCTGTACATGTAATATGTAACATATATGTAACATATGTGAAAGAGAACTGGATTAGTACAAACCTTAATTTCAACCTTAAGTTGTACAATGATACACAACCAGATAGCAGGTATGTAACTAGCTCTGATTTCTGTCTCTGCTCAAGTACAAACAAACGAAGCGATAAGTTCTGTAACATCAAAAGAACCTGTTTATTAATCTCAATGGAAACAGGAAGCATAATATCAGCTGTTGTTGCTGTTGCACGCCTCACTTATCTTGCTCAAAGTAACATTAGAACCCTTCAGGCTTAATATATTGGATTTCTAAAGTGGGGCCGCCACATCTCCCTGCGACTAGTTGTGACTGGGTGGTGGCCGAGAGGTGACAGGTGGTGCCAGGGCTCAATGCCAATGCCTAGCCCCGCTGTACCACCTGGTTGTGAATCAGGGGGCAGGAGAGGATGCTGAACATGGCACAGTGATCCCAAAAGCATGGTGTGGCATAGTGTGGGTAAGCTGGGAGAGTATGACAGTGGCCCTGCTGTATGAGAGCTTCAATTCAGACCATCGGCAGAGATCTGACAGCATTTCGAGGGAGGCTGGAGGCAGGCCGCTCTCTCCGGTAAGTCCAAAGGTGGAGGTCTCTGCTTCTACATCAATAGTGGCTGGTGCACAGATGTGACAGTGATTGCTCAGCACTGCTCTCCCTCTCTGGAATATCTTTTTATCCACTGCAAACCGTTTTATTCTCCGCGGGAGTTTGCTTCATTCATCCTGGCCGCTGTTTACATCCCGCCAGACGCAGATGCGCAGGCAGCTCAGTGTGCACTCGCGGAGCAGATTCTCCACACGAAGCGGACATTCCCGGACTCTCTCATCATTGCTCTTGGGGACTTTAACAAAGCCAATCTGAGCCATGAGCTTCCAAAATATAAGCAGTATATTAAATGCCCAACCAGAGAGGAGAGGACATTAGACCACTGTTACAGCACGATCAGCGGGGCCTATCGCGCGGTGCCCCGCGCTTCACTCGGACTTTCTGACCACGTCATGATCCACCTAATCCCCGCGTACAGACAGAGGCTGAAGCTCTCCAAACCTGTCGTGAGGACCAAAAAACTGTGGAGCAACGAGGCTGTGGAGGAGCTTCGCACGTGTTTGGAGACCACAGACTGGGACACAATGAAGGCTGCTTCTAACAGCTTGGACGAGTTTACGGACACTGTCACCTCCTATATCCACTTCTGTGAGGACAGCATTGTGCCATCACGCACCAGGGTGAGTTATAACAATGACAAACCCTGGTTTACTCCTAAACTCAAAAAGCTGTGGCTGGAAAAGAGAAAGGCGTTCAGAAGCGGAGACAGGGACTGCTACAGAGAGGCCAAGTACAGGTTCACTAAAGAAGTGGACATTGCTAAACATCAGCACTCTGAGAAGATGCAGCAGCAGATCTCAGAGAATGACTCGGCCTCTGTGTGGAAAGGTTTTAGGAATATCACCAACTACAAGCCTAAAACCCCCCACTCCACTGATGACTTGCTCTTGGCCAACACCCTTAACCACTTCTACTGCCGTTTAGACGAGCCATCAGGCAGCCTTCACACCTCCAACGGCCCCAACAATAGAGGCACTTTGGACACTCATTCCCCCACCTCTCCCCCCTCCATAGAGCCATCACCACCTTCAAACTGTTCACCTACAACACCCCCCTCCTCACCCCACACAAAAGAGGATTTCACACCACCTCCTCCGACCACAACTCTTCATATTCATGAAGCAGATGTGAGGAAGCAGTTTAAGAGTCTGAATGCTCGGAAAGCTCCCGGCCCAGACGGTGTGTCTCCTGCCACCCTCAGACACTGTGCAAACGAGCTGGCCCCAGTGTTTTCTGGCATTTTCATCTCCTCACTGCAGGCATGCCATGTGCCTGCCTGCTTCAAGTCCTCTACCATAATCCCTGTCCCCAAGAAACCTAGGATCACTGGACTAAATGACTACAGACCCATGGCTCTGACATCTGTGGTCATGAAGTCTTTTGAGCGCCTAGTTCTCTCCCATCTCAAGACCCTCACGGCCCCCCTCCTGGACCCCCTGCAGTTTGCATACAGAGCCAACAGGTCTGTAGACGACGCCATCAACATGGCCCTACACTTCATCCTGCAGCATCTGGACTCCCCAGGAACCTACGCCAGGATCCTGTTTGTGGACTTCAGCACTGCCTTCAACACCATCCTTCCAGACCATCTCCGAGGCAAGCTTTCCCAGATGAATGTGCCTGATCCCATCTGCCGGTGGATCACTGACTTCCTGACGGACAGGAAGCAGCATGTGAGGCTGGGAAAGAATGTCTCGGACTCCCGGACCATCAGCACCGGCTCCCCTCAGGGCTGTGTTCTTTCTCCTCTGCTCTTCTCCCTGTACACCAACTGCTGCACCTCCACCCACCAGTCTGTCAAGCTAATCAAGTTTGCAGATGACACCACCGTTATCGGACTCATCTCGGACGGGGACGAGTCTGCCTACAGGAGGGAGGTTGAACGTCTGGTGTCTTGGTGCAGCTACAACAACCTGGTGCTGAATGCCCAGAAGACAGTGGAGATTATTGTGGACTTCAGGAAGCACACAGCCCCACTCCCCCCCATCATCCTGACTGACACCCCCATCACCTCTGTGGACTCATTCCGCTTCCTGGGTACCACCATCACCCAGGACCTGAAGTGGGAGCCCACCATCACCTCCGTCATCAAGAAAGCCCAGCAGAGGATGTACTTCCTGAGGCAGCTGAAGAAATTCAACCTGCCAACACGGACGATGATGCAATTCTACACTGCAATCATCGAGTCCATCCTCACCTCCTCCATCACCGTGTGGTACGCTGGAGCCACTATCAGGGACAAACAGAGACTGCAGCGTGTTGTGCGCTCTGCTGAGAAGGTGATTGGCTGCAGACTCCCATCTCTGCAGGACCTGTACACCTCCAGGACATTGCGGCGTGCAGCTCGGATCTCAGCTGACCCTTCTCACCCTGGACACAGTCTGTTTGACCTGCTCCCCTCAGGCAGGAGGCTCCGGTCCATTCGCACCAGAACCTCTCGCCATAAGAACAGTTTCTTCCCCTCTGCTGTTGGACACATGAACAATAACCATATGACTGTTCCCACCACTAACACATGACCCTACGCTGTGTTCACTGCATCATTCCATGTTTGGCACTGATCACCACCTGCACTCATGTATATATCTTTCAACGTAGCACTCTTAATTGTTATTCTCATGTATATATCTCATGTATATCTCATGCACATATCTTTCTACGTAGCACTTTTAATTCTTATCCCTACTTTTATTTTTTCATGTCTATTTAAGTGCTAATTATGACACTATGTCGTAGCAATTTCCTAATGTTGTAAACCTGCTCAACATTTGGCAATAAACCCCTTTCTGATTCTGATTCTGATCAAGTCCAAGTGAACCATTCTGCTCTGGTGGTTCCCTTTTCAAAAAAACTGTACCAGAGGTTGAGCTTTCAGAGGCAACTTATCTCTCAACCTTCCCAGTAATATCTATGCTAGTGTGCTGGAAGGAAGAGACTACCAGTTAGTCAAATCTTGGAACTAGGAGGACACAATGTGGTGTTCATCCTGTTTGTGGGACACTGAAGTCAGACTCCGCCAGGGCTGCTCTTTGCCATAACTTTTACAGGCAGCATTTCAAGGCGCAGGAAAGTGGCAGAGCGGTTTGCATATTGGTGGTCATGAGATGGTTATGAGCAGACGGACACTGTAGTGGAGAGAGAGCTGAGGATAAAAGTGATCACCTGTTTCATCTACATTTCTACCCTCAACCACGGTCACAAGCTGTGGGTACGGTTCCACCAAAGCTGCTACTCCTACACATCAAAATAAGCCAGATGAGCTGGTTGGATGCCCCCTTAGTAAAGGGTTTAGGGTATGTCCTATAGGGCTGTGCGATATGACCAAAATCTCATATCCCGATATAAGACATTTATCGTCCTGACAACGATATAAATCACAACAATGTAACATTTTCTATAAATTCTGTGAATCTCGGGCAGCTCGACTTGTGTGAAGTGTCTCCAGCTGGGCGTCGTGTAGCTGGAGTCGAGTGTTTTCTTTCCAAAGGTTTATTTTTTAGCACCTGACGGCTCTTTTTTGCTTCTCATCCGTAAACACTCTGCATACTCTTTCACCTGATTCAGTTTATTTTGAAAAATCTCAACAGGATCTTGAGCTTTATTGTGAAAGGTTTACGTGGAAAACAAACAAGCGGACAGCGGAGCCACGCGATGGTTTTACCGTCATTGTTGCTAACGACAACACGTAAAAACAGGTGCTTGTCTGTCTGTAGTGTGGTTATATTAAATATAAGAGAAAGAGAGAACTTTAAGAAATTAATACTACAGTGACCATCAGAACCATGAAAAATATTGCTGTAAACAGTTTATTTTACGACACCACAAAACAAACGACAGACGTTTTTATATCGTCATCCGATATATATCGTTATATCGAACAGCCCTAATGTCCTGCTGGGCAGAGGTCCCGGGGTAAACCCACACTACAGAGATGATGTCTCTGCTGGCTTGGAAACATCTTGATGTCCCCTCAGAGGTGACTGTGTAGTTGGAGGTCTGGGCATCTCTGCTGCTGCCACAGCAGAAAATGAATGATAAACAGATGGATGTCAGTCTGTCCAGATACAAAAATATAAACCATTACGAACACCTGCCTTGGTTCAAAGATGGAGGGCAGCAGGTTCATGGGAGAGGAAACAAGAAACGAGAATGCTTTTTCAAGCAGTGGCACAGATCATCTTTTCTTATCCCTCCATGCAGACTGGTTTGGTTTCTGTGCCGTATTATTGAGCAAGACACTCACCTCAACTTGAAATCGATGCAACCACTGGAATATGTACAGTTGTGTTCAAAGTAATAGCAGTCCAACATGATTAACCAGATCAGTCAGTGTTTTTGATATAAATCATATTATTACATGGCAAATAATTTATCAGTAGGTGCAGCAGAGTCAGAGAAACCAACAGACCCAACAATCATCACATGAATGCACCTGAGTCTGTGCAACTGAATAATGAAGTGAAAGGGGCGTGTTCAAAGTAATAGCAGAGTCCAATCAGTGAGGTCGTTCACTATGTGAAGAAACAAATCTACAATTTGCCAAAGAACATATGGACTGGCCTAAAGAGAAATGTAGAAACATTTTCTGGACTGATGAAAGTAAGATTGTTCCTTTTGGGTCCAAGGGCCACAGACAGTTTGTCACACGACCCCCAAACACTGAAATCAAGCCACAGAACACTCTGAAGACCGTGAAGCCTGGTGGTGCAAGCATCACCATATAGGGCTGTTTTATTAAGGTGTCGGGCCTATTTATCACGTACCAGGGATCATGGATCAATTTGCTTATATCAAAACACTTGAAGAGGCCATGCTGCCTTATGCTGAAGAGGAAATGCCCTTGAAATGAGTGTTTCAACAAGACAACGACCCCAAACACATTCAAAACATTCAAAAATGCTGCCTCTTAGGCAAAACCAAGAAATGCAGAGGAATTGTGGAAGGTTGTCCAATCATCCTGGGCTGCAAGAAGCTGGGCGACTCCATGCAGGACAGATGTGAAGCAGTTCTCAGAAACAGTGGTTATACAACTAAATATTAGTTTAGTGATTCACAGGAATGCTAAAATATAATGTGCAGTGTTACAACATTACAGCGTTGTAATGTTGTAAAAACGTTATTATATTTTGAGCTTTACTCATGTTTTAAAACACACTGCTATTATTTTGAACACAACTGTATGTGTGTGAATGTTACACAGCCTGCACACACAGTGCTTGTATAAATGGGTAAACGGGGCAAGTTGCTGGAACTGCTTTGGGTGCTCAGGTAGAATATATATCAGAACCAGTCCATTCACCATGGCTTTAGCAGTGGGTCAGCGACTGTCTGAGGAAATATATCCATGTTTCCAAGTTAGCCAGTGACACTTTGACTGTAGGAAGGTTATGAAATGCCGGACCCAGAGTGAGTTTGGTCATGAATATGAGGCATTATCCTCTTCACTGAGAAAGTGAGGACTGGCCAAAATCTTCATGATCAACATGCTGGTGTATCCTCACTTCTGATACTTGTCTTTCTATTATTACGATTTTGATCACAGTTTCTGTTAGTAAACCTAAAGCTGTGTGTGTGTGTGTGTGTGTGTGTGTGTGTGTGTGTGTGTGTGTGTGTGTGTGTGTGTGTGTGTGTGTGTGTGTGTGAGAGAGAGAGACTAACCCTTTCTTGGTCTTTCCAAGGAATGCCACGCAGGCGAGTGTAAAGCTGCAGATGCTCCCTGGCTGTCAGGTCATCAAACAGAGCATCAAACTGTGGACAGTAGCCGATACCTTGTTGCACACGTAACAGGTCCTTCAGGATACTGCACACATGCACACACACACAAGCACAGTTGGCATCACTTCAGCAGTGGTCCTGCAGTACAAACCCAGACTATAGTCAGTGCCCATGTATTTGATGTCTGATGTCCTTTGCTGCTAAAGTATCTGCTAAGAATGTTACAGTCACATTTACAGTGCACTCTGTTATTTCAGCCACTAACCTGTTTCTGTTAATGAAAGCCTCTCCTCCAGTAGTACACTCATCTCCTGTCAGCATCTTAAAGGTGCTGGTTTTCCCAGCTCCATTTACTCCGAGCAATCCAAAGCACTCTCCGGGCCGGACACCCAGACACAGGCGGTCCACTGCAAGGATACGTCCCATCTTTCTGGATTTGTATACCTGAGGATCAAGCAAAGTAACTTTTTGATAGTAATGACCACTTTAACAGAGTAGGATCATTTTAAAGTAATGGCATAACTGAACGAATAGTTTAAAATATGCAGTTGTGTAAAAGTTAGCAAAGTACATATTAAAGTTTAACCTTGGTTAGGTTCTTGATCTTCAGCATGTCATTGTCAGCGTCTCCACGCAGCACTCTTTGTCTCTCACAGGCCACGTCTACATCATCGTCATCGATAGGCTTGGAGCTGACCGGCACCCTCCTAAGCACATATACTCCAGTCATCTTTTAGCGTATTCACTCTGTCAGTAAGTAATTCCACTTGTCTTTACATATCTTTTATCAACTACAAGAAGGGGGATATGAGCATAGTTTCTCCTTGGTCTGCAGTTACAGAACTGTATTGAAGACTTTTACAACAACATTTTTTAAATGTATTTGTATTTTAAAAGTATGTGTATTTAGATGGACTGATCCGATATTACGTATCGGTGTCGGTCTGATACTGACCTAAATTACTGGATCGGATATCGGAGAGAAATAAAAAATGTAATCGATCCATTAAATATCCCAAAAGCACCTCACAAAACTTGCCACATGGCGTAACTCAGCTCAGAACCGTAGCACGTCGGAGCAGTGTGGTCACGTGATAGAGCGGCTGTGGCGTGCGAGACCATTATAATATTATTATTGTGTAGGAACTATTAAGTCTAATATACCCTAGTAAGCTATAGTACTTTTTCCTTTGGGAACCATCTGTGAAAGAAAGATGTTGAATCTATTTAATTATTGTAGAAAAATAATTGATTTCTGTGCATTTTCTTTTACATGTGCATTAAATTAAATTTGATTACGTCAATTAAGCATTATAAGGCAGAGGGTGGGGGGTGGTTCCCTTTTTTTTTTTTGCTGGGAGTTGGCAACCATGTTAGTTAGGTTGTTTAATATTTCCACTAAGTAGTCTTTAAAATACCAGAATGAGGAGGAGGTGCAGGTTTAAGTAAATTAGATTGATCAGTGCTGAACTATGAAAGATTTTGGCTGCAGTGTATTTTTTGCATACAGGTATAACAGAATAGCTTTAGTTTAGTTTAGTTTTTTAAACTTAAGTATGAACTTGTGCAAAATGCAGCAAGATATTGAAAAAAAACAAACGTTTCATTGATTATAAAATATGCTCTATCGGATTTATATCACTATTGGGAGATATCCAAATTTATGATATCCGTATCGGACATAAAAAAGTGGTATCATGCCATCTCTGTTCACGTTAGCCATATACAAGCAAAGAATAGTGAAAATCAATTTCATTGAGATTTTGATTTTGGCTTCTCAAATTACACGGATTAAGGCCAAGCAGAACTTGGCTCGGGCAGCGGCTGTTGGGTCTGCACTTCCACAGGCCGCTGGTTTAGAGACTTATTCCCATTAAGGAAGCAAGACGAACAGCGATTTTACTTGCGCAAGGGAGGATCTCAGAGCAGCCCTTCTGCCCTCGTTCAGACCACTTCCACCCCGGCCTCCGCTTGCTGCCTTTCATTGAAAACAGTTACAGTACACACAGCACCACCCATTGTAAACCCCCCTATGGTTATAAAAGATAAGGTACCATATGTGTGTAAGCACGTGTGTGTGTGTGTGTGTGTGCCTGTGTGAGAATGTGTGTGTTTGCATGTGTGTGTGTGTGTTTGGGGGTGCGTTTGTGTGACCTCCTGCCCACAAAAGGATCATAAAAGCAGGAAGCTTACTAAACAAGAAAACAGAACCCTCACATAGGATGTGCCTACAATAAACACTACAGCCTCCCCCACCAGTCAACAGGCTGCGGACGGCAATAGAAACAAAGGAATGTCTTTGATCATACAGTTTTACAAATTTAAGTAACACAATGATAACATTTAACAATTTAAACCTAACAGCGGCTGAAGCAAAAACTTAAACTGTAGGAGGAGTTTGGAGAGGCCATGGAAAAAGACTTTCAGATTGCCTCATTCTGGCAAACTGTCAGGTGACTCAGGAGGGGAAAGCAGTGCTCCACCCACACTCTGCATAGTGTGGGTGGAGCACTGCTGATTTGGACTGTCGGACGGTGGAAGGAAAACTTCAATGACCTCTTTAATCCCACCTCTTCCTTCCATAGAGGAAGCAGAGTCTGGGGAGGGGGATGAGTCGTCTATCACCGTGGGCGAGGTCACTGAGGCAGTTAAACAATTCCTTGGTGGCCCCTGGGGTAAATGAGCTTCGGCCTGAGTTCCTGAAGACTCTGGATGTTGTTGTAGGGCTGTCTTTGTCGACACGTCTATACAATGTTGTGTGGAGATCAGGGGCGGTAGCTCTAGACTGGCAAACTGGGATGGTGGTTCCCATCTTCAAGAAAGGGGACTGGAGGGTTTGCTTCAATTATAGGGGGATCACACTCCTCAGCCTCCCTGGGAAAGTCTATGCCAGGGTGCTGGAAAGGACCTCGGATACAGGAGGACAATGCAGTTTTTGTCCTGGTCGTGGAACACTGGACCAGCTCTTTACCCTCTCAAGGATACTTGAGGGTGCATGGGAGTTTGCCCAACCAGTCTATGTGTGTTTCATGGACTTGGAGAAGGCATTCGACCGTGTCCCTCGGACTGTCCTGTTGGAGGTGCTCTGAGAATATGGGGTGTCTGGCCCATTGCTACGGGCCATTCGATCCTTATACAACCGTTGCAAGAGCTTGGTCTGCATTGCCGGCAATAGGTTTTACTTGTTTCCGGCGGGTGATGGACTTGGCTGCCCTTTGTCACCGATTCTTTTCATAGTTGTTATGGACAGAATTTCTAGGTGTAGCCAAGTGGCAGAAGGCTTTCACTTTTTGTGGTCTCAGAATCTCATCTCTGCTTTTTGCAGACGATGTGGTTCTGTTAGCTTCATCGGGTGGTGGCCTCCAGCTCAGCTGTTTGCAGCTGTTTGAGGTCTTGTTTAGGGTATAGTGCTATTTTCCAGGTTAAATAAAGGTTTAATAATAATTATCCACAAGCGAGGGGAGTGCTGCAGGCACAGCACCAATCCGTGCTGTGCCTGCAGTGATGCGGATGCTGTACCAGTTCATTGTGGTGAAGAGAGAGCTGAGCATTAAAGTGAAGCTCTTAATTATGTCCTGCCTTCACCTCTCTGTGTCCCTACCTTCAACTATGGTCACAAGCTTTGGGTAGTGAACGAAAGAACGAGATTGCAGATACAAGTGGCGGAAATGAGCTCTCTGCAAAGGGTGCACGTTATGTATCACTGGTAGAAAGCAGAGGTGGCTGATATCCAGAAATCCTACCAGTGGCTGGACAAAGCTGGACTGAAAGACAGCACAGAGGCACTAATCATGGCAGCACAAGAACAAGCTCTGAGCACAAGATCCATAGAGGCTGGGGTCTATCACACCAGGCAAGACCCCAGGTGCAGGCTGTGTAAAGATGAGACAATCCAGCACATAACAGCAGGGTGCAAGATGCTAGCAGGCAAGGCATACATGGAACGCCATAACCAAGTGGCCGGCATAGTGTACAGGAACATCTGTGCTGAATATAACCTGGAAGTCCCGAGGTCAAAATGGGAGACGCCCCCTAGGGTGCGAGCTAAGATCCTGTCTGTCCAGAGTCAATCCTGGGAACAGCTAAAATACTGCGCAGGACCCTGTGTTATATTTACTTATTTTTGCTGTTTTCTGTTATTCTACTGTTTTTAACTTGTTTTCTGCACAGCACTTTGGTCCTGTGCTGGGTATTTTAAATTGCTTTATAAATAAAATTGGATTGGACCCTCAAGCTCCCAGGCCTCTGGTAGACGACCCGAGCATGAAGGCTGGGGCGAGTGGGGAATTATTTTGTTTTATGTTTTTAAGCAGCTGCGCCTCAGACCACGCCCTGCCACACTGATATTTGAAAGCTGTGTAACAGCAGGAAACCCTACTACATTATTTGTCTTATATACGAAGCATCAATCTGAAAGCTGCTTTGGTGCCGGCTTGGTACAGTACATAAGTTCTGGGGTTTTTCCCCTTTTTCCTGTTGTTAAGTCATTCATGCTTACCGGTAGTTGTGTTTTTAACGTACCCTTTGTTTATATTGTAAGTACATTTTTAGTACAGTCCTCAGCCAACTCTAACTGTAGATCTCTCAGCATACGACCCTCTGTGTAACTAAGTGGTAGGCATCCAGTTCAAAACTATATATAGAAAACTCACGGCGGGTTCCTCAGAAAGTTGTACTGACAGAGGATGGTGATGAGGAAGCCAACAAAGCCTTCGACTGTCATTGCAACAAGTCCTCGAGTCACAATATCCCACTCAAATGGTGATTTCATCTTGTCAAACTGCCCTAAAACACATAATTACAACAACTTAATGTGCAGCTTTGCTCTTCAATCTCCTAAAATCATTATGAATAAAACAAAAAAGCCTGCAAGACTGTAAATCTTTGTTCTCAACAAATCTTCTGTAGCACCAAACTAAGAATGTGCTCTGAATACCCTTATAAATCTTTAAGTATGTATAGCACAACTTTTAGGTTCTTGCAAGAAGTGTTGGTTCATCTCTGTTAAATAAATCATAGTAGTTTAAGATATTTCTCTTAACTTTATTGTAATTAGCCAGCTCGGTGCTTAGTGTACCTATTTTAGCGTAGTATTCATTGATGTACTCGTTGTAGGCCATCTGCATCAGGCCATGACCCAGGTTGTAGTTGGGGAAGATGAGGAAACAGGACTTTAGGTAACTGTTCACTTTTTTCAAATCCTGCAAAAAGAAAAAAAGAAGTAAAAGAAAGAAATACAGTAAAAAGCAAAGGTCATGTCAGATACTTTTCCATTTTGTAGTATTCATTCCAGTATGTGGAAGAGCAGGTGATCTAACTCAAAGATCACCATCTCTTCCAAATCTGTACTTTTGCTGTTGAAGGGGAAACGAGTGATGCGTTTGGCTGTGTGTCTGAGGTAAGATAAAAGAATCCAACAGACCTTGTCGTGTTCAAAGAGCTGTAGAAGGAAGGTTGCAACAGTTGCAGTGATGCCTATGAAGAGGTTGATGACTATGAGAAAGACATAGGCTGTACTGGGAACCTTAAACCAGAAGGATGCAGGATACATTATGGGAGTGATCGACCAACTGGAAAGGGGAAGAAAGAAACTTGCTATATGTTTCCATGTTTATAAACAGATCTTAGTATTTCATTTACATTTAGACAAGTAGTAGAGTTTTGTGAAAACTGCACCTAAACAGGACCTAGCATGATACTAGAGTTGAGTTTGCATGTCAATATGACAAAATGTGCTCCTGGAGACATCCACTGTACCGGAACCACCACGACATGTGGTTTTTAATATTTTTCCCTGTTTGTGAAAATAGTTTGCTAATACTATAAAATTACAGCTGTTAAAAATACAAGTGTGCAGCTGATATCAGAGAAAGGCAAAGTGATGATAATATGTTAGCAATAATTTAAAGCATCCCTATGATACTTTATATAATGCATTAGCACCAATCGTCTGAACTGTGCGCTAAAACAATTACAAGGAAAAGTGCAGGTGGTGGAAGTGGACTGACTTCTGTATATTATGTCTATTTAATGGAAGTCAGTATACAACTAAACTACATAACAATGTGAGCAGAGACTCAGAACCAAGGTGAAAAATCGTGTGTGCAGACAGATGTCTCACCCGTAGAGAAGAAAGAGGGAGAGGACAGCAGGGAAGTTTGTTGGAGAGGTGTAGGCTGGCAGGTCAAACACAAACAGAATAATAACGCAGCATGTAGCAGGTACCAGGTAGTTCAGCTGAGGACAGATAAAAGGAGAAACCATGTTCAGGAGCTGCACACACGTTAAAGCATTTAGTAAGACATTCACATCTGCAACATCACATCCTCACCATATCCCAAATATAGTTGGCTAGCCAGTAGATGACTGGGTCACAGCCACTGACAAACTGCAGGTGTTTGGCCTTTGTGGATTTTTCTGCTACTAGGAAAACCACAAAGCTGGCTGGGACAAAGGACATGGCGACAATAATGAAGATGGCAATCACTACATCTGTGCCCTGGAGCCTGCAGGTACAAAAACAAGGAGAAGAGCTAGTTCAGTTTCAGTTTACAGTATTTGGTCCTCAACAGTCATTTCAAAGCACTTTTGATAGAAACATTCATAAAGTTATGCAAAACTCTCTGAAGTTAAAGCTATACATCAATCTTTACAGTAAAGGAGGAATCGCTCTCTCTGTCTCTGTCCTCTTCTCAGGCCTCTTTGTGGCTTCTCTGCTATTTGTTTTTCCGAAGCACAGTTATAACTGCGATGGATGATCTGATATCAGTACCTCACATAACTCGCCACATGGTAGTGACCTCAGCACGTCGGAGCAGTATGCGTCACGTGATAGAGCAGCTGTGGTGTGTGAGACGTCTGGAGTTACTTCACACTCAAAGCATCTGGAGCCTCACTACGTGCTGCCAAACCAGCATTTCGTCTGTGAGTAGGCTCAGTTAAATGTGATAGAAACCGGCGCTCTCATGACTCATCAAGTGATGCTACTGACCAGCCAGTCGGTGGCATTCAGTCTGATGATGTCACATTTTAGTACCTGCTCGGATTGCTTGGATCCCGGGTGAGCAGATACTAAAAACGTACCTGGTACCAGGTACTACAACCTAACCGAAAACCCTGAAAACCGCACCGAGTCGATTTGAGTAGATACGAATGGAAAAGGGGTTTAATAGACACTAGCCCAGGAGAAGCATTCCCTTTTAGGAGAACTTCCTTTCAACAGGAAGAGAGGCCTGGCACAACCAGGCTCAGGGCGTAGCAGCCATCAGCCATATGGCTGGATTCACTCACTGGACCCACGTCCTCATTTTAGGTTTGACAGTGTTTGTAGTAGATAAAGGTGAATGGCTTAAACATGAACTGAGCTGCAGTTTGGGGAAGGCTTCAGAGGGGACAGGTGGCGGCTCCCGGGCCTGGCAGATCCCCCATGAACCAATGAGAAGTGAAAGAATTGAAAAAGGGGAGGGAGGGTGGGGCACGAAAACAAGAATGAACAGCTTGTAGAGCTGGGGGAGCATGTATAGATAAGAAGCTAAAGGAGCTTGTTTGGAGGCCGGTCCTGCTCCTAAAATTCAGATACTTTAACTCCAATGAAGAGAAGAGACAAAATACCAGCAGCTGCCAGCGCTACTCCTACGCCTCCTAGCAGAACTTGAGGTCAAGGTCAACAGGATCCAAACTCATCTGAGACTTTTAGGAGATGCACCGATGGTATCAATTTGAAAATCATATGTCGCCTTGTTCTTGAGTTATCGTGTTCACAAAGTAGCGTGTCCATGAAGGGTGACGACCCCCAGTGTTTTACAGCTGAGGGTTAAGGAAGTCTATGACTAACTTTTCTGTTTGATGAATGCTGAATGGACGGGTTCTGACATCGGGGTTTTCTATTCGATCTGAACACTCAAAGCACTTTATACAACCTGCCGCATTCACACAAACACTTTTTCTGTGCTTCATCTATTGAAGTGCTTTCTATATACCACTGACACAGTCATACTCTGTTGGATGCATGGGTGAACAACTTAGTATCTTGCCCAAGGATTCTTGGCATGCAGACCAGAGGAGCCAGGAATCGAACCACCAACTTTCTGATTAGTAGATGGTCTGCTTTCTTCCAGAGCTAGCAACAATGAAGACTCATCGTTTACGTGAACAGAAATGTGAATCTATCACATAAATATATGAGGTAAAGCCACAGACACTTACAAATAGTCTAAAGAAAGGCTGGCACTGGTGCGATTCATCGGGTGGTTTGTTACTGTGATTCCTGCAAACAAACAGAACAAACAATCTGTTGTGTAGTTAAAAATAACCAACCAAACTGGCACAACTTTATTCAGCAGCTATATCTGGCGTGTCTACCATAGGCAGCAGGATTGCCCTTGGAGGGAGGCATGTTGGCACGCAGGATGGCATTGTTGAGGACATTCAGATACGTTGGCATGCTGTGGTAGCCTTTATTGTTGTAGAGAACCTAGACACAGTAAGTTGCACTGTTAGCAGTATTGTATACTGTACCTGTCCAGTTTAGAGTCATTGCGTCTTTGTCTTTACCTGAGCTGATCTGCGCACCGCTATTTTACGAACCATAGGTGGAAGATTTCTCCCAAAAGATGTTGGGATTGATTTCTGAATGTTGCCCACTGTTAAACCACCATATCTGTAACAAAATTAATTTGACAGAAAACCAGTATGTGCATGTTACTGTATCCATGTGAAATTAAGACGAAGTGTAGCCAAAGAGCAATGCACAATTACAATAAGTATGACTTGAAAAATTAATGGACTTAGGAATTCAGAAAAGTACCAGCAAATACTGATCCACCATTAATAACATCTGGAAAGTGTCTGATTGATGATTTACTTTTCAGCATGACAATGATCTCAGGAGCTCGGACAGAAAAGCATCTGGACATCTTTAAGCTTCTTGAAGACGTTTCATCCGAGAAGCTTCTTCATCATACATGACGAAGGGGATGTAATACCCTGTAGACCTCCAAAGATCCACAAAGGAGTCCCACTCAGACCCATTGATAGCAGCATTACCTCAGCCACTTACAACACTGCAAACACCTCACCACCATCCTAGCGCCCCTTGTAGGGACCATCACATCAAGAACTCCACGACTTCACCGACAAGGTCCAGAAACTTCCCCTGGATCCAGATGAAACCATGGTGTCCTTTGATGTAGTCTTTCTCTTCACCTGCATACCCACCACGGAGGCCGTGGAGACTGTCAGAAAATGACTACAAGAAGACAGCTCCTTGGAGGACAGGACCAACTTCACACCCGATCAGATCTGCACACTGTTAGACCTCTGCCTCACCACCACATACTTCAAATACAACGAAGGCTTTTACAGACAAACACATGGCTGTGCCATGGGCTTCCCCGTGTCACCTATTGTAGCCAACCTTTACATGGAGGAAGTGGAAAGGAAGGCTCTTGGCTCTTTCAAAGGAAGAGTACCCAGCCACTGGTACAGATATGTGGACGACACCTGGGTCAACATCAAGACACAAGAAGTGGAATCCTTCACACACGGACCAGTACCTCCTCTTTGACTCCCATCACCCTCTGCAACACAAACTTGGAGTAATCAGGACCCTACACCACCGGGCAGAACATGTTCCCTCTAAGCCTGATGGTAAATGGACTGATTCTTACAGAGTGCTTTTCTACTCTCCCAGAGTACTCAAAGTCCTGTATACAACATGCCTCATTCACCCATTCACACAAGCACTAAACACAAGTGCAAACTAATCTACATTCACACACATTCACACTCTGATGAACACATCAGAGGGCAATTTGCGGTTAGTATCTTGCCCAAGGATATTTGACATGCAGACTGGGGAAGGCACCAACCTTCCAACCAGTAGCTGATCTGCTCTACCACCTGAGCCACAGCCACCACAGCCCTAAGCCTAAGCCTGAAGGGAAAAAGAAGGAGCACACACATGTAAAGGAAGCTCATCAAGTCAGCAAAGATGCACAGAAAAGAAGATCAGACACCAGCTAGAGAAAATCAGAAGGACAAACAGAGCAGCACTGTCAGCCCTCATGTAGCGCGTTTATTAGAGAAATTCAGGAGTCTTCTCCAAGCACGACATCCCAGTGTACTTCAGACCCAGCCACACACTCAGACACAAACTGGTTCATCCACATCCGTTTTCACGCCTTGGCTCGCGTGATTAGGCAGAGGATCAATACCGGGTCCATGACTCCCTCAGAGACACTCCCATAGGGCTTAAAAATCTGGGACTCTCCACCAGTTGCTCTTAGAACTAAAGAAGCTTCTCGGATGGGAGATAAAACGTCTTCAAGCAAGTTAAAAAAGTCCAGATGTTTTTCTTTCTGACCTCCTTAGACTATAATGACCTGAACTGAGAACCTTCACAGACATCACAATGATCCCAAACACTGCCAGAGCACTAAGCAAACCTAAAGAAGAGCTTTGGTATATCCTTCAAGAAGCCTGGAGAACTGTTCCTGAAGATTACCTAAGAGAGCTTAGGCTGTGTGGAAGAATAAAGAACTGTACAAACTCTGTTTTTGCCTTATATGCTGTGTCTCTGTGTTCACATGTTTCAACAATGATGCCTGCTGTGTACTCTGAGGGGAGCTCGCAGCTACTCAGGCTCAGGAGGTCCCAGTAGCAGCCCATGACATATAACATATAAGTTATAATTCTGTTTAAACTAAGGTGATCCAACTAGTATTTTGTGCAATTAGATTCTACACTGAAAAGTCAAAGCATCAGTTTGCAGTATGTTGTCAGTATTTCTGTTGTGTGGCTGTTTCCTTAGAGTTGCTCCAGCAGCTGTCCTACCTGTGCAGCCGCACTCTGTCTGATGTGAAAAGCAGATATTCAGAGACGTTCCGGCCTGTGATGTCCACCATAATGTCACCGGTCACCACCTTCATGAGAGGGGGTTGTCCTCCTACCCCACTGGGACAGGAGAAGCCTGTCCCCTGCATAGAGCAGACGCAGCGCACCGGCTCATGGATGGACAAGGGAAAGGTAGGTGGAGATGTAACAGGCTCTAAGCAAAAGTGAAAGAGTCATCATTCATTCAGCGGATCTTTTCCTTAGTCCACGTGGACTTCTCAAAACAGAAAAAACACAGGGGGAATAAACTGCGTTAGAAATGATTTATTAGCTCTCCCAACGAGCCAAGACACAAGTAGGCATCACTGTACGTGTCTATTGGTCCACATTAGCAAAATATAATAAGACAATAACAATATTCTGCTTAAAAACATGAAAGGAACACTTTGCAATCACAGTATGGCATCACATAAATTAAACTTGGTGATCTGGTCAGGTAAGGAGCAGAGGGGTTATTGATCAGTTTCAGCTGCTCTGGTGTTAATAATATTAACACCAGGTGGACTAGATGGGCAACAATGAGACAACCCCCAAACAGAAATGGTTTTCAGATTAAGACCACCGACAGTGTTCGTCTCCTTATCTTTTCTGACTGCAGCGTCATTACTGGTGGCATGAAGTACTCCCTGCACCCTACAGAGGCTGCACAGGCAGGCCAACTCCTACAGCGAGGCACATCAATACATTTCATTATCAGAGGTTATCTGTGTCTCAGCATGCCGTGAGACACAGGCTAGGATAGCTGGACAGGACCGCACAAAGTCCTTAACCCATCAGCTGTACCAGTATCTGCTCCTTTCTGCAGGTGGAACAGGACGAGTGCTGCCAGAGACCTACAAGTGACAGCCAGCAGCCCACTGCTGTCAATGTCTCTAACCCAACAATCATAAGCAGGGCCTGAGAGCCCGAGGTCCTTTAGTGGGGCCCTGTGGTCACTGCCCAGCACTGTGGAGCCTGACTGGCCTTTAACCATACCAGAACTGGCAGGTCCAGCAGTGGTGCCCTGTTAGTGTTACTGTGAGACAGACGTGAACGGGTCCGGAGAAGCCATAGAGAAAGTACATGCATGCATTTGCTGCAATTAATTTTCCACCAAACAGACTCGCATGCTGCATCATTTTTTCACTCTGACTTCAGCCCTCTGTAGATTGATCATTTTCATCAAATGATGTGTCATCCTTCACTCCTAATATATTACCTGGACCACATCACCTCAGACATGCAGCATGATGATGTGTTTCCAAAGTGTTCCTGTCACGGTTCTGGGTCAGTTTGACCCAGTATTTTGAGTTATGCTTTTGGTGTGTTTTGCATTTTGGATTCTTTTCTTATTATGATGATAATGATGATTATGACTCTATGTTTCGGTTATTCTTGTTTAGGGATTAGTTCGTAGGTTTTTGTGTTCTCATGTTTATTGCAGGTTTAATTCAGTGTCTAGTCTATCTCTCTGTGTCGTGTCTGCGTGTTTGTTTAGTGGTGTCTTGTTTCCTGTTTTACTCTGAAGGCTCATGTTCAGGTCTTATTCCTCCCAGCTGTGTTCCCCTTCTGTCTCTAATTTCTTGATGACTGCCTCAGTGTATTTAAGCCCAGTGTGTCTTTGTGTCAGTGTCAGATCGTCTGTTATCCTCACCTCGTATTTTCCCTTATTGTGACACTGTGTTCATAGCCTGCTTAGTTACTCTGTGTTTATAGTTTTTTCCATAGTTCCTTCACAGAGTGCCTTAGCCTTCTTAGTTTACACAGTGTTCTCTGTCTTCTTAGTTTTCCCAGTTTCAGTGTCCCCTAGTGTTTTTGTTATGCCTGCAGCCACAATAAAGGCTTGCCTTATTTTGGAAACCTAGTTCTGTCTCCACCGTGTCTGCTCTTGGGTCTACCTCATTCCTCACGCCGGCGCGCCCCGCCGTGACAGTTCCTTTAATTATTTTTTGTTTAAGTCAAGTCTTGATTTTCAGATCTAGAGCTACATACGTTAAATGGGTCGCACGCATATTATGGAAGCACTTACTATGAACTGTAATTGGAGGAGTGACTGTTAGGTTCCACAGACCGTCCTCAAAATTAGAGTCTGGGTCATCTGAAGGTGCTGGCGAAGGTGGTGGGGGCACAAAGTTGGAGAGGGGGACGCCCTGAGTGAAGGAGTCCAGACACATAGAATCAAAGTATTTGGCAGCTAGGGTTTTGGAGTTATTGGCATTGGGGTTGAGGGTTTGTGCCAGCTGGTCCAGGGTGCTGTTGAAGGGGGTTTTGAGGATACAAGTAGCACCGATACCCGAGGGCAGGCGGAAGGTGTTGATGATCTTCTGTGGGCTGGCGTCTGGTGACAGCTTGTTCCTGAGAGTGGACCAAAGATGTGTCAGTCACATTTCTTTCTATTCCACTGTGTCAGTGTTGACTTGAGCAAAATGCTGCTGTGCACCAGGATTCTGTTTAAAGTAACAGCTTATTTCAGCGTCTAAAGGCTCCAGTATTTGGACTCATAAGATCTCTTTTGGTCAACCTTGCTAAGCTCTGCTACAGGTCGAGGTGACAGGACTCCATGGAATAATATATGAGGTGATCGAGTTAGTCCATGACCCTGAACCACAGTTATGCTTGGCACGCTCATCACTGACAGTCCTGCTAACACAAGGCTATATCGTTTTTAACACAGGTCACTTTGGCTGTTGTGTGTAAGGGTGACAGTAGCAGGCATAAACAATCAGCACACATCATCACACAACTTGACAATTTAGCCACATATACTGAAACTAATCCTTTCATTACTGATGTGGAGATGATTCACCACCAGAAACCCTTTCCATGTCTTGGTAGAGCTTTCTTATATGCAGCTGTTTACTAAGCAAAAGACAAGTTGCTACAGCAGTGTGGGGACTTACGTAGGACAGTTACAATCAGGGCGTCTACGCTAATTAAACCTGACAGACAGTTTAGTATAAATAATATCAAGCATGCTGAATTTTTATTTGCTGAAAACATGACGCGATGTTCCAGTTTAATTCACAGAGATATCAGACATTGTTATTTGTCAGTCAAGTTGCTGTACTGGCTTTACTTCAGGCTAGCGTGCACTAGAGTGAGCACGAGCAGTTACTTTTCTAATATCGAGTAATATAAAAGAAGTCAAACACAAACAGTTTGTTTGGTAAATGTTCAGCTGAGAAATGTGACTTCACTGTCAAAGAAACATCTGCAATATTTAGTTTTAATGATAAAAATCTGCATGAGTTATATCAGTAAATTAAACATCATCCTACCTGTACTGGGGTCTGTCTTCATTGGCATAAGGGATGAAGTTGCCTCTTGGTTGGGTGTAGTTATGATACTGAGATGGGGACAAGATCAAGGGTGGCAAATCTCCTGTAAAATAATTCACACACAACATCCATCCATTAATCAGGGATCTTTTTACGTAGATTTTACAGCTAATTGTAAAAATAAAGTGCACTGAGCCCTAGAAACCCATGTATTTCATTAGTTTAGTAGCTCCACTGTTTTAACTGTTGAGTGAATAAAATAAACAAATAATTTAAATATCGACTGAAGTGAGCGTGCTCACCAGCTACTGCTACCCTCCACCCTGGTATATCACACATTCTTCATAGCAACACGAGTCACAATGAGCCAAACTTAACAACAAGACAACAAAGTGACGCTTTCAGTCCATGATTATTGATGCTCTCCGTTTCTAAGCATGAAAGCATAAAATGATTATTTAACTACGCTGCTCTGTTCTTATATAAAATGTGAAATCTAAACATGAAACACACTCACATATGTGCGTGTTTCTGCTACAAATATGGGGGCTTTTTTCTGAATATTTCAGGTGATTGCTGCAGGACACGGACATGAATCTCTGGCACTGTGTGTAAAACTCCTCCTCGCCATTTACGCTTTCCAAAAAATCAACGATCATGGCGGCAGCGATCACAGTCACGCCTGCTGACTAAATGTGCAGCATTACCCGTTTGACCCACCGCTGGTTCTGGTTCACGTCTCAGGTCAGTCGGGTTCCACCCCACCCTGCCAACCCAGCTCAACAATCTGGTCTGAGTAACCCTCATCAGTCATCACTCGTGGACTCAGGGTCCTTATCACTACTTCTAAGCGCTTTGCAACCTGTTCTCCAATATGTGCCTTTCTCTTGTTTGTATAGATTTGTTCCTGCTGTCTTACCATCGATACTTTATTGTCATTGTCAATCGTGCAGGAGTAAAGGGCTATTCTATTCTATTCTATCCTATTCTATTACTCGGTTTCTTTGCTGCTAATCTTAGTGTACCACCTTCATGATTCATTTGAATACTTTGGTTCAAACATTTATCTTGTAAAGTTTGATCCAAGTATTTTAAGTTTTTCTATTTTAGGAAGATGTTTATGAGCAAAGACTGTTCGATGAATGTGAAATTCAATACAGTTTTATTTACATGTGGCCAAATCACAACAACTTATATCGTCTAAACTGCTGAGAGCCCGCTCAGCAGTTTATTTGTAATAGACTGTTAAAGTATTAGGAGCTCTGTACAAAACTGTATTCACCATAATCTAAATACTGAACTGTTTAACAGTATACAGACAACTTCTGCAATCCTGTTTATCTTCTTGGGACAGCAGCAATATTAAAACCAGCAAAGGACGAGTAAAATCTCACCGATCTCGGGCACAGATAAGGCCACGGTCATGGCCACACAGACAAAGAAGGCAGGCAGGAGGATCTGAGAGAAGAGACCCTTGGTGTTCCTCTTGGCACAGTGAAACCTCTTGATAATAAGTCCGTGAAACTGGCTCAGTTTCAACCACCAACCCTCCAGCTTGAAGGTGCCCTGCCCTTCCAGCACCTCCGGCTCTGGTGACGAGGGGTTCTCTGCATCTCCTAAAGTGAAAAAGTTAACATGAAATAGACAAACTGACAAATTATGGATGAGAACAGTAATCACAACCGGTCTGTATGATTCTTTAGTGCTCACACTATATGAGCATTTTTATTCCAGAAGCATGAAAAGAAAAAAGATCTAAAGAAAAACAAAAACTAAGAAAAAAACATTTAATGTTGTAGCATTGTCACTTGCATTTATTAACTAATAAACTGATGAAAATATTCATCTAAATTTTGACAATATAAGTCACTAAACCCTGAAACGAGCCATGAGATTCATGGGTTCGAGCATCTAAACTCATGATGAGACTGTGTGTTTTTATAAAACAAAAAGTCTGTTCTTTCCTTTAAAAACGTGTTCAACTTTAAGTCATCTTAGATAAATATTTACCACCTGTTTGTTCAGTTATATTAAATTCTGTTTGACATGCATGGAAGTGCCTGTGAATCCCATCTTTATATCCCTCCACAGATATTCTGTCCGTGCCTTGGCTGACATTTTATCCATTCAAACATCGCATGTGTCAGGCAGTGGTCAGGGATGGAGGCTGTGGCAGTCTGATCCCTAGATATCGAGGCTGGCTGCTGGGACATGAAATGCCACCTCTCTGGTGGGGAAGGAGTCTGAGTTAGTGTGTGAGGTTGAGAGATATTGGCTATAGCAGGCTCAACACATGTCTCCTGGAGAGGTCCTGGACTGTTCAAGTCACTGCTCCATCTAGTGACTCTGTCTTCTTACTGGGAGACTTCGACACTCACGTGGACAGTGACACCTGAAGGGGGTGACTGGGAGGAATGGCCTGATCCGAACCAGATCAGGGTTCTGTTTTTGGCTTCTGTGCAAATCACAGTTTGTTCATACCGAACACTATTTTTGAACATAAGGGTGCCCATACACATGGTACCAGGACACCGTAGGTTGATGGTCAGTTGTCTTATTGTATTATCAGATTTCTGATCTATCCAGAACATTCGCATGAAGAGAGGGCTAGAGCCGTCAACTGACCACCGCCTGGTAATGAGTAGGATCAGGTGGTGGGGGAGGATATTGAACCTGGCACGCCTAAATGTGCCTGGCAGAGGCTCCGCTCTGGGAATTCCTCAACTAGAATGTTGACAGCAGTCTGAAGGAGGCTGATATTGAGTCTATATCGACCATATTCTCCATCTCCATTGCTGAGGCTGCGGCAAAGATGTTATTGCCTGTTGTGGTGGTAATCCCTGAACCAAATGGTGAACAGAGGAGGTAAGGGTAAACCTCAAGCTGAAGAAGAATTTTTATTGGGCTTACTACACTGTGGGCAGCGGACGGTTACCGGCAGACCAAGAGAAGGCGGCTCGTGCAGTAACTGGAGCAAAAACTTCATGGGAAGAGACTTTCAGTTTGTTTTGAAGCAATTCTGGCAAACGAGTGGTACAGGAGGGGAAAGCAGAGCACTACTTACAGTGTGTAGTGGGTGTGGGTGCTGCTGACTTGAACTCATGATGTAGTCAGGCATTGCAAGGAATACTTTAAGCATGTTAATCCACTGACACATCTTCTGTAGAGGACCAAGAGCGTAGCCATGCCCTTGGGGTTGAGGAGGTTTGCCCTGAGCTCGTAAAGGCTCCAAATCTTGTGGGGCTGTTTTGATTGATACTCCTCTGCAGCACTGCATGGAGATCTGGGGTGGTGAGTCCCATCTTTAAGAAGGGGGGGGGATCAGAGGGTTTCTTTCAATTCAATTTTATTTATACAGCGCCCAATCACAACAACAGTCGCCTCAGGGCACTTTATACTGTAAGGTATAATAATACCTACAGAGAAAAACCCAACAATCATATGACCCCCTATGAGCAGCACTTTGGCGACAGTGGGAAGGAAAAACTCCCTTTTAACAGGAAGAAACGTCCAGCAGAACCAGGCTCAGGGAGGGGCGGGGCCATCTGCTGCGACTGGGTGGGGTGAGAGAAGGAAGACAGGATAAAGACATGCTGTGGATAAAGACATGGGGGTCACACTTCTCAGCTTCCCTAGAAAGGTCTCTTCTCAGGGACAGCTCGTCCATTAGTCAAACCTCAGATGCAGGATGGAACAAGAGCAAGACGCTGCCTGGCTGCCTCCTAGGTTAGATATTGGCAGCATGACCCATCTGCAGGAGGCTTTGGAGCAAGTCCATAACACACTGGTGGGGTGAGGTGGCTGGGGAGAGGGAGATCAGGGCTTTTCTGCTTAGGCTGTTGCCCCCATAACCAGAGGTGTGGACTCGAGTCACATGACTTGGACTCGAGTCAGACTCGAGTCATTAATTTTATGACTTTAGACTTGACTTGAAAAAATGTTCTAAGACTTGTGACTTGACTTGGACTTTTACACCAATGACTTGGGACTTGAATTGGACTTGAACCGGTTTACTTGAAAAGACTTGATATTTTACCCCAAATATAAAATTTAACATGCATATTATATAGAGATTGAAAATGTGACGTCATTCAGGGGTAAAACCGCAAAGGATTCTGGGAACGCGTGGCAAGCGGTACTAGCGCACGCAGGCTTTCAATTAAAATCAGTTACACAGCGATAAAAAGAAACACAAAAATGTCAAGAAGCTGTTGTATTATTAACTGCAATAGCCGGTCGCATGACAGCCACGGGAAGCCGACGGGTAAAGAGATCGGTTGTTATCGGATTACGTCGTTGAAGAGAAATTGTTCGAGCCATGTTTCCGAAGTAACAAAGACGCGACTGGATTGCAGCCATTCAAAGGTCAAATATAACGTCCCAGAACCCTCCAGCTCACAGGTTAGTCTGCTCCAAGCATTTACACAAAGGTCAGTCTGCTGTTGTAGTTAATACGTCATTTTCATAACATAATTAGTGATATAGGTTACAAGCAAGTCTGGCGCTGAACAGAAATTGTCGCGCTATGCTCCTTTGTTTATTGTGCATAAATAGTGAATTGTCCTGACACAATATTGCGTTTCGCCTCTGTTATTATGGTACATTGACAAAAACATATACTTTTATTCACAGGATAAAACAGGTTTTTTGTATCACTAATTGCCCAGTACGATTACAGCATACAATATTATTGTCACTGCTACATTTCTGTGATGCTACCAGAAATTATTTCCACTACTAATTAATTACCGTTGAGCTCAAAGGTCCTATTAATAAACGGTTAAGGAATGTGTATTTATGACGACGATTTGTGAGACTGGTAAACTTATGATACGTACGATGGTCTTTCGTTCTACACGGTGCATTTCAAGGTCCTGCACCCATCCGTCGGTAAACTGTACCTGGGCTTGTTGCAGTGACCTGAAGTTACTATCGTGCCAAACTAGGTATCCCCGACAGAATTTGTTCCCCCTGTGTAAATCACAGACAAACAGTATCCCACATTGCTGATTTTTCGTTCACAAACACTTCTTATTATGACGCATTTCTCCTGAAACTTTGGAGGATTTAGCTCTTTATATAATAAAGTTACAGGAGAATAAAAATAGTTATTAGCCAAAATGTTTATGGTTTATTAAAATAATCCCATCTGATACCCCGTGAGCAATAAATATATAATTTTCTGTTGTAACCCTCAAACTGAATGGTAATGTAACGATACTAATTTTTCACAAAATGAAAACATCAGTACTTCCTGCGTGCTCCCAGCACAGGGGAAACAAATTCTGTCGGGGATACCTACTTTGGCACGACACCGGTCCTACAACCGCATCCAAGAATAACATGCAGCTTATCTCAGAACTGTCGGTGAAAATTATTCTTGGAGCTAGGTTTAATTGAGCTGCATTTTAAAGAGGTGCAATTTCACAATTTGTGTATATTTTCTAAGTTCACTATTTTGTCATGTGTTGAGAAAAACACAGATTTAAAAATTACATGGTCTAATATTTACATTTAGCATATAACTGCAACATTATTTTTTCGTTTTGTTTTTTTTAAAGACTCGAAAGGACTTGAAATTCAAAGTTTCAGACTTGTGACTTGACTCGGACTTTTACACCAGTGACTTGAGACTCGACTCTGACTTGCCTGACATTACTTGAGACTTACTTGAGACTTGCAAAACAATGACTTGGTCCCACCTCTGCCCATAACAAGGGAGGGAAGGATGGACGGATGATTGACTTGTTCTTTTATTAAGGTCATTTTTTCCCAAATTTTGGATTCACTGTCACTCTGCATCATCTGGTCTCCAACCATCATTTCTTGACACATTTTAAAGATGCTCAAACCAATAGAGTGCACCACACCATCATTTGCCTCAGCAGAGTAAGAGAATGTAAAGATGTTTTTAATAAACTAGCAAAAAACAAACAAACAAACAAAAATGTTTTTCATTTGTGTATAAATTCATGAAAGATGTGGCAAAGAACGATCAAACAAGAGTACATCTGCTGTTGTTGTTGTCTTACCCTGGAGGCTAGCAGAGTCAGCCCCCTGTCTGTTGTCAAAGAGCGGACAGTAATCTCCATAGAAGTCGGTATATAGCCCTCCTTCATCGCCTCTTACTGAGCCGACAGATGAGGAGGACATTAGAGAAGACTGGCTCTGGCTTAGTGTGGAGCACTTCACCAGATTGTTTAGTTCCACCGTTGGCTTTTCAGGCTCCACTTGGGATCCTGTCTCACCCTGTGGTCCCCCCAAACCTTCTGAACCGATTGATGATTTCCCTACAGAGCTCCCCCCTGGCGAACCCTTTACGTCTGCTCAGAGATAACAGGGGTGGGAAGAAGGTAATCATGTCAGCCATGTGCCAACCGATGAAGTCAAAACACACATATGAACATATAAGAAACATGTGCTCACCAGCATCGCTGTTTTCAAGAGACTGGTCCTCTTCAGACACTTTGAGAAAGACCTCCTCTAAGGTGGTGTCCATTACCCCAAAACTAGTCAGTGCCAGGGAGTCCAAGCTCTTCTCTAAAGCCTGGAGGCACAATGGCAAATTAGTAAATAAGGCAAAATGAGAGTTTGAAGATTGTTGTGTACAAAGTCTGTCTTTATGTATGACCGCCTTTATTCTTCAGCACAGAATGAAGAATGAACTTTATTTGGAAGTAGTCTTCATGTATACTTATTCAGGCTTTTTGAAGGATATTCCAAAGCTTATCTGTGGCTGTTTGCTGCCTTTTGCTTCATTCTCTGTCAAGATGATTACACACCGCTACAATAACATTGAGGTCCTGGGCAGGTCAGTGAATGGCTGATAGTGTTTCACTGGGAATTTGTCTACCCAGATATGCTTTTACTGCACTGCAGTGTGTTTGGGATCACTAAAAAATGAAGCCAATGCTTACCAGATGGTACTCCATGATAGATCACAACCTGTCAGTACTGTCAGCAACACTGCTGGCTTAATTGTCACATTAAACTATGAGATCGACCTGTAAAACATCATAACTAATTTATGTCAAGATGTTTTAAAGGTCGATAAATATGCTCAGCTTTCTTTTGATTGCTATAAACTGAGGATTGGATACAAAAATGAAACGCTTGGCTTCATTCTTAAGGCCTGTTTCAGTCTAGTTCTTGCACAACTTGGCATACTTCCTTAAGAATGGCTTCTTGACAGCCACTCTTACAGTTAGATCATTTCTGATGAGACTTCAGCAAACAGTAGGTCAAATGAAGGGCCGGGTGCACGTGGTCCTGTGTCAGGTGCTGTATTTTTCCCCCGTTTCTAAAGGACGTGGCTTTTAGATACTGGTTATCTGCTCCGGGAGGTTTTCACACTTGTTGTTAATCTCTCTTCCACAGCATGTCTTTATCCTGTCTTCCTTCTCTCACCCCAACCAATCACAGCAGATGGCCCCGCCCCTCCCTGAGCCTGGTTCTGACGGAAGTTTCTTCCTGTTAAAAGGGAGTTTTTCCTTCCCACTGTCACCAAAGTGCTGCTCATAGGGGGTCATATGATTGTTGGGTTTACCTTACAGTATAAAGCACCTTGAGGCGACTGTTGTTTGGTTCTATATAAATAAAACTGAACTGAAGTTTGTCGGCCTTTATGGGTCTTCTTTTGTCCACTTCTTTGAGGACACTGCACACCATGCTAAGATCTGCCAAGGTTTGGGGTACTACAACACTGTTAAAAAGTTGTTTTTTATGTCACACTTACAGTGCTGGGTCTTTGTACTAGCATTTTGAGTTCAACATTTTACTACTACTTGTGTGGTTTCCACATCTTTGTCCTTTATTTATGTCATTTTAAGTTTTTATTATATCCCATTTAGTTTTTTCATTCTCAGTTTTGCTCGTCTCCTTTTGGGAACATGTATATTTGGCTAGGCCTGAGCCTGGGCCTTTCTGAGCCCTGCCCACTGCAGGCCATGGTCATGGAGGTTGGGGGTTTCCCCTCCCTACTGCTACTCATTTGTAGTTGCTTCCCCTGGCTTGGGCCTCTTTGGTGCCCGGTGGGGGGTCTGCTTGGTGCAGGCCAAATCCACCCATTCATCCATCCATCGATTATGAATCCACGGCCCTCTTCCACAGTTCTACTGTCTTCCTCCCTGCACGGCCGACCTATCACAGAGTATCACTGCTCCTTGCTGAACCTGGTTCTGCAGGAAGCTACTTCCTGTTAAAAGGGAGTTCTCCTTCCCACAGCCACCAAGGCAGTTGTTTTCTGTATTATTGTAGAGTTGTTAGTTTACAAAAGCACCTTGAAGTAACTGTGGTTGTAATTTGGTGCTATATAAATAAAACTGAATTGAATTAGATTAAATTTAAAACACATTGTCTTTTATGCAATTAGCCAGACCATATATAGAATCAGCAGCAGCATCAGAAAAGATGTAAATGACCTGCTTTTCTACTCATCATTCACACCAGCACTTTTTTCTACTCTTTTTCTACACACGTGTTTTTTATCAAACATTCACACTCTGATGGATGCATTGATGAGCAACTTGAGGTTAGTATCTTGGCCAAGGATATTTGGCATACAGACTGGGAGCAACCAGGGATCAAACTACCAACCTTGCGATCAATAGCTGTGAGTTTATTCTGTAACAGAAGAGTTTTCTTTGCTTGTGTAAATGTACCTGAAACAGCCTCTCAAAACAGCCCTTCTTGACAGCCTCAGAAGGCAGCACGTAGGACAGCTCAGTGTTGGAGTCGGACACCAGCAGGCAGGAAGCCACAAACTGACGAATAAACTGAGTGACCTGAACTTCTGAGCAAGGCGACAGAGAGGAGGACGGAGACAGAGACGGAGGCTGGAACTGGCTGGCCTGGCCTTAGCATTGAAAGAAAAAACACAAAGCATGAAGACTTTTGGTTTTCTGCATGGTGGTGGGTAGGTGGGGGTGGTGGGCACATGTTTGCATAGTGCAGGGCTCTTCTGCTTGTGTGCTTTTGTTTTGCCTTTCTATTAAAAGCAGTTTTGGTTGAAGGTTTAATAATCGTGTTACTGCTCTGCTTCTAACATCTTTCTGCTGTGTGTAGTTCAACTCCACGCACACACTGAATAAAATGAACATCATTTATGAGGTGCTCCTTTAACTGAACTCTCACCTCATAAATGATTATATTATAATCAGATTATTGAAGTGAATGCTGGATGTATGTTTGTGATGATACCAGAACACCAGTAAGTATTTTCTACTGTAATTCACCAAAGTATAGACAAAGGTTGTACATATGTCAGATAAAACCAATAAAATCCCAAATGTACAAATCATATAGTAGACAAACAATGTATGCAGTGTATATGATTGCACTTCTGTGTATACCAATGCACACACGCATTCATAAATCATGGCCATATGTATCATTAAGGGCTCTGCTAGACTTCTTAGTGTAAATCTGCAAATGCTCTGTAGGCTGACAGCATCACAGGTGCAGGAAATAAAAACACTACCACACACACACACACACACACACACACACACACACCTCGGCCTTCGCTCTGCTTTTTGACCAGTGTCAGCTTGTATCCATCTCCATAAGTGCTCTTGAGAAAGAGTGGGGAGCCACAGCATTTGAGTTTCCCGTGTGAGATGATGGCAATGCGATCTCCCAGAAGGTCTGCTTCATCCATGTGGTGGGTAGACAGCAGAATTGTGCGGCCTAAGGCAGAGGAGCCACACACATATGTAGGAGGTGGTTTGGGTTACATTTACCAAGCAGGACATCAAAAAAAAGGATAGAGCGTGCCTCTGCAACAATATTCTGAAAACTGAACGCAGAGGACATTTTTCCCACGTGCATACAAGAAATATGCACGGACTGAACAACACTTAAATATCTTTGGTGAGGACTGAATCCCTGGATCGATGTCATGTCACTCTGCACGATGCCTAGGAGTCACTCACCTTGTTTGTACTTGAGAATGAGATCCCAGATGGCTCGGCGGGCGTAGGGGTCCACCCCTGCGGTTGGTTCGTCTAGGATGACGGCCCTGGAACCACCAACAAAGGCAATGGCGACAGACAACTTTCTCTTCATCCCACCAGACAATGTCTGCACCAAGCTGTGACGCTTGTTGGACAACTCCAGGTCAACAATCATCCTGGACACACACACACACAGAGAGTTGTGTTCTGTTGGTCGGTTGTCAGGGAGCACTGACACTGGTTGAGTGAAACGTTGTGAGGCAAGTTAAACCCTAATGAGTCCCAAACAACTAAACAGCATTAAGCCTGTGCTGTGACCTCAGTGCCTTTACATATGCACAGTTTGAATTTCCATAAAGGTTCAGGATAGGCTCTTTATCTTACAATACAAGGTGCCTCTGGGCAACTGCTGCTGTAATTTGGCGCTACATAAATAAAACTGAATTGAATAAAAGCAGCTGACTTGTCCATCTCCTTGCAGATGTCTTCTTCAGCCATGCCTTTGAGCCTGGAGTAGAACCACAGATGCTCCTCCACACTCAGCTTGTCAAACAGGACGTTGTGCTGCGGACACATCCCGAGGTTCTGTCGAATACGCTCCATCTCAGTGCGGATATCGTGGCCATAGATGGTGGCAGAGCCAGACGTGGGCGGGAACAACCCTGTCAGGATGGACCTATGAACATACAGTTTAGATTACAGGTCACAGTGATACATTAAACAGGATTTGTTGCTTAAATGTTGTTTGGTCCAATATATCTTTAAAAAATATCATATTTTTATTTTCTTCTTTTTTTGTTTGTTTGTGTGTAGCTGCAGCAGGCTGAACATTTAACAACAGATCATGGATGTTTATATTTCATTATATATGAGTCTTATAAAACCTGCATGTCTCAGTGTGATCTACAAAACCATGCAAGAGTAAATCATTGAGCTCTCCAGTGCCGGAGCTGCACAATAAAAACCATTACTACATGCTGCACACTGCCTCTCACATTGTAGTCGTCTTCCCAGCTCCATTGTGTCCCAAGAAGGAAACCACCTGGTTTTCATGGAGGTTGAGGCTCAGTTTGTTCAGGGCCAGTTTACTGCCTGTCTTGTACACCTTGGTCAGTTTGTCTATACACACCACCAGGGGAAGGTGGTTGGGCTCCTCCTCTATCCCGCGGATCTCCTCTGGAGTTGGAATGACAGTGAGAACAAAATCGGAATCATTTATAAAAATATTGATTTAAAAAGTGTTTTTCTCCGTCGTTAATTCCACTTCTTTTGTTAAAAGCACTAAGAGGAGAGGCAAATAACCACATGCCTGAAACAGGGCGAGGCCCTGTGGTTTCTGCATGGAGATTTGAACTCAGCACTATTATTTACTCGGGACAAATAAGGAAATATAAGGGGCGTGGCTTCATGTCATTTTGAACTGAACTGTCTCGTGTGTCACATTGGAATCTGGAAATTCATAATCCTGCTCAAACATGCAAACTTGGAAAGGTTCCTGTGTAAGGAAATAATAATATTTAATATTATTATGATATTATGGATGGAAAAATAATATTTATCCTTTTACTGAAGTTTAGGACGGTGTGTATTACAGTGTTTTTAAGCTGATTGACAGAATATGGGAATCTTGTCCTCGAGCACCATATTGTTGGTTTTTACCATTCCTCCGGTGGTCCATCGCACAAGCCTGATCCTCCTCCATCACACTGAGCCTGGCAGCTCCACCTCCGCACCAAGGCCAGTCCCAGGTCTCCACACGGCCACTGCCAGACCAGTAGGACCTCTGCAGTGGGAAGTACCATGGGCGCGGCAGCCCATACATTCCTAATGGAAAATTAGGGAAAATTGAATCAGCAGAAGATTCCTAAATAACGTTTGTTGGGAGAAAACCTGAGAGAGCAAGGATTTCACACCTGGATGCACAGCCTCTATGTACCAGGTCAGCACACCGTACACGCCAGCATCAATGATGAGCATCATCATGGAGAGACCGAGGTTAAAGTCATCGCCTTCTACAGGTGACTGGCTTATGGTCTGCCACTGAATGCCAACACCTGCTACCTCGTATAGAGCAAAATACTTGGAGCCAAGGCCAAAAGCTGTGGTAGACATCAGAGACTAAAAGAGAAGGAAACAATGTGGATTATCTGATTTCACAGAACAACAGATAAAGAACATTTTACCAACGCACCATAAATTCAAAGAGTTTTGATTGGTGAAAAAGGAAAGAAATGTAAAATGCCTTACAGCAATGCATTTCTCGAAGGCAGTGATCTTGTCGTGAGCCACCTCCTCCCTAATGGCCACATACATATAGGGCACATAGCTGAGGAAATAGATGATTCCTCCGCAGGCAGAAGCCAGCTTAGCTTTGGAGTAGATTACTGACACCAGGAAACTGGGAAAAAAGTTACGCTTCATTTGTTTCAGGACATATTCCACAAGTTTTTAAAAATACAATGAGATGTGCAGCAAAATCACTACATATAAAGACAAGGTTCACGATTTTACAAAAATAATCATCACTCAATGCTCACTAACATTAAAACTCAAGACACCAGGTTTTCCATGTCTGGCAGAAACCTCCAGCACTGATCAAAAAAGTCCTGACCACAGGAGGCTGACTACAAACTCCTCTTACACTGACATACTGACAGCTTAGTATCCATCCATCCGTCCATGAATAACCATGTCTTAAGGACAGCAGCCTAACAAGAGAAACCCAGACCTCAGGAATCTCAGGAAACACTGAGGGGATTATCGGGCCTTTGGAGGGACATTTCTCCGGCGTGCCCTGAGCCTCCTCCAGGTAGGACTACATGCAAAAATGGCCCCAATCTATCTGTCAATCTTTTGTTTTCCATCACAGACACCAAGATACTTCAATTCCTCCACTTGGGACAGCAACTCTTCCCTGGTGGGAACGCCACCTTTTTGCAAAAACCTAACTGGGAGCCCAGTCAGTCTACATGTAGTGCCAAAACACAACAACAGTCACCTCAAGGCGCCTTGTAAGGTAGACCCTACATACAAGGTCTTAAATAATCAGGCCCCATCTTATCTTAATGACCTTGTAGTACCATATCAGCCTATTAGAGCACTTCGCTCTCGCTCTGCAGGCCTACTTGTTGTTCCTAGAGTATTTAAAAGTAGAATGGGAGGCAGAGCCTTCAGTTTTCAGGCCCCTCTTCTGTGAAACCATCTTCCAGTTTGGATTCAGGAGACAGACACTATCTCTACTTTCAAGATTAGGCTTCAAACTTTCCTTTTTGCTAAAGCATATAGTTAGGGCTGGACCAGGTGACCCTGAATCCTCCCTTAGTTATGCTGCAATAGACGTAGGCTGCTGGGGGATTCCCATGATGCACTGGGTGTTTCTTCTTAAGTCACCTTTCTCATTCCTCTCTGCATTTAGTTATTATTAATCTCTGTCTCGCTTCTATATCATGTCTTCATCCTGTCTTCCTCCCCTCATCCCCATCGAATAGCAGCAGATGTGAGTTCCTCCCTGAGCCTGGTTCTGCTGGAGGTTTCTTCCTGTTAATAGGGAGTTTTTCCTTCCCACTGTCGCCAAAGCACTTACTCACAGGGGCCATCTAACTGTTGGGATTTTCTGTGTTCTTTGTATTATTGTAGGGTCTGCCTTACAATATAAAGCACTTTGAGGCGACTGTTGTTGCCGTATAAATAAAACTGAATAGAAGATTTGGAGGGTGAAGGTCTCCAGTCCTAATCGGAGCGCTCAGAGCAGTGATCCCCAACAGGGAGCGTGGCCTCAGCAGAGCGCAGGAACAGCAAAGTACTGCACAGGACCCTCAAGCTCCCAGGCCTCTGGCAGAGGACCCGAGGATAAAGACTGCTCGCAGGAAGGATGGACATTTTATTTGGCATATGGTAATAAAGTTACTTCAGGTAATGAAGTACCTCCCTGGTAGAGTTTGCATGCATCTCATCCTGTCATTATGTCTGTAAACATGATGCCTCGATAAGTCCTGAATCGATTAAAATGAAACGTTAAATGGGTGGAGAGTTTATATTCACAGTCGTGTGTATTGTCAACAAATAGAAAATATCTAATTAATATTTAAATGTCATTTGATGTCTGACCTCTTCTTCAAGGTCAACGAAACATTTAAATGTGTAATGAATGCTACACGTGTACTTGCCACATAAATAAATAATAAAATAGTATAAGTGGGTTTCAACAGGACAAATAACAAAAGCCTGCACATTCATGCACTGCAAACGTCTTAAAGTATTCTTTAAAAGAATAAAGTAAAAATAATAAATGCATATTATAATCTTATTCCCTGAAACCTAAAGAGTGAGCTGCCTTGGTGGAGGTTTGTGCTCAGAGTGCTTCTTGTAACTACTGAAAACACTGCCAGACTTACACATGTTAAAGTTCATTCACCCTCTTGTTTAAGTGAGAATGACCAGCGAGTATCGAATAAGATTTGATTGCAGATTGTAGGAAGGAAGTGCTTAATCTTATCAAACTGCTGTCAGAGGTAAAAATTGAATTATGCGTTCTCCACTGTACCGATAAATGCTAACTGACAATTTCCTAATTTTTTTCAATGAGTTTTATCTTTCTAGGCTTAAATGCACCATGCTCTATTCACATAGCATTTCAATTCATAGTTTATCTCATGCACACCAGTAGATATATTGGAGGTCTGGGCAAAACTGACCTTTGACCCTGTGGTGAGAGTATCCCCTTCCTGTTCTGTACTAAACATTATCCGTGAAGCTGTGCACACTGAGGCATTGAGCCAGAAGTCTTACCAGAACATGATAGTAGCCACGGCATAGATGGTAAGGAACAGCCAGATGATGAAGGGATCGCTGTGGAGCAACACCCGGCCGTACTTTAAAATGGCCGTGAGAGCAGTGACAGAGATGGACAGCTGGACAAAGCCCGTGATGAACCACGCCACCCAGTGGACTGCATTGTTCAGACCCATCATCTTCATCACCTGAGACAGAGACACTATGGTTATTTGCAAGTATGCACAGTAGTGTGAAAAAGTCTTTGACCCTTATACAACACACTAAACACAAAATGCAGCTGCTAAATAAAAGTATTTATGAATAAGTGGACAAAACCCCAAAGCTACACGGCCCCTAAACCTGGGTGGGCCTCAGCAGCAACAGCTGCACTCAGGTGTTTGTGATAACTGGCAGTGAGCATTTTACACTCTGTGGAGGAAATTTGCCTCGTCTTTGCAGAATTGTTGTAACTCAGCCACACTGGAGGGTTTTTGAGCATCTCAGTCTGACTCAGGTCAGGACTTTGAGCAGGTCAGAGTTGTGTTTCTTGGACTTGCTGCTGTGTTTTGGATCATTGTCCTGCTGAAGCGTGCTTCAGCTTGAGGTCACAAACAGATGGACAAACATTTTCCTTATTGGATGTTTTGGCAGACGGCAGAAATCCTGTTTCCGTTTACCACAGCGAGTCTTCAGGTCCTGAGACAGAAAAACAGGGTTAACTCTGGTTGGTCGGCTCCTCCTGGGAGGGGTCACCACTATTCTGTGTTTCTGGCATTTGTGGTTCGCTGGAGTCCCACAACTTTAGAAACGGCTTTCTGACCTTTTCCACACTGAGACACTTTGTTCCGTCACTCATTGTTTCACACACATCCTTATTTTTAATGATAAATTTGGGAAATTTGGGAAAGTGAATTTTGTGAAGTAATGGGAGTGGTGTTATTTTTCTAGTGACCACTATAACCCACGTTTACCCACTCACACACACCTGCAGCACTTTGAGGTCTTTTAATGTAACACACACAGTTCAGGATAATGTCCAAGTGTCACTAAGCTGAAGTAAATTCTGGGTCATTCTCTACATATTCCCACTGGTGGCTTTTGGTTTTGGGCCCCGACTTATGCTGCAGGATTGTTTGCTTCACAACAAAGCAAATAAAGACATAAAGTCTTCTGTCTTTCATCATCATGCTCAGTCTGCACAGAGCGTTTTTGGTTTTTTAAATGTTGTTTTTTGGTAAATGGCCTGTATTTGTATAGCACTTTACTTAGTCCCTAAGGACCCCAAAGCGCTTTACACGTTCAGTCATCCACCCATTCACACACACATCCACACACTGGTGATGGAGCTACATTGTAGCCACAACCCTGGGGCGCACTGACAGAGGCGAGGCTGCCGGACACTGGCGCCACCGGGCCCTCTGACCACCACCAGTAGGGTGAAGTGTCTCGCCCAAGGAGCCGGGGCTCGAACCGGCAACCTTCCGGTTACAAGACGAACTCCCAGCTCTTGAGCCACGATCGCCCCCTGTTTTTTCGGTATTTTGTCTTTATTTGACACCAGTAGTGACGACAGACAGGTGAGCAGAGAGAGCCCAGGCTGCTGCCTTGTGTCATATGGTCGCCCACTGAGTTATACTGGTGCCCAGAGAGGATTTGTCGCACACTGAGAGCTGTGAGCGAGTGTACGATAAACAGAAGTCAAAGATCAGACAGGGACGCCGTAAGCAGGAGGAAAGTGATGACGAGTCCCTGACTGCCGGGAGAAACAGCAGCTCGTCTTTTTTTTTATTAACCTATCAGCGTAAGATTGAATAAAACTTCTCATGTTTCAAAAGTACTTAAGCAGTAAAAGTACTTTTACACTGTTTTATAAAATTTAATTCCATTCAACAAGTTAACATATAATATGTATTTGGTGTAAGGTATTAATCAATGTTAAAAAAAAAACATTATAATCTTATCATTAAAACTGTGAAAATGTAAAAAGTGGCACAAAATCAAGAAATAAGTTTACTAAGCAGAACATGGACCCATGTTTGTGTTTTTAAGGCTGGCATGGTCGCAGTATCAAAGTGGCCTGAGAGGAGGCAGCAAAGAGCAGCACTAAGGCTGCGCGCTGATGTACAGCGTGGAACAATGTTGCCATGGATTGTGGAGCAACCCTGCTTTTCAACACTAAAGGAAACATAAAGGAGCCACACAGCTGCACACATACTGGGAGCAGTTCACTGGTGACTCTTCGCAGCTGCTTGCTCGTGCACATTTATTCCACTGGTCTCGGTGAGAGGTAACAGGCAGGGTGAGCATCCTTGCATTCCCTCAGCTTGCTGCTTGTATGACGGGTTTCTACCAGAGGAGGAGAGAGTCGCTTCATCTTGGACCTGGTCAGGAAAGTTCGTCTACTTATCAGACTTCAGATCCCGGAGGAACCATGCAGTTATTGTCCTGGTTGCAGAACACTGGACCAGCTCTGGACCAGTGGGTGTGGACATGGAGACATGCGATCATGTCCCTCAGGTACATGAGTGCTTGGGCCCATCACTGAAATCACTGTCCATCACTGTCCAACTGTTGTGAGACACTGCTCCACATTACCAGCAATAAGCTGGACTTGCTTGGGGGGTGTTGACATGCACGAAATGCTGCGAGCGATTCTATCACTGAGCCGTACGTACTGCATGTTTTTGTAAATACAAGCCCTATATTTCAAATGTTTGTTTAAAGTTTCAATATTTGCTTTGGTTTAAAACTAATTGTTTGCTCCCATCCCCAACAATCTTTGAGCACGCTGTCGTGTGGACCAATCACGCTAACAAACACTCACCTCTTTAAGCCTGTGCTCTTTCTCAGCTACAATATGCTGAATCATCATGGCCACTGAGTAAACCCAAGAGATCACCATACACAGAGGCATCATGTGCTCAATCACAAAGAGAAAACTGCAAAGACAAGAGTAACACAGGGTATGAGCTGATGATCACAGTAACAGACAGATGTGCTGATGGAGGAATATATTCATCCAAACCGATCGTTGGTCACGTTTAAATGAACTTTTCAAACTGCTTAAGACATTCTGTTTACATGACGTTCTAATGGTAACGTGTCATTATTTTGTTTATTATTATCACACAAACAGAATCCCAGTAAATAAAGTACAGGGCTACGTGTTAGTCCGTCCCTTACTCGTCTCTGGTGTAGCATGGATAGGGGAACATCTGAACGTAGTTGCCAGGCTCCACCACGTCATGCCCCACAAATGTGTTGATGATCGCTCTCTCTATCATGTCTGGAAAAGAGAATCGAGACAGGGTTCGTATTTCTCTCCAGCGTGCGTGTTACATATTTGTATATCAGCTGATGGTGACGGTTTGGGTAATAAAGGATGTTGTGAGTCAGACTGATTTACAAATTAATCACTTTAAAAAAATTACGATTTTTTAAATTCACATGATGAAATATACAGTACAGTAGAATTATATAACCTTTATTTTATATTTATGCTTAAACATTTTTCATGGGAAACTCAGTGACAATATTCGACATAAATATGGAGAAAGAGTGAGCTAGAACATTATAAAATACAAGGGACTCAATTATATATATGTATATATATATATATATATATATATATATATATATATATATATATATATATATATATATATATATATATATATATATATTTGCTGTCTTCTGCAGGCTTACACATCAGCACGTGACTTGTACTCAGTTATGAATGAGGGTAATAAACAGAGAGCAGCTGAAAGCTCATTCTTTAAACAGGCTGATGATGAACTGAAGTAGAAATATTCTAATAACTTAAAACAACTGTTTCCTTTTAACATAAACTGCAGTGATAAAGACCACAGACCCTTAAAGAGCTACCACACTTGTAGTGTGACCAGTTTTCATAGGAATGACATCCAATAAAAGTCTATTGTAATTTCATTCTATGCTATAGCCTGATGAGACCCACGAAGACACGAAATGGACCCCTCAGACTTCTACGAGCGGGAGCAGGCACCGCTCTCCTTTCTGGAGGAAGAGCTGAGGTGGAAGTCGTCTGACTAATAAACCCGTGAGTCCTGCATTTGGGTCCTCTCCTTCCATTCCCACACACGTGACCGTGAAAGTTTGATTTGTAGTCTTTTTGTAATGATCCAACCCTGTCAGAGCCTGTGACCTCTCCTGGCTAAACAGCCTTACACTGCGTTGTCTTCAGACACGTCTATCACTCTGATTTCATCATTCAATATTCTGTGTCAGTTGAGTGGCTTCCCTGCTTTCAGCAACTAAATAAAATATGATTTGTAGTTAGAAAAGGCTACTGCTGCAGCGTTGTAAGCACGTTCCATCAATCCATCCCCTTCTGCTCATCCAGGTCAGGGTTGCAGGGGGCTTGAAACCCATCCCAGCTGCCACAGGGCAAGAGGCAGGGTACATCCTGGACAGGGTGCCAATCTGACACAAGGCCAGGTAAGCACGTTACCTTTACTTCATAAAAACAAATGAAACTGCACTGATATCAGTGTGTCACCCCTTGGGTCCTGTGCATAAAACCGTTGATCTACATACTGTTCAAAAACCACACAAGACTGAGAATTCTCATTCCAACCACAATCAAACGGTCAGCACTGGGGAAGTAAGTGAATTTCAGTTCCTTACCTTGGATCCAAACAAAGCCATACAGGAAATAGAATTTCCCCCCAGTGTTGGGGCCAGGGCGCCAGTAGGCCCTCCTGATTTCATTGGTCTTCTCTGTTAAGCTGGAATTTTGTCTGATTTTGTACATAACATGTGGTGGAAGGGAGCCATCTTTATTAGTCTGGAAAATCACACCTGGGGAAAGAAAACATTAGAATAGTAAAGAAAATCTAATTTTGCATCAAAACTCTGATGTGGGCATTTAATATGCTTCATGTGATTATGAACGACTCTGAATAATATAGAAACAGAAACAGAAACAGCTGCTCATCCCTGACAGGACTGTGAGGAATCCTGACTGATTGCTGGTTGATGGGAGAGCGCAGTGACATCCCCGCCTGTGATGTGAATGATGCAACCATGAGTAGTAACGCCCCTAAACGGCAATAAGGAAATCAAGTGGTAATGTCATGTGTATCCACCAGGGGGAGCAGTGTGGGGCACACTCATGTACGTTTTGAGATCCTTCCCAGATGCCTTAACGCCCACTCACATCCTGGGCCTTTTGACCTCAGAAATCACACGATTGGGTGGGGCCAGGCTTCACAGTGGGTCCACAATGGTGATTGTGACCTACACTCGTTTTCACACCTTGGCTCATGTGATTAGGTAGAGAATCATTAGGGGGTCAGCGACCCTCATAATGGACAACTCTCACTACGGCAAATAATCTGGGAGCGATTGGTTTTAGAACTGAAGAAGCTTCAGTGGAATGAGATATGCCCAAAGGGAAGTCAGCTGACAGGAGTCAGCTGACCTCTAGCTGGAAGCAGTCTGAGGCCTGTGGGTACGCAAGTGACCTTTTTGCAAGCAAAGCACAAACGGGACATTGTGAAAATCTAGAGCATGTCCACCTCACTCCTGCACTTTAAATGCATTAGATACTATGATTACAGTCGGACATGCAAAGGCGACTCACTGGCAAACACAGAAACGTTGTCCCGGTAAGCCTGATTCAGGGTGTAGTTGACAATGCTGTCTTCATCAGGAAAGCCCTTGAAGACATCAACACTGACCTGGAAACACAAGTAACAGACACACACCTGGGTTTGCCACTTATCTGCACTTTAATTTTAATAACTGTACAGTGCTCTGTTTTGGTAACTATTGTCCATGATGTAAATATGTGTGTTTCTGTTCTGTGTCCTGTTCTGTTTGTATATGTGGGGTTTTTTTGTTTTGTTTTTTGCTGCTGTTACAACCACATTTCCCCTTGTGGGACAATTAAAGTAATTATTCTATTCTATTCTATTCTATTCTACTCTACTCTAATCATGTTTCACTGCAGAAGGCTGTTGGTGTTTTAGCACCAAGATGAAACCATCATATGAGCTTATTAAAGTCTTTACATATTTACAGCACGCAGTAGGATCGTGTGCTGTTGTCTCTGTTTTCTCTACAAAGTCCAAAGACATTAAATAGAATGTAAAAACTTCTCAGTGTGATTTAATGCAATGACTTTGCATTTATCTGTGGATTCCTAATAACAATTTTAATAAAATATAAACACAAAGAGTCATCCATGACTGTTGTGACTGACACCAGAATCAAGAAAGCAAAAAAAAGTTAATTCACGTGAATATCACACCAGCGTACCAGTCGTGTTTTCATGTGTAATCCAAACATTTGAAATACTGGTACGTGATTAAACAGAAAAAGAAAGACGTAGCTAAAAGCTGATAGCAGTCACTTGTCTTATAATGACCCCACTCTGTAAGTAACATTAATAAAGAAAGATTATTTCTTTGTTGTTGTTGTTGTTGTTGTGAAGCAGATAAAAATGAATGAATATTGTTGTCATTATTATTGCAGCCCTGCATTCAGGTTTGGCTCGCAGGAGCAGCAGTCTTTGCAGAGAAGCCCAGACTTCCCTCACCCTGACCACCTCTTCCAGCTTAGCCAGGGGGACACTGCATTGGTCAACTGACATATAATCTCTCCAGCATATCCTGGGTATGACCTGGTGCCTCATCCCAGTACGATATGCCTGAAACACCTCGACTAGGAGGCATCAAGTAGGACTCCTGATGTTGAGGAGCAGAGGCTTTACTCCAAGTCCCCCTCGGATGAACAAACATCCGAGGGGGACTTGGAGTAACCTTATCTCTAAGGGAAGAACCCAGCCACCCTTTGAAAGAAACTAATTTCCACCACTTGTATCTGTGACCTCATGAACAAGACCCCAAGAGCCTCCATCACCTGCTAGGGCTAGATAATGTGTCCATAAAACTATGAACAAAACTGGTGACCAAGGGCAGAACTGGCACGGTTCAACACTCACTGAGTCCTACTTATTGCCAACAATATGGTTCAAGCTCGCGCTGCAGTGGTAGAGGGAGCAAATGGCCCACAGCAACAGGCCAGACACCCCAGGGCTGACCCCATGGGACGTGATGACAACTGTACAACTCCCACACACCCTCAAATAACCTCAGGAGGATAAAGAGCTTGTTCTGTGTTCTGCGACCACTTTATATATTGTGAGTGGAACACTGCATCCCCCTCCTGAGTCATGTGCCAGAATCACCTTGATGCTGACCAAAAGTCTTGTTTTATGTCCCCAAACTCCTCCCACACCCAAGTTTTTGCATTAGCAGTCCCATTGGCTAACGAAGCCAGGTAAGACTTTCTTCAACCTGATCACCTCCCATGTCCACCAGTTGGTTCTGGTATTATGGTCCAAACCTGTCCCAGCTCCATATTCATTCCCCGGGTGGCCCCTTCTTAAATCATCTATTGTATTTTCCTTCTTAATGAGAACTCTTTTTCTCTTCTGAACTCGATATCCACACTATGCATAGTTATCCAGGATGCATAAGTGTTTTTATTTTTTTGCCTTTATTGGATAGCAATAGTAGAGATAGACAGAAAAGCGGAGCAAGAGGGGGAGGGAAGACATACATGGATCAGACTCAAACCTGGGCCGCTGCTTTCATGTGGTCATGTGGCTGAATTTATAGAACTGCTTTTTTATAAGGTCAAAACTAAGTTTTTGGAGTGATGCATTGTTTTATCTTTGTAAAATTTAAGATAAAAACTGTGCTGACCTTAGACATAAAGTGTGTCCAGCCACAGGCAGCATTGTCAATGGTGTCCAGCTGTTCTAGCAAGGTGGAGGTGTTGGGAAGACTGTAGTTTCCTTCCATCAGACTTTGCATTAGCTCAGTGTCTGTGCCATTTATCAACTCAGGGTGCTGCTGAAGATCTGAGAACAACTTGAGCAAAGAAAAACAAGATGAATGAAGCAGAAGCAGAGCACAATTAAAAGGCTCCTGACTCAAAATCTAATTCTAGGAAAAGATGGATGTAAATGTTCCAGCACAGACAGCACTGCAGCGTCATGTCCGTGGGCTCTTTTGTAAATGTACCTGCTGCAGCCACACCAGGTGCTTGTGGAACTGGCCCTCCTCCAGGAAACTCCTGAGCTGGGAGGAGATATTGAGCCACACCCGGGTGTAATGTGTCACATTCCCAACAAATGCAAATGTCTCATTGGCCTTTAAAGAAAAAAGTGAACACATTAGTTTTTCATTACAATCTGTATGAATCTGTATAAACAAATATATGCATATCTATAAATAAAATGTCTTCTATTATTTTCTTATTATTATTTCTTCTTCTTCCAATACAGTAACACAGTTCTTACAGTAGTGGAGGGCACCGTGGTCTTAAACATCCTAAATATATTTACTCCCAGATCTGTGCTTGGACACAGCCCTGTCTCACTGGCCTTTTCAATTATGTTCTATGACGTCAAAGGAGCTTGCAAAGAAAAGCGTCTGGACTTCTTTAAGTTACTTGAAGACGTTTCACCTCTCATCAGAGAACAGAGAAGCTTCTTCAGTTCTAAGGTCAAATGGTGGGGAGTCCCAGATTTAAACCCCGTGGGAGTTTCCCCCCACAGAGGGACAAAAGGACCCCCTGATGATCCTCTAATCACATGAGCCAAGGTGTGAAACTGGGTGTGGGTCCCAATCAGCCAGAGTTTCGGGTGAGCTCATTGTGAAACCTGGCCCCATCTTATCATGTGATTGTCCCTCTGTGGGGGGAAACTCCCACTAGGTTTAAATCTGGGACTCTCCACCATTTGACCTTAGAACTGAAGAAGCTTCTCGGATGAGAGGTGAAACGTCTTCAAGCAACTTAAAGAAGTCCAGACGCTTTTCTTTGCAAGCTCCTTTGACTACGACGACCTGGATGACTGAGAACCCTCACAGACATATGTTCTATGACAGGTGGACTCCAATCAAATTCTAAAAGCATTTCACAGACAACAGAGCACAGTCATATCCAAGTGCGTGATTAATAGTATGAATGCAAAATATCAGCCTTTTTTTCAACAATTCTAAAACAAGTGAATGGAAACATCTTTTGCTTTGTCATTATGGAGTGTTGCATAGATCATGTTGCACCAACACATTGAAAATGTTCTGAATGAACATTGTATCAGGTTAGGGTTAAAAATTAGATGGTGGTGATCTACATCATACTCATTCAGTCCGTTCTGCCTCCCAGTGTTTTGGAAGAAAACACACTAATAGCTTGGACAGTGTATTTTTGCTGGTTATGACAAAAGCTTTGTTCATACTTGATTGATAATGCAAATCTTTTTGTATATATACACGAAAGAGAGTGGTGTTTACATGCCTTCTGAATCACTTTGTCCACCTGGGAGCCAATAGGAGAGTAGAGGATCTTGGGATTTGTAGTCATCAAGTGAACCAGTAGGCCCAAATTCCTTTGTTCTTTGCTGGTGAATCCCAGAGAGCTCATGTTTCCCTGCTTCAAAGCCTCCGGTTCAATTATCCTGCAACAAGATCTATGGTTAAGAGCACAGACTGTACTGCTAAGTAACATCCATCCATTTTCTTCCGCTTATCTGGGGCCGGGTCGCGGGGACAGCAGCCTATGCAGAGAAGCCAAGACCTCCCTCTCCTCCACCACCTCCTCCCGCTTGTCTGGGGGAACACCAAGGCATTCCCAGCTAGCTGAGAGATATAATCTCTCCAGCACGTCCTGGGTCTGCCCCAGGGCATCATCCCAATGGGACATGCCCGGAACACCTCACCCAGGAGGCGTCCAGGCAGCGTCCTTGTCAGATGCCCGAACCACCTCAACTGACTCCTGTCGATGCAGAGGAGCTGCTCTACTCTGAGTCCCTCACGGATGGCTGAACTGGATGCGTGCCTCATCTGATTCCCACTGCTTCACACTCGGCTGCAAACCATTCCACTGCGAGCTGGAGGCCATCACTCAATGAAGCCAACAGAACCACATCATCCGTGAAAAGCAGAGATGAGATTCTGAGACCAATCAAGTGAAGCCTTCCACCACTTGGCTGCACCTAGAAATTCTGTCCACAAAAATTATGAACAGAATCGGTGACAAAGGGCAGCCCTGGCGGAGCCCATCACCCACTAGGAACGAGTCCGACTTATTGTCCGACTTATGTTGGACCAAGCTCTCGCAACGGTTGTATAAGGATCGAATGGCCCGTAGCAATGGGCCAGACTCCCCATATTCTCAGAGCACCTCCAACAGGACAGTCTGAGGGACACGGTCGAATGCCTTCTCCAAGTCCATGAAACACACGTAGACTGGTTGGGCAAACTCCCATGCACCCTCAAGTATCCTTGAGAGGATAAAGAGCTGGTCCAGTGTTCCACGACCAGGACGAAAACCGCATTGTTCCTCCTGTATCCGAGGTTCGACTAACGGACAGACTCTCCTTTCCAGCACCCTGGCATAGACTTTCCCAGGGAGGCTGAGGAGTGTGATCCCCCAGTAGTGGGAACACACCGTTCGATCCCCTTCTTTGAAGCTGGAAACCACCACCAGGTCTGCCGATCCAGAGCTACCACCCCTGATCTCCATGGAACATTGTAGAGGCGTGTCGACCAAGACAGCCCTACTATAACTAACAGTACTTTGTAATTTGATCTGTATCTTCTAGGTTATACACTACAGGTAAAAAGTTTGGACACACCTACTCATTTAATGCTTTTTCTTTATTTTTACTACCCTTCCTACATTGTAGATACAAACTGAAGACATCAAATAGATGAAGCCAGATATATGGAAGCAAAGAAAAAATGATAAATAACTCTAAATATGTTTATATTTTAGATTCCACCATTTGTCTTGTTGACAGCGCTGCAAACCCTCGGCCTTCTCTCAGTGAGCTTCATGATGTAGTCACCTCACAGGTGTGCCTGTCAGGGTCCATTTGTTCATTTCTTGCCTTCTTAATGCCACTGGGACCATCAGTTGTTTTGTGCAGAAGTCAGGTTCGGACACAGCTGACAGCCCTATTTGACAACTGTTAGAATTCACATTATGGCAAGAACCAATCAGCTGAGTAAAGAGAAACAACAGCCCATCATTACTTTAAGGACTGAAAGTCAGTCAGTCAAAAAGTTGTTAAAAATTTGAATGTGTCCCCAAGTGGAGTCGCAAAAATCATCAAGCGCTACGATGAAACTGGCTCACATGAGGACTGCTGCAGGAAAGGAAGACCAAGAGTCCCTCTGCTGCTGAGGATACTTTCAGCCCAGATAAATGCCACAGTGCAAAGCAGTAATCAAGCAAAGGTTGGCTATTTAGAAGAATCTAAAATATAAAGCATGTTTTGAGATATTTCACACTTTTTTTGTTTACTAGAACGGTATGCCGATAAAGTGCATGGACAGCAGAGTAGTTTGAAAATAATTTTAAAAAATTTATTATCATAGTATTTTGTTGTTTTAGCAATAATTACTTTGATTTACAACAATTATATCAGTTAGAGGTGGGGCAGCTGTAGCTCAGGAGATCCAGCAGGTCATCTACTAATGGGAAGGTTGGTGGTTTGATCCCTGGCTTCTCCAGTCTGCATGTTAAATATCTTTGGGCAAGATACTAACCCCAAGGTGCCCTCCCATGCATCCAACAGAGTATGAGTGTGTGTGAATGTTAGAAAGTGTTTAACCAGAAAAAAACTGAAAAAAGTGCTTGTATGAATGTGAGAATGTATAAAGACTTTGAGCGCTCAGATAAAGTCGAAAAGCGCTATATAAGAACCAGTCCATTTATCCTTTTAGAGCTCAGTTGTAGTTCATTTAATTCCACACAGTTGACTGTCTACAAGTCCTAGAAGTAATCCTCTTATTTCAATTTCACAAACAGTTAATTGACATTCTTGCTGATGTTGATATCCAGGTATTTTGGTATTTTAATTTCTTCCCATTTAAGCTGTTAACAATCTCTCTGTTCTCGTATTCTTGATGTGATTGGTATTTAATTTATGTGCTAGAACTTTATTATGTTGAGAAGCTGAGGAGGAGCTTTCTCATTGCATATGCTTTGTACTCTGACCATTGTTCATATAAAGATAAAACCTGTGGCTGCTTCTGTTTGTCTTCGGTTGGGTAGCTTTTTTGTAAAAAGGAGTAGTCTAAACACGTGGGCACTTCTTTAAATGTATGTTCATATTATTTAAAACAACATGACAAAAGCATTCCTCATACAATTAAAGACAGTTTTTGTCATACCCACCTGTTATTCCCACACAGAATGGGCTGCAGTCCAGCCCATAACTGTACAAATGCTGAAAACTGAGAATGAGGATTCTCCGTTTCCTTCTTCCCTTTCCCACTTCCTGCTCCTCCACCTTCCTCTCCTCCTTCATCACCCTCTACGGGAATGTCAGTTGTGTTGGGGCCCCATGTGGTGGCATTGAGAGGCCATGTTGTGTTTGCTGGCGATGCTGGAGTTCGACCAGCACAGGCCCCTTTGGGCAGCAGGCGAGCCAGACTAGAAAGCAGGTCCACATCCTTCAGAAGCCTCTCTACATCAGCCAGTTCCTTCAACAGAGCCCCAACGTTAGACTGAGACAGAAGAGCCGAAGAGCTGGGCTGCAGGTGAAGCTGGATGGGAAGAAAGGAGGAAATGGGCAAATTACATGATGGCTACAGCAGACATATGAAAAAGGACCCTGTTTTCAAATGTCAGTGCACATTTTTACTCAAACTAAAGACTGAAGCTGCCTGAAAACACAACTGCAATCTGCTCCAGACCCCCTGCTGATGTAGATGAATAACTGAATTCATGAATTTAATCCTCCCTGTGCTGTCACTATACCTGAACTGAAAACATTTTCAAAGTTTCACATCAGTTGGTGGTTCGGCAGGAGGTGAAAGGGTGGCGATGCAGATTTTATGCAGTTGGGTTGATGCCATGTGATCTAACCAGAAATGCTGTTATGTGACCAATCAATGTTTGGATTATGAGTGTGGAGCCAGAGATGCCGAAGAACTAGAGGTGCAAGAGGTGCTTCAAACAGATGACCTGTCCAACATCTTTACCAGAAAGAGTGACAGAGTCTTACAGAGCTGTCTGCAGCTTCTCTCCTTCCCTTATCCCTCCAAAATCCCCTTAAAGACTATGTCTACTCCCAAATCACCAAAAATTATGAAAAAATGATTTAAGCATAAAGAAATCACAAAGAAAGAACAATACAGTATCCACGACTGCACCAAAGAGTAAAACAGTCAAATCTGGATTAATATTTGGTCTCCCGTTGAATCCCTGTTAGTACATAAATTAACAATTGATCAATAAACTGATTTAGTCTGCCTCACAGAAACCTGGTTTCAACATAATGTTAATTTAGATGAATGAATGTCCCTCAGTCATAGTAATCATCAGAATCCTCGAAGTACAGGCCAAAAGAGGGTTTGGCATCAATCGTCCACTCAAGCTTATTAACCAAAGACCCAGACAGACTTTTAATTCATTGGAAAGCCTGATGGTTAGTCTTGTCCACCCCAGCTGTAAAACTCAGAAAGCAGTCTTATTTATTATCATCTATTGTCCACCTGGGCCTTACACTGAGTTTCTGTCTGATTTCTGGGACTTTTTATCTGACTTAGTGCTCAGCTCAGATAAAATAATTATTGTGGGTGATTTTAACATCCATTCACTAGCTGGGCCCACATCCTCATTTTAGGATTGGCAGCGTTTTAGTAGGTAAAGGTGATGCTTGGACATTAATTGAGCTGCGGTTTGGGGAAGGCCTCGAAGGGGACTGGCGACGGCTCCCGGGCCTGGCAGATCCCGTGCTATAAATAGGAGTGAAGAAGTTAAAGAATTAAGAACAAGGAGGGAGGAAGGGTGGGTCACGTAAACGAGAATGAACAGCTTGCAGAACTGAGGGAACCTATATGGTAAATGGCCTGTATTTTAGGGGTGGGTTTTTATAATCGATTCATCGATTAAGATCGATTCTGGCTTGGATAACGTAAAATCGATTCATTAAAATCCTGAGTCGATTTTTTTAATATAAATTTATTTTGCCTGAAATGCCAGAATCTCTGGTGACATCTCACAAAATTTCCAGAACCACCAAACAGCTAAGACAGTAAATGAGAGCAGGAACACGGATTCTGCACATAGACTTAAACACACAGCGCGACCCGCGGATCAGAATCAGTTAGATGTCGCCTTTCTCACGGTCGGGGCTGAAAGCCGACAGCTCGCTGATTCTGATCTGTCGGCGGGTCCGCGCTTTGTGTTCACGCCCTTTTTGCGCCGATTCTAAAGCTGTTAGTTTGATGTCTCTCCAAACAATATTGACCGAACCAGCAGCAAAAGAAGATCCAAACGCTTCACATAAACATCGTCATGAATTCACTCTGACTTTCACTGTTTTGCTTCCACCGCGATGCACAGCTCTCTCTCTGTACTTCAAGAACAGTTTCCCTTTCTTCATTATTCGCTTGCTTGTTACGCACAAGTCTACCGCTGTTTACAGGCTGTCGGCCGCTGTTTTTTTCTCTTTTACATTCTTCCGAAAAGAAAACCTCATTTCTGCTGTTCAATACTGAACAAATTTAAACTTTTTAAAATTATTCAAAATGCAAAACGCTTAACCGTGTCTCTAATAAAACCGCTGTAACTTCAGAGGTAATGTTCATATGTTGATTAATGGTTTTCTTTCGTTTTTGATGTACTGCAGAATATTTTTATAAAATCCCAGAACAGGAAAATCACCTTCATGTTTTTCTGTGTTTTATCTTCCGCTACTTTGACACAAAGGCCTCTGCTGTGACGCTCACACCTGTGATAAAGTCTCGAAACTGTCAGCTTCCTTTTTATTGATACAAAAATATGTAAATGTACAGATCTGAATTATAATATTTCTGACTGTCAAAATTTCCCAGATTTAAATCGAATCGTGGATCGAATCGATTCGGGACCTTGTGAATCGGAATTGAATCGATTCTAGAAATCAGTGACGATACCCAGTCCTACTGTATTTATATAGCGCTTTTCTAGTCCCTAAGGACCTCAAAGCGCTTTACACGTTCAGTCATCCACCCATTCACACACACATTCATACACTGTTGAACTCTTGAGCCACGATCGCCCCCTATATATAGATGACATCCGGAAGGAGCGTGTTTGGAGGCGTGGTCCCACTCCTGAAATTCCAATACATAATCTCCAATTCACTAGCTGGACCCACGTCCTCATTTTCGGATTGACAGCATTTTAGTAGGTAAAGGTGGGGAGAGAGAAGGAGAAGAGGACAAAGACGATCGCATGGAGAGCGAACGTCGCTCCGTGGTGTGGAGAGGATGAGCTCAGACAATTCGGAAGGAATGGCAGGAGAAGAGATCAAAGGAAGTTGCAAACAACGGAAATCTTAATGGATGAATGAGGGGAACCCTCGATCGGGTAGCGACGTGGCTCAACTTTGAGCTGAAGCTCTGACAGAGAAGAATGCTGGATTTGAGATTTGAGGTAGGGCTCGGCGCCTCAAAAAGCTTGTCTTTGAGTAGAAGATGGAGAGGGGGTGCTTAGCTGGTTAATTACTTCAGATAAGGTAGCAATAACGCCTCAGCTGATTTCTGAATTAACAGAAGTGACAGCACCAGCTTGGGGAGAGTTGATGAATTGAAAGACTGATTAGAGGAAAATAATCTCTGCTATAATAACGTCAAAATCGTCCGAGAGCAGAGTGCGAGTCCACTGGACTTCATGGGAGATGATAAGTCGTTCAGACGCAGTCAGAACCGTGAGTCGACTTAGAGAGCGGTCTCAAATGATTGTGTCGAGGGTGGATTCCTGATGATGCTGGTGAAAGCACATGAGAAGTGAAGGCACGCTATGAAGAATTATGCGCATGACGCAGTTTGGATGTCTTAGAAGGAGCGATAGAGGACAGAACCTGCCATCTCGGTGCCACAAAGGTTCACCTTTGTTTTGCAAAGGCAGGAAAGATGGCAGCGAAACTGGTATCTCGGTGCCGGAGGCATGCTGTTGCATTTGCGAATGAGGGATAAAGAGAGAACCTGTCATCTTAGTGCCAGAGGGGTTTTACTGCTGCTTTGGAATAACGGATGCTGAGAAACTAGCAACGTGGTGGAAGAAGATTGCTGCTGCGATTACGAATGATGGATATAGAAGGAACCACCTAGAAGGATTCTCTGCTGCTTTAGCCCTGATGGATGGACAGGAACTGGCAACTCAGGGGTAAGAAGCTTGTCACTGCGGTTTGCACATGGCAGATATAGCAAGACCCTGACACCACTGTGCTAGAAGGGTTTGCTGCTGCTTGCAATGATAGAAGTGGAGAAACTGGCAGTTCGGTAGTAGGGACGCTAGATGCTGCATGCAAATGGGGGATGAAGGAAAACCTGGCATCCCGGTGCCTTTTTATTTATTTGTCTATGCAGACAACTGCCAACTGCCGAAGCTGCTGCTGCTTTCAGGAATGAGGGATCAAGGAACCTGGCCGGTGCCGACATTTGCTACGGAGTTTAGCCAAGGATGGAAGAGGCTGGGAACCTGGCAACTCAGTGCCGAAGTATGCTGCATTTGCTATGGAGGGAAGGAGTACTGGCAACTCTGTGCCCTTTTATTTTTTTCCTTAACTATGCAAACTGGCAACCCGATGGTCGAAAAGCTTGCTGCTGCTTTTGCGAATGAAGGAGAAAGGTACCTGGCAACCTGGTGCCGTCTGACGCGCTGACGGTCGAGATGGTGATTGTAAAACTACGTTACTCCTGAGAGATGAGCTGTGTTTAAAGGTATTTGCCGAGAATGGACCCTGTTTGCACGTAAACGAGAATGAACAGTTTGCAGAACTGGGGGGAACCTATATAAATGACAACCGGAAGGAGCATGTTTGGAGGCGTGGTCCCGCTCCTGAAATTCCGATACATAATCTCCAATGTAATGACAGATTCAACATGGCATTTAATATGTTCTTAGATTCTATTGGCTTCTCTGAAAATGTAAAAGAACCCACCCACCACTTTAATCACAATAGAGATCTTGTTCTGACATAGAAACTGAATATTTAACAACATTCCCTAATGTCCTTTTTTTCTCTGATCACTTCTTAATAAATTTACAATAAGAGATTACACAACATTGAGAACAGATATTCTCACAGTAGACGTCTTTCTGAAAGTGCTGTAACTAACTAAAGGGTATAATTCTCCACTGTTATCATCTTGTACCAATGCAGTGCTACTGCAGGCAGGAATGATTTCCTGTGTTGTTAAATCTGCATTTGGGTAATCCCAGCCTCTTACTGAGCGTGCTCCTGCGACTGGCCAGCACGTCATTGAGTAGGTGGGAGGTATTTTCCAGCATTGTCCTTATCTTGGACAACATTTGCCTCTCCCACGCCACCTTAAGGCAGTCCAGCTCCATCCCCACAACATTACTGGCCTTGCGGACCAGTTTGAGTCCGTTGGCATCTGCGACCCTCAACCTGAAGCTCCATCATGCAACCTCACGAAGGATAGCATGGCCACAATAGACTCATAGAAAATCCTGAGCATTTTCCAACAGATGTTTAAAAGACCTCAGCTGCCTAAGAAAATAAAGACGACGCTTGCCCTTCCTGTAGAGTGCATTGGTGTTTATTATCTATGTGTACTCCAAAAATGTATAGATGCTTCCCCTTGGCAGTATCATTAGAAGGCATAGCACACATTTCACTGCTGTGCAGATGATACCCAAATTTATCTATCCACAAAGTCAATTAACACACACCAATTAGTTAATCTAGAAGACATAAAGACCAGGATGACCTCTAATTTTCTCAAATTTACACGAAACTGAAGTTACTATAAATCTTAGAAATATAATATCTAACCAGATTCTTCCTCTGGATGGCATTACCTTGGCCTCCGGTAACGCTGTGAGGAACCTTGGAGTCATTTTGACCAGGACATGTCCTTCAATGCACATATTAAACAAATATGTAAGACTGCTTTCTTCCATTTGTGCAACATCTCTAAAGTTAGAAATATCCTGTCTCAGAGTGACGCTGAAAAACTAGTTCATGCATTTATTACTTCCAGGCTGGACGACTGTAATTCATTATTATCAGGAAGTCCTAAAAACTCCCTGAAAAGCCTTCAGCTGATCCAAAATGCTGCAGCAAGAGTCCTGACAGGGACTAGAAAGAGAGAGCAGATTTCTCCTGTTTTGGCTTCCTGTTAAATCCAGAATTCAAAATCCTGCTCCTCACATACAAGGTCTTAAATAATCAGGCCCCATCTTATCTTAATGACCTTGTAGTACCATATCACCCTATTAGAGCACTTGGCTCTCGCTCTGCAGGCCTACTTGTTGTTCCTAGAGTATTTAAAAGTAGAATGGGAGGCAGAGCCTTCAGTTTTCAGGCCCCTCTTCTGTGGAACCAGCTTCCAGTTTGGATTCGGGAGACAGACACTATCTCTACTTTCAAGATTAGGCTTCAAACTGAGTTTTTCCTTTTCAGTCACCTTTTTCACTCACTATGTGTTAACAGACATTTGTTACCCAAATAACAAGCCGTGGGTGACTAAGGACATCAAAGCCCTCCTCAACAACAAGAAGAGGGCTTTCAGAGGGGGCAACAAAGAGGAGGTGAGGAAGGTCCAGGTGTTACTAAAGGACAAGATCAGAGAGGCTAAGGACAATTACAGGAGGAAGCTGGAGTGGAAACTCCAGCAGAACAGCATGAGAGAGGTGTGGAGGGGCATGAAGACCATCACTGGATTCAGGCCAACCAACAGCAGGGGAGCTGAGGGAGGTGAGAATAGAGCCGACGAGTTGAATCTGTTTTTCAATAGATTCGACACCACAGTGTCTGCTCCCACCCCCACAACCTCACCTGCAGTCAGCCTGGAATCCAGAGCCACACCACTGTGCCAGCCTCTCTCTTCACATGTTGCCTCCTGTGAGATTCCTGACACCCCTCCCCCACCCATCACCTTCACTCAATACCAGGTTGAGATGCAAATGAGGAGACTTCACTCAGGCAAGTCTGCTGGACCAGACGGAGTGAGTCCCCTTGTCCTCAAGGCCTGTGCCCCCCAGCTGTGTGGAGTCTTTCATAAACTGTTTATGCTGAGTCTGAGTCTGCAGAGGGTCCCGGTGATGTGGAAGACATCATGCCTCGTCCCTGTACCAAAGACGCCACGTCCCAGTGGCCCCCAGGATTACAGGCCCGTGGCATTGACCTCCCACATCATGAAGACCCTGGAAAGGCTCATCCTGGACCAGCTGCGACCCATAGTAAGACCACATCTGGATCCCCTTCAGTTCGCTTATCAGCCTCGTCTCGGAACAGAGGACGCCATCATCTACCTGCTCAATCGTGTCTACACCCATCTGGACCAGCCGGCGAGCACTGTGAGGGTCATGTTTTTTGACTTTTCCAGTGCTTTCAACACCATCAGGCCGACCCTCCTGGGTGATAAGTTAGCAGCGATGCAGGTGGATGCTTCTCTGGTGTCCTGGATTGTTGATTACCTGACAGGAAGACCACAATATGTACGTCTCCCACAGTGTGTGTCTGACAAGGTGATCAGCAACACAGGGGCACCACAGGGGACTGTCCTCTCCCCCTTCCTCTTCACCCTCTACACCACAGACTTCAGCCACTGCACAGAGACCTGCCATCTTCAGAAGTTTTCTGATGACTCTGCGGTGGTTGGATGCATCAGCAGGGATGATGAGACAGAGTACCGGGCTGTGGTCGACTCCTTTGTCACGTGGTGTGAGCAGAATCATCTGCAGCTCAACGTGGCAAAGACCAAGGAACTGATCGTGGACTTCAGGAAGACCAGGAAACACTTGACCCCTGTTTCAATCCAGGGGGTCAGTGTTGACATTGTGGAGGACTATAAATACCTTGGAGTACACATTGACAATAAACTGGACTGGGCTAAAAACACCACAGCACTTTACAGGAAGGGCCAGAGTCGTCTCTATTTTTTGAGGCCACTGAGGTCCTTCAACATCTGCCAGAAAATGCTGAGGATTTTCTATGAGTCTGTGGTGGCCAGTGCGATCCTCTATGCTGTTGCATGCTGGGGGAGCAGGCTGAGGGTCGCAGATGCCAACAGACTTAATAAACTGATCCGTAAGGCCAGCAATGTTGTGGGGATGGAGCTGGACTCCCTCAAGGTGGTGTCGGAGAGGTGGATGCTGTCCAAGATAAAGACAATGTTGGATAACACCTCCCACCCACTCCATGACATGTTGGTCAGTCACAGGAGCTCGTTCAGTGAGATACTGAGATTACCGAAAAGCACCACTGAACGACACAGGAAATCATTCCTGCCTGTGGCCATCTCCCTGTACAACGCATCCACTTAACACACTGTTTGCTGCTACAGCTACACATGTTTCTTTTCCAAATATTTATTTATGAGTGACTTATGTATGTATGTATGTATATATATGTATATATTGTACTATTCTTAGTTAGCGTATTGTCTGTCTTGTCTTAATGTTGGTTTAAAATGGAGCACTGTAACAAAAAATTATTTCCCCCAGGGATCAATAAAGTATTCTGATTCTGATTCTGATTCTGATTCAGACCTCTCTGCAGGAGTCCTGACTTAAGCTGAAGATTGTTGATGCTTCCACAGATCACTCTAGAGCAGTCCTGGCCCGAGGAGACCATGGAAAAGAACATCCAGTCCTATATCTTGGCCGGAACCCACATGACACAATGTATTCCACTGTGAAGAACGAAGCCTTGGCCATTAAGTGGGCACTGGAGAAACTCCAATATTATTTGTGTAGATAGGAATTTGATCTGGAAACTGACCACCAAGCAGCCACTTGGATCAATTCGAACAGAATTACAACAGCTGCCTGTTACAATGGTAACTCTCACGTCAGCCTTTTAGGTTCACCATCAGCAAGTGTAATATAGTGGCAGATTACCTGTTACCAAGATTACCAATCTTGACATAATGAGGCCAGGAAGGGGACGACTTTGACTGTAGACATGGATGTGGGCTTGCACACAGGCATCCAGATATTCCACACACATGTGGATGGATGTCTCAAGGCCAAAGAGTCAAACAAAAGGGAAGGGTGACCACTGACTTCACTATTTAGCAGCACAGGTGCAGTCAGCATATATTCTCGATTACCTCTCACTAAAAGCATTGTGCGCAGTCTCCCCGCTGTCTTCAATGCCGGATGGGTAAGATAAGGCATGGACCTCCTGGTATTAACCAGTGGGTTTGCGAACCAGAGGTGTGGACTCGAGTCACATGACTTGGACTCGAGTCAGACTCGAGTCATTAATTTTATGACTTTAGACTTGACTTGAAAAAATGTTCTAAGACTTGTGACTTGACTTGGACTTTTACACCAATGACCTGGGACTTGAATTGGACTTGAACCGGTTTACTTGAAAAGACTTGATATTTTACCCCAAATATAAAATTTAACATGCATATTATATAGAGATTGAAAATGTGACGTCATTCACGGGTAGAACCGCAAAGGATTCTGGGAACTCGTGGCAAGCGGTACTAGCGCACGCAGGCTTTCAATTAAAATCAGTTATACAGCGATAAAAAGAAACACAAAAATGTCAAGAAGCCGTTGTATTATTAACTGCAATAGCCGGTCGCATGACAGCCACGGGAAGCCGACGGGTAAAGAGATCGGTTGTTATCGGATTACGTCGTTGAAGAGAAATTGTTCGAGCCATGTTTCCGAAGTAACAAAGATGCGACGGGTGGCCTGGATTGCAGCCATTCAAAGACCAAATATAACGTCCCAGAACACTCCAGCTCACAGGTTAGTCTGCTCCAAGCATTTACACGAAGGTCAGTCTGCTGTTGTAGTTAATGCGTCATTTTTCTTAACATAATTGGTGATATAGGTTACAAGCAAGTCTGGCGCTGAACAGAAATTGTGGCGCTATGCTCCTTTGTTTATTGTGCATAAATAGTGAATTGTCCTGACACAATATTGCGTTTCGCTTCTGTTATTATGGTACATTGACAAAAACATATACTTTTATTCACAGGATAAAACAGGTTTGTATCACTAATTGTCCAGTACGATTACAGCATACAATATTGTTGTCACTGCTACATTTCTGTGATGCTACCAGAAATTATTTCCACTACTAATTAATTACCGTTGAGCTCAAAGGTCCTATTAATAAACGGTTAAGGAATGTGTATTTATGACGACAATTTGTGAGACTGGTAAACTTATGATACGTACGATGGTCTTTCGTTCTACACGGTGCATTTCAAGGTCCTGCACCCATCCGTCGGTAAACTGTACCTGGGCTTGTTGCAGTGACCGGAAGTTACTAAACTTCATGAGTGTATGCACTCACTCCAAGAACCGTATGATTATAAATATGCATATAAATATGCTAAGATGAGATAGTTGACTTCATCTAACTAGCAAATGTTTTCCAGGCTACGTTGGTGATACAGTTTTTTTTAATGTGTATGATATTTTTGTCATGCGATTTTAAAGCTGGTCCTACAACCGCATCCAAGAATAACATGCAGCTTATCTCAGAACTGTCGGTGAAAATTATTCTTGGAGCTAAGTTTAATTGAGCTGCATTTTAAAGAGGTGCAATTTCACAATTTGTGTATATTTTCTAAGTTCACTATTTTGTCATGTGTTGAGAAAAACACAGATTTAAAATTACATGGTCTAATATTTACATTTAGCATAACTGCAACATTATTTTTTCGTTTTTTTTTTTAAAGACTCGAAAGGACTTGAAATTCAAAGTTTCAGACTTGTGACTTGACTCGGACTTTTACACCAGTGACTTGAGACTCGACTCTGACTTGCCTGACATTCCTTGAGACTTGACTTGAGACTTGAGGATAAAGACTTGAGACTTACTTGAGACTTGCAAAACAATGACTTGGTCCCACCTCTGTTGCGAACACTTGGGGTCACGTGAGCTGCATTATTCTGGGTTAATTTTTTTCCTTATAACGAGCCTGTTTAAGTTGCCTGTTGCTCATATGGATAACGAGAGATCTTCTGGTGACAATGATAACAATCTGTCAAATGATTAATGAACTCACCTCAACCATAGAGAGAAGATGAAGAAACTACACTGAACCAGGTCCAGAAGCTTTTAGTAGTTAAACAGAGAAACTGACCAACTGAAACAACAGTTGGAAGAAGAAGCAGCCCAAAATGTTGGCAATAATAACCAATCTGATTGTTCCTTCAAAAAGTAGCACAAGCAGATAACAAAAATGACTCAACAACGATCATTACAGCAGGTTTATATTAGGGCTGAACGATTATGGAAAATAATCTAATTGCGATTTTTTGCCCCAATATTGCGATTGCGATGCGATATGCGATTATTTTTTAAGGTCTTTGTCTTCTGTATTATTAAACAAAGACAAGCAATACATCATATAGTATGGCCAATACTATATTACATTAATTTTAAACTGTTCTTTCCTGGAAGACAGACCTCTGTTATGATGACATGAGGTGATGCATGAATTGATGACTGACATTTTTATTTAACTTCTTCAATCACAACAGTATATTTGAACATACACAATAGTTTATTTTTAGCTTACAAACATCTGAGCATAAAGTGCTGACAAGGAACCCTGGTGTAAACATTAAAATGAAAGTCAGTACAATGTGCAGATTGCAGAAATATACATAAACAAAATCAGTGGCTTTACCACACTCAGTTTTTCAACATCTGTGAACTACTAGACAGTCATTCAATTAAAAAATAATATTAAATAAATAAAACTAATAAATAAAAAATACACACATCTTACTGATCTCTGCAGTCAGTAACATTACACATAAAGTGCAAACATAATAGCAATTGTATAAACACACACACAAACACGCCTTTAAAGTTTGAAGGCGTGAAATTGGACGGTCTAGTTCTGATTAGCGTCACCGCTGTCTCGGTGGAGTTTAATAAACTCGGCCGTCTGCTTCTTGCTATCTAAAATATAACCAGACACTGGTGTAAATTCTCGACTGTCTCATACTTCTGTTTAATAAGTTTTCTGTTTGACGTTTAGTCAGCTGTGTGAAAACCAAGGAGGAACCCACCCGGGGGATTAATAAAGTTTTATTTTATCTAATCTAATAACTTTAATCTCAGCCAAACCGATTTACTCACGAACAAACAAAACACTGAAAAAAGCCCAACAATAACATTTTTAGGTTGTCTAAGTGACTTATATATTACGTTTAACCCGAGCAGCGAAACTCCGCGGTGATCTGAAAATGATGTGCCGGGAGTTGTGCCGTTCTCGGCCGCATCAGTAACCCTCGAGCTCCCGGCTAGCTGTCGAGCTGGTGGGTAGCAGACGCCTCTGAAAACGTCGAAGCACTTTTGCAAATATGGGATATCTTGATAAACCGAGCAGATATTTGATGTTTACACAGCTACTTTCTCGCCTGAAAATATGTTAAAAGTTTATTTTGTGACCCAGAAAGATTAGTATGAGTAATTTTAAAACTTAGTAGCGGCCGCCATTGCTGGAAACTGGAGTTTGGCTGGGCCGCGCTATGACTTCTGGGATATGGTGGGCCACGAAGGACACACCCGACCCATCCTTCAAATTCGGGGAAAAGGAGGACGCATTTGTCGGCTACATTCGGAGGAGTCTACGAATTTGGACAGCCTTCGGCGCGTCGCTGTGACGTAATCGGTCTACAAATGCGGCCTCAGGAGGATGCAGCCCATGAATTTGGACATGTCCAGAGTATAATCGCAGCCTTTGCGGTTAGAAAATTGCACTTGATCATGTCGCGATATTATCGCAAATGCGATATATCGTTCAGCCCTAGTTTATATTCAACCAAAGACAAATGTAAAGTCTTCGTGCTTCTACAAATTAAGGAATGATTCAACACTAACTTTGACTTCAATGCATGTTTATTTACATTTTTGAACATCGTCATTGTTTAATAGCTTTTAGTTGCTTTTTCTTTCCTTTGACTAGATGGTAAATTTGTTAATATTTCAAGCTGATTAGGAGACTTATTGCATTTCAAATGCATGTCCAAAGGCTGCTAGACAATTATGAAGCGTAGACTATAATAGACATGCTTACCATCTGACAGCACTGTGGGTGTCTCGGGGCAGAGAACCACACAGCACTGTTACAACTGTCTTTCGCAAGGCCGACTTTCAGAAACTCTTTGTGTAAGTAACAAAGTCTGTTCTGTAGTCGTGTGCCCCTTTGACTCACATTCAGGCATCAACTGGTCTTTCTGCAAACTGGACCCACACAACCTCACGCTGACCTCAATGACAGAGCTGCTAGTCCACATTCACACTCCTGGACAGTGAAAAAAACTTGTAGCAGCAGCTTGGGTCTTCATGGTTCCCAGAGAATTACAAACTAAAGAAAAGGATCCAGACAAAAATCAAATCAAACCGTACAGATGGAAGAGTCCACACCCACGCTTAGTATGACTAACAAAAAACTTATATCTGCCAGTTAAACGTGCCGTTCAGATCACAGTCTAAATACAAGTAGTACTACCAATCCACAATAGCAAGTTATAGAGATTTAATCATCCAAAATGTAAATATTTAAATAAGGTTTAATTCTCCCTAGCCTCAGGATAAAGCAAAATTAATTAAAGCATCCTCCATTTGATTGAAATAATTCCAATTTGCATAAACTGAGACTGAAGCCCAAAATACTTGTCACACATGATAAAATAGAAATTAATTAACAGACATCTATTATTTTATACGTATGGCATTTAAATATGGCATTGAGCTTAGTACCTTAATATTGAATATATATAAATATATAATTTGTGTAAAAAAAAATACACTTTCAGCAGGTTTTTATTCAGATTACATGAAATCACAGGTACCAGAATAAAACCTTAAAACACATCAATTAAAAGGAGGAGGCAGAGGCCAGCCCAAGATACATGAGCAAAGGTGCTAGTTATGGGGGTCACACATGCACACTTATATGTGGAACCAGTTATATACGATCGGAGACTTTAATTATCTTCAGACGTTACATCCATTTAAGAGCTCTGCACTGCTCCTCCCAGGTTCTAGCCAAATCCCCCTTTGGGTGATCACAGTACTGGTTTCTAAAATCTTTAGACGTAGTGAGTGCAGAATGTGGTTTAGGTTGTCTCCAGTTCCTGCCATACAGTTACTTCCTTTGCTTTTGGGTACTTGATTGGCTGACTCTATCAGGTCCTAATGATAAAATGACTAAAATCAAAATGTTGGACTTCCTGTTATGTTACTATTTTTCCCCATAGCGGACATGTTTAGGTCCTCACAAAGGTCAAACATTTCCCTGACTAATATTAAACCGGCCGGATACAATGAGGTGCTTGCACTTTTAGGTGCAATGGAGAATACTCACTATTGCATGTCTTGCTGATCTATATCGTGTTGAAGCACCAACTAAAATTTCACCTACATGGGATGATGATTACCCAATTGCCAGTATTGGTAGCCGGGAATCGGTCCGCCTGACTCACATTGCACCCGACCCCTTCGGTGCCTCCTGCAGGTGGTGGGTCTGCAGGAAGATGGGCCTATGTCCCTTTTTCGGGCACAGCCCACCAGACGCTTGCCCTCGGGCACCCTCTCCGGGCCTGGCTCCAGGGCTGTGCCCCGGTAACCCTATTCCGGGCAGGGTGAACTGTTCCCTCGATGGTCTTTTCATAGGGGTCTTCTGAATTACTCTTTGTCTGGTCCCTCATCCATGGGAGACCCTACCAGGGGGCAAAAGCCCCCAGACAACATAGCTCCTGGGATCCCTGGGACACACAAACCCCTCCACCACGATAAGGTAGCGATTCGCGGAGGGGGAGCGGGAGATCGACAGACGGATTGGTGCAGCGGCTGCAGTGACAGCACCGGTCCGTCGTGGTGAAGAGGGAGCTGAGTGTAAAAGCAAAGCTCTCAATTTACCAGTCGATCTACGTCCCTACCCTCACCTATGGTCACGAGCTGTGGGTAGTGACTGAAAGAATGAGATCGCGGATACAAGCGGCAGAAATGAGCTTCCTCCGAAGGGTGGCTGGCCCCTCCCTATTTGATGTCTTCAGTTTGCATCTACAATGTAGGAAGGGTAGTAAAAATAAAGAAAAAGCATTAAATGAGTAGGTGTGTCCAAACTTTTTACCTGTAGTGTATAACCTAGAAGATACAGATCAAATTACAAAGTACTGTTAGTTATAGTAGGGCTGTCTTGGTCGACACGCCTCTACAATGTTCCATGGAGATCAGGGGTGGTAGCTCTGGATCGGCAGACCTGGTGGTGGTTGTGGTTTCCATCTTCAAAGAAGGGGATCGAACGGTGTGTTCCCACTACTGGGGAATCACACTCCTCAGCCTCCCTGGGAAAGTCTATGCCAGGGTGCTGGAAAGGAGAGTCTGTCCGTTAGTCGAACCTCGGATACAGGAGGAACAATGCGGTTTTCGTCCTGGTCGTGGAACACTGGACCAGCTCTTTACCCTCTCAAGGATACTTGAGGGTGCATGGGAGTTTGCCCAACCAGTCTACGTGTGTTTCATGGACTTGGAGAAGGCATTCGACCGTGTCCCTCAGACTGTCCTGTTGGAGGTACTCTGAGAATATGGGGAGTCTGGCCCATTGCTACGGGCCATTCGATCCTTATACAACCGTTGCGAGAGCTTGGTCCAACATAAGTCGGACAATAAGTCGGACTCGTTCCTAGTGGGTGATGGGCTCCGCCAGGGCTGCCCTTTGTCACCGATTCTGTTCATAATTTTTGTGGACAGAATTTCTAGGTGCAGCCAAGTGGTGGAAGGCTTCACTTGATTGGTCTCAGAATCTCATCTCTGCTTTTCACGGATGATGTGGTTCTGTTGGCTTCATTGAGTGATGGCCTCCAGCTCGCAGTGGAATGGTTTGCAGCCGAGTGTGAAGCAGTGGGAATCAGATGAGGCACGCATCCAGTTCAGCCATCCGGGAGGGACTCAGAGTAGAGCCGCTGCTCCTCCACATCGAAAGGAGCCAGCTGAGGTGGTTCGGGCATCTGACAAGGACGCCCCCTGGGCGCCTCCTGAGCGAGGTGTTCCACCGGGAGGAGGCCCCGGGGCAGACCCAGGACACGCTGGAGAGATTATATCTCTCGGCTGGCCTGGGAACGCCTTGGTGTTCCCCCAGATAAGCTGGAGGAGGTGGCTGGGGAGAGGGAGGTCTGGGCTTCTCTGCTTGGGCTGCTGCCCCCGCGACCCTGCCTCGGATAAGCGGAAGAAAATGGACAGATGGATGGATGGATGGATGGGATGATGATTATAATCTACTGCATATTTTCTGTTGTCACTAGGTGGCGCCACAATAGTGACCAATATTAGACGTCTGACAGTTTGGACTCAAGCATGCCCAGTTTTTGACAGACTTGACAATTGAGAAACCAGTTTCTGTCACCACTATGTGGTGCTGTGACTATTGTTAAAAGCTAACATAGTACTGGGTTCAGGGATGGACCCATATGACAGGTTTGGTCCAGATGGATGATGTATGTGAAACTGAGCAAATATAGTTCAAAAAGTTCAAAAAAAGCATCCTGTAGTCTCAGTACGTGAAACCTGTAAAATATGAACATTTTCTCTGTTACTGAAGCATGTGCACACACGGTCATGACTTTAGAACGTTGATTCATTCCATAAAATAATAATAATCCACGGAGCAGACACAATAACGCCTCTGCACTTTGTGCTGAAGACCTAAAACTGAATGAAGCAGACAGAATAGGGGTTTCGCACTAAATGGATCAGATACAATAGGATACAATAGGGCTCTTGCAATTTCAGTGCTCGGGCACCAACTATTAGACTACCACAGGTAGGGATGGGAGTCGAGAGCAAATTCTTGTAGGAAACCGGTCCCTAGAAGTCCAGTTCCTTGGAATTGTTAGTCTGCCTTATCAATGATTCCCCTTATCAGTTCGTGCACTCCTTCTACAATCAGCTAATATCAGTTCGTGTGTCAGACGAGGAAAACAGAGGCGCAGTCTACAGAGTGCATATAGAAATATAGTTTTATTGCACCAAAGGACGACAGCATGATGGTAAAGTGGAAAACTGCATCCAGGACATAAACAACCGCATTATGTTGCTAACACAACTTTGGTTCTTTGCAAGCTTCTGCACAGACAGCATGCTAATGCTAAGCTAGCCAAGAGCCCAGAGTGAAAGCTAAGTGAATGCCGACCCCAGCAGCCAGACCCTGAACTTCAACAGGTAACAAGCTGATGAGCAGTTAGGCTGCAAACTCCCGTTCTACCTGTTCATGTTTCTAAAGCAGAAAGACTCTCATGCAATTAATTTGCATCAATGTAATTTCTTTATTACTGCTTAGCAATCATTGTACTCTGAAAACGGAGCCAATGAGAATCAATAAGGAATCAAATCGATAAGTGATATCGATAATGGATTCGGAAGCGCTAAATTCCTATCAATTCCTATCCCTAAACTCCAGGGCTGGAGGTCTCAAAACAGTAAGTAGAGTAGGTCTTGGAAATGAAAAACATGCATATAGTTAACAATATTATTTCTCAATGATAACTGTAACTATACCAATGTTTAAAAATGGCCTGATGGACAATGTCCTCCATGTTACCTTTTCGGTGACACTCTGCGTGTTGATCTGCTTTCTCAGCTCCAGGCTCAGCTGCCTGAAGCGTGCTGACTTTTGCTCCGCCCCTTCGCTACACACAGAATTGCGATACGCCTGGATCACGGGTCGCTGCTTCTCAGGTACCAGCAGAATCTTGCTCAGCTCAGAGGACCTGTCCCCACAGGTGAGGTCCTCAAGTGTGGATGCAGTTAAGAGGCTGTCCTGTGAACAACAGAAACACTTTACATGACCAAAGGTCCTGATACGTTAGTCAGTAAAGTCTTCATAAGGACTTTCAGGCTCTGTGTGACACACACACACACACACACACACACACACACACACACACACACACACACACACACACACACACACACAGAAGGCAAGTATTAATATTTATATATGTATTGAAAATATGGATCTGTTTATTGTTAGTATATGTGGGCCAAATGTTGATGACCCCTCCTTTTTTCCTACCTTCTTCTCTTCATTTTCACCTTCACTCTGACAGCAAGAGTCAGAGGAACTGACAGTCTACACTCAAACAACACACATGTGATTTTGGTCTTTGCGATGTGGCGTTCACATCCCTCTCAGAGGCAAGAAAAAGGTCACACACTGGACTTGGTGCTTTCCCGCGGGCTGGATGTGTGCATCACGGAAATATCTGAGTTGTGCATCTCTGATCGTCTTCCTGTGTTGTTCACTCTAACGCTGCGCTGCTCGGTAGATAAGCCGTGCGCCCCAGCGCACAAAAAGCGAGCGCTTAATGCTCTAACAGCGCCGCTTTTTCTGCTGCCTTTAGGGACTCTGGAATAATGAACTCCACCTGTAAAAGTGTTGAGGACCTTTCGGACATTCTTCATTCTACCTGCACTGATATTTTGGACTCGATTGCTCCGTTTAGGACTGTGTGCACTAAGCAATTATCAGAGCCGTGGTTGAATGAACATACGCGCTCCCTTAGACGTGACTATAGACGTGCCGAAAGATGGAAAAAGGACAGATTGCACGTTTCTCTATAGATTTTCTCGTCTTTCTGCTCACCAAGAAGCTGTAAAAACTGCAAAGACACAGTTTGTCTCAAACTTGGTGTCAGTAAACAGTCACAGGCCTCAGGTACTTTCTAATGTCCTTAATCGTTTTCTTAGTTCACGTGATAATGCTGGAGTCATTTCTTCACCAAGTATTTGTGATGATTTTTTAGCATTTTTTAACAACAAGGTTCTATCCATCAGGGCTGTTGTCTCGTCGTCTGCTGCCTCAGATCCGAGTCTTTCTCCTGTGTGCTCAGCTGTCTTTGATCCCGTCTCCCTTAATGACTTGACTGCGGTAGTTAGTAACCTAAGATCATCACACTGCCCCTCTGACTGTCTCCCCCCAAGCTTGCTTAAAAGCACTTTTAATACTGTCGGGCCTTTTATCCTGAGATTAATTAATACGTCCCTTGCTACAGGCTGTGTCCCATCATGCTTTAAGAGATTTAAAGGGATCTGCCCTAAAGTGGTTTCGGTTCCACTTGTCAGGAAGGTCTTTTTATGTCAATATGGGCCCCCATAAATCCAAAATAGCCCCTCTTAAATACGGTGTACCTCAAGGCTCTATTTTGGGCCCTGCCCTGTTCGCCCTCTATTTGTTGCCATTGGGCTCCATCTTCTCACGGTACAGCATTTCATTTCATTAAATTTCTAAAGCTAAATGAAAATAAAACTGAAGTTGTCATTTTTGATAGCTCTCTGGGCCCCTTTTCCTCCTACTGTAAAACACATGTAAAAAACCTCGGCGTCTACCTTGATGGTTCTTTTAAATTGAATAAGCAGGTGACTGCAGCAGTTCAGTCCTGCTTCTTTCAGTTAAGACAGCTGGCCAAGGTAAAGCCAGACCTCCCGGCTAACGTCTTTCAATGTGTTATTCACATTTTCCTTACTTGCAGGTTGGACTATTGCAATTCATTGTATTTTGGTCTAGACCAGGCCTCCATCCATCGTCTTCAGATCCAGCTGCTCGCCTGCTAACTGGTACCAAACGGAGAGAGCATATAACTCCAGTTTTAGCTTCTCTACACTGGCTTCCTGTCTCCTACAGGATCCAATTTAAACTTTCACTTGTTTGTTTTTACGTGTCTGAGCTCCTCTCTGTTTATGCTCCAGGAAAAACCATCATGTCTAGCTCAAGATTAATGCTTTCCATGCCACGGACTAGTCTCAATCTCGTGGTGATGGAGCCTTCTCTGTGGCAGGTCCCAGACTTTGGAATAGTCTCCCCATAAATATTAGATCTGCACAAACACTTGACCAAATTTAAATCACTAGTAAAGACACATTTGTATGCCCTGGCTTTTAACACACTATGACCCAAGCATTCTGGTCTTATTTTAATATTCTTAGTTATTGTTTTAATTATTTTATTGTCCTATCATTGTATGATATTGTTATTATTGTTTTACATTGTCTCTTTTAATGGCATTTTATATTATTAAGCACTTTGTGCAGCATTGTTTGTCTGGAAATGTGCTATACAAATAAATTTGACCTTGACCTCTCTCAGGGTCATCCAGTACACCACTCACACTTTTACTTTACTACTTTTTAGTTAGCAGCTCCATGATGAGGCTATTATAGGCACTCAGATTTATCCTGGAACTATCAGTGATCATGCACCGGTCTCTCTCTCAGAATAGAAAACTATTCTGAAGAAGTACAAAAATCTCCTCCTAGATCACATAAGTTTGCAGAGAATATCTGCCTCCTCAAAATACCAACTGGATGATGTTTATCTGGACCACTGAGCAATTCCATTAGTACACGTGGTCGGCTAAGGTTCTGTCTCCCTGTCGCCTTGCCGGTGGATGAAGGTGGTCTCTGGGACTGTCTGTGGCGGCTTCCTGGGGCCTGGAGAGCTGCAGCTGCTGTTTTAGGGTGTCTGTGTGTCCGCCTTGGTTGGTGGGGGACTGGGGTAGATGCTAATACAGCTGATAAATTTGGGGGAACAGAAGAATCATAAGCTGGAGAAGTGATATGAGATGGTAGCAATTGGTTTGTCCCGAGCCAATTCAAATACACTTTTTTGCTTACATGTGACCACTACTCATGCTAGGGAATTCATCTAGGTCGGAGTTTTCTCCAGGACACAGGTCAGACTGACTACTTTTTCGTTTGTACAGTCTGATACCTTCTCCAAGTCCACAAAATACGTCGTCTGGTTGGATAGACCCCCATGCACCCTCAAATATCCCCGCGAGGGTAAAGAGCTGGTCCGGTGTTCCACGACCGGACGAAAACCGCATTGTTCCTCCTGTATCTGAAGTTTGACAAACTGATGGATTATCCTTTCAAGAACCCTGGGAGGCTGAGGTGCTATAGTGGGAGAACACCCTCCAGTCTCCCTGTTTAATGATAGGAACCACCACCCTGGTTTGCCAATCTAGAGGTACTGCCTCTGGATTACCAAGTAATATTGTAGAGGCGTGTCAACCCGCACAGCCCTTCAACACCCAGAGCCTTCAGGAACTCAGGATACACCTCATCGACCCCAGGGGCTCTGCCTCCAAGTTGTTGTTTAACTGTCGCAGTCTGCTTCCTCTATGAAGGACGTGCCAGAGGGATTAGGGAGGTCCTCAAAGTTTTCCTTCCACAGTGTGACAATATGTTAAAAGCACCAAACACAGTGTTGATAAAGCACTGCTTCCCCCTCCTGAGATACCTGACAATTTGCCAAAATTGCCTTGAGGCAGTCTGAAAGTCTCGTCAAACTCCTCCCACCCCCGAGCTTTTTCTTCAGCCACTGCCAGAGCCACGTTCCACTTGGCCTGCCGGTACCTCCTGGCTGCCTCCAGCCCCACAGGTTAACCAAGCCCGATAGGACTCTTTCTTCAGCCTGGTGGCTCCTTTCACCTCCAGTGTCTACCATCTAGCTCGGGAGTTACCATAATGACAGGCACCAGATACCTTGCAGCTGCAGCTCAGTGCAGCAGCCTCAGCAATGGAGGTGCTGAATATGGTCCATTCGGACTCAGTGTCCCCTGTCTCTCTCAGAACGCTGTTGTTGCTGTTCCGGAGGTGCAAGTTGAAGATCTTGTGGACCGAGGCCTCTGCTTGGTGTTTCCAGAGCACCGTCACTATACGTTCAGTTGCGCCAGGTCTGTCAAGCATCCTTCAGAGAACTTCTGGAGACTGCACAGAGACCTGCCATCTTTAGAAGTTTTCTGATGACTCTGGGATGGCTGGATGCATCACTGAGGTTGATAAGATGGAGTCCCGGGCTGTGGTTGACTCCTTTGTCACGTGGTGCGAGTAGAAAGACTAAAGAATTGACTGTGGACTTTAGGAAGACCAGGAAACCTTGAACCCTGTTACAATCCAGGGAGTTGATGTGGAGATTGTGGAGGACTATAAATACATTGGAGTGCACATAGATAATAAACTGGACGGGGTTTAGAACACCACTGCACTTTACAGGACGGGCCGGAGTCGTGTCTATTTTCTGAGGCAGCTGAAGTGTTTAAAACATCATCTTTGTGACCATCTTTGCCATCCTCTATGCTGTTACATGCTGGGGCAGCAGCTCTGTAGCTAACCACCATGTAACACATTTTTTTGTATACTTTATTAATCCCCTGTAGGGAAATTATGCTCTGCATTTAACCCATTCACTCAGTGAAGCAGCTAGCCCAGCTAGCCCAACCTCAGTAACCCTACTGACTAAACAGCCACTGCTGTTTAGTCTTAATTCATGTTGGAAGTGATAGCAGAGCTGTACGACTAAATTTTTCGAAAATCAGAACATGGTAATTAATCTTAATTTTTGGGGGGAAACGTCCCTCATACCACTAGAGGGAGCTCACGTACCACCAGTGGTATGCGTACCACAGTTTGAGAATGACTGCTCCAGAACATACGGCCTCAGACCTGATGATGCGATTACAAAATTTATCATTGAGCTGCAGCCTAGGATGTCCTGGGGCCATGTGCACGTATGGACACCGTAATGATGGAAGATGGTGTTCGTTATGGACAAACTGTTTGCACAGAAGTCAGATAATACAACACCGCTTGGGTGCAGATAAGGCAGACCATTCCTCCCAGTTACACCCCTCCAGGTCTCACTGTCGTTGCCCACATGAGCCTTGAAGTCTTGAAGCACTTACTTCTAACTGAAGGACTCTGTCTCTAGGTTTTTGTGTGGTGCCCTTGGCCTGTTGAATCCAGCTGTGGGCTCCTCCGCCATCTCCGAAATGTGTACCGACGATAAGGCTGTAAACCTACAGATCACACACAAAACTGTCAGCGAGTCACTGCGGAGTTTCTGGATCACTGTTCTAGTGCTTTCTATTCAGCCACACCGGAGGGTTTTTGAGTATGAAAGGCCCGTTAAACGTCAAGCCAAATTTAAGTACGGACTTTGACTAAGCCACTCAAAAACCTTTTGTTTTTTAACCACTCAGCCGTGGAGTTGTTGGTGTGTTTCCAATCACTCTCGTGCTGCAGAGCCTTTGTGTGCTTGAACGTCAGGAAACAAACTGATGGCCAGAATTGTGTGACTTGATTTTGGCATTGGAAAACAAACTGGTATAGAAGGATAAGATACAACTTAAAAAGCAAACGTTAATAATACAAAAATGTTGTTTTTAAAATACATTTATACATTTATTTATTTTTACTTTTGTGCAAAACAGTTTCTTTTTATGCTCCGTGGAACTCCTCTGGCATGTTTGGGAGGGACTGAGAGGAGGGGCTTCACAGCCAAGTCTTCACAGGTGTAATTTGCACAGATCGTGGACACGACCAGCGATCCATCTTTACTGAACAACTTTGTAATGGACGTTTAATCTCGGGATATTTCTTTGCTCTTTCCAGCTTCAATCCAGCACTTGAAGCTGGGTTGGCTTAAAGACATTTGCTCTAAACTAGCTTATTAATTGCACACACATTTGCAGGAGTATTGTGTGAGCTAACTGGATTCCCTGCAGTGCAGATCCTTCTTAAGAGTTAGAGACCAGTGTATTACTGGAATCCAGTTCCCCTCTGTAGCCACATGCTAATGCCTGACTGAAGGAAGCTGTCCATCCTCTGACTCCCTCTCAGGACACTAACAGAGTTCTTTAAAGTACTAAAGCTAACAATGCAACAATGTACTCATGAACACACCAGCACAACATACTGTCTGAATAGTAGTTGAAATAACTGAGAAGGTGTTTCAGGTGATATGGATGAGTTATCTGGTGGATACAGAAACTGCAGTTTCTCATCAAAGCAGAACACAATGATTACAACAAACATTAAGCAACAGCTGTTCATGCGTTTACTGCACCAATGCCATCCAACCCTTCACTTAATTCAGGATTATATTGTATGATTATTCAAAAGCATCACAAAAACTTTTTGATGAATTTTGAGCATCACCTATCATTTAGTTTACAACTTTATATTTGGATTTATCCTTTTCATTTCTTTAAACTTCAAAAAGTCTTGAAGATTCATGTTTACCTTCCCAGACTTTTACCTACTGTAATTATTTTGTAACTGCCTTCTGGGCATTATGAAGGTTTTGTCCTTTGCACGTTGGCTGCTTTTTAAATTGATTTTGTAATGGGATGGGAAAAATGACCATAGCACCTCGGAAAAAACAAACCCAAAAGAGTCGCGTGACATATTATAAAATAACAGCAATTTTCCTGAGCTGAGATGAATTGAATAAACCAAACAGAGTGAAGACTTTCTGTTAGTAATGGTAAATCACCTCTGCGAGGCTCACTGGAGTGTTGAGCAGAAGGTTGGCTATGGAGTCAGACAAGGAAAGGTTCTTGATCAGGAACTGTTGGAAAACGGATTCATTCTTCAACACGCTGGCCAGAGTGAAGCCTGCACCCAAAACACATGAAATCATGTCAACGCTTTCATGTCATTCAGTAAAACAAGAGTTTTGAAAGTAACATGTATATATGTATGATGTATGATCGAGACGTTCTACTACTGCACTCAGAGGAAACGAGTTTCTTCTTCTCGAGCGCCATCATTCTGCTCATGGCTCTCCTGCTACATAAGATTAGATTCCCAACTGTGCGTATGTTGGTTTGAAATTTCACTGTGGAGCTAAACTGAGTTCATCTTCATTTTGAGGGTCATCACTGGAAGAAGAAAACACACTGCGGCTTGTCCCAATGCAGGATCTTGCACCGACTCGCTAACACTTTGTCCTTGAAATTCAAAACACAAGAACTGTTCCAAAATGGTGAAGCACAGACTTCCACAAAGCAACAGTCAAACTGGATTTAGTACAGCTGGAAGTCACTGTGACGCTGCTATTGATCAACTATGTTGCTGCCATCCCATGATCAATATCTCAGTCTTTCCTTTTATTTATATTTTTGGTCTCAGTGGAACTACCATCCCCACCCTAAATGACCATAGCCCCTCCACCCTTTTTATTTATATCATATAACTGCTTGTGTACAGCCCCACAATGTGTCTGTTTCAATGTTTCTATATAGTTTACTCACATATATGTATACATATATTCCTCGTTGTATATTGTTTTCTTTACTTTGCACCTTTGCGGTCCAGCTATCCAATTTCGCTGTACAAGAATCTGCACAATGACAACAACAGCTCTAAAGTCACACCTTGGCTGTTGTTAAAGTTGTGGTCATGTGGTAATGGGGTGGAGCTGAGGCTCTCCAGGTGCTGCTGCAGGGTCTCCAGCTCTTGACCTAAACCAGGTCTATCAGATGTGAAGAGCTGATTCTGTTCAACCACTTCACTTATCCGCTCCAGCAGCTGGGTCACACTGAAACAGATTCAGACATGAAACATTCTCACACCTCAAAAGAAGAAGAACACAGTCTCTCTACAGGCTGCAGCTAATGACGGGTTCTGTAATATGTTGACTTTTTAGTGCCTGCACATAAAAACAGTGTTGTACATGTTGCCTCAGCAGAAAATATGCTACGTTTATGATCTTTCAAATCTAAAATAACTATTAACATAAATAAAAATTTATAATGTTGTAACATTCTAGCAACATTGATCACAAAAGTGAGCGTTCAATTCAAGCCTCTTCAGCTGCAGCAAGGCCTAGTTTCAGTGCTGGGAAACGTGAGGGGCTTGGGGGGGTCAGAGGCCTTTGCACTGGAACCATCATATGTAGAAGAACTGACCTTAGAGTGCGCTCGAGAAGCAGTGAACGTATTTCTCACAAGTCAGCCAAAACACAAATTAACAAGAGACTGTGGAAGAGCCCTACTCACGTGGAGTTCTTATATTGCAGGAAACCAAATTCATCTCTCTGTCCATCTGGGCAGAGCGACTGCATGATGGGAATGATGCCAGCCGAGGTGAGTGGCGCAGCGCTGTAAAAGGCTGGACATGAGGGGGGGAAATGGGACAGGTGCCACAGAAGGAGAAAAAGACACAGCCACAGACAGAGTGAGAGGGACGAGGGAAACAGAGGAAGTAAATATGAAGGGTTGGTAAAGGAAATCAGACACCAAACAGGACAATGAGTATGAAAAAGGAGAAGGAGAGATTGTGTTAGAGTCAGAAAGGAGGAAAGCTGTCAGGCAGCACAGCAGTTAATGGCCGAAGAGGCTCCCACATGTCAATGCTGAATATGAAGCCTTTCATCATGTTGTCATGGTCTGTGATATTTTCCCACTTCTGTCCATAAATGCTAGCTGGACCATCTCACAGCCGGTGATAAAAGAAAATTTGGTTCCTGCTAATTGCTCCAGGTTTCCATGGTTACTCTGCTCCTGAAGCTTGCCTGTGGGTGTGGATTCATCCTACCCACAGAAACACTTCCCACTGTCCTCCTGCTCACTCTCATATCTGTATTGTCCAGCTATGCCATTCTTACACTTTCTCTTTCTTACCACATGTTTATAACCACTCTGCATGTCTTTTATCCTGTTGTCACCCCAACCGGTCGCGGTCGGCCGCCCCTCCCTGAGCCTGGTTCTGTCTGAGGTTTCTTCCTGTTAAAAGGGAGTTTTTCCTCTTTTTTCCTTCCCCAAAATGTGCTAGCTCATAGGGGTGGGGATTCTTCTGGTTGTTGGGGTTTCTCTCTATTATCGGAAGGTCTTTACCTGGAAATATAAAGCACCTTGAGGTGACTGTTGTTGCAATTTGGTGCTATATAAATAACAGTGAATTATATTGAATTGAACTTCTCTCTTTAACGGTTGCCTTCGGCTGTCGTAGTCTCTGGATTGCATACTCTTACACCTGCTGCCCTCATAAAGAAAGGTGTCTATTGCCAGCTTCTAGCCTTCGTTGTTTTACCCTGGTGTCACTGCAGGTCTAAAGCTGAATGTTTCATTTGTATTGTATTTAAAAGTTTACGTTTAGGGAAATCCCCTGAAACACTATGCTTTATAGCCACAAAAAGTCAAAAAGAAAAATGTAAACTAAGTCACTTCACAGAATATCATGGTGGGTTGAAGACAAACCCACAGTGAAATATGGTTTCATTTGTAACAAACTGAGTCTGACCAAGAACAAGCATCGTTCAATGTCTTGCTCCACCCCTTTATCCTTTTCCTTGTGTGTGCCCAAATACACTCTGCAGCATTAAAATAAACTACCGGACTGATTATAGTAAAAACTATCATCATCATATTATGATTGTTTTGGCTAAAAATAGTTTTTCCAGAATAGTTTTATTAACCTGACCCACTAAACATCGGACGTAAGATAGATAAACAAACACGATTTATTCTGTGTTACTCAAATTATTCACAACATGGGGGGTTTTTGTTTTGTTTGTTATTTTAAGTTTTCCAGTTTTTCCTTAACTGGTTTATTTATTTTAATTATTCAACTTATTTGTTTGTAATTAGGTTAAAACGACCATTTATTTAAAAAATGTGAAATATTAAAAACATTGAAATCCATCCGAAAAGGTTGATTCTGTTCATCTGGACGTCTTCAGAGGGAGAAATGTTTCATCATCATCCAGGTGACTTCTTCAGGCTCAGCTGACTGCAGGTTTCTCATAAACAGTACATTTGCTTACTGTTTCAGGACAGTGCCCTCTACCTGTGGAAACATGGGACTACAGAGCCTATACAGGTGGAAGCTTTATAAAAACTCCATCTAATTTAAGTCTAAGTTTGACATTGAAACAATGTCCACAGCCACCAGATTTGGACTATAAAAAGCCCGTCCACAGAGGTCCTACTGACATCAACACTAGAAGTGTAATAGATGTATAAAAAACGACGTCACCTGGAGCTACAAAACAACCTCGTCACTAAAATCGTATGTCCAAAATGACATAAAAGATGTCCCTTTGACGCAGTGGGAACATTTTAACTACACAAAAAGCTGACTTTTACAGATGTTCACTTTTCAAATGAAAAATCAATGAAACAAAAGGTGGAGAAACTATGGAGTCCCCCTTAAACTCATGACTGCATTTAACTGCCAGTCCACAGGTTGTGTGGAGATCACAGGGTCAATACGAGATCCAGGCAACAGCAAAGATTGTCTTTACATGTCACAGGTCACCAAGTATATATAGAATCATTTATTCAGTGACGAGTCCACAGTGAATAATGCCATCGTGCATTTCTATAATGGAAGTGTGAAAATATAAGTAAAATGTGCCCTACAGAGTAGTTCAGTTCATTCTTCAGCTCACTGACATCTGTCCTCTCTGATCAGGTCACAGGCTGGTAGATTTACTGAGGGAGTGTTAGGTGCACAGCATGGTGTAGGAAACAGAATTAGCATGCACTAAACAGCAGCTCATTAAGTTTTCATAGCCTGGTCAGAAACACTGAACATGGTGAAAAGATTCAACAGTAATTACAGAAATATTTGTTAGCGCTGTCGTGGATTAGATTACTTCTTGTAATTCCATTGGATAACAATACAGATGTGCTTCTCTGTGTCCGCCAACCAGCAGTGTGCATCACAGTGCTGGTTCTGAGGTGACCTGAGCGGAGCACACTCACAGGAGCCAGAGGAGCTTTTTTACCTGAGTGCACGCACTGAATTACAACCCAGATAATTCAGGAGCTCATGAGATAAAAAGTAAGATGACTCCTGACTGGGCAACAATACTGTTTACCATCTAATGTCTTGAGTAGCCTGTAAATGTGTCCAATGTACAGATTCAGAGGGAATATGAAACTGGCTTTTTCAATCTACATCCTTTGGTTTTGTGAGTAGTGTGCCCAACTGCAACCACAACTATATACACCAGTGTGTGTGTACACCTGATCATTTGTTTCCTTTATGAGACATGATTATACATCACTACATTTAAGATGCATCAAACTTGGCTGCCTGTTCAGTCTTTTTCTCTGTGGTGCATTTAAAATGCTCCATTTATAGTTAAACCATGAATTTGTTTCTTGACTTTGTATCAAAAATCAACCTTAAGAGATAACAGAAGGGACAGTTTAAGATGATCACTCAAACAAATCTGACAGCAATCTAAATCAAAGTGAAAGAAATCTCCAACAGCCAAAGAATCAATCCGGGTCCCGGGAAGAGCTCGGCCTTCCAATATACAGAGTGTATGTTATATAATCTGTTAGCATAAAACAAATGCACAATGACACTTACACACTGGTCCATCCAAAATGTTGAGAACATGCATCATGCAGAAGAAAGAAAGGAAGACAGAAAAAAGAAAGAAAGAAATGTAAAATAAAAGAATAAAAGACAAAGAAATCAAATAAACTGGGTGCTCTGATGGCTACAGGGAACAGTTACACATGAAAAACCAGCTAACAGCTGAGCAGACACATCACTAGCAGATGAACTACGAACACAAAAACAGGAAATGTTGCAAAAGTTGATCTCATACTTTTGGTGGATCGAGTGGGAGGACAGTATAAAGGGTCCATATAAGACTAAATTAGCTGCTGGTATGATGCTGCAGGTATTACTGTCGGCTGGTCTGCAGCTTCCTTTCCAACGTTTTTTATTTAGTAAAAGCAGTTTGATGTTGCATGTTTTACCTTTGAAGGCAGTGAGGAGCAGCAGCTGCTGCCTCACCACGAAGCAGGAGCTGAATAATGATATCAAGTTTACTTAAGTTCCTCCTGGTAATAGTACTGACCAAAAATGAGGAGTATTAAGGCAGTGCACATAACTCCACCCCCTTTATGGTAAACTTAAGCCATAAATAGAAACACATTTATTCTAGTCAGTATTGGCCACTTCACTGGCAACCCTCTGCATTCACCGCACTGGCATACTTTATTCTAAGGCTGCAATGATTCATCGAGTAATTAGAGTAACTCAATTATACAAAATCCTCAGTGCTGTGTTTCATGCACGACCGTGTTCAGTCATCATCGTGTAAAAACAAGTTTCGCCCACATAAAAAAATATGTATAATATATATTAGGGATGCACCGATACTGGTATCGGGGCCGATACTGTAAAATGTGTGTGCACTCATACTTGTAAAAGTTAACCGATACCATGAACCGATACTAACTTATTTCATTAATCAGAGGGTGGCATGTCATTTTTGTTGTAATTTTTTAGATTGGCCACTAGGGGAACATCCCGCGCTAAACAGGCACAGGGTTAGATGAGTCAGACTGGCAGCTCCAGATAAAAAAAGAGAAACTGGAGGCTGCTGTAGCTAGGCTAAACAAAATGTCAGCAGTGTGGACCGGAACAGCCAACTTTAACTCAGGTTTTGGAAAAGCGATGAAAAATGTCAAGAGAAAATCCACGGGCAGTTAAAACAACAGAGGCTCTGACTCATTTTATCGCTCTGGATGACCAGCCAATGCCGGCCGTGGAAAACATAGGATTCTTCTCAGCACACTCGAGCTGCGATATGAAATTCCCAGCCGCCCACACATCAGGGAGATAATGGTGCCAAAACTCTCTAAAGAGGTAAAGACAAGCAGTGTGTGCGCGATGTCAGTCCTTGATTTAACGGCACAGTGGACTGATGATCCACAGGCAGATGGGGAGTTCGTTCGTCAATGCCAAATACTTTCGTTATTTTGTTTGTTTGTTTACAATATGGACACTCTGCAATAATTTAAAAGTTTATTTTATTCTCAAACCTAATTTGTATTTATTTTATTCCAAACAGAAGTGTTTATTTATTATTCCGAAAGCTCGAGACAGTGCCAATAGTTCAGTGATATTTTGTTAAATTACAATGTGGAGACTCTGCAATAATTTAACAGAAGTGCTTATTTTTCACTTGAAATTTTTTTGTGGTCTTTTTTATTAAGATATTATTTATTATCGGCAGAGAATAAAATAAAACCTCTCTTCCAATTCATTGCATTTGTCTGTGTGTGTGGTAGAAGTATCGGTTTTTGTACTCTGTATCGGCAAGTACTCAGATCCAAGTATCGGTTTGAAAAAATTGGTATCGTTGCATCCCTAATATATATGTATATATATATATATATACGGAGTGAATTGTAAAATCAGTCCTTTATGACCAGTTTCTAATTTGGAAACCAATAAGCAGTTCATTTTGAAATAGCTGTTTTTTTCTCTTTTAAATATTTATTTTATGTTCATTAATAAAACAAAAACATTTCTTATCCAATTACTCGATTAACCAATGAAATAACCGACAGGAAGCTTGAAAGATTTGCTTTGTCTGGTAGACACCTGCACTTTTTGTTCACACAGTTATTATGCTGGTCTAGTCATTTTTATGTATCTTTAGGTTAACATTTTTTGATTATTATAATTGATAATATATATAAAAATATTCTCTAAACATGCTGAACTTGAATATGAAATGTTTATGTAGCTTCGACAAACTAGATTAACCTAAATCATGGAGACACTAAGAATACCTGTGCTGCAATCACTGCTGTAAACAGCAGGATGCAGTACGAGTGCTGAAATGTTGTTGATTCTGAGGATAGATACAGTAGACGTTTAATCCTGGGTATTAGCAACTTCAGTCAAATGTATTGCTTCCACCCCCCATGTCTACTGGTAATACAATTTTCCCACTGCTGTCTTTAGGTTCTCAAACACTCTGCTTACCTTCCTTGACAGGAATTGCTGGCTTCTTCTGCCTCAGACCCAGGAGGATGAAGAAAAGGACGAGCGGGATGAAAATCTCAAAAGCCAGCACCCACTGAATCGGAACAAGAAAGATAATTTACAGGATTATTTTTTCACTCCATTTCAATGAAATCTGGGCTAAACCTAGTCCAGTTTCAGGTCAGTGATCTTGAGTCATGGGTCTTTACCATTACACTCTCCTTGTCAGTTCCCATCACACAGTTCATAGATCATGTTTCACAATAGACTTTACAGAGTTTGCTTACTTTAAGATATCAATCTTTTACATCGGTGAGGGAGTGAGAAAGATGTCCAGCCTGCACAGCTCCTCTTCATTGCAATGCCAAACCCTTTTTATGTTGCCGTTACTCTAAAGCAGGCTGTGCAGTGCAGTTTAGTTTGCTCTGTGGACACGTTACAGATTAAAGACACCATCAGAGACAGGCTGATAGGCCACGTCTGCTGTACAGTCCATTGCAAGATATGTGCCTCACAATCAGAGGAGGAGATGAGATGAAAAGATGCTGACAAAAGTACCATAGTTTAAAACAAAGGTTCACAGTAGATTGCGTGCTTATCACCTCACATTTCTTTACAAATGTGAGATGATCAGGGTGCATTCTGACCACCAGAATAATTCTCAGAAATTACTCCAGAAATTTTCAAGGCAATTTCATCAAGCTCTTTGGCATCTAGGGCAACTTCTTGTCATCTTCTCTTTCAACACTCCTGAATTTAACCTGGACATGGACCCCTTGCAGCTGCAGTGCATTTCATTTAATGAAATCTAAAACAAAGGTGTGTGCTAACAAAGCCAAATGAAGGCCTCGATTCTTTCCAGGAATCATGAATCATCTTGAATCTGACAGCCTCCTCTTTCGTAACACTGTCCACACAGAACTACTGGAACCATGATGTCTTTGTGCTTCTGTCTTGGATGCCCACAGATACACACCCAGCTGCTGCGTGTGCGTTCTGTTTGTGAAGGTTAGTGCAGACAAAGAGGCTCTTTAGACAGAGACAAGAGTCCACTGACACAGGTTACAATAAACAAAAATGTCTCTTCTCACATATCAAGTTCTGTTATAGATAATCCATTTAATCTGGCAGCACTCTCATACATCTCAACTTTGGTACACTTGAAAAAAAAATGCTAGAAATAAGGAGATTTTAATGTGATTTTAAAACTGTATTACTTTTCATTTCTTGGGGAACAAAACAACAGGTTTTTTTCTCAGAGTGTCTGAGTCTACACACACACACACAAACACAGGAAACCCCGTTCAGCTATCTTAGTGAGGACCTTCATTGACATAATGCTTTCCCTTGCCCCTTAACCCAACCTTAACCATTAAATATGAATGGCTACCCCTTACCCTAAACCTAACCATAACCTAATTGTAACCCTGACACTGAAACCACATTTTGAGCTTTAAAAATGCCTTCAAATCTTATTTGTGAGGACCAGGTTGTGTGTCCTCACAAGTGACTGTTGGTTCTAACAAGTATAGTACAGGGTGGGCCATTTATATGGATACACCGTAATAACATGGGAATGATTGGTGATATTAAAGTCCTGTTTGTGGCACATTAGTATATGTGAGGGGGCAAACTCCTCAAGATGGGCGGTGACCATGGTGGCCATTTAGAAGTCGGCCATCTTGGATACAACTTTTGTTTTTTCAATAGGAAGAGGGTCATGTGACACATCAGACTTATTGGTAATGTCACAAGAAAAACAATGGTGTGCTTGGTTTCAACGTAACTTTATTCTTTCATGAGTTATTTACAAGTTTCTCTTTGTTCACAGCCATTGACATGTCGAAGAGGTTAACACGTGAGGAGCGGATCTAAATTGTGCTGATATCTGGTGAACGCAGTAACTGGGTCATTGCAGCAGATTTCAATGCAAGACACCCTACGAGACCACCCGTCTCCCATGCTACAGTTAGCAAACTGCTTGCTAAGTTTCGTGAAACTGGTTCAGTGTTGGATTTGCCAAAATGTGGACGCAAGAAAACTGTGACTAATGAAGAAACATCAGTGGCTGTCCTAGCTTCATTCAGCAAGAGCCCACAGCGTAGCACTCGCCGCATGTCACTGGAGAGTGGCATTAGTCAACCATCCCTTCGGCGGATATTAGCTACTCACAAATGGCATCCTTACAAACTCCAGCTGCTGCAGCATCTCAACGAGGATGACCCAGATCGGCCACAGAATTTGCAGAATGGGCAAAACAAAAACTGGAACAGGACCCTCAGTTCACACAGAAGATTTTGTTCAGTGATGAGACAAACTTCTATGTGAATGGTGAAGTTAACAAACAAAACCACCGCTATTGGTCTGACACTGACCCACATTGGATGGATCCCTCCAAGACTGTTGGAACAACAAAAGTGATGGTTTGGTGTGGTATATGGGGGACAACGATAGTGGGTCCATTCTTCATCAATGGAAACCTCAAGGCCACTGGATATTTGAAATTGCTACATGATGATGTGTTTCCCTCTTTATGCGCTGAAGCTGGCACGTTCCCTGAGTGTTTCCAGCAAGATGGTGCACCACCACATTATGGGTGCAGGTCCGAGCATTCCTAGATGAACAGTTTCCTGGAAAGTAGATTGTTCGTCGTGGGCCAGTTGAATGGCCCCCAAGGTCTCCCGATCTGACCCCCTTAGACTTTTATCTTTGGGGTCATCTGAAGGCAATTGTCTATGGTGTGAAGATACGAGATGTGCAGCACCTGAAACTACGGATACTGGATGGCTGTGCTGGCATTTCTCCTGCGGTGTTGCTATCAGTGTGTGAAGAGTGGGAGAAGAGGGTTGCATTGACAATCCAACACAATGGGCAGCACATTGAACACATCTTATAAGTGGTCAGAAACTTGTAAATAACTCATGAAAGAATAAAGTTACGTTGAAACCAAGCACACCATTGTTTTTCTTGTGACATTACCAATAAGTCTGATGTGTCACATGGCCCTCTTCCTATTGAAAAAACAAAAGTTGTATCCAAGATGGCCGACTTCTAAATGGCCACCATGGTCACCGCCCATCTGGAGGAGTTTGCCCCCTCACATATACTAATGTGCCACAAACAGGACTTTAGTATCACCAACCATTCCCATGTTATTACAGTGTACCCATATAAATGGCCCACCCTGTACTATCAGAATCAATGCGGTGCTTTTGGCTGCACAGGAAACAGAGCAGTGTTCGATTCATCCTACAAAAAAAGATGTTGTCATAAAGGTTGCACTTTTAATCCTGTTTGAGCAAGAGGCAGGATAAACCAAAGCATTTAACCCCACACTCTACAGGCCCCTCTTCTATGGAACCATCTCCGAGTTTGGATTCAGGAGACAGACACTATCTCTGCTTTCTGATTAGAGTTAAAACTTTACTTTTTGCTAAAGCATATAGTTAGGGCTGGATCGGGTGATCCTAAATTCTCTCTTAGTTATTTAGCGCAAGACGTTGCTGGGCACATCCCATGATGCATTACTTCGTTTTTACCAACTATGTTTCCAACCAGTGGTGGCAGATGGCTGCCCCTCCCTGAGCCTGGTTCTACCCGGAGGTTTCGTCCTGTTAAAAGGAAGTTTGCCTTTCCGACTGTTGCCACATGCTTGTTCAAAAGGGAAGTGTAAAAGGATTGATTCTAAAATAAGAATCATCTGCTCACGTCTGCCCACCTGTGAATATTACCCTGTTGTCTCATCCCACAGCAAATTAAAACAGGAAACACATAAATTTAAAAATAATCAAATGTACTTTTAACATCTCAATAGGACCGCCACACTAAGAATGAAATAAATAAAAATATCAGATAATACAAATTAAAGTGCTAGTAGTATTCAAACAAAAACATAATAGGAAACTAAAATGGGTTCTGTCCATAAGTTCAAATAAAGCTTTAAATGGAATCAAAAAGATTTTATTTTCCAGTCCTAAGAAACAATTTTCCGAAGCTTACAGATGATTCAGTTCATGACTTCACGATTGCAGTGGACATGCCCTGGAGTGAGGCGTGCTCTTATCTTTGAGGTGATGTTCCCAGCTGCTGATAACATGCTGAAGATGCTCTCTGTCACGACTTCAGCACTTTTAGAGGTGCATGAGCTTATACAGGACAGTCTCATATAAATGCCTGTGCTTACTACTAATATAACAGAACAAACAGAGTTAGACAAAAACTAATTATACTAATGTCTGTATATTATAGTTTCTCAGGTGGAGTAGTGTTCAGTGCCATTTAAACTATTTAATTGAATATTGATAAAGTCCAACCCACAGATTAACAAGTTAGGTGTAAAAGGTTTACTGTAATATTACCTGTAGTGTACTGCAGTTACAAAACAACATTTTTGGTATAAGTATATGATGCGTCGATGAATTTTTATAGTCAACATCATCAATTAATCAGCACTTTTCTACTCTCCCAGAGCACTCAAAGCACTTTAGACAACATGCCTCATTCACAAAGGCACTTTTTTGTATACTTAAGTGCTTTCTATCTAACATTCAAACACATTCATACTCTGATGGATGCATCAGTGAGCAACTTGGGGTTAGTATCTTGCCCTAGAGCAGCGGTCCTCAACCGTTTTTGCACCACGGACCGGTTTATGCCCGACAATATTTTCACGGACCGGCCTTTAAAGTGTTGCGGATAAATACAACAAAATAAAACTAGTACCGGTATTGAAAAAAAGAAGATTTATTCATAAAACACGTGAAAAGACCCAGGAAAACAGAGTTAATGATAAAAACGATAACAAAATAACGCTACAAACCCTGAAAACCATACATTTCACACCCGAGCCTCAACTCTCGCGGCCCAGGTTTCATAAAAGGAAGGCACTCATCAACAAATACACGGAGATTACTTAATTTGATAGACTACTCATACAGTAAAAACCTAGAAACTACAATATTCTCTTTAGATGCAGAAAAAGCATTTGACAGAGTTAACTGGAAATTTCTATTTGCAACTTTACACAAATTTGGTTTTGGATCCTCTTTCATTAACTGGTTAAAAATATTATATAATTCCCCAACAGCTTGTGTCAGAACAAATGACCAGACATCCTCCAGCTTCTGTCTCCTGAGGGGCACCAGGCAGGGATGCCCACTCTCCCCTTCACTGTTTGCAATTTTTATTGAACCACTAGCAGCAGCAATTAGACAGAATTCAGTAATTAAGGGCATAAAATGCAAGAATGTGGAACATAAAATCAGCCTTTATGCGGATGATGTGTTACTCTTTCTCCAAAACTCACAAACCAATATCTCTGGGGTGATTGAATTGATAAACTCTTTTGCAAGAATATCAGATTACTGGTCAAAATCTACAGTCCTTCCGATTAATTGCTCCTTCCATAATTCCTCTTCTACACCACTGCAATCGGGAAATATAAAATATTTAGGTATTAATGTTTCTCCCAAGCTTGCAGATCTGACTAAATTAAACCATATCCTACTTTTAAAGACAGTAGAAGGCGATCTGGCTCGATGGAAATGTCTACCCATATCACTCATGGGAAGGGTTGCCGCTATAAAAATGATGGTCTTACCAAAAATAAATTATTTATTCTCAATGATCCCAACTAAACCGCCACAAGATTGGTTCAGATCTCTAGATTCATGTATGTCCAAATTCCTTTGGAAAAATAAACCCCCACGTATAAGCTTAAAAACACTACAAAAGACCAAGGATAAAGGAGGACTAGAACTGCCTAACTTTCAGCACTACTTCTTAGCCAACAGGCTTCAGTTTATCTCAGGATGGCTAAAACACACCCTCTTAGATGAACCTTGGCTAGATGTAGAACAAGCACTTTGCAATAATCTAGAGATCTCAGACCTACCATTTATCAGCTCAAACATCCAACGACATGAATGCTTTAAAAGCATCAACATCAGCTCTTCTCTGACAGCATGGTGGGAGTTTCTAAATTTGACGGAGTCTTCATTAATCCCATGCAAACGTACACCTATCTGGAACAACCCTGACATATTACAAAACAATAATATGATAAACTTTTCAGATTGGAGTGGTAAAGGAATCAAATATTTAGAACATATACTAGAAGGAACAGAATTTATTTCATTTGACGGACTAGTTACACAATATGGGATCAACAAGAAAAGATTTTTAGAATATCAACAAATTAAATCCATAGTAAAAAAGAAATTTAAACCGGGTCAAGTTGAACTACAAACACCACCAAGTGTGGTTCAATTTCTTACTCTTAAAACCCCCAAATTACTATCCAAAATATACAGAATGCTTTCTAAAACAGATGAATCAATATCACTTCCTATTGCAAAATGGGAAGCGGATTTATCAGTTAACTTAGACCTAAACTTCTGGTCTCAGATTTGCTTAAAAACCTTTCATCTAATTAGAAATCCCAGTCTTCAATTAATTCAATACAAAATATTACATAGAGTGCACTATACAGGTCATCAGATGTTCAAGATGGGCTTTACGTCTACCAACAACTGCTCACACTGCCAAACCAATTCACCGGACAATTATATCCACGCTCTTTGGTTCTGTCCACCAGTTCAGAAGTTTTGGCGCGAGATATGTGAAGACTTATCGAAGTGTCTGAAATGTAACATTCCAACTTCCCCCTTAGTGTGTTTGTTGGGCAGCTTAGATAATGTCACTTCAGAAAAGAATATCGCCCATATGGTTTTCACTGCCCTATGCATAGCCAAGAAAACAGTCCTCATGAACTGGAAAAATAAAAATAATCTTAATTCTAACCAATATAGAAATTATCTATTAGATTACATTAGTCTTGATACAGCCTCTGCCACCACATCAGATCAATTGCTCTGGACTCCTTTGATCAGCTCCATCACCTAGTGGGGGTGGGGGGTCATAGTTTAGTCCCACCTTCGCTGTTGTGATTGGTGTGGGGGTAGGGACAGGCTTAGGGTGTTGGGGGGTTCTTCCTTGGAGGGGTCAACCCGGGGTAGCAGTCATGGACTATTAAGGGCTCTGTTGGCTCTTAGGTGACGGTTTCCTTGCGGCTGTGTGCAGCGGGGCTAGGGGAGGGTCTGTGCTGACGGATGTGGGTTACTGACCTGGTAGCCTGGCTGCCCCTGGGTGGGTCCGGGACAGGCGTGAGGTTCTGGGGGCGCTCCGTCTCTGGGCTGGGGCCCTGGCCGGGCCTCGGGGGCTTGGGTCCTGTTTGGTGTGTTGCCGGGGTTATGGGCGGGTGGGTGTATGGGGGCCCAGCCCTGGCACAGGGTGCCGCCGGTGCATCGAGCCACCTGGGGGGCTCTTCAACTGGTGGGGGAGGTTGTTACATCTTGCAGGAGCTCTCCTCTCTTCAGGAACTCACTCTGCAGGAGGGGGAGTTACAGGAGAGGTGGAGGAAGATCTCAGCCTGGGCGTCTATTGTCTTATGTGGGGCGATCGTGGCTCAAGAGTTGGGCGTTCGCCTTGTAATCAGAAGGTTGCCGGTTCGAGCCCCGGCTCGGACAGTCTCGGTCGTTGTGTCCTTGGGCGAGACACTTCACCCGTTGCCTACTGGTGGTGGTCAGAGGGCCCGGTGGCGCCAGTGTCCGGCAGCCTCTGTCAGTGCGCCCCAGGGTGGCTGTGGCTACAATGTAGCTGCCATCACCAGTGTGTGATTGTGTGTGTGAATGGGTGGATGACTGGATATGTAAAGCGCTTTGGGGTCCTTAGGGACTAGTAAAGCGCTATATAAATACAGGCCATTTACCATTTACCATTATGTAGTCTGGAAGATGAGTGGATGACGGGGTGGGTGCAGTTTTCTCTGAGGTGGGGTCGGCTGGGCTGTCCCGGGCTCTGTGGGGCCTGGCGGGCGCTGCTGTACTGGGCCCCGGTCCGGATGGGCCTGGACCCCCTTTCCCTGGCGGGTTGCAGAGTATGGGGGTGCCTACTGGGGTCAGCGGGGGGAGCTGGCCCCAGGGAGGGGTCACTTGCCCCTCCCTTCCTTCCCTCCCCATCTCCAGCTGCCTCTCTCTTCCCGCTCCACCACAACCACCCACACATGCAGGACCTTGGAGTAGAGGTATGTCACCAGGGTGCAGGGGAGGCACCCCCCCCCCCCCCCCCTCTGTCCCCTTCTGGCTGCCTCTGCCTCAATTTTATCCCACAACTTAGACATTCACATTACTCACACTCTCATTACACATACATATAGGATCTTGGGGGTGGGCACGCTAGACGGAATCCAAAAGACCATCAGGGTGTACACCTCACCCCTGGCGTCGTTGCCCACCTCTCAATTTTAAATACACGTAGACATTGAGGGCTATCAGGAGGGGCTATGTGCTTACCTGCTGCTCTCTGGCAGGTAGCTCCATGCCCTACTGGGTTTTAAATATCGTGGCTCAAGAGTTGTGTGTTCGTCTTGTAACCGGAAGGTCGCCGGTTCGAGCCCCGGCTCGGACAGTCTCGGTCGTTGTGTCCTTGGGCAAGACACTTCACCTACCGCCTACTGGTGTTGGCCAGAGGGGCCGATGGCGCGATATGGCAGCCTTGCTTCTGTCAGTCTGTCCCAGGGCAGCTGTGGCTACAACTGTAGCTGCCTCCACCAGTGTGTGAATGTGAGAGTGAATGAATAGTGGTATTGTAAAAGCGCTTTGAGGGGTCCTGAAAAGCGCTATATAAATGCAATCCATTATAAATGCACCTTAGAACACACATGCATCAACACTACATATGAGCGGGTGGAGGGAGGTTTGGAGTCTTCTCTGCGGCCTGCTGGAGCAGGGGGGCTAGGAGGAGTTGGCCGTCCGACTGGGGTCTGGAGTGTGGGGCCTCCCTGCTGCTGCCGAGTCGGGGCGGTCTGCTTCTCTCCACCCCAGGGTAACACTACCTGGGTCTGGGTGCAGTTTCCCCCTCCAGGGGCAAGGGTACCTAGACCCGGGGCTTAGAGTACGCTTGGGGAGTGTGATCGTGTGTACAGCGTCTCTTTATGTCTGTCTCCACGTTGGTTGAGTGTGGAGTAAGTGCATATGAGAGCATGAGGGTGGGAATGGATGTTTGTATCTGTGTGTGCCTGTATTTCTGTGTCTATACGTCAGGTTGGGTATCAGACGCCACCTCTCTGGGGACATCTCAGGCCCTCCAAGGTTTGGAGGCCTATCTCCCCCTACCACCACTTCCCCTGCCAGTGGCGGACTCCCTCAGACATCGGTGCGTTGGTGGTTCTTTGTGTCCGGGGATGGGCGTCCAGGTACACACCGGCTCACTCCTTGGCGGCCGCTTATCGGGGCCTGGAGCCTGGGGCTCGCTCGGGCCACTTCGGAGGCGGGGTGCCCCCGGCCTCTCGGCCTGGGGCTCGGTCACTCAGGCACGGCTGGCTGCCGGCGGAGCTCACGGGCGCATCACTGCAACTCCCCCTGGCTTCTGCTCCGCGGCTGCTGAGTGAGCCCTCATCTGGGACTCTCCTCAGCTCTTTCTGGGACAGTGGCTGCCCCTCTGTTGGTCTTCCTTGGTCTCTTGTGTTCTGGGGGCCTCTGGATGTCTGGAGTTTTGATCTCCTCCATACCTGCTTCATGCCCTGGAGGACGGGGCTGTGGCCCCCCCCACACCCTCTAGCAGATCATTACATGAAGGAACCTCTTAAAAACAAGCGCGTCCATGCTCACAGGTGTACACACGGGTGATCACACCCACAAACTACACCCTTTTTGGCTCCTACCTCAAAGCACACTGTGTTCTGTTGATCTTATGTGCTGCACAATAATGTTTAACATTTAGTATTTACTGTCATATTCCCATATATCATCGTGATGTTGTTTATTATGTTGCTCTTTTTTTTCTTCTGCTTGTTTTCTCTTTTTTCTTTCTCAACAGGTGATCCAGGTGAGATGGATTTTTTGTCTGTTTGTTTTGTTGGTTTTTGTTTTTTGCCCTTTATCCCCGTCCCTCTTCCCCGCTGTTTTTCTTTCCCTCTTTCTTTCTCCCTTTTCTTTTCCCCAGTCAAATCTGTCCCGTATTTAGCAAGTGAAAATAAAATAAAATAAACAATAAAAGGTGAATCAAATGGACCATTACGGCAAGGCTGGGATGGTCCATTTGGTAAAGTAAATCCGTTGGGCATCTTTCTTCGCCTTTAAACAATAATTCTGATGGCAAAAGAGCCAAACGGGACAGGCAAATAAATAAATAAATAAAAAGGAAAGAAAGGCTCCTGGCTCTTCTACAGGGACAGTATATAGCCACTGGTACAGATACATGGATGGCACCTGTGTCAAAATAAAAACTCAAAAAGTGGAATTCTTCACTGCTCACATCAACTCAGTGGATAGAAACATAAAGTTCACCAGGAAGACATAAAGATAACAGTTTCCTGTTTGTGGACTGTGCTGTAAACATTGGAAACTTCAACACTGAAGTTTACCGGAAGCCCACACACACAGACCAGTACCTCCTCTTTCACTCCCACCACCCTCTGGAAAACAAACTGGGAGTAATTTAGGACCATGCAAAGGAACAACACTGTCATCCCTTATGTAACAGGTTTATCAGAGAAGCTCATACATGACATCCTGGTCACCCAGCCACACCCTCAGACAAACACTGGTTTATCCCAAGAACAAATCTCCCAAACCTAATATAGACAGTGTATGCTGTGCAGTGCAACAAGTAGTACTCAGACCTCAGAGAAACCAAACAGCCACTGCATGAACTCATGGCACAACATAGAAGAGCCCCGTGACAGGACAAGACTCAGCTGTTCATCTGCATCTAAACTAGGGCTGCCATAAACGATTATTTTGATAGTCGACTAGTCACCGATTATTTTTACGATTAGTTGACTAATCAGATCATCATCCATTGGACGTAAAACGTACAGCTTATTGCACCAGCAGCATCTGCTCTTATATAACTATCATTAGCTTACAGCTTTAAGTGTTTAAGGTGCTAACTAAAAATAAAGACAAGATGATAGTTTATTAAATTTTAATGAAATTTGCAGATTGTTTCGGTGAAGTTTAATAAACTCCTTGCTATCTAAACTATAACAGGACACCGGAGTAAATTCTGGAGCATCTCACACTTCTGATGATCAGCTGTCTGCTTGACGTTTATTCAGCTGTGTGAAAACTATAACTTTAATCTCAACCAAACTACTTATTCCTGCGTCTTTTGGGATCTTACAAAGCTTCAAACGACGCGACGACTATTAAATTAGTCGTCGACGATTTTGATAGTCGACGTAATCGTGAGTAGTCGGCTAATCGTGGCAGCCCTACTCTAAACCAACAACAACTGTCTGCTACCAACAATGCAGTTTTGAGATCACTACCCACACACTTTAATATCCACTCACATCTACATCATCAGGTGATCACATGATAGAGTGAGGGAAGGTCTCACAGTGGTTGCACCCGAAACCTCGGCCCATAATAACCCACACCCTTTTTTCACACCTTGGCTCATGTGATGAGGTACATGATCAATAGGTAAAACTCCCACTAGGCTTTACATGCCTGGGACTCTGCACCGTTTGGTTTTAGAACTGAAGATGTTTCTCCGAGGAGAGCTGAAATGTCTTCAAGAACCTTAAAGAAGTCCAGTTGCTTTCATGTCCAAGGTCCTTAGACTACGATGATGTGGATGACTGAGAACCTACATAGACATGTTCTTCTGATCAGCAGATGACCTGCTCTACCTCCTTTTATATGAGACAGTTGTGTTTTTTTTTAATGACTAACTAACATCAAATGGTTCCCACTATGAAACGTAACCTGTAGCTTGTCTTCAACAACATTAAAAATCTAGTTAACCATGTTCCAGTGAATGTCAGTGCCACCTCTGTAATATTTAATTGGAAATCGATTGTATATTCTATCATAACTACCTCCCAATCTGCAAATTACCCCTAAAACATAATTAGCAGGCATCTTATAGAGCTAATGGAACACAGAAACGTACTGATTCATTTCAGTCTGACAATTAAAAACAGTTCACAAGAAGCTTAGGATTATGAATAGGATTTTAATCAATACTTAAGTAACATGACTTGACTTCAGTGTTTGACACAGCTGATCAGGCAGTTTTCCTCAACAGGCTGTGAAACAGGGCTGGCATACTTGGAAAGGCAGTCAGGTGGTTCAGTGCTGACAGTTTTATTTCATCCATGCACTCCACAAACATAACTGCCACGTATACTTCTTCCATACTGTAGAAACCCCCCCAAAAAATGTGGTTCCATGCATTTTTTCCTTGCTTGACTTTGAATTTCTGATATTTGAACAGTTAAAACTTTACCTTCAGCCTAAAATCAACTCTCACTGACCCCTAATAAATCCTCCAGTTCTTGGTTTAAGTCACCTGACTGAAACATCTTAGCATTTCTGTGGAAAAACAAACCATCACAAAAGGCAAAAGATGATGATGGTCCAGAACTACCAAATTGTTGTCATCACTTCTTCACCAACAGATTGCAGTACGTTTCATAACGGATCATATCAAGCTCCTGAAACTCAGCGTCCATTCACAACAGGCACTCTGTGGACAAAGCTCTGAGCTGCCTTTCATTGTCTCCAGTATTTTGCATCAGAACTGCTTTAATAGTCTTAGCATAAACACCTCGTGGACAGCCTGCTGTGAACATTTAAAAATAACCAAGTCTTCATTTAACCCATTTGGAACAAGCTCGATATTTGTCAGAAAAGAGATATTTAGATATTTTTTAGGTTAACTGTCCTTTTAACAATTAACTGTGATAACTCCAAAAAACAGCAAACAAACTGAAAAATCACACACTTCTTTCATTGTGCACAAAACTTGAAACAGAAATTCACCATTAATTCCTCACATTTTAGTCCAACCAGAACCCGAATGTGTTCTCACGTCACCGTTATTGACCATTGATATTTAGATATCAGATCTGATCTGATCAGACCAACAAACAGCTGGATGCAGGAAAGTTCAGTGCTGCACTCTCTCTGTGAAACCAGGTTTTCAGTATTTAAGGACAGGTTTATATTTAGTTTTGATCAGGTATGAGTATTTAACATGTATTACATAGCACACGCTGCAGATCTGTTAATATTCCTATACCACACGGTCAGGCCTTGTGGATGTGTCTGTGTAAGGAACACAGCCTCGTCTGTAAGCATGTAAATTACACACAGTTGGTGAAGGAGATCCGAACCTCGTCAGTAACTTCATCCATGTGTGGAGCAGAACAATCAGAAGCTCAAACTGCATCTAAATGCCCTGAAGTCGAGTCGAACTTTGAAACCCAAGGATTTCGAGGTCATGTCATGTCTCCGGTGCAAGCCCTCGGTGGTCCTTAAAACGCTCCTCTACAGATTCGCTCTATTATCAGTCAGGAGCTTCATTCTTCATCCCTCCATCTCTAAAGTCTTTCTCTCTCGTATCCTCTCCTTTCTCCTGTGCAGATGGTTTATCCCTTTCCTGTTGTGTTTCCGTTTTTGTGTTATCTCTTCATTTAAAATCTTTTTCTACGAGTCCTCAGCTATTCGTGGTCTTCATAGATACCATGCCAGCCCACTTCTGTTTACTAGATCTAGGTCAGACACACTGCTAGCTGCTGGTACCACAGACTGACACCACATTACAGCAGAGCCCTGGGTTTCGTTACTGTCACATGTATGTATGTCTTCTATATTGTGCATCTACACAAAGCTGCATCTCGAAACTGGACAGTTTTCACTTATTCCATTGGCTGATTTTTTTCGCTTAATACAAGATAAAAACAAGTTCCTATATCTTACTGAAATTTCTCTGTAGCTGATTGTGTCTTATTTTGATTGATTGATTGGTAATTTATTTCAACATGTGAACAATATACAGGTACATTTAGAAAAGAAAATAAGAGAGAAAAAATACATACAAAAAAAACCATTCTGATTAATTTACATGTTGAAAGGGAGGAAGTAAACACTTTATTTAATCCCACCCCTTTACCATAAATTATCAGTTAATATTTAGTCAGCTTCCTTACTTATAATTTGTAATAAAAATAGTGAACAGATTTCTGATTTACTATATACTATAATATCACATGAGTTTGTTTGTTTTTAAATAGAGACATTCAATTAATTTCAATATTTTCCTTTTCTTTATAGTTCGAGAAGATCATATTTTTATAACTATTTTTGAACAGTTTTATGTTTGGACGTTGCTTTAATTCCATATTCAGACTGTTCCATAGTTTCACTCCATGCACAGAAACACAAAAGCTTTTTCTTGTAGTACAAACCTTCCCTGTTTTGAAGTTACAAAAACCCCTTAAATTATAACTTCCTTCTTTCAAAACAAACATACTCTGAATATTTCCTGGCAGTTCTTTATTTTTTGCTTTGAATAGAATTTGTGCTGTTTGGAATTTTAATTTTAAGTGTCATGAGATTATTTTGACTAGAAATAAGCCAAATATAATCGTAAGATTGTGAGTTTTTGCCGCGTGGTGCCTCGGCTACGTTTAAAGAGAAAGAAAAAGAAAACTACCGACTGATCAAGCGGTTCTGTGGCCAGGCGAGGCCCGCTTCCCTTCAGACCTATCAGTGACACGGCTACATTTTGTTGGTGTCTTCCAGCAACACCAAAAAGACCATGTGAGACAAATATAGTGGACAACTGCAAAAATGTTTCCATGGTAAACCCCTTCAAAACACACTGTCCTAGTCAAGAACACTCTGAAGGAGGTGGGAGTATCATTATCAAGTGTAAAAATGTAAATACAGAAGGTTTCATAACACAGTGTTGTACTCCAAGTGGTTTGAGTGCTCAAGTTGAAAAGCTTTGTAATAACCAGCACTTTTATCACAGGAAAGCTTCGGACCGATGGAGCCAAGATTAGTTTGTACCTGAATGATGACAAAAAGGCCAGAAATAATGGAACAGCTTATTATCCAAAGCAAACCCCATTATCTGTCAAACATGATGGATGCGTTATTATGACAGGGACAGGTATGGCCGCCAGTGGAACTGGGTTACAGGTGTGTATACATGATATAACTGATAAAGAGTAGAGTACGGTCCTGGGCCCTCCCTAACCCTGGTTCTGTCCCAGTTTGTCTTTCATTGCCAAGTACTTACTCAGAAGGGATTGTCTGAGTGCAAGTGCACTTCAGGGAACTGCTGTTGTGATTTGGTGATGATCAACGACCCAAAGCATACTGCAAAAGCAACTCCAGAGTTTGACTCCACGAACAAGAAGCTGAAATACCTGTCCCTGCTCGAGCAGAATGATTTCATCACCATTATGTCACACACAGCATATATGAATTACCTGAACACTGCAGTCAAAATTAAGCTTCACAATATTCCTGTTGCCATAAATCTTAATGTGAGAAAAGTTCATATCAAATCTATGTTTCATTGGGTGGTGCTGAAGTAGCTCCGCAATGACAACAACATGTTACAGCCTACGTTCTCAGGCTGACATCAAACATGTTGTAATATTTCTAAAATACTACAACAGCTGTTGAATATGATCACAATCGTGATCAGGCCACGCCAACATGGCTCACAGACGCTGCATAGGCCTGCTCACAATTCATACAGTTGTTTATGTCGAAGCAACCTGTTCGCCAGCACGGACACACGCACAGTACACGTTCCTGCTCAGCAACACCCAGCCACTCTCACGCTGCGGTATTATCCTAATGCCTGATGGGAACATATGCAGACCGAAGCGGGCGGAGGTAGAATTAGTCCAAATATCATCTGTGGGCAATGCAGCAGCGGGGCAGAACACAGCCACACTTACCGGCCCCCTCCTCTTCAGAGATATGTTCTTCCACAGCAGAAGATGGAGTTGGTGCAGGAATCCCATTTTCCTTCTCACTTTTACTTCACGGTGTCCTAAATGTAACAAATCAGCATAACGGCGGTGACGTCACGCTGGATTTAGAAAACAAGGGGATTTCTATCCCGTTTCTGGGCATCCTGGATCCGATTCAGCCAATAACAATATTATTATTATTATTTTAGCGCAGGCGGAAGGAAAAATGAGCATTTATCCGAGAGCGGCGGCAAAATGCGTGACGGGACTGAGTGTCATCCTCTGTAAACACTTCACAGTCTTGCTTTATCATGCAACTGCTGGAGTTGGAACAGGAAAGCAGTTTGGGAGCAGCCTGGCAAGCTCCAAACCACAGACTTCCGATAGACCTTTCAAAACAAAAGCCTCTTGACTCAGATTTGGACGGTGGAGCATTAGAGCCACATTACGAAAAGAAAGTAGTAAAATCTATTTGGATTAAAAAGTCAAAATGTGAGGATTACACTTGTTTCCCTCTACAGAAGTTGTGAATAGATCCTCTTTACTGGACGAACCTTTTATCTGTCCTCTGACCAGTGGCGGTCCTAGCCTGTTTGGCGCCCCGGGCGAACACTCCCTCTGGCGCCCCCCACCCCCCCCACCCACCCACACACACACACACACACACACACACACACACACACCCACACACACACACACACACACACAAAACACATTAAGGATTGTACATTAACATAAAACTGTTGTCGGAACCACACTGAATTTCACCAGAGAAACACACACACATGAAGAGAGAGAGAGTATGCATAGTATGCAAACAGCTACCAAACAGCCATCATAATTCGAGAGAGAAATCAACAACTGACAATGACTAATTGATATTAAAACCTGTAACATAATGTGTTGCTTGGAGTTTAGTCTGTTACTGTTACTATTTTTATCTTCTTGGAGCAACTCTACCCACATTATTTTCTTAGGGATTAATAAAGTGTTCTGATTCTGATTGTTTCAGGATGACCTGCCATTATCCAATCACACATCTGCTTACTTGTATCTTTTGCTCGTTTCTCCTCCTCTTCTTTTCTCTTTTTTCTAAACTGAGCACCTGATGGCTTTGAACGTTTCTTGTCCGTCTTCCATTGGTTTTAATTTTGCACTCCAGTATGAACACAAATCCCCCAACTCGAGGATCACCACAACTTAACCTAACACACCTACACCTTAGTTCACAGAATCACTTTGTGTAGGGTGCATTTCTGGGATTTCCCACAACCCCGGACTCAAATCATGAATAGATAATGGGCTTGGATTTACATCATTATGAATGAAATGTGCTCTATTTGGAAGCAGCTGGCCCCTCCCCTTTCGACGGCTTGTGTGAGACTTTAAATCAGCAAACTGTAAATTATAAATGTTAAATTGTTATTGATCCTTTACCCCGAGTCCTAAAGTGTATATTTATTTTCTTACTCTTATATTTATTGTTTGGTTACTTGCACTGCTGTAACTGGAGCCTCGTCGTCTCGTCTCTCTATATCCTGGACTGTATGTAGCAGAGATGACAATAAAGTATCCAAGATGGCCGACTTCTAAATGGCCACCATGGTCACCACCCATCTTGAGGAGTTTGCCCCCTCACATATACTAATGTGCCAAAAACAGGACTTTAATATCACCAACCATTCCCATGTTATTACGCTGTATCCATATAAATGGCCCACCCTGTAGAACATGTGTAGCATTCATTTCATTGTTTATTATTAAATATTAAGTAAACATGTGAAATAGTTATGTATTTCAACAATTATAACCTGTTACTGTAACGTACATAACAAAGTTATAATAAAGTTATGTGCTATTTCAAATCCCAATTTGTATCCCCGTTCTCTAAAAGGGAACGGGGATACAATTTGAAGCAATGTCCAAGCATGGCGCAGTTTAAAAAGCGGTTTAAGGATATGGTTTTTACAGGGTACAGGGAAAAGGTAGAGATTTGATAGGGTGTTCTTGTCTAATATTTTCATGTGTGTGCGCATGCACGGGTTTGTTGGTATGGATATATATATATATATATATAATTGTAGGCTGTGTATCCTTGAGGTGTTAATGGGGTTATTGAAAATGTGTATATGTGCGTATGTGTGTATATACGTATGTATGGATAGATAGAAACATATATGTGTATATATTTAAAAAAAAAAAATTACACATAACATATAATGTAATTGCAAGGAGGTATTTCTGTAGTCTATTGATACTAGATAGTGGAAAAGGGGTGGGATTAAATAAGCTTATGCTTCTTCCTGCTCCTTTTTGAACATGGACGTTATTTGGAGTTGTGGTTGCTCGTTTTCCTTTTGTTTGCTTTGTTCATTTGTCTCTTTTAATTCTATTTTTTTTATACTTTTTCAACATGTTCAAAATAAAGATTCAATCAATCAATCAATCAATCAATCATTCCCTACATATTCCTGTATGTTGGCAATACAAACAATGACACATGTAGTTTTAAGTAGCCTGACACAGGACACGGTTCTTTCTACATCCATACACACTTCTAACATATCTGTTTCTAAGTAAAAGACCCTGAAGACCTCTGTGGACATAAGCCAGATGTTAGTGGATGGTTGACATCACCCATCTCTATATGTCCTCAAAGTTTTATCAAAAATAACTCAAAACCAGGGGCGGAGCGGGGGGGGGGGGGGGGGTGGCTTACTGGGCTTAAGCCCGGGTTGTTTTGTCAGAAGCCCGGGGTCTTTTGGAGTGTAATTTTTTCATAGTTAGATGCCTGGCTGACAACTGTATAAAACAAAAAGTGCACACAATATTCGAAGCACGTAGTGCACACTGTGGGAATTTACGACTGTGCGTGAATCCCCCCTGATATTGGTATGATCCAAGCTCAGACACTGAGCGAGGGGCGGGGCAGCTGCTGCCTGCGAGTGCGCTGTTGGAGAGACGCAGCCAGGCAGACAGAGGAGAGCTTAAGTTCGACCAGGTACCAAAGCAAATCATTCGTACTGTACAAATAATGTAAATATGACGGTGAATCACGAAAGATTGATATCAAACTGATCACTTGACCAATATTACGTTACTCGCTCTTCAAGTGAATCAACAAACGGCGAAATGAAAAGCCGAACAACAACAAAGCTGTTTCTTTAGAGAGTCTTAGCTCACATGTGTTTATTTCATATTTTCAGTTGTTTCCCTCCACGGCTAAACAAAGCGTTTCAGTTATGTACTGATGAACACAACAATGGACATAAGGAGCTTCTTTCAAAGAAAAACTCAGGTAGATGTTATTTTATATATTATGCTTTGTATGTTGTTCAGTATAAAATAAATAAATATTGAAATATCTTTTGAATTAGTTAAATGTCAGAATAAAGAGAGACAGAGCTTCTATTTTTTATCACTTTCATCAAATTTAGGAGTACATGTACACTAAGTTTATTGTTAATTAATAAGAAACTCCAGACGATTCCATTCTGAGCTGAAGAAGCTTCTGATAGGTTCGTAGAGTCCATGTGAGTAAACTGGTGGCACAGCTGTGGATGCATATAAGGCAAAACACAGAGCCTGTTTCTGTGACATGGGAACATCAAGAGATGTCAACAAAACACCAGGAAGAGAACTGTGGAGCTCCATAAGTGTGGCTCAGTTTGAATACAATTTGGTGCCATTTACAATTAAGAAATACAGATTTTCTCTCTTTACTCTTAAAGTTAACAAATATGTTTTTATATTTATCAACCTAAAAAAAATAAACATTTAGTCTAATTTGATGTTACAATTAAAAAAGTGTTTGTGTGTAAATATCTGGTTTCAACTGTATATTTGACGATTGTCAGCACAAAGAGGGAGAGAGGAACACACAGAGAGAGGTGAAACAAGAGCAGGTGAGACTCACATGTTAGTCACATGGTTGTTTACCAGAAGTATCACCGTATCACAGGTCCTCATGTATCTCATACCTAGTGTTTCTTTTTAGGTTTGTTATTTTTCAAATTCTATATTTATTAAGTTTTGCAGGCTTGTTTGCACAACAAGACTAAATAATTATATAAACCTTTCTCAATCTAAATATTGGACTTTGGTAGAATTAAAAAATAAGTGTTGTGCAGGTCTATGATGATTTTTAGTGCTGCTATCATCTAGTTCTGATTCTGGTTCTGTCTTGGTTAAGTCCTCAGTAGTCCTGATTTTGAACTGTTGTAGTCCTGTTTTAATTCCGGATCAGTTCTGGGTCTGGTTGAATTGGGGTTTAGTCCCTGTGTCTTGATACAGCCCTGATTTTGTTCTGCCTAGCTGCTTAATTAAAAAACGTCTGGCTCCGCCTCTGCTCAAAACGCTTTGAGCTATTGTGCGCTGACATAATGATGACGCAAACACACACAAACAGGACCAAAAAAAAACCAAACAAAAAATTTTACTTTCTTCTTAGGCAACAATAATAATAATACTAATAATAATAATAAGAACAAGAACAAGAAGAAGAAGATGCAGCAGTTACGCTTTAGGTAGTTCTTTAAATGTGGAACATGTAACTGGTTTTTGTCATTATTTTACATTTTTATTCCAAAATCAGATTTATGGAATTTATTTAAATGAAAATGAAAACTGAAGTCAATTTTATAAAGTGATGTTTCTCTCTCTCTCTCACACACACACACACACACACACACACACACACACACACACACACACACACACACACACACACACACACACACACACACACACGTATTAGTCCACTTTCCACATTAACACAATTAAACTAATATCCAAAATCAATAAATTTGAAATTATTTACTAACTGCAATTAAAATAGTCCTTTTACAGTTTGACTCCATTAAAAGGAACGAGCCAGTAAAAATCCTGCGTCTTTTAAAAAATCCCTTCAGGACAAAGTCATAGAAACAAATCGCAGACATGACAGCTTGCTCGGCCAGAAGAAGACTTAATCAGAGGGAAACTGTTGCTCAGTTTCTGCACACTTCTTTCTCACTGTTTGTCCAAATCTGTGTGTTTGTAGCACTGAAAAGACTTCAAACACATCTGCATTTTTATTGACTGAAAAGGTTTTTAAAAAGTTAAAAACTTCTTATTTCAAGGGGCTGGAAAACTGTTCAGAAGCCAAAATCTCTATATGTGTATGTTGTCATGGCCGTGAGCCCAGTGCAGCATCACAACATTATTACAAAGGCTTTGGAGTGGAGAAATTCTATGACTCTGTTGTGGCTTCTGCTATCTTTTATGGCGTGGTCTGCTGGGGCGGCAGCATCTCTGCTGGGGACAGGAAGAGACTGAACAGGGTGATCCGAAGGGCCAGCTCTGTTCTAGGATGCCCTCTGGACCCAGTGGAGGTGGTGAGTGACAGGAGAACGGTGGCTAAGCTGTCATCCCTGATGGACAACATCTCCCACCCCATGCAGCAGACTGTGACAGCACTGAGCAGCTCCTCCAGTGGGAGACTGCGGCACCCACGGTGTGGGACGGAGAGATTTCGCAGGTCTTTCCTCCCCACTGCTGCTGGCAGGGCCTCCTTGGATGAGGGTGTCTAGTGATAATGGCCGAAACACCCGATGAATCCAAGGTCCACAACTGACAATGTGTCCAAATCATAATAACATAATCTAGATCAGATCTCTAATCCCTAAACCTAACCAAGGAAGAAAGAATGGCAGATCAGCCTGGGTAAAAGACCGAAAGATGAGGCACACAACGATGTGCTGCTGGTAAAGTTTCCTCATAACAGCCGTCCCTCAAGAGTCTCTCCATCTAAAGCAATGCTTTACCGGGGACTGTAACATCGAGTTTTTTTACTGAATCTGATTTGTTGTCTTCACCCTCTGAGGTGACCGTCACCGTCCAAAGACATGCAGCTTGTGGGGATAGGTTAATTGATTAATCTAAATTGTCACTAGGTGTGAATGGTTGTCTGTCCCTGTGTGTTGGCCCTGCGACAGACTGGCGACCTGTCCAGGGTGTACCCTGCCTCTCGCCCTATGACAGCTGGGATAGGCTCCAGCGCCCCCCGCGACCCTGAAAAGGATAAGCAGAAGCGAATGGATGGACCCTCTGAGGTCCAAAGTATAGTGAAATATAACCGTCCATTTGAGTTTACATTTGTATTTCACCTTCAAATTGTTTCATTTCATTTTTCTTCCTTGCCTTGCTTGGTATCATTCTTTTCAGCACAACCTCACGTGTCTGAATTTACAGATAGTTTTTCACTGCCGTACTGTAGTAACACAACAGATCTGAAATCACACAAAAACATAAAATCCTACCAGGAGTTATATTTGTCTTACTGTAAAAACCACAGACATGTTTCGTGCGTGATTTTTTATAACTTGAAATGCAAATATAAATTGTACATTTTGAAAACTATGTGTGACACAAATTTGACACCAGTTTTGTAAACAATAAAGTTATGAACAACTATTTGTCTAAAAATGGAGCCAATGCAACTGGCGGGTGTTTTTGTACGACCACTTAAAAATAACATCCATCCATCTTCTTCCACTTTATCCGGGGCCGGGTCGTGGGGGCAGCAGCCTAAGCAGAGAATTTATTATATTTATTATTTAAAAATAACACTATAACTAAAATGAGAGAACAATCAGGTGTCACAATAAGATAATAATAATGGATTGCATTTATATGGCACACTGGTGGAGGCAAACCACAGCTGTCCTGGGGCAGACTGACAGAGGCGAGGCTGCCATATCGTGCTATCGGCCCCTCTGGCCAACACCAGTGGCCACCAGAGGACCAACACCAGTGGCCACCAGTACCCCAGAGGCGCCAATGGTGCGATATGGCAGCCTCACTTCTGTCTAGGGTAAAGTGTCTTGCCCAAGGACACAACGACCAGGACAGAGAGCTGGGGGATCGAACCGGCAACCTTCCTACACAACCAAATCCCACGTGTTGCCTTTATTTGTTATTGGTCGATACGGTACATTTTTCCACCAATAGGAAAGAGATGGCAGTCCTTTTTTTTCTAACCATTTCACACTAAACGTGATAATAGTGTTCAGAAAAAAGGATGGCTTATATATATACTTTAATCATAACTCTAGATTTAGTGGCCTGGTATTAAAATGTAAAAACTGATGTATGCTTTCAACACACTGAAATAGTGGCTGCAGCTTGTTGCTGTGTTAGCTTAAATCAGTCATGTGATTTGGAGGTGCAGCGTGAGGGTTAATAACACTCACCTTCATTCCATTTCCAGAGTGTAACAACCGACCACCTGTGTGTAATCTGAAATCCCCATGGTGAATATCCCCCCAAAATGTGCTCGGGGGGGATAAATATGCAATATATTCACTGATAGCTGTATCTGGCCTCAAAGTGTAAATACTATTAATACCTAATAAACAACACTCTCACATGCAAACCTAGGAAGGCCCCAGTGGTGGCAAGAGTTCATTTTGGGGTTGCACATGCCGCCCCTCTAGATCCGCCCGTGACGAAACGTTTCTCCCCCTGAAAACGTTATTTGGGGTTCCTGTAAATCATGAAAAGTGTTACTACTTTAATATTCAAGTCTGGGTTTTCTATTTCAAGGTGAAGTGTTTGTTGCGTGCAAAGCAACTGGGGTACAACAATACCTGATATATTGGTGTCATTTAGGTGCTTACCTCCAAGCCTTTATAGGTTTGCTGCATGATACTCGTATACCTGTGCATCTTGGTACTGAGGAGAGAAAAAAATATAGTATTTCTAAATGAAAAAAGTCACCAGGTGTTTGGCATCCAGGGGCAACAAATGAGTACAGGAAGGCTGCCCAGATTGAGTAATTAACATATTTCTTAGTAAAAATGGACTGGAAACTATTTCTGCAGTTTCTACAGAGAAGGAAAACAGAGGTAAATATGTTTACACTTCAAACTAAATTTACTAAAATGAGGTAAAATGACACAGGGACTATATTTGGTGACGTGAAGCTCATTTTTTCTTCGTTACACATTTTCACTGACTGTAATGCTAGCTTAGACCGCCAACCTTTGGGTTACAGCTAGTTAGCTATAAGCTAAGCACAACTAAGTTTGTCAGCATGAGTTTCCAGAATCGTTATTAATGTTGATATTGTCTAAATAGAGAAATAAAATCCTATATGCTGGGCATTGCCACTGAATGAGTTTGTGTTAAACACTGAGATTCATAGCACAGTAGACACAGCCCAGAAATGGCTCCCTGTTGCTACAGATCTCGGTGCATACTGCCACATGCTGTCCTTCAAAGTGTAAAAACATGACTTTAAAATAAATAAGCTCATTTGTATGTGCAGATATTAAACCCCTGTTTGAAATAGGAGTTATCTGACTCAATTCAGCTTTATTTATACAGCACCATATCATAACAACAGTTACCTCAAGGTTCCACAATTTCTTCTAAAAACAAAGTAAAAGCTTTGACACTGTACAGTCGTGACTTCAGACAGGGAAGTAGCTGTTTCAGTGCTATACAAAAGTGTAAATTGTCAAGGCTGGAACGACCAGCACAAAGTTGGGACTCAAAAGCAGACACAATAGGCAACAAGTGCAACGCTTTATTGGACAGACGAGACAGGAGTGGAGCCCACTGCAACAGAGAGTCAAGGTGAGTCTATTAACTGACAGAAGTGGTTGCTTACTTAGACACGGCTAAGATCCAAGGTCCCAGATGGGAGGATGTTTCTGGGTGAGTGTCAGAGAGAGTCAGAGTGGAGGAAACAAGAGGTCTGACTTTGAGCAGTTGCAAAAAGCAGGATGGCAAGCTGACCTTTGAGTTTCCAGAAATCTGGGGAGGGATGAGTGGTAGAGGCCAGCAGGGGAGTTTGTCAGGCAGCAAAATGCATAACCTTGGTTTGCAAGTCAGTATCTGTTTATTTCTACTTTCCATTCACAGTTTAAAGAACAGAGAAACACTTTATCTGCACAAAGCAGATTCCCTTCTTTTTATATCCTGTCACTGAAAGTCAAACCGTCTTTCACCACCCATGGACATGTTGGAGTGAAAAACAAAGTCTGCAATGTAGGTGACATCAGGTTGGGGTTTCATCTTCCTCCATTCTCACCTGTTCCCTGCCCACACCTACATGTTCTTGCACCAGCCAGCAAAATGAACTTGAAGTTGCAGCTTTGCTACAGTTCTATTGGTTTATTGCAGTTTCACAGCTGAAGACTGAAGACTGCTGAAAGAGGCCACAAGCGCTATTAGCAATTTTCCATCATCTCTTGGCTCTGTCACATTTGGGTTACACTAATTCTTCTGCTTCCAAGATCTGCATTTGTTACAGCTGAAGATGGCATTCTTACAAAAACCTTGAATGCTGCATTTGAATGAAAGACTGTTCCTGCCTGTGACAGATGGATTGCTTTGTTGCTGTAACGGGGAAATTCTTGTTGTTTCTTGTGGTTGCTGCAGTCCTGCAATGGTCTTGGACCAGGTCTGAGTCTATGCTCTCTGGATGACTGTCTCCCTTACTGGCTCCTGGCCCTGTGTTTGAACTCGGGATTAGGTTCTGGAGGACATGCTAACTGTAAACTAGAGACTTACGCTCACACAAGTGGCAATAGGTTGTGTGACATCTGCACTGGACATATGATCTTCTGGTAGGCCTTGGTGTAATACTGTGGCTAAATCTGTCTTTGTTTTTATTGTTTATAGGTTTTAGAAAAATCGTGGCCTGGACCCACTTCGGAGGTGGGGTGCCCCCGGCCTCTCGGCCTGGGGCTCGGTCACTCAGGCACGGCTGGCTGCCGGCGGAGCTCACGGGCGCGTCACTGCAACCCCCCCTGGCTTCTGCTCCGCGGCTGCTGAGTGAGCCCTCATCTGGGACTCTCCTCAGCTCTTTCTGGGACAGTGGCGCGGCTGCCCCTCTGTTAGTCTTCCTTGGTCTCTTGTGTTCTGGGGGCCTCTGGATGTCTGGAGTCTTGATCTCCTCCATACCTGCTTCATGCCCTGGAGGACGGGGCTGTGGCCCCCCCACACCCTCTAGCAGATCATTACATGAAGGAAAACAAGCGCGTCCATGCTCACAGGTGTACACACGGGTGATCACACCCACAAACTACACCCTTTTTGGCTCCTACCTCAAAGCACACTGATCTTATGTGCTGCACAATAATGTTTAATATTTAGTATTTACTGTCATATTCACATATATCATTGTGATGCTGTTTATTCTATTGCTCTAGTCTTCTTCTGCTTGTTTTCTTTCTTTCTCAACAGGTGATCCAGGAAAAGAAAAAGAGGGGAAAAAAGCAGATTTTCATTGTCTTTTCTCTCCATCTCTTTCCTCCTTTTTCTTCCCCTCTCCTTCTGTTAACTTTCTTCTGAACTTTTCTTCTTGTTTTTCTTTCCCGTCCCCGAGTCCAGTCTGGCCTGATTACAATAACTTAGAATAAAAATAACAAATAAAGATCAAATAAACTATGACAATAAGTGGACCAGTATAGCAAAAGGCCCACTTGGGAAAGCAAATCTGTTGGGCATTTTTCTTGGCCTTCAGACAAAAATTCTGATTGCTACAGTGCCAGACTGGACACACAAAAAGAAAAAAAATACAAAATATGAGTAACTGTATTCTGTTACAGTTAGCGTTTAAAAGGGTGGCATTCAGAATACAGTTACTTTGTTGAAATACATGGATTGCACGGCGGTCTTTTCCTGTTTCATATATTAGGCTATGCTCTCTCTATTTTTGGTAATACAAGGCAGCTCTTGTCTTTCAATGCCTTCATATGCACTCAGTTCACTCTTGCACAAGTCAAGGTTTTCAGTAGCATTCACCTATCAAAAAAGGTTTACCAGTGTCATTGACCACTGCAATAAATGTCAGATTTTACATTCCAACCACTCATATGCTTTACCACTATTTCCTTGCTTACAAGTTTTGGGAACATTATCATGACACAATTTCCAAAATATTTTCTCAACACCTGACACAGTCATCCCACTTTGCTGTCTTTGGTCTCACAGTAGAACACGACTGATTCTCTATTAATCAGCTGCAGGTCTTAGCATTTTCATAAAGTTTGGCAAGATGACACCTGATCTTCTTCTGGAAGTCCAGCGGTGCTCCCTTTAACACAGTGGCTCCAAGTTCTAGTCCAAGTGATGTATTTTAGTTTATTATAACTCCACATAATCTCATAAAGTAAGCCTATTCCTTGCCCTCGCATTTTTTTGTTAATCCTGTGTTCATTGACCCTTTCTTTCTTTAAAAAGTTTAGATTATTTATGTGCTTATTGTTCTTTTTCTTTTTTCTTGGGTTGGGGTTATATATTGATATGTGTGTGTGTGTGTGTGTGTGTGTGTGTGTGTGTGTGTGTGTGTGTGTGTGTGTGTGTGTGTGTGTGTGTGTGTGTGTGTGAGTTACTATTTGCTTTTGGTTTCTTTCTCAAATGAATTCCAAAATAAGAGGTGTGGTGGGTGTGGTTTATGGCTCAACTGCAAGGTGTAGTGGGTTCAGGGGCAAGTGTGAGGGGATCATCTGCAGGTCATGGCTCCCCTATTTGAGTCACATGGTGGGACCTGCAGAGGAAAGGAGCCCAGAGCGGAACATTGTGAGCTAGTGGGCAGTGTCAGCCTGAAAAAGGCAATGTGTGAATAAAGGACTGTGAAACTTTTAACACATCTCATTCAGCCAATTAACTCTAACATGTGTTAAAGAGAAAATATATCAACATACTCTGTTTGTAGTTCTTGTGCTTTAATTGCTTGTAGCGAGACAGTGCTTTTCTATACTACCTGAGCACTCACAGTACAACTTACTGTGTTTTTCTCTGCACAGATTCCTCTGGATTCCTTCCTTGGGTGTGCAGAGATGTTGCCCTGAGTTTGAGAGTGTTGTTTGGATTCCAGATGTGTGGATTCCCTTCCTATCTGGACCTCTGGATCACTATTCCTCTTTGCACCATGCGTTTTTCCTGTTAAACTTTTAGTTAGGAGCCCTGTCTTTGAGTTTTGCTTTCCTCAGTGGCCTTGACATATATATTTTAGACATATATATATATATTAGACAACAAGGCGAGACTCGTTTGAATGCCTGTGCAACCGTTATTTTTCCTCTAAAGAACAAAACCAGTCTGCATTGTTGTTTAATTTAGCAAGAAAACTTGAAAAGAAACTTCAAAAACCATCCCAATACCCTTGATTCACTCCGCCACACTAATTCACTAATGACTCTCTGGTCTTTACCATGTGCATGAGAAACATGCCTCACCCTCTCCCAAGGTGATTTGAAAAATGGGTCGCAAAAATGGTGTCTGGTTGACTTTTTTTTTTTCAACTGGTTTATTTTTCAACTGGTGCCTTAGTGTATTTGAAATAAAATATGAATGTAGAATTACAACTTCTATACTATTAGCACAGCTCTAAAATTAATCCAAACAGTTATTGTTTCATACAGCTTTCAGACACCTTTATGATATCAGTGGGACCCTGTTGTTTGCCTCCTATACAGTGCCTCACATCAGCACTCAAAGTACACAATACATTTAGAGCTTGGTATGTACACCTCCCAACACTGTGCATCACTTAGCATGAGCAGATATGAGCATTAAGGTGAATCTTGGGTGACAGCAAGAGAAAACGAGCATTTCAAGGCAAGGGTTAGAGAATTAAGCTGATCAAAAGTATCACTGAACAGGAATACTGGGCTTCTGTGAGAAGTTTTTGCACAGTCTACCAGGTTCTGATAACTACAACTTCATAAACAATTTTAAATGTGTAAGTCAAAGCTGAGGCTGCAGAGGCACTGATGGGAGGCCACACTAAAAGGCTGAAACGGTTACATTGTGGTTGGCACATTCATTGAGCGGTGTAACCCAATGCCCCTTTTCTCTGCAGAGATACGGGAACAGGAACAGGAAGACCAGCTTGTGGTTTACGAATCGAAAATCAGCAATGGAAATGTTTTTGACTCCACTGGTGGCTGTGCTAGTTCTGCAAAACAGAATGCATGAGTGATTTAAGAAATAACTAAATGAGTGTAAAACTGGGTGGTATTGGTGGCAGATGTCTGTGGTAACTCTAAAACCAGCTGAGTGCGAGCGTAAACACACCACACTGAGAGTCAGGTGAATGTTAATACAATAAATCATCAGCTCTGCCCTCATGTGTTCATCTGAAATTACTTCATGATAAATGATAGTGTTTGTTTCTGCTGATGGCTGATCAATTAATCATGCAGATTAACAGCCACACCCGTCGCCCACACTCTGTGTGTGAGGCAAGAAATGAGTCACAGGATTTGGCATAGGCAGGGTTTCCTTTATGTTCTTTAGATTGAGCAGGAAAAAGCTTCACCAGCTGCAGACTGCTTGGTATGGTACCCAGGTAAGCAGCACAAACTTGTTTTGATTTGTTTTCAGCTGCTAGACTGTCTTTGCTTATTATAATCATGAAATATGGCTGTTTGTGTGTTCAGATGCATGAAAAATGGGGAAAAAGGGTTTCCTTTTTCTCTCTCTTGAAACTGTTCTGTTCTTAGACGCATGTTTGTGGTGTTCCCAGCTGTCACTGTGCCACTTTCATTTCAGTAGACTGCTGTTTAACAAATATATGAAAGTGATCAGAAAAGGAATGAAATATAGTCAGAAATAATTACCTTGACGTTTTAATTATTCGATGAATATTTGATTATTATTAAAAGAAATGCTGGCATTTAAAAAAATGAAACCTAAACATTTCTGTAGCAGCTCCAGTGTGTGTAATGAACATACTGCAGGAGCAGAACGATGACAGGGGTTGTGTACACACAGGTGCAGCGTTCGATACTGTCGACCATAATATCCTATTAGAGCGATTAGAACATGCTGTAGGTATTACAGGTACTGTGCTGCAGTGGTTTGTATCATATCTATCTAATAGACTCCAGTTTGTGCATGTAAATGGAGAGTCCTCTTCACACACTGAGGTTAATTATGGAGTTCCACAGGGTTCAGTGCTAGGACCAATTCTGTTTACATTATACATGCTTCCCTTAGGCAGCATCATTAGAAGACATAGCATACATTTACACTGCTATGCTGATGACACCCAGCTCTGCCCCTGAAAAGCTTAGAAATATAATATCTAACCAGATTCTTCCTCTGGATGGCATTACCTTGGCCTCCAGTAACGCTGTGAGGAACCTTGGAGTCATTTTTGACCAGGACATGTCCTTCAATGCACATATTAAACAAATATGTAAGACTGCGTTCTTCCATTTGTGCAACATCTCTAAAGTTAGAAATATCCTGTCTCAGAGTGACGCTGAAAAACTAGTTCATGCATTTTTATTTACTGGCTTTTAATACAGCATGAGAGTTATTTGTTAATTCATAGTTGGTGTTTGCTTTTAATACTCTAAGTTGTTTTATTATGTATGTTGTATTCTTGTACAGCACTTTGGTCAACGCTCCTGTTGTAATTAAATGTGCTATATAAATAATTAAACTATTAAACTATTAAACTATGCATTTATTACTTCCAGGCTGGACGACTGTAATTCATTATTATCAGGATGTCCTAAAAACTCCCTGAAAAGCCTTCAGCTGATCCAAAATGCTGCAGCAAGAGTCCTGACAGGGACTAGAAAGAGAGAGCAGATTTCTCCTGTTTTGGCTTCCTGTTAAATCCAGAATTCAAAATCCTGCTCCTCACATACAAGGTCTTAAATAATCAGGCCCCATCTTATCTTAATGACCTTGTAGTACCATATCAGCCTATTAGAGCACTTGGCTCTCGCTCTGCAGGCCTACTTGTTGTTCCTAGAGTATTTAAAAGTAGAATGGGAGGCAGAGCCTTCAGTTTTCAGGCCCCTCTTCTGTGGAACCAGCTTCCAGTTTGGATTCAGGAGACAGACACTATCTCTACTTTTAAGATTAGGCTTCAAACTTTCCTTTTTGCTAAAGCATATAGTTAGCAGTGTTGGGAAGGTTACTTTTAAAATGTATTCCATTACAGAATACAGAATACATGCCCCAAAATGTATTCTGTAACGTATTCCGTTACGTTACTCAATGACAGTAACGTATTCTGAATACTTTGGATTACTTAATATATTATCATGCTTTTTACAACAACGTGAATGTCCTATTGCTGGGTGATTTATTACTGTTACTGAAGGTCCGCGACTCCGAACTGTAGTAAAGGGACCTCTGACTAATACGGCGGGGTCCCTGTCGGCTCGTAGCCGAAAAATAGCTTTACTTTGTTGTGTGGGTCAACTTTTCTTGCGAGAGACAGAGAGAGGCGTTGAAAGACTGCTCCAACGGAACTTATTGTTTTCGGAGGAAAACACGAACACGGTGTACAGTCGAGTCTTAATAGCTTACTTACAACTGGGCTCGTCAGGCTGTCTTCTTGGCTGCAGTGGTTATTATTATATTTACATGCTTCCAGCTCCCGTTTTTCCTCGATGATAACTCGTACCTTTCCACTCCCCTTTTTCTCCCTCCTCGCGCTCACAGACCCATAACGCGTATGGCAGTCCATTCTCCCTGCAGCACGGACTACACTGCCCATGATGCTACATTCTTTAGAGCTATGCTTGTAGCATTCTGCCTGTTAGCTTAGCACAACAACAACAACAACGAAAAGGCGCTCTCTCACCCAGGAAACACACAGTCGCAGAGAGAGAGAGAGCGTGTCGCCCTGTAACCATGGCAACCGTAACACTGCCGCCTGGAACAGCAGCACATAGCTGTCAAACAAACCCAAACAGTCCTGACCTGCGACAATATGAAACAGGAAAGTACCGCAGTGTAATCCATTTATTTCAACAAAGTAACTGTATTCTGAATACCACCTTTTTAAACGGTAACTGTAACGGAATACAGTTACTCATATTTTGTATTTTAAATACGTAACGGCGGTACATGTATTCCGTTACTCCCCAACACTGATAGTTAGGGTTGGACCAGGTGACCCTGAATCCTCCCTTAGTTATGCTGCAATAGGTGTAGGCTGCTGCATTGAATCATATCTGTTATTAATCTCTGTCTCTCTTCCACAGCATGTCTTTATCCTGTCTTCCTTCTCTCACCCCAACCGGTCGCAGCAGATGGCCCCGCCCCTCCCTGAGCCTGGTTCTGCTGGAGGTTTCTTCCTGTTAAAAGGGAGTTTTTCCTTCCCACTGTCGCCAAAGTGCTGCTCATAGGGGGTCACATGATTGTTGGGTTTTTCTCTGTATCTATGAAGCGCGTTGAGGCGAATTTTGTTGTGATTTGGTGCTATATAAATAAAATTGAATTGAACAGGTGTCATGTACGAACAGCAATTTTCCATATTAGATCTAAAATAAAATAAAATGAAACTGTTGCTACATGCCTGCCACAGTTTCTGTCTTGGTTGATTACATCTTGCCCATGTGCAGTTCCTGCACTGATGAGAGTGTGTGAAAGTAATATTTCTGATCTACCCTTCCTTCCCTTTTAGTGTTCCATACCATTGATCGGTGGCCTTTTGACCTGGAATACACCCAGCAGCCATGACAACATCTGGTCCCAGGGCCTGCTTTATTCTCACCTTGCATGTCGTCATTTTTCTCTCACTGCTGTTCTACAACAGCTTCTTGACCCACCGCGAGCTGCAGAGTTACCCCAACGGTGCTCATGGAGACATCAGGATTCTGGTGTGGCACTGGCCGTTTGGCCGCTCCTACAGTCTGGACGGGAACAAATGCCTCAAGATGTATAACATCAGCCGTTGTTTACTCACTGATGACAGAGCTGACTTCTCTGCTGCCGACGTGGTTGTGTTCCACCACTATGAGCTGAGCAGAGGTCTTTCATCTGTGCCCCTACACCTGGATCGACCTACGTCTCAGCACTGGGTGTGGATGTCCTTGGAACCTCCTGTCAATAATGTGAACCTCACACATTTCAACGGCCTCTTTAACTGGACGATGAGCTACAGGCGTGATGCAGACATATCCATTCCTTATGGGCAAACAATGCTGGGAGGTGATAATCTAAGTTTTCCAGCTGCTCCAAATCGCTCCTGCTTTGCCAGCTGGGTGGTCAGCAAATACAAGCCTCAACAGACTCGGGCTGCTTTTTATCAAAGACTAAAGAAGCATATCCCCATAGAGGTGTATGGCAGGTGGAACAAGAAACCCTTGCCAGACAAGAAGCTTTTGCCCACCATTTCAAACTGTCTGTTCTACCTTTCTTTTGAGAACTCTGAGAAAAAAGACTACATCAGTGAGAAACTCTGGAGGAACGCTTTTCAAGCAGGGGCTGTACCAGTGGTTCTCGGCCCCAACAAGGCCACCTACGAAGCCATGACCCCCCCACATTCCTTTATCCATGTAGCTGATTTCAATAGCCCAGCTGATCTGGCAACATATCTAAAGGTTTTGTCTGCAGACAGGCAGGCCTATGAGAAATACTTGGAGTGGCACAACACCTACCGAATTAAAACCTACAGTGACTGGAGAGAAAGGCTGTGTCAGATCTGTGTCAGGTATCCCAGTTTACCAGCCAGGAAAGTCTACCACGACCTGGACAGCTGGGTGAACGGCTAGTGTCTGATTTCTTCACCAAAGCTTTCAGACTGCGGATTCTGCTGAGTTTCCACATGCAAATGTAAAATGCAGAACACTTGAAGTACAGTGGAAGAGAATTTGTTGCACAGTCAGTTAATTTTGGTAAACGGTGAGAAACTGCAAGTTGAAGCAGGTGGGTAGGTTGCTAATAATCACGTTACACATGTTCGAACTACAGGTAAACGTGCCACTGAACAAGAAGCACGGTTTTTGTTAGTACTGACTGCTGGTGTGCAGTATCGTCTCAAAGGACATGAGCGATGGCAGATACATTTCATTACATGGTACCAGACTGAAATAATAATTCAGGGCTCCATGCTGGGCCACTGTGTTTTATTTAGGGCTATTCTTTGTGAGCAGTAGCAGATATTCTCCTGCCACTGCTGGACATTTCTCTGCTGTTTATCAGAATATTGGTGCCCCTTCCTTGGAAGGCGCATTAACATTTGCTTACTTTGTTCAATGCCACTTGTTCAAATGTTCTTGATGTTCCTTAGTGCACTAGACCTAAAACTGATCGCTGGTTACACGATGTCACTCGGGCCTCAGAAGGACGTGCAGGAAAGCGGAAAGAAAATGGAAAAAAGATCAACTCCAGATCTCCTTTCATATGTTAGGAGGAGCCCTGTTTCTTTATCAGGATGCTGTTCGAAAAGCAAAACTAAGTATTTATCAGATATCATCTCTAACTACAGCTACACGCCCTGTGTCTTATTCAACATCATTAATTCTGTTGTCAACCCTCCACTCACCACACATTCACCCATTTCCCCAAAAACAATCAGTTCTGTCTCTAAACTCCCCTTCCTGTCCAAAATCCTGGAAAAAGCTCCAGATTAATGACATCTCAGAAACATTCAGCCTGGTTTTAAAGCGCTACATAGCACCGAGCTTGTGCTTTTAAACGTTTTTAATGATCTTTTATTAATTGCTGACTCTGGTAACTCTGCTATTTTAGTGCTTTTAGATCTAAGTGCGGCATTTGATACAGTGGATCATGGGATTCTCTTATCATGACTGGAGAGCTGTGTGGGTATTAAAGGAACTGCATGGTTCAGATCTTATTTAACTGATAGAAGTTTTTCTGTCAGGTTTGGTGGCTCTTCATCCTCATGATGAAGGCTCTAAAAGTTTTGCTAGACGGCCTTGCCCATATGGAAAAGAAATAGTAAAAACTTACATGATTTACTCATGAAAGTGGCCACTTTCTCATTACTTTCATATATTGTTCCAGTAAGTATCCAAAACATACAAGTTTCATTATATAATTTTTCAAGGGATCTTACATCTGTTTTCACTCTTGTATGCTTTTCATACAAGTTTCACACAAGACGGAACAAACTTTATAAGGTTTATAAATATCTTTTCCATATGGGTGATGACATTAAATCATGGTTTGCATTAAATCTTTTGAATGTAAATGATCAAAAAACTGAGATTGAACTATTTGGACCTTCTGAGCCTCACTCTTCTCTTAAGGTTGACCTTGGTGCTCTGGAAAGTCTAGAGGTCCCGAATCTTCGAGTGTTCTTTGATGACAGTTTTTCATTTGAGAAAAAATAAATTCTGAACAAGCCCGACTCTTGACAGGCTCTCGTAAACACAACCACATTTCCCCGGTCTTGCTTCGTTGACACTGGCTTCCAGTACGTTGTAGAATTGATTTTAACATTTTATTGCTTGTTTTTAAATCTCTAAATGGATTAGCTCCATCATACCTCTCTGATCTGGTAACTAAAAATACTCCAAACAGAACTCTCAGGCAGCTGATAAGTTGCTTCTAGCTGTCCCTGGCAGCAGGCTAAAACACAGAGGAGATCGGGGCTGCGCCCAAACTTTGGATCATCTTCATATTAGGATCTCTCCCACACTCGACATTTTTAAAACCTTTCTGAAAACACATTTTTACTGAGTGTTGTTTTGTTCTTTGTGTGTTTGATCTACTTTTCACTTTTTTACTATGTACAGCACGCTGGCCAACCTGTGTTGTTTTCAAATGTGCTTATAAATAAATTGATTGATTGATTGTGTGGTTTAAAATAATTCACCTTAATGGTATTATTGGATGTCTGCTATGTAATAATAAAATGAGAGTGCCATCAGTTAAATATGCATTTTTCGTCTTTTTGGCATTTGATGACAATTTTAATGGCAAATGGAGCTGGAGAGTGTCGCTGTTTGTACAAAAGATGCACGGGCAGAACAACCGGACATTTTTAACATATGTTGTTATTAACGTGATAATTTCCAGTTTGAAATACTGAAAATGATGTGTGTGTCTGATAGACGAGTCTGTCTTAACACAGAGTTTTCAAGGTGTGTGAAGGCCACCATCCAATCAGCCAGAGTATATGTGTACATATGTGGAAATATCAGAATGAAACAGAACATAGACACAAATAGGCTGTGTCTATTTTTTGTGTTTTTAGCTGACTTGCTCTCTGTACTTCAACATTTAGCTGCATCTGTTTTTTAAACTCTCATTTTCACCACCGTTCCACTGACACAGACACGATTTGCTGAGAGACGAAGGATGACACGGACTAATTTGGTGCTGGTTGGAGCTTCCGTTTAAAGTTGTATTGAATGTTTCTAAAACATGCTATGATATGCAGGGTTTTCACACGGTTTGGTGCATTTGCTCTGTGAACGAGGTCCATTGTCTTGCTGCAGTGTGAACCGTTTTTCACAAGATGCAAAGCAGAATGTGAAGCATTTCTCTGAAGCATAAAGTGCCACTTCCTCCTGATGAGGGTGGAGTTGATTCAGTGTCCAAATCTCTACATCATCAAAAACTTGGTGCTCGGCTCTTTCTTTGTGAAATGCCGGTTTGTCACAAGTCAAGTCAGCCAGTGATTGTTAGTTATTGGATGAATAAAGAGAATAACAAACAATGAAAATGTGGTGTGTGTTATTTCAGCGATAGATGTGATGGGTGCGTCGATGACTGAGATAAAAGCATGTGGTTTCACACTCAGATCCACCCCTCACTAATTCAAACTCTCTGTGTGGAGGTTGGGACAAAAACCTCAGAGTCGAGACTTCATTATACCACAACATCACTGCGGGCATGTTTCACCCCCTGTGGTTTCATCTTCTATGAGTGTCTGAGTTTCTGTTTTTAATGTGATGATCTTTTAAAATGACTACAATTAATACAAATGGCCCATCAACATCATGGGTGAGGTATATACAAATAAACAATACACTTCAAATAAAATTGCCAAGAGCAGCTGGTAAGAGTCTTATAGTATAATATATATGTCCCAGTGTTTTGAGTTTTACATTATTATTGGACTTTGATTTTGTCATCATTTATCATTTCTAGTCTTTTGTTACAATGTTACAGTTCTTAGTCTTCTGGTTCTGTCTCTGTGGGCCATGGTTGTGGTCGATCCTGTCAGCTGTATCCCCTTGTGAAGTCAGCGCCTCTGTGTTATGTTTCCTGTTTTACTTTGAAAGTCTATGTCTTATGTCAGTGCTTCTGGTTTTGCTTCCCTTGTTCTGTTCAGTTTGTTTCTATTTAGTTTGAATGCTTGTATTTATAAATTGGTTTATCTTCACATAAAACCACCCTCTACAATGGATATACTTATGAATTGGAGTGTTATATGGAATTCCACATTGTAACATTTTTTTTTCATACTTTAATTACATTTATGCACATATTACAATCTCTCGTTGGGAGACAACATTAGTGCAACAACATCTTGAAAAGGTTGAATAAGAAACCAAACGAAAAAACCCCCCAAAAAAAACAAAAACAAAAACACATATATACATATACATAAATATATGAAGGCCATTTTTATGACATATAACAGTTTCCTTTCTGCGAACACTTTAACATACATGTGGCTTACTTAGTACACCAAAATCACAATCATTCAAAGGATAGAGATTCAGTCCCATTGTCGCATATCAAAGCAGCCTCTTTACATGAATCCCTCAGTAATTCTAAAGATGACAAAAAAGATTTTAATTCAATTTTCAATACAGTTAGGGAAGGTCTTTTACTTTTCCATTTGCATTTGTGTATGTGGTATTTGCCCATAATTATCACCACCTTGTGTAGCATGGACAGTTCCTTAGATGGATCACCATTATTATATAAAACTTGTGTTAGAGTCAGTGGGGTCATCCCATCTATTCTTATACTCAACCAGTCTACTAGATCTTGCCAAAAGTCAGTTGTTACTGAGCAGGAAAAAAACAAATGATCAATACTTTCCGCATTTTGTGAACAAAATCCACATGGCTCTACCTCAAAGCATTTCAGCTGCTGGGTAATATCCATTAATTATTTTAAATTGCATTTCTTTGACTTTGGGGGGGATAGGCCATTTTAAAAAGTGCGTATATTTGTTCGTTAATTCCACATTGTAACATGGATAGACAGACAGATTTCAAAACAGCCAGCTGGAATGTTAAAGGGTTGAATAACGGGATTAAGAGGAAGAAAATATTAACATATCTAAAGTTACCAAGAGTTGATATAGCCTTTATTTAAGAAATGCACATGTGTAAGTCAGAAGCCTTAAAACTTAAATGTTCCTGGGCAGGTAAAGTCTTTTCCAGTCCTGGAGCTGGTAAAAGTAGGGCAGTGTCGGTTCTGATTCATAAAGCAGTTAGCTTTACTGAAACAAAAGTAATAACAGATAAGGAAGGTAGATTTATATTGGCCCTAACTACTGGACACACCAATAATTTTATGTAATATCTATGCACCTAATGCGGACATACCCGCCTTTTTTCATAACCTGTCACAGTATCTTTTGGAATTAGAAGTGCACAAATAGTGGTAGGAGGAGATTTTAATCAAATACTGGATCAAGACCTAGATAGATCACTTAGGAGAGGCACAGAGAGTAAATCTGTAGTTGCCATAAGGCAGATGACCTCAGATTTAGGTCTGAATGATATTTGGCAGACAATGCATCCAGAAGGCAGGGAATACTCCTTTTACTCTCCGCCTCATAATGTTTATACTAGAATCGACTACTTTCTTATTTCTGAAGCCTTAGTGAATAACTCTATAGATTCAAGTGTTGGTAATATAGTAATTTCGGACCATGCGCCAAGTTTTCTATGTCTTGGAAATATTTTACAGATCCCCCAAAGCCACAGATGGCATTTAAATGTGTCCTTAATTAAAGACTCTGGGTTTATTAAATTGATAAGAGATGAAATACAATTCTACAAACAGACAAATAATCGAGAGGACACTACATTGGCTACTTGGTGGGATGCTATGAAGGCATACTTACGGGGGAGGATAATTTCTTACGCTCCCTTTAAAAAGAAGGCAGCTAACAAGAATATTATTAAGTTAGAAGCCAAATTAAAGGCACTTGAGGCAGTACATTCCCACACAAAAGACAGAGTTACGTTGAATAAAATTGTTAAAGTTAAATATAAGTTGAATGTACTGTACAACAGAAAGGCAGAATACGCTTTATTTCGCATTAATCAAGCATATTGGGAAATGGGAGAAAAGCCGAGTCGCTTATTAGCATACCGTCTTAAACAGAAAGACAGTATGAACCATATCCCAGGCATACGGCAATCACATGGGGTTATTTCAGCTTCTATTAGACATATAAATGATGGATTCAGGGCCTTTTACAATAATCTTTATTCTACACAAGGTAGTTTAGATGAACAGAAATTCGAAGCATTCTTTACTGATTTAAACCTGCCACAGCTTTCCACTACTGACCAGCAGATTATAGATGCTCCAATTACAGTGGAGGAGATTACCCGTGCAATTAAAAGTATGCCACTTAATACAGCTCCAGGATTAGACGGGTTACCATTGGATTTCTATAGAGCATTTGAAGATATGTTAAGTCCCCTTTTGCTCGATGTTTATAATGAGGCGTTCAAAGTAGACTCATTACCTCAGTCAATGCACTCTGGACTTATAACATTTATTCTTAAAACTGGGAAAGACCCTTTAGACCCAGGTGGTTACCGCCCCATATCTTTGCTGAATTCTGACCAAAAAATCTTGGCAAAGGTCTTAGCGGGCCGATTAAAAGCAGTAATGGCGAAAACAATTCATGCAGACCAATCTGGTTTTGTTCTAAACCGCTATGGTTCAGATAATATTAGGCGGTTGGTTAATTTGCAAAATGATGTATATGATTCAGTATATCCAACAGTGGCCCTATCGCTGGATGCTGCAAAAGCTTTTGATTGTGTTGAGTGGGATTATCTGTTTAAGACATTAGAAAAGTTTGGTTTTGGTGACAATTTTATCAGGTAGATAAAGATATTATATGATTCGCCTTCAGTGCGAGTATTGACGAATGGGCTCATATCAGACCTATTCCTTTTACAGAGATCCACAAGACGGGGTTGTCCCCTTAGCCCCGGGCTTTTTCTAATTGCTATAGAGCCTCTGGCACAAAAACTGAGAAATAATGTAAATATATTTGGAATTTCGATGGGTAATAGTCAACATAAGCTTCTATTATATGCAGATGATATGTTGTTACTTATGACCCAGCCTGGGAAGTCAGTTCCAGCCCTATTAGAATGTATAGAAAGCTTTACGCTGCTTTCAGGGTATCGCGTCAACTGGGATAAATCAGAGGCAATGCCTATGTCAGGACACTGCCCCCATACTTTATTTAAACAGTGGGAGTTTCGGTGGTCCGTGAATGGTTTGAGGTATTTGGGGATACAAATTCCCTCGGATTACACTAAGATGGTTCGAGCAAATATGGAGCCGATGATTGAAAGAATAAAAATGGAATTTGGTAGATGGTCCAGAGTGCGTCTCACAATATGGGGTAAAATTAGTTGTATTAAGATGATGACTGCACCCATGATCTTTTATATTTTATCTAATATTCCATTACACATTCCAGATAAGTATTTCAAAGATCTAGACTTTTTGATCCGGCAGTAGCTCCCCGCATCGTTTAAGTATTAAGAAACTTCAAGCGAGTGCAAAACAAGGACGTTTTTCATTGCCTAATTTCCAATGGTATTATTGGGTGATGAACGTGAAACAACTTAGAGCTTGGTTACCTACTGCGCCAGTTAAACCCATCTGGTCCCATATAGAGATGGAAGTTAATGGCGGTATTTCTCCTTGGAGGGAGCTGTTTGATACCAGTCATAAAACTAACCATCCTATAATTGCAAATGTGAAGACATTGTGGTGTAAATTACATAGGGCAGGTCGCTGGGACATTATTAAATCACCTTCGGCAACCTTATGGGAGAATAAAAGAATTTTAATTGGAGGGACATCGGTTGACTGGCTACAGTGGCGTAAAGCAGGCATCCTTAATGCATCAGATTTATTTGACTGTGGGACCAAATGTTTTTTAAGCTTTGATAAAATTGTGGAGTTATATAAGTTGAAGCGTAATCAATTCTGGAGATATGTCCAAATACATAGTTCATTATCGAAGTGGCTGGGAACCCCCTTGAGTTGTCCTGTGGGCGGCCCTGTGGAAGTCCTGCTCTCAAGATCCCCCTTGGGTAAAGGCATCACCACTAAGATTTATCACTTATTGCAAGAACGGTCAGCTCACCCTCTCCTGAAAGTTAAGGGCTACTGGGCCCAGGACGTGGCATTGGACATATCTTCAGTTGAACAGGATTCATGTTTTCAAAATTTTAATACTACGTATAAAGAAACAGGCAGTAGATTTATTCAACTTAAGATAATCCATAGGTGGCATCGAACACCGCAACAATTGTATAAATGGAACCTGGCCTCTACGGACGAATGTTGGAGATGTAATGGTCAAAATGCCTCAATTTTACATATCTTATGGAGCTGTTCGGCACTTCGGGATTGGTGGGAAAACATAATGGAGGTAATTTTCAGTGTTTTAAAAAGGAGATTTGGTATCTCACCAAAACTGTCCATACTTGGTATAACCACAGAACTTTCTGATGGAGATTTTTCCATTTATACGAAAAGATGGATTATTCTGGCTCTCACTACGGCCAAACGGGTGCTGCTAAGACATTGGCGGAAAAAGAGCCCCCCTCCTTATGAAGAGTGGCTAAAGACAATGGCTAAGTTGGCGTCTTACGAAAAAGTGGCTTATGGTTTATTAGATAAATTGCATCAATATGATTGTATTTGGCCCTTTACATGCTGGCTTTCTGTAACTTGAAGAACAGGAGTAATGACAGAGTGGTGGTGTGGGGATTGGTGCGCGAAGAAAGAATAGGATAACTTTGTTTTTGTTGTTGTTGTTTGTTTGTTTTTTAAAATTATTTATTTATGTATTTATTTTTAAGTTCTGTTATTAAGGTTTAAAATGAAATAAATAAAAATTGTTGATGATGAAAAAAAAAGTTTCTTTTGTGACCCAGAAAGAGTAATATTAAAACTAAGTAGCTGCCGCCACTGTTGGAAACGAATTGGCTGGGCAGCGCTATGAATTCTGGGATAGGTTGGGTTATGAAGGATGCACTGACTCGGCTTTCAAATGCGACCTGCGAAGTAAGGCGAGTTTATTTATATAGCACAATTCAACAGCAAGGTGATTCAAAGTGCTTTACAGAGACATTAAAAAACAAAAACAATAAAAAGCATGATTTAAAATTGATTAAAAAACAGTAGATAAAATCAAAAATCAAAACAGATAAAATCAGAACAGTAGATAAAATCAGTAGTTAAATGTAAGTTTTGAAATTTAAGCTTAAAGTGTGGATTTGGTGCTTTATTCAAATGCAGCTGAGAACAGGTGAGTCTTCAACCTGGATTTAAATAAACTGAGTGTTTCAGCTGATCTGAGGCTTTCTGGGAGTTTGTTCCAGATATAAGGAGCATAAAAGCTGAATGCAGCTTCTCCGTGTCTGGTTCTGACTCTGGGAACTGATAAAAGACCGGATCCAGATGACCTGAGGGATCTGGAAGGTTCATACTGGGTCAGGAGGTCACTGATGTATTTTGGTCCTAAACCATTCAGAGCTTTATAGACCAGCATCAGAACTTTAAAGTCTATCCTCTGACGGACAGGCAGCCAGTGTAAGGACCTCAGAGCTGGACTGATGTGGTCCACTTTTTTGGTCTGAAGTTCTGAATGAGCTGTAGTTGTCTGACTGATTTTTTAGGTAGACCTGTAAAGATGCTGTTACAGTAGTCAAGCCTAGAGATGTCACGATACCTCTTTTTTATGTTCGATACCGATATCATAAATTTGGATATCTGCCGATATGAATCCGATATAGTGTTTTTTTTTAATCAATAAAACTTTTTTTTTTAAATATCTTGCTGCATTTTGTATAAGTTCATACTCAAGTTTTTTTTTTTTTTTTTTTAAAACCCACTAAAGCTATTCTGTTACACCTGTATGCAAAAAATACACTGCACCCCAAATATTTCATAGTTCAGCAACACTGATCAATCTAATAAATTTAAACCTGCACCATCCTCCCTATTCTGGTATTTTAAAGAGTACTTAGTGGAAATATTAAACAACCTAACTAATAGGGTTGTCAACCACCAGCAGAGGGAACCACCCCCCACCCCCCACCTCGTGATGCTTAATTGACATAATCAACTTAAATTTAATGCATGTGTAAAAAAAAAAAAAAATTATTTATTTTTCCACAATAATTAAATAGATTCAACATCTTTCTTCAACAGAATTGCAGATTGCACAGATGGTTCCCAAAGGAAAAAGTACTATAGCTTGCTAGGGTATATATATTAGACTTAATAGTTCCTATACAATAATAATATTATAATGGACTTCTATACATTTTACATCAGGTAAAACCTTTAGTTGTAAGATTCAGATATTTATTAATTAAAATTAAACATGAAAATAAGAAAGAAAAGTATGTCTTTGTGCCCCCTTTTCCCTGTTCATGTCCTATCGGCCCCCCTGGCTAAACTTTGCTAGATCCGCCCCTGCACAGTTACATCAGCTGTAGAAAAAGATCCTGGTGTAGAAAGTAATATTAAATAAATCCTAACAACAGCTTATCAAGCTTAAAAGTGCTGCTGTTGTTCAGCCGCTGGTTTCCTCTTTCTGGCGCAAAGTGGCCAAAAACAAACAAGAGAGAAAAGCCGATCAGCTGATCACTGATCAGTTTCATGATTGAAGTAGCAGCAGGAGAGAGAGAGAGAGGCAGTCGCTCCACATATCGGTTGTTAAGCTTAACGCTGGAACGCTTTACAAACATTCAGAGATGAACTTACACACTTGCTTTACTTCTCTGGGGTAACGTTCTGGGAAGCTCCAGGACAAGTCTTGCACGCCACAGCCGCTCTATCACGTGACCACACTGCTCCGAGGTTATGAGCCGAGTTACGCCATGCCGCAAGTTTTGTGAGGTGCTTTCGTGATATTTAATGGATCGGATTACATTTTTTATTTCTCTCTGATATCCGATCCAGTAATTTAGGTCAGTATCGGACCGACAACGATATTCGGATCGGTCCATCTCTAGTAACAATTAAGTTTAACATCCAGGCATCCACAAAAACCGAATTTAATAAATTTAACAGAGTTAGAAGTTAGCAGAGGTGAGGTGACCGTGAGGGTATAAAGCCACCTATAAATAAAATGTTGTTATTACTATTATTATTATTTTTACTATTATTGTTATTGTTATTATTATTATTATCATTGGGCAGCATGGTGGTTAGCACTGTTGCCGCACAGCAAGAAGGTCCTGAGTTTGATTCCACCATCAGGCCGGGGTCTTTCTTTTGGAGTTTGCATGTTCTCCCCGCGTACTCCGGCTTCCTCCCACAGTCCAAAGACATGCAGTTTGTGGGGATATGTTAACTGATTAATCTAAATTGCCCATAGGTGTGCATCTGTGAGTGAATGTGAGTGTGAATGGTTGTCTGTGTCTCTAAGACCACACATCACGTAATAGCAATAGATAAATCTTTGAAAAGATAAAGTCTGACCTGAGTCCTGGAGAAAACTCCGACCCAGATGAAGGCCGCAGCAGGAGTAGTGGTCAGAAGAAAGCAAAAAAAGGAAAAAGGTATACAGAGGACAAACTGAGCCACAAACAAGCTAAACGTGGTGCTCGGGGCAAATTATCAATATGGCTTTTGTGACAATAAATCACTGAAATCTTCGTGCCTTGTCCTTTATAGTTAATGCATTTCTGTATCATAGGGCCAGTGTAAAGAAACAGACATAACTGCAGAAATCGTCACATTTGAATTTTATTTATAAAGATTAAAAATTAATGATTTACAAGATTGTTGTTTTTCTTCTGGTCGCTTCAGGTTTAGTTTAAAAGGCATCAAATACGACATCAGGTGTATTGAACTGTGCTGTATGACTTAAAACATCTGATGATACGGATTTATTTTACAAAACAGGAGCTACATGCAGTAAACTGTATGCATGAAGGATACATGAGGATACTTCATTCTTCTCTGTTCAACTCATGATCTCGTCTATCCAGTAAATGGCATCGAATTTGTTTTACTTGACAGACCTTCTCAGAATAGAAACTATATATTCATTTTTAGTGTAACTCATTTTTTCTTTGGTGTATTATAATCAAATGTTTCATGAAATGTAAATACAAGCTAAGTAAATGTAAAATTAATTTTATGATCCTTTTACATCCATTTTATAATTTAACTGATTAAAATAAGAAACATGTGAGAAAAAGTGCCACGTGTTAGTGTTGTTAAAGTGTGACCTTTATTATTTATTACTGCATGTCAGTCAAATGTGCTGAAAGGAAACACCATACAGTATAGTTTTACTTAGTTAATATATGTGGTGCATATTTATATAGCGCACATATGTGAAAGCTGGAACGATGTGGAACTGTGCTCAGTAATAACTTCAAACAGCTCTACAAACACACAAACTGTCATGGTCCGGGGCAGCGGCCGTGTGGAGAGCGGAAGGAGGACTCAAAACGCAGCACTTATTCAGGTGTGAGGGTGATTTATTGATAATATCCAATATAAAGTGGGGATGGTAAAACAGAACTAAGGATGAACTAACTGGGAGAAACTACACAAAGAAATAGCAAACCTGAGCATGAAGGGAGAACAGCAGGGAGAGCACGCAGGGGATTACACCAGGTATGAACACAGACGACGCGACGAGGAGCAGAGGAAATCACACACTATAAATACACAAAGAGACACTGGGAAATCACACACAGGTGGGGGAAACAGCTGGACCTGATTAACCTGACGAGACAGGGGAACACTAACACCAGGGACCAACAGAGGGAGCACAAACCCAGAACCCAGTGTCTAAAATCCCAAACACAAACCATCCCAAAACAGCCCAAGAATAATAACAATAAAGAACACAAACACAAAGTCACTGAGTCATGGTCGCAGGACCATGACACAAACTGCTCCCATTCAGATTGTCAGAGAATGTCTGTAAGATAAATACACTGTAGCTGTGGGACTGACAGGGTGCATGTATGTGTACCATGGAGCCTGGAGCTCAGTGGTTTCTGAAGCCTTTTTCCACTTGTACTTGAAGCTGTCTGCAGGCACAATGTCAATCATGACCACATAATTGGTAAAAAACTGGAGCCTGGTGCACTTATGCTGCAGCACAGAGATGATTGCAACAATCTGAAATGCAATATTCTGAAACCCTGAGACCTGGTGTTGATGCAACGTCAGCATGTCAACAGTATTCTTGGACAGTAGGAAGCATAATGAACTCCATCACATATGGCAATACCCAGAACACACCCACGTCCCAATATTTAGGATTTCAGAGTGTGATCGTAGGCTTGAAGCAACGACCTATGAGTGTGCATGGCCTAACGAGCCAGAGCTGTTTTGGCAGCTTAATGTATTAGAAAAATGTTTTTAAGAATAATAATAATGAGAATAGTAATAATAATAATGCCACCACCTTACCATGGTGGAGGGGTTTGTGTGACCCTATGAGTCCAGGACCTATGTTGTCAGGCTTTACCCTCTGGTAGGGTCTCTTAAGGCAAATTGGTTCTGGGTGAAGGGGGCAGACCAAAAACAATTCAGTTAACACTTACAAAAGAGGAATAAGCAAGAGCTACTGTATCCTGCCCAGGATAGGTTTACCAGGGCCCCAACTTGAAGCCAGGCCTGGGGAAGGAGCTCAACGGAGAGGACCTGGTGGCTGAAGCTTTCCCCATGGGGCCTGCTCTGCGATAGGCCGACCCCCTTCAGGAGACACCATAGGGTTTGGGTGCAATGTGTGTTGGGTGGCGGCCAACGGCAGAGGCCCTGGCAATCCAATCTATTGGGCTACTGGGACATGGAAGAAGCTTGAGCTGGTGTGTGAGGTTGAGAGATACTGGCTAATATAGTCAGGCTCGCCTCAACACACAGCTCTGACTCTTGAAGCAGTGTCACGGAGAGGGCCTGGACTCTGTAAAGTCTCGATTTACCCTCGGTGCGAGAAACTTTCAGTCCCTGTACACATTGGACACGCTGTTTTTTAGTCTGAAATTGCATGCTTCATGGCAACATATCAAAAGTTCTCATGATGCTAGGGTCATGTCCTCGGATTAAAACTCACAACTTTGAACATAAAGTAACACCTTTACATTTTTCTGACAAAATTTGAGATGGCTCTGATCAACCACCTTGAAGCTGTACCTGAAAGAGTAAGACATGTGTGATGCACCACGGACCCACACAGCGTTTTTTTATGTGTTGGGTTGTTACAGCTGTGGACCATATGGTCAGCTGCACGCTGGGAATACTTTCAGACGTGGCGCTGTGGAGCCTTTTTATATTCTCCAAATCCTCAAAAGACCTGATGCATGTGTAGACTTTCACGAGTTTTACAGTATGTTTAGGCCCTTAGGAAGACCATGCATTTGCCTGAATATCAGTAATCAGAGCAGATACAGTAAGGCTTTCACAGAGTGCTCAGGTCTTAATCATAACCATCATATTTAAACTTTTATACAATGTTTTATTAACAAAAACAAAAAGATAATATATAGTTGTCACAGTGCTGATGTCGATGCAGTGCATGTTTACTGCATATGTACAGGTTTGTGAAACAGCAGGGTTCAGTTTCATACCAGAGAAACATTCCTCCTTGAATTAAGATTGGACAGAAATATTTGCTAACCTATGAAATATTGGATTAAGATGATGCAAAAAAACCAACAAAGAAAGAAAAACAAACACTTTACAACTACTCAGACAGCGATTATATAAATATTTATTTCTTTCAGCTCTGGTATATCCACAAGCATGCTAAACATGAAGTAATGAAGTTGTCCTAAATGTACAGAATCATAACACTTAGCCTTCAAACAGTCTCACATGTAGAGAATGACTTGTTGTACACAGAAAGAAGGAGCAAATAAAGACAACCAGCTGGGCTTTTGCTCAGCACTGGTGAAGCAGAGCTGCAGAACGTCTTTACAAAGACAAACAACATGAGAATTACATCTCTTCTTGTAATTCCTCATCCAACGACTCATTTTGCTGCACAAGCTTAAGAGGTTTGGATTCAACAGTCTGTTTAACATAGTAAAGGGCTTCCCTGGTACATATGTGAGTTTGGACGTGGACACTCGAACATGAGCAGCTCCAGTGCAGATTAATGTGTTCCTCCAGTATGGAAGTGCTGACAGGCTGAGGAGGACGGCAGCAGGATGAAGAAAGAGCCGCAGACAGCGGCTTTCCTGAGAGACGCGGTTACATCCAGGTTTCCTGGACTGTTTCACTGTTTGCAGCTGGACACTCATTCTACATGTATGAAGAATATCTATGAGCTATGTGGGGCGATATGAGCATATATAGAAAGGCAGCTGTGCATATTAAGTCCTAACCAGGTCAGACGAACAGCTCTAGTACAGGAAAAGCAGAGAACGCCCAGTCAACATAAAAATCCAGAGTTTCTGCTGTTAGTGACAGAGACCGTTATGAAGTCTGCAAAGAAAAGGAGATTTCTGCATTGATTATAACGGTGCGCTTTATTAGGCAGAGCCCACTACATGGACTGCATACTGTACCTTCAGTAGGCAGGTTATTGGATAAAACTAATGCAGTGTAATGTAAAAGCCCTGGAACACGGGCAGCTGAATTATATGGATGGCCTTTACATGATGATGAATGACAGAAACACTCTGTACAGTGCAGGTAAACAGTTTGAACGATCATAAAGGGAGGATTTGTTGCACGTTTGCATTTATGCATCGATGGAAATATCGTAACAGTGAGTGTAATATTCAATCCATAATATTTAAATAAAATCATAAATCAAACTTCATGTTCTTTGAGTGATTATTATGCAGGACAAAGTAAAATGCACAAACATAGATTTGACAAAGGAAAGAAAACCTGATCCAGTGTGTGCCAACACATGTTCTGCTTTCTCTAGAATACATTTCAAAATGTCCCCATCTCCCAGGGAGTAAATTTAAAAGCTTTGGAATCAGTTCAATGTTGGAAAAGGCTGCAATCGCACACTGCAGCTGTTGATGCATAAAGGGAACGCTGTTTCTGCGACGCTTTAAGTTGTATATTTCTGGGGACTGTGGCCGGCGCCGTTTTTAAAATATTCTCAGTCGTTTCTTTTGTTCGGATTCTTTGATTCTAAGTTTCTTTTATGGCGACGTGTCCACAGCTACATGTAATTTTCCTTTTTTCTCATATTTTTGTTGACGCCTCAGCAGGTCGAGACCTCTTCAAAGTAAAACTGGGCGGGGATGTAGAACGTGAAGGTGTGGCTCCTCGCTGCTTTCGTCACAATGGGTACAAAAGTCGAATGCATCAAGTTTAACGTGTTATACATGACATTGTCTTTTCCCAACAAATACAAATTCACATTAAGAAATCGAATAACAGATGTGCATTTGACACAGTACTCAGGACGTCCTGCCACACTGACTGACTGAGAGGTAAGATAGCTCCTGTACATATCAGCCACTAGTTACAGCTCACAAAACCATGAAAACACAATGTCAGCTGTAGACCAAATACACAAGACCATCTGAGTTCATACAGAATTTTCAAATTATACGTGTGTGTGTGTGTGTGTGTGTGTGTGTGTGTGTGTGTGTGTGTGTGTGTGTGTGTGTGTGTGTGTGTGTGCGCGCGCAACTGGTTAAGCCGCTGCAATCCGAAGTTTGTGATAACTGGCAGTCTTCTGCAGTTCTGTCGGGGAGTTGTGTCTCACTCCTCTTTGCACAATTCTTGTAATTCAGTCACACAGAACAGCTTCCGAGGATGAACCACCTTTTTAGGTCATGCCACAGTATCTCAACCAGATTCAGGTCTTGACTTTGACTCGGCCACTCCAAAGTCTTCATTTTGTGTTTCTTAACCCATTCAGAGGAGGACCTGCTGGTGTGCTTTGGATCATTGTCCTGCTGCAGAACCCAAATGTGCTTCAGCTCGAGGTCACAAACAGATAGTCGGACATTCTCCTTCAGGATGTTTTGGTCGTTGGCAGAATTCATGTTTGCATTTACCACATCTAGTCTTCTGGTCCTGAGACAGCAAAACAGCCCAGACTGTCACACCAGCAGCACCATATATCACTGCTGCTATGATGTCCCATTTCTGAAATGCTGTGTTACTTTTACACCAGATGCAATGGGACACACACCTTCCAGAAAGTTCAACCTTTGTCTCGTCAGTCCACATTCCCACTCGCTTCATCACACAGGGCTGTGCAGGTTTGGATTTTTCCCCTCTTAATCACAAACACCTTCAGTTATACATTTAATTTACTTGTGTTATCTTTGTCTAATATTTAAATTTCTTGGATGAACTGTAAGAATGCAGATGCATGTAGACATGGTGTCAGCAAGACGGAAATCAACTGAAAAACAATGTGTACATAACACACAAGAGAAGTCGCTGAGCTGAGTTGTGTTCATATCAACATTACATCCATTTAAAAATGCTGAAATAAAAGCAAAGCCTGTTCTGTCAGTGAGCTCATAAATGCTGAGCACGTATGGTTGCATATGTGTGTAATAAACAGTAAAGAAATATGTAAACAAAACGGGAAAAACCAAATGTAGTTTGGCTGTTTAGGGTATGTGTCCGATCTGCGCACTGGAACAATTAAACTGACGTGTAAATATTTGTACATACAGGTGCTGCTTTTAGAGCATGAAACGTCTCTGTGTCCAGGTTCATTTGTGGAATCTCTGCAGGTAGAGGGTGGAGTCGTCAAACAATGGGTTCTTCACCTCCATTTCCCCCGTCTGAAGGAGAAGAAAGAGACAGAGGGGAAGATCTTAGATTAACACACTTCCTGTCTTGGCCCTGGGAAGTTCAGTTATTGTTTAATGTCATCAGTTTATTCCTTAGTTTGCTTATGCTTCTCATATATCTTTGCGCTTATTTTTTGTTTTGTGTTCCATCTTTTCCGTCTCATGACTCTAAGTCTTTGTTCTGACTCTGCAGAGTTCAGAAAGATTGAAAGAGCAGCTGAAAGGGTCGAGTGTTGCATAGAGAATCTCTGAGAAACCTTCCTGCTCTTCACACAGAAACAGCGTTGGAGACAATACAAACCCGGCCACAGTGAGTGCTGAATGAACCTTCTTCTGGATTACACGCTGTGTATTATGCAATCCATACATTATTAGTAAAACTACTGTTAAGACAGCTACATAAAAATGACATAATCTACATAATAATTTTTAAAATACTTATTAAAGGGTTTATTTATTCATTGTCATTATTCAGACAGTTCCTGTAGTTTCCCATAACTTTTGTGTGATTTATTCCTTAAATTCAGGTTGACGGGTATGACAATGATGATGATGATGATGGTGGTTTGATTGCACAATCCCAGGAAATGATACAGAAAATGTATAAAATCAGTATCAGCTGTAAATAATCTCCCATGGTCATATCTCAAAGTGTTGGCTGTGGGTGCTGTTTGCACAGTCGCTCATTAGGACCAGGTTGAACGCTAATAACTTCTAATTCTCTCTTACCTGTCAGCACATGGAGTTTTTACACCCACAGCTGCCTAACTAGCTAACTAGTTAAATACTGCAGGTTGGACACTTATTTGCAGGACATGCACCTGGATTCGGAGCGTCCCTTTCACAGCACAACATTTTTGAACCAGAGTCTTAACATCACAAAAGCGATGCACTAAGATTAGCGGCAGACGACTTAAATAAGCAGATATGACTGTGATCGTTTCCACTGTGACTGATAACTTACTGGGAAAGTGTAAATGGTGAGAACTGCCGGTTGTGTCAGAGTTTACTGAATCCCTGAACCAATTTAAAAGATATAAATATACAGTGCAGCCAGCGTGTAAATGGATGCACCATCACACTGCTTTTGGATACACACCAACAGTTTTCCTAAATGCTGTTTAGCGGCGTTACTACTCATGGTTGCATCGTTCACATCACAGGCGGGGAATATCGTTACCGCCAAACATCAGCTGTAATCAGTCAGGAATCTGTCACACACTCACAACTGTCCTGTCGGTTCAGTGGCTGTATCTGTACCCACATTATGCCTTAATGTTATCCTTATTTCTTGTTGATGGATTCCACTGACTCAGCATTACACCATCACAATGACACAGTGGACACAGTTGAACTTTTACTGAATGTGGAGATAAGAATGCAGTGTTTACTCACTGGTGCAAGTCCAGGACACTCATACACGGTGAAATCTCCATCCTCATTCTCCTCATCTGTTGAGGCTGCAGAGTCAGGAACTTTAGGCTCAACCCTGTGTCTGCGGAGAACACACAAATATTCAGCAAGGATAACAGCGAGACAGGATAGAGATACACATGCCAAGGTAGGATGAACATGTCTGTGCAGGGAGGGCGACTCACTTTCTCAGGGAGAGCATCTGTTGCTTCTGGTGCTGGTAGTGGTACATTTGGGCACTGTGGGCCAGCTTCTTGTCCCCAAGCTGGAAGTAAACAAGGGGTAGAGGGGAGATGAGAAGGTTCCTTCCTGAACAAGTAACCATCACAGTAGTGGACATGCAAGAAAGAGTCTCAAGCCCGAAGAGTTGGACAGCAACCAGACGCTGACATGATTCACGCCTACCGGCTATAGAAGCTAACTGCACTCCAGAGTGTCCATGGATGAGACACACCTACAATAACTGAAGGCAGGACAGTCCTGATTCCAAGGACCCTCAGAAGGAACCAGTCCCGTCCAACTACTGGCCATAACTTGGCTCAGCACCACATGGAAGCTCCATCATAGCGGCTAAGATTAACAGGCACATGGCTCAATACATGAGTGGGTGCCAGGAAGGAACTGGCAGAAACACCAGAGGGACCAAACCTTAACTATGGGTTGACTACAAGTAATCCCCTCAGTGCCCCAAACATGGATCCTGGAATGCCTACAACTGCAGAAAGAACAGAACCTTAAGAATCTTCATCAGGAATTCGTTAGGAATGTGGCGTACAACACTAGAGGCCAAGCTTTAGCCAATAGCACAAGATTTACCAAGCTCAGGGGGCTTGGTAAATCTCCCACTACTGTTCTGTATGGGCCTCAGCCAGATCATTAACAAGACTGCCTATGGGTACCGACTACAGAATGGAGCAGTTGTTAACCACCTCCTGTACATGGATGACATCAAGCTGTATGGCAGGAGTGAACCAGACATCGACTCACTGATCACACCACTAGAATGTACAACAATGACGTGGGAATGTCATTCGAACTAGAGTATTATAGTCGGATGGTAACAAAGAGAGGAAAGGTAGACAGAACTGAGGGGATCGAACTACCAGAAAGCAACATATAGACATTGAGGACGGCTACTCAGGCAAATGGAAACCACGAAGAGGCCGCTAGGAAACCCTCTAACCACCAAATACCTGCAGAGGGTCAGACTCCTGAAGAGTCAGCTGAATGGGAAGAACATAACCTGGAAATCAACACCTACACCATCCTAGCTGTCAGATACTCTGCTGGAACTGGAATATTGTCAAGGTAGAAGGAATCGTGAAGAAAGAAGCATATATTTATAAAGATTTTTAAAGAACACCTTTATCATTCATCAGCAAAAAATGGGTCTGGATCATGACTTTGTCTTCCTACACAATCCAAAACGGAAGAAGAAACAAGTGGACATTCCTGACTGGCCTGCACAAAGATTTTACTTTAATCACACTGAACATCTGTGGGATTAAATGAAGATCACGATCCATAGCAGGAGAGTACCGAATCTAGAGGAGCTTGAGAGATTTGCCAAAGAAGAACGCACTGGGATCGTCTGTACTCCAAGATCCACTCGGTGTGTGTACTGTCAACTACCAGGGAGCAACAATACGATGGCAGACTCGAGACTGAACAATCTTAGAAGGAAAGGAGGAAGAAGAAGAAGAAGAAGAAGGGCAAGTGGACCTACAGCAGAGCACAGCAGCTTCCAGGAATAAGAACCAAAGGCAGACATCCACCAGGGAGTCTCTTTAACAGTGAACAAATCTGATGGTACTTTTCTGAATTCATAATTCCATCAGTTTTCCCCAATCCCTCCCAGAGCCTCCATCATGACTTTTTACAGATGCCCACAGAAGGTGCCTCTCCTGATCTCAGTATCTCTCACACACTGGTGATGACTTAAACCACAAGTGTTACATTGAGAGTCGTCATTTTAGAATTCACTGATTTTCAGCCTAGTTTTTATGTAGTTACTGTTACCTTACTGTTTTCTCCCTTATTTAAATCATTAAAGCCAAGTGCAATATATTTGAGTTTTCGAGGCTTCTACATCATCAGTTTGCTGGATTTCTTTTAGAATAAATTTGATACATTGCAAAAAAAAGTCTGATGTAGCAAATATGATAAAAATATAAACTTCAAATAATTACAGCATTTTCCAAAAATTGAATTTTCCAGCGATTACTTCGATGTCGGACTTTGAAGGGTTAAGAGCTGCTTCTGGCGAACAATTCTTTCACCGGGCCGTTTCTGACGAGGCTCCTGTGAGCAGCAGGTGGAAACTGAAGGGCCAAATATCTCAGATCCTGTGTTTCCTGTTTCTATACAGTTCATCAGGTTAAGATTTTTGTTTAAGGCGTTTCGGGTTTACATTGTGTACATTTATGCTCACTAAACAGCACTCAGATTATGAACTGCATGTGGAGCATTGGTGGTAGAGTTTAGATCCTTGCATCGCTCAGCATTGAAGGCAGTGGTGATCTGAGACAAATAAAGACACTGAAAAGTATTTTCAGTGTGTTTTCTCCTAAACATTTAGTCACATCGTTTCCTCACCAAATTCTCGAATGCCTGAGCACTCATCAGTCCAGATGAAGGGTAGTCCACTTTCTGATTGATATGAACATATTTCTGAAACCTGTAACAATAAAACAAAATAAACACAACAAAACACACATAGTGAAACATTTGGAGCTGACTGAAAAGAGCTGATAAGTTGTATTATAACACATTAACAATGACAGTTAACGTTCAAAACACATTATCTCATGAATTTCACAACAAGAGGCAGCTCTTGACTCTGTTGTTCCCAGTATGGTTGGAACAGCTCAGCTCTCTGTGACTTACATGCAAACAAGCCACGAAGAAGACTTAAGAAACCACAGAGTACATCGCAGGTCTGAAAACTGTCTGTTTCAATATTTTGTTATCTTTCAGATTCATTTAAAAATAGATTTTTTTTCTCCATCAATCTTCACAGAACACGTCTCAGTGATAAGTATGTGTAGTGTGTCACCCAAATGACTCTCAGACCATAAAAACCTCCATCCTGTAGTGGTGTAATGAAAGGAAGACTGTCCACAGTTTCCAACAACGTACTCCCGGGAAACCTGGAACTGGCAGGGATGGGTAGACTAGTGAGGGAAAGTCAATTCAGAAAAATATAAAAATGTGTGCTTCTATGTGACTGCCTCTTCTAGAGTGCTTAGGATCTCAGAGTGGGGCAAAGTTTACAGCTAAAAACCCAAAAACACTGGGTTAAGGAAGTGTGTGTGTAAGCCTGGAGGGCTCAGTCGGTGTCTGAATCTAAAGGGAAGGAAAACACTTGAGATTAAAGATTAAGACGTTTGGCAAATACTTTTGTCCGTACAGTTTCCTGTTCTCTCTCTGAGCACATTGAACAGCTCTGTTTCTTTGTCATCTCTTTTTAAGATTTATAAGAAAAACAATAAATTACATGGAAATACTGTAAATCAAATGGTTCCAATCAATTTAGCATCTCTAACAGAATGACTATAATGATGATGGATACGTCTACAGTGCAACTGCAGGCCATCCTGTCCACTCCTGAGAGGGATAGTGGGGACCTTTTGGTTTATGCAGCACCTTAGAGAGAAAATAATAAGCTTACCTGACCCAGCAAGCCAACGCTACCAGCAGTGCCAGGGAACCTGCCACAATGACGACGCTGCTCATGACTGAGAGGAGAAACCAACAGACAGCATGAATGATAGAAGTGTTTGCTGGTCTGCAGACATCAGAGTAAGACATGATCCTTTAGTGAAAGCTTGGAGAAATGAGGGAAGAGCTGAAAGGACAGCAGCTGAAAATAAATAGATGTGAGTGAGTCAGGCCTGTTTCCTGCAGCAGCACAGACAACAACATTGATAACAGTAATGCAGTGTGGCAGAACTAATCACAGCAACGTCTGAGTTCTGTCGTGTCCTGCATTAAACTCAGGTTCAGTCCCAAGATTTTAAAGTAGGCGGGGCTTAGATCTCGTTTGACTCGATACACATGCCATGATAACATCAGGACGAGTTATTGACAACTGTGTATTTGACAACCCATGAACTTGGCTGGAGGCTGAATTGTTGATTATGTGTGCTTGAGTGCATGTGCCTCCCACACCGACCATAGCAAATCCAAGTCAGCATCTCTTTTGGGGAATTCTCATCATCCCCTCTGGTTTTACGTATTTTTGTCACATGATTATGTCTGTTGGTACCAATGACGCGTGCACTTGTTTGAAGATTTTATTGCAAATACTGTGCGTGTCCATTTTTGGTGTCCAGAGGGTGCAAAAATTAAAATCTGACACTGATACTAATGCAATCAAAGAGCTGTGTTGCTAATATTTGACATATCCAAGCCCCACCTGTGGCCCATCCCTTTAATGCTCAGTACATGGGAAATAATTAGGTTTTTTTCATGTGTTTTTTAATGAATAACTTATAATTCAAATCTAAATTGGCACTTAAATGATTAAAATCCTGAAAATGATTGCATATTTGATCATTTTGATGAGGTCTCACGTTGATAAAGTGATTTATTTAAAAAGTTATGTGTGAAGATTGTGGTTTTAATGCGGGTGTACATTTCTGCTACACACGATTCTAGAGGGAAGTCAGTTTGAGGAGGGGACAAGAACTATTTCTCTGGAGCTCTACTGGATGATGATGGTCCAACTGGATTAAGACTTTTACACCAGCAGTCACAACCGTTTTTGCTCCACGGACGGTATAATGTCAGACAATATTTTCATGGACACCTTTAAGGTGTCGCAGAGAAACACAACAAAATGACAACAACCAAGACAAAAACTGTGGTGTTTTGTAAATATAATAATAAACGTGTGATTGTGTAACTGTATCAGCAGCGTCCTCCTGAAATGCGCCAACAACATTGAGAGTAACGTCCTGCTGAGCCTCAGCTCTGCCAGCCCGGTACCAAACGACTCACGGACCGGTACCAGTCCATGGAACGGGGGTTGGGGACGCTGATTTACACCATGGCCTCTTGCAGCAGCACATAAACCCAAACTCGATTTCGTTTAATTAAACGGTACCTCCTGTAGTGTGTGTGTGTGTGTGTTAAGTACACACCACAGCACTCAGGACAATGTTGGTAGACTGAAATACAGCGAGATCAGGAGGAGGCGTCGGCTTTATCCATTTTACTGCACAATTACTTTTTTCACACATGTGGTGAAAAGTAGTTTTTAAGTTGAATCCTCACAGCGGCCTCTGTAAGGTGACGTCTTCTGTTCTATTATTCAAAACGACTCTATAGCTCTCTTGAAATTAAGCTGGGTCCTAACTCAAGGACAGAAAGACTTACTGATGAAGACATGGTCGTCAGGAGGGTAGCGGAGGATGATGGGACTGCTCAGAGCGGCAGTGTGGTTTCTAGGGGTGGGTGAAGCGATGCTAGTTAGCAGGACACTCTGAGTAGGAGGCTGTTCCACAGAAGATGCTCTGTGAGTGTAGCCATGCTCTTCAAACTGCTTGGATGTGATCTCCTGGGAGGATGGGGCTAATACCAGAAAGTAAAGAGTGTGGATTTATTACTTCATTAGGGAATTTTGTCACATAGCAAATATGGATAAGAAGAAGAGTGTAATACCTGAGCTGTAGGACTCGGGTCTCTGTTCCCTGATGATTGCAGAGAGAAAGTCAATCTCCTCATCGAGCTCAGGGTATGGGCTCACTTTATCTGGAGGAACACAACACCAGGATTCTTACCATCTTCATCTAAACATTTGTTTACTAAAGCTCAGGTCCACCACCGAGCAGTATCTTAGCTGTTCCTAGGACTGCGCTCTTCTGGACAGAGATCTCTGATTGGGGGTCACTGTACCAAGTACTCCAATTACCACTGGGACCAGTTACCTTCACCCACATCTTCTCCAGCTCTTCTCTGAGCCCTTGGTACATCTCCAGCTTCTCCTGTTCCTTCTTCCTGATGTTGCTGTCATTCAGTATCGCTGCATCGATCAGTACGGCCGTCTTCTTCTGTTTGTCTACCACCACTGTCATTTTGTCTGTCTGTATCTGGAATAGGATGATAGGTCGGCCATTCTCGACCACCCTGGGAGTGCATCTTTACACAGACTGCACATGGATCGGCCTCTCATGGATCAGGGTGCTGGACTTGGGGTGTGTATGTGTGTGAGTTTTGTGGTATGGATATTTACCCCATACCACAAAATCATCAGCTACTGCTCCGTGTTGTCTCCTACTTATACATCCAAGCACAGTATGGAGTAGGTGGTATGACCAGAGTTGTGCTGATGTAAACAGGGTGAACAGCTTCACAGTTTTAATAGCACTGTTGTTTGCAGTTATAAGCTGCCTTTGCACCTCCTACACTCATATACACCAACACATGCACCCAACATATCACTCCCAACAGTGACGAGTGGGAGGAGCAATGGGCTCCTGCATCTTCGGTATGTTTGTATGTGTGCCGTGTGAGAGACATGCCAGTGCTCCAGGAGAGCTGACCTCTGGTTCTCTAGGGCTCTTGCCCTTTGACCATGAGGGCTCACTGAGTCTGAGGCCTCCCTCCTTCTGCTGGAGTGGTCACGCAGTTGTCATGGAGATGTATGGCTTTGAGTCTTCAGTACTGTTGGAGGGCTGCAGATGCTCTGGGTCTTCTGGGCCATTTTCCTGGGAGGCATCACCCTCATTATGAAGTATGTTTCATCACACACACACACACAGTGAACATCCAGCAACAACGAGTTAGTTGAAACATGACAACATGGAACATGTGGAACTGCTTCTAAGGAAATTGTTAATCGGTTAAATGAGTTGTTTGCAGGCAGTCGTGTTTCCAGTGCGGAGCTTCATTTGTCCAAACCGTCTGTACGCACTCACTTCTCCAACTCTACCAAAGAGGTGTGGCCATATTAATGAACAGAGAGACAAACGTCACAACTTGCAACAATATAACAGATCCAGAAGTTAGATTAATAATACTTCTTTAATCAATATATGCATGTATGTAGTACTAGTATTTATGGAACAAATGTTAATGACCCATCTTTGTTACATTGTTTTTCACCTCACTCTCTGGTCACTGACACCACACTTATAATACGGACTTCAACTTTCAACCCAGAAACTGCCAGGCTCAGTCCAGCAGTGAGTGAAAGAACCTGCACGTCTACACACAGTCTGAGTGACTTTGGTCTGTGCAGTGTTTGGTCATCATCCCACTCTCAGGGATTTCATCTCCTCTTCCTCAGCACACCACTCAAACTCTCGTTTAGTTAGCAGCTCCATTATGATGGATGTTACAGACACTCAGATTCCCTCTATCACCATCAGTGCACCAGTCACACCACCAATTAGGAACTGAAGATTTAATACTTTGTTACTGGAAAAACTGGTTTCAATGTTCAAAACCTGAGAAATTCTTCAGAATTGTATGAGGTCTACTAACACACAGTGAGTAAAGAAGAAACACCCAGTGCATCTATTGCAGCATAACTAAGGGAGGATTCAGGGTCACCTGGTCCAGCCCTAACTATATGCTTTAGCAAAAAGGAAAGTTTGAAGCCTAATCTTGAAAGTAGAGATAGTGTCTGTCTCCTGAATCCAAACTGGAAGCTGGTTCCACAGAGGAGGGGCCTGAAAACTGAAGGCTCTGCCTCCCATTCTACTTTTAAATACTCTAGGAACAACAAGTAGGCCTGCAGAGCGAGAGCGAAGTGCTCTAATAGGGTGATATGGTACTACAAGGTCATTAAGATAAGATGGGGCCTGATTATTTAAGACCTTGTATGTGAGGAGCAGGATTTTGAATTCTGGATTTAACAGGAAGCCAAAACAGGAGAAATCTGCTCTCTCTTTCTAGTCCCTGTCAGGACTCTTGCTGCAGCATTTTGGATCAGCTGAAGGCTTTTCAGGGAGTTTTTAGGACTTCCTGATAATAATGAATTACAGTCGTCCAGCCTGGAAGTAATAAATGCATGAACTAGTTTTTCAGTGTCACTCTGAGACAGGATATTTCTAACTTTAGAGATGTTGCACAAATGGAAGAAAGCAGTCTTACATATTTGTTTAATATGTGCGTTGAAGGACATGTCCTGGTCAAACATGACTCCCATGACTTCTCACATATTTACTATATCTCAGGTTACCTGTTGGAAGATCTTGTACAAAAAGTTAATGCATGTTCTGCAGGAACTAATATGCACTAAAAGTTGGAATACAGAATCTAATTGCGTGAATACAGAACATTCTGGTCATCCTGTGAAAAGAGTCTGAGTAATATGAGGTAGGAGCACCTACCTTTAACAGAATGAGTGTGAGGAGCATGTCTCCTCTTGACCACGCAGCGTCCACGGGAGTTTTCCACCAGGGGGCGCAGACAAGGCCCACAGTGGGAGCTGCCAGGCCGGCAGAAGTGTCTTCCTGCCAGGGCACATTCTAAACTCCGAGGGCACAGAGGAGAACCTGTACATGAACATACGACACAGCACAGCACTATTTTTCAAAATACTCTGAAGTGAAGACGTCTCACGTTTCTATTTTCATTTTACACTTAGAATTTTTATTTTACTTTAATTACGTTTTTATTTCAGCATCTCAGTGGTCACATTTTGCTCCCTGGATTTACAGTGAAATCCTCTCTCAGGCCATTAGTGACAGAATCATTACAACAGCACACAATTCATTATGTATGTTTTAGATCTTAGACATGTGTTAACATGCCAACAGAGTGACGCCTCCTCTGTTGGTTAGCACCAGTATGGAGGCATAAAAACACATGATATTCTTCTCCAGCAGCTTGAATTTCTAACAAATATTCACTTAGTGGAAACAGAGAACAGCTACTCTGACAGACTTGTGACGGTAACTGAGCCGTGCTACATTACACTGAGTGTAAAAACAAAAAAAGACAGAAAGTCTCCTCAGACAAGCAGAGATCTGTAAGTGAAACCAACAAAGTGACACTGGACCCTCAATGGTACCAACTTGTCAAACAGGTGATTAAGCAGGACCGTCCTGAAGCATGTTTTACACACTTCTGAATGCTAATGAGGACCTTACAAAACGCTCATCTCATCGTGTTCAACAGAAAATGAAATTAGCAAATGAGCCCAAAAACGTGTCTTTTCCTGACAGACTTCTACAGAAACTACACGTCTGTTTGCAAATGAACAAGTTTCTGTCAGATCAGGAAACAAGCTGCTAACTTTTTTTCTTTATGCATCACAAACCCACACAGGAGCTGAACGAGCCGGGCTAAAGTACTCTGAGATATTCTATGTGCGAGGCTAAGCACTGTTTGTAGCATTTTAATAATATTTTTGAAAAAGTCTTTAAGGGACAAATATATCAAACAAGATATTCTCTTCAGTTTGGTGCTAATTTTCTAAATATTTATAAAAATATAAAGTACTGAGCAAAGTCTTAATGAAGCCCTTTCATCTCTTTGTGTATTCCTTCCAACTAACAATTAGCCTGATAAGTTTTAAGGGAGCTTTAAGCCAGTGGTGTCAGAGTCGTTTTACACTGTGGGCCACATACAGCCCACTTTGATCTTCAGTGAAAGAAGTCACATGTTTAACTGTTTTTCTATGAGATGAAGAAAAAGCTGCTGTGACAAATAAGGAAGTCTGCCAGCACAACTCTTTGGACTTAAACTGTAAGAGCTAAATGTATAAAATAGCTCATTGCCCAGACTGTTAAAAAAGCCAGAAGAAATGTCTTTGATTTGAGACACAGCTAAGTGCTTTGCATGTTTGCATAATTTGTGAAAGTTGACATTTCTTTGGTGTCCAATAGCAGAAATTAGGCTTTCTCATCAGAGGTTTAGGGGAAAAACAGCAACATTGTACACAACTGTACAGTGGTGTGTAATGAACAAGCAGACAGATACAACAGATGTGGTGGTACAGCTTGTTAAACCAGATGTTCTGGTCTGTACCACTGCACTTCCTGTCTTTGGAACATCTGCCCAAGCAACAGCTCTCCAGGCTTTGGAATGTCGTTTTTATGGACACTGGCTGCTTTTTCAACCGTTTCAGTCTAATCTTTGCACCTGAACAAACAGTTTTTGTGTGTGTTAAGTCAGTTAACAGAGTTAATGGTGATGTATAAATTATTCAAGCATCAAAAAGCCAACTATGAAGGGCTGTTGTGTCTACACACACAGTTTAACATGTGTAAAACTAATTTTTGTATTAACAAGATGATTCCCAAATAGCCTTTAAAGATACACATAAAGTGTTTTATTTGTCATTTGTACACATACACTAGATGTGGGTACATAGAAAATACTGTGCAGAGCTGAGAGTCAGGGTCAGATAAACATAGGTAGAAAAAAAACATGTCAAGTAGTTTCAGAGAGCGCTGTGGTATGAGAAAACCTTTGTCATTTAGAGATGTATTGCATGTTGAAATGTGTATTGCACCAACTAAATTAGATTGTGCGTGTGTCTGTCCTTATTTTGTTTCTCCCATCAGTAATACTGTGGTAGGAAAGGAGCTGTTATGGAAGCGTGCTGTGTGCATATCATCAGACTCTGCTCGGCTCAGGCTGGATGTTCAGAGGAGGCTGTGACCTGGATGATAACCATCTCTGATGATAGAGTTGGTACCACAGGGACCCCCACAGCCGTGTGTCAGTCCACTCCTGTACCACCTCTTCACATAAGCACTTGTTTTACTTCAGTTATTTTCCACGATCAGAGTTCAGTTTATTCTTTATTTTAGTTAGTTGCGTTTTTCCTGAAATCTTACGCTTATTTCAGATGTTTTGTCTATGTTGAAGAGGTCATTCTCCTCTGTTTGGGCCGTGATGTTTTAGATGACGTGCCTGTAACTGGACTCCTCCGGCAGCTTTATGAGGCCCAGGATGCTCGTGTCATCAGCATACTCGATCCTGCCAGTGTCAAGCTAGGTGGCAACACAGTCATGGACGCACAGGGTGAAGAGTTTAGGGCTGAGACTGACGGTGAGCTCAGAGGAGACCCTGCCTCCCATCCTGAACACCTCTGCTCTGGAGGTTAGAAAGTCCAACTTTCCTGGTCTGATTGTGTTGAAGACAGAACTGTAATCCAGGAAAAGCGTAGGTTCTATTGCTATCCAGGTACAGCAGGCCAGCACATGAGTACCAGTGGCACCAGTGCACTTTCTGTCCTGGTATTAATAGCTCTCACTGTGACTAGGCTAGCCTTTAGCTGTCTGATGTAGGCAGATCTTAGCAGACATGTCACATGGTCAGATTTACCAAAGGCTTGGTTCAGTGCATGCCTTCCTGATGTTACTGTAACAGTTTTGGCGTGCTTTTTCAAACGTTCCAGTGATTACATTCTCCTAGAATGATGCGAACACTGTCCAAATGTGTGTTTTTGTGCTTACTGATCATGTGGTGCATCCTTTGCAGAGGTGGGAATGTACACAACACTCGAAATGTTACATTGCTGTCCTCTGGATAAATAAAAAGAATTGCACTTTAAAGTCAGGTATTCCATATCCACTAGCTTAACATTTGCCAGATCTTGGCATGGAGTCGCTTAAGTATTCTGAGGACATTGGATAAATAGATGGAAAAAAGTGGCAAGCCTAAACAGCTATCTGCAGCTGATGAACTATATCTGAATGTAACATTCTAGAGAAGTAGGAAAACAATCTGGCAAAGACATTACATAGCACCTGAGAGACACATCTGGGACTTCTGTTGATACATTTACTGTTTCAGAAAGGGCCTTAATGGAAGAGTGGATGTCCCACATAGTTCTGACTGTGTTGACTATTTGTCTGAGGTTCAGACGTCAGTGATGAATCCACAAACCTTCACACACCGTAGATGAAAATAACTAAGTGTGTTTCCTTAAAAGACAAAGGAACTTCAGATCTGTTTGCCAATAATATTGGTTTCTATTCCTGAATTCCGAGTCCCCAAAGATCGTTTAGACACTTAAACGATCTTGATTCAAGAGTTGGGAGTTCGCCTTGTAATCGGAAGGTTGCCGGTTCGAGTCCCGGCTCGGACAGTCTCGGTCGTTGTGTCCTTGGGCAAGACACTTCACCCGTTGCCTACTGGTGGTGGTCAGAGGGCCCGGTGGCGCCAGTGTCCGGCAGCCTCGCCTCTGTCAGTGCGCCCCAGGGTGGCTGTAGCTACAATGTAGCTGCCATCACCAGTGTGTGAATGTGTGTGTGAATGTGTGGATGACTGGATGTGTAAAGCGCTTTGGGGTCCTTAGGGACTAGAAAAGCGCTATATAAATACAGGCCATTTACCATTTTTTTAATGTGCACCTGCAGACCAACAGGGATCAGAGAACAGCACCAACTGTTTCCTACCATAATAAACTTGGTGGGCCAGTCAGGGCAGCCTGCTGTATCTAGGCCAGATGGACAGACAGATGGTCAGCTTAACACTTACAACCATGATTTTAGGGTGGCATGGGGCTTCGTCAGTCACTGGCTAATTGATCCCAGGACTATACTCGGCACAAATGTTCCTGTATTACTATGCCAGTCAGTAATGTTATGGCTCTCCATGTATGCCATGCACCCTGCTGGATTGTCTCGTCTTTACACAGCCTGCACCTGGGGTCTTGCCTGGTGTGATAGACCCCAGCCTCTATGGATCTTGTGCTCAGAGCTTGTGCTGCCATGATTAGTGCCTCTGTGCTGTCTTTCAGTCCAGCCACTGGTAGGATTTCTCAGTATAACTTCTTCTGTCTGCCCGTGGGACATGCTGTGCAGGGACCAGCCCTTCCATGACGGTGCCTCTTGGTTATGAAGGGTATCTGACGACAGGCAGATTGTTTTTAGCATTCAGCTGACTTCTCGGGACTTGCCTGAGCCTCTGTCTGATCCTGGTTCTTCCCACTGTATCAGTTCCTAAGGACTTGTGTGACCGTGTGCAGGTGTTTGGTGTTGTGGCTTTCCTGGCCTGTTGGTTCCCATTTCCCTGTGGAATTCTTTGTATTCCTTGTAGCTGTACTCCTGTCTACAATCTCTCCTTCTGGTAGTGTAATCAGATTAGTCCTGACTACCTTCCCTCATTTACATAAATATGTATGTGAGTATGCGGCCATTTAATAATCACACACACATAGAAATAAACACATATAATAAAATGTGATGTGTTACAAATAAAACAGAAATATAATAAGAATTCTTCTGATAAAAATCTTACAAATCTCAAATGGGTAGTAAAGAAACAGCACACCAAAATATTTTAGGGTTTTTTAGAGGGATCAGCATACTTGGTGTATTTCCTCGTTACTGTAAGTCTTTAACTATAACAGCTTGCATAAACTGGCATTGACCTAATTAAGCATTAACAGCTCCATGTGTAGAATGAGATTGGATCGCCATACTTTCTATAAAGTTGTGCAAAGGTAGTTCGCATTTTGTTTTCTGACTGTTACAGTTTGCTAAACATAACACAGTCTGGTGGATTTACACGTTATACCTAAAAAACAAACAAACAAAAACGAAGCTAAAATAAATCAGGCAATGAGAAGCAAATGAATACATTTCTATCATTTTTATTTCCAGTACAGCAAAAACATCCCTCTTTAGGAATATTAACTGCTACGGAGACTTAAACATTTACTTGAAAACCTTTAATTATTCAAAAATCACTTTTTAAATGCCCACTCATTAGGCAGAGTGCCCATATGTTACCCAAGCACATTGCACAGAAATAAGACAGCAGCTGTGGTCTCCATCACACAGCACGGTCCATAATCAGGTTGTGGTCGAACACCCCGAACAGGAGTCTAGATTTAGCTCATCAACAGTCATCGCTACGGGCCTGACGTGTCTAAACTGAACGAACCGAGATTTTTAACAGTTCGTTCATCTGACAAACACTCGTTTGAACCTTTGTTTGAATAAAGATACTACATGATAAGAACACCAGCTGATCCCTGGCACGTTTTAGGCGTTCAGGTTGTTTGTGCATCCAGCAAGCGCTAATTTACAAATGGCCATTAATGCCCATAAAACCATTGTTGTCCATGAAGTATTAGACACAGTGGGCTACCACGGTGAACTGAGCGGCATGTTCTTTCACTGACCACACAGACTGTGATATGTTATGGATCAGTTCTGTATGTACCCCCATTCTGCCACACACAATAACTAAAGCACCAAATGTGGGTTAATCCACCACTGGAAACAGAAACAGCTGTTTTTTTAAATGATGTATATTGTTTTTAAAAGCATCACAGATCTATAGATATGAGCTATAAAAGGAACTGGAACTTCAGACCTGTGTCATCAGCATGACTCTACGTGGCCGCTGACGTCTGTGACAGGGAGCTCTTCAGCTGTGACATCAGGAATGTGCTCCTGAGAACCTCCAGGCCACAGCAAACAAACTCTGTTTAGATAACAGATTTGCTAACAAATGCATGTGGAACAACACCTGGAAAACATATTCTTCCTCTTCGCTGCCTAATAGGATCTGTGCAGTTGTGCTCTTCCAGCCTGACACAACACCACACATCACAGGGTGAGAATACCCCAGAACTACTGTAGTACCACCCCCACTGTCTGCACTGCGCTGGCATGCATGCACTACAGCCCAGCAAACATATGTGCACATCTTAACCCTGGAAACGAAAGACTCAGTGACGACCAGCATGATGCAACCATTACAAGCTATGCTGTAGCGTCACCTTTAACTTCTTTTTCATACGGCAGCTGTTACTGACTCAGTGTCATCTGAGTCATCTTCAAATAAATCAGTATATGCAGGTAAAAACAGACAATCCCCGTTAGGATAAACACTTTGTCCCTGCAGGCTGACAACATCAAATCACTTTAGACTGAAATCCCATAATATACACAGCAATATACACACTGAATGGAGCAAACAGTAACTGGCTTCATATATTCACTGGGCTAACATATGCCCATTAGATGTCATCCTCATAGACGGATTTCTGTAGAGAGCACCTCCACAATGAGAACTGTTCCCAGGGTGATGGTGCGCAGTGCCGGAGGCCCCGCGCGGTTTCATAAAGCCTCCAAATGCGTCTCCTTACCTGCCAGGCAGCTTCTCAGCGCCAAAAGGGCAACGAACACCACCGTGTGTCCGAGCAGACGAGCCCTCATCCTGGGCACAGACACCAGACGAAGGCGGAGGACGGGGAGATGGTGGCGGCACTGATCATTCCCCCATCCTCCGGTGTTTAGAGAGGAGAGGGACGCAAGAAGACAAAGCAATAACGAAAAACGGCGAAGACACGAGGATCAGCGAGTGTCGTCGGGACGCTGCTCTGCGTGTTTTCCGCAGGATGTCTGCATTTTCCTCCGGCCCTGCTCCTACCGGACAGCAGTCCCTGCTGCTGCTGCTGAGGCTCAGCTGTGGCAGAACGACGCCAGGCTATGACGCAAGCACGCTGCACGGCCTTCACCTGCCGCTGACATCAAACGCGTCTAAAGTCCGATATCACTTTATGCAGAATCACATGTTTTTATACTCATCGTCACAATGTTTGTGTGCAAAAAGAGAAACCCTTTAAATCCTTGTTAAACCGAGCCTGGAGCATGATGTCACTCAGAGGGTCCAGCTGTTTGTCTTGAAATGGTAACTATATCTTTTTTCTTTTAAATAATTTCGAGTTTTATCTCAAAATGATATTGTTTTTTCTTAATGTGGCCCTACTACTCCTTTGTATGGTCTGTAGCTAACCTGGTGTAACCAGGCGAGCAATGTGCGATTGGACATGTGGGGCATTATGTCCACTCAACAAATTTCTTAAACCATCTCCGTCAAATACAAAGAAATAGAGGAAACACAGTCGACTTAATCTTTACACCCGGAGATCCGGTGGGAATGAAAGCAACAAGGAAATGCACAAACCGGAAACATGTGCTACACGGTTATTTTGATTTTTACTACACTGATCCCAGAAACATGTGGAAGGGTGGAAACACATCACTGGGTACAAAAGGAGGGACGTGGACTGAACACACGCTCTGCTCGAGTCATCTTACTCCACCCACAACACCAAGTCTCCACTCTCGCTGCTCTCAGGGGGCCTGCCAGGACACCGCAGAGGATCATCTCCACGAAGAGTTCATGAAGTTAGTGCCATAAGGTGTCCTCTGCACTTGGTTTATATATTATTATTATTATTATTATTATTATTATTATTATTATTATTATTAATTTTTTAAATTATTATTATTATTTTTATTATTTTTATTATTATTATTTATTATTATTATTATTATTATTATTATTATTAATTTTATTTTTATTTTTATTATTATTAGTAATTTTTTAAATTATTATTATTATTTTTATCACTTTTATCATTATCACTTATGATTCAGTTGATAATCAGGTTATGTGCGGTCTAACACCCCGATGATGCTGATCACCATCATTACATTCATGCAAATGAACTTCATGCTGTGTGGTCACATGTTGGTGCATGTTGGAGGTGTTTGCCCTCTTTGTTGTGATCAGTGTTGGAGTCATTACTCAGAAAAAAGTAATGCATTACTCAGAAGACCTTTGTTAAAAGTCATGGTTCTTAAAACCAAAAATGACTGGATTACTTCCTGCTCCCTGATATCTGCATCAATGTTCCCGACCTGGCTGCCCATATTTCCAGGGACTCCTCCCATGGTCTTTCGCCTGCATTTGAGCAGCTGTCACGACCAAGAGGAGGAGAACGACCTATGTTCCTCAGAAAGGAAGATGATGATGAAGATGATGAGCAGGAGACATCATCTGAAGATTGAGTCGTAGGCCTCCACAGTTAGAAACTGCAGCAAGTAACAACAAAGGAGCCAGCACCACCTGCACACTGTGGACCCTCTCTCTGCTCATTTTTCGTGTGTTACAGTATGAATTTGGATTTTATTGTTTCCTGCTGCCTCCTTTCCTGTTGGATTGTATCTACAGAGAAGAAATAAGTGCGTCTTCAGGCCTCGATGTGCTCGTTCTCCTCTTTAATCTCGCTTCTTCCAAAGAGTAGAGTCAAATCAGCATTAGCTCAGAGTTTCATTAGATAAATATAATTCAAGTGATTTGATTATTTCACTTTGTGAAACAGTAAAGACAAAAACCTGAGTGTTATTATTCATTAGGATGAACAAGTCCTACAGGTCACTCCAGGCTTTAAAGGAAACAGACACTTTTCCTGTTAGTTACAACAGTGACTCAGTTATACAAACGCCGACAAGCTCAACACCTGTCGGCATTCTTAACGGGGAGACAGAACACCTGTCACTTGTTGAAGAGTTATTCGTCTGCTTTGCTGTGCTTGAAAGAGCAAGAGCAGAATATTAAATGCGAGTTATCTCCCCAGACTTGAGCTGTCACAGAATCAGTGTTTGTTCTGCACAAGCTAGAAGCTGCCGTGACATTTACAAATAAACAAGATTAAATGTGTTTCCACCTAAAAGACTTTCATTAGATTATCTCACTAACTGTGACTAACTGCAACATTTCACCCTTTCACACTTAGATCTGAAATAGTCGAGGTTCAGACGTTCAGTGGACCATGAAGCTTGTTTGTAACGTACGCTGCTGGGATCTTGTGATGTGAGCTGTTTGACTCTCAGGTTTTGTTTCCACTGAGCCTGCACGCCTATGTTTATGAGATATTTCCACCAGACATGGAAATGGGGAAATAAATCTCATTTGTCTCAGTAACTGCTAATACATTAGTGGATGTGATCTCTCATGAACTTCCCACTGTTCTGCTGATGTGCTAAAAAGTGATTCGCAGTTTTTCTGTGTACCTTTGCTCACAGAGGGAATTTGAAGGGTTTATATATATATAAAAAAAAGAAATGACTTATTACTAATTATCTTTGTGACTTCATGACTTTGTTCCTGTGCTTTTAAGCAGCTGTAAATCTCTTGATAGTACTGTGATGTTTCCTTCGCCCCTTTAGTGAAATCTTTTTTGAAAAATACATTTTTAATGTCAATTACATTTTTTTTAATGAAAGTGAAACAGTGGTAGCAGCTTCGACCTTTGACCTTGCCTGTTCTTTCTGACTCATCTTCAAGTTTTCATTAGAGACACGTCTGGAAATGATTTTACATTAAGTGATTCACAATAGTTCAAATATGGAAAATCTATGTTGCCGAGCAGAAATGCCTCTTTGGTTAGACTGAGGATGAATTCACCTGATGCCTGAATAGACTTTCTGTTAAATGTAGAGAAAAAGAATAGACTTGAGTTACAGCTGAATTACTTCCTGTTTTTCTCTTTGGAAGCACAGCTGGTTTCTGTGGAGGTGCTTTAATGAATTTGCAGTGCAGTGTGCTGCTCGCTCTGTTGGTCGAAGTTAGTGGCGCTCACCCAGCATCCTTTTCCCAATCGTGTTTAAATCCGACGTGTTGGCTGATACTGTCGTCCAGCCGTATTCACACTTTGGATTCTGGTATTTCGGTGGATGGATATCCTGCACGAGTCGTCACAGTCCACAGCAAAAATCATGATTTTCTTTTATACGTGTGTGTACTCGTAATAAACAGACATACGACTCACATATTCAAAGCTCAGGCCAAATGACTTTGATTTGTAAAGATGAGAATCTTGGCACCTCAAAGCAACAGAGGCGTGAAGACACGAGCATCCAATCACAAATCAGCCTGGACCAGTATCCAGCAATAACAGCTTCACTGCTCCTGTAAAGATGTTGCTCTTTAATTACAAAACTGCTGCACTGTGTGACGCAGGCAGACAGAGCGCTCAAAAGGCTCCGTCTCCTTCAGATGGTCTTAATAATGTTTAGGTTTGATATAGTGGATTGTTTCTACGCGAGCCCATGAACCCGCCCAGCACCAGGTCAGTGATCTTGCTCTGCAGCTCACAGAAGGGAACAAGTAACGTCTGACTACAAAGGTCAAGGAGCAACTCTGGATTTACAGCAGTGTCAGAGGAACTGTTCAGATTCTTCTGCAAATATGCTAATACTAGATTAAAACATTTTTATAAATACTCATGCAACTTCACTGCAACTAAGTATAAGAATGGCACATAAGGAAAAATACTGGAGAAAAATGTCCTCAGTTTATTTGTGCTCAGAGTTTAAAAAGTGAAATACAGCACACAGTGGAAAAGTGCACAGAGGGTTGTTCAAGTCAACCTCATAAAATCTACAGTTTAAAAACACTTTATGCAGTAAAAGATTCTCCACAGTTGATTTGAATCCAGGGAATATTGTTCAGAAAGTGCAAACTGCAAAGGCAAATACAGTTTCAATTCTTTAGTTTTCTACCAACAGTGACGCGGGGATGTGTTTATAATAAGTGTAACACACAAAAAGAAGACGTGGAACATTTGTGTGATCAATAGATGAGTAACAGATTCAAACCAGAGCAAAGGATGGAGGACGACGCAGAACTGCTCCGTAAAAACACCTAAATGTCAAACATTATAGAAAATCATAGCCTCAGATTTTGCTCACAACAGAAAGTTTTCTGTTGTGAAACGAACAGTTGACATTCTGCTCGTCTCTACAGGGACGTTCTTCAGGATTCAGGTCATTAGAAATATGGGTTACACATTCACACCCATTACCTGTCACCTTAGTCTATGCATGTACACAGAGACACCTCCATCCTGCCGTGATGTAGTTCTTAGGTGGAAAGGACGTGAGAAACGTCCTGATCACCTGGAACAGCTTATGTGTGGTGACGCTTGTGTTTCTTATTGTCCAGGAGCAGTCTGTACGCCGCTCACTGTTTACATTTTACTAACTGAAATAAAATTCTCATTAAAGTTTTAAGTTTTGTTTAGTTCCCTATACTAACCTTGGTGTGCACGTGGCAACAGAAACGATGACAAATATACTTTTGATCGATAATTTATTACCAATAAATCATTTGCTTCAGAAACTTCAATCTAAAAATGAAAAAGTGTGGAAATGATAGAAAATGATGTAAAATGACAGTTAATAAAATCTTTCTTGTTACTGATGTAAAACAGTGCCGTTCCCACCACCACAAAACAAACTCGTGCTGACATGGACACGATCGTCTGCACTCAGGATTCATTCTTTTGTCACACGTTCTTTAAGCTGCTCATCACTCAGTGACAGTTTAATGCTTACAGTTTGAATCACGCAGTTAGAAAAGTCCGATTGAAGGTCAAACCACAGAAAACATCCAGCTTCTTGAAGGCACCTCGATCCTGGCGCTCTTGCAGCTTGTCACATTTATACACAGCACACAGACGGTGCTCATGTTTCTACCAGGTGAAGACAAAGTTTGGGTTGTTGTGGTTAAAAAAGGTATTTAGTGTCTTAAACTTGGTATAAACGGGAAAAGCAAAAAGAAGCGGGCAGGATTCACTTTAGTCGCTGGGCTCCTGCAGCGACGCTCGTCTCCTGAATCTCAGACTCCTTTTGTGCTGCTGCAGCAGGAGGCAGGAGTAAAACCTCCGACTCCTCCTGCTTGGATGATGGCTGCTCTTCTGCCACAGCCTGACTTTCCTCTCCCTCTCCAGCAGACTCGGTCGCCTGGAATTCCTCTTTCTGCTGCTCCTCGGGTTCGTTGTCGTCTTCTGGCTTTCCTGTGGAGGCTTTGAGACTTGCAAATCCATTCTGGTCACACAAAGGTTTGTTTTCAGAGTTCTCCTCCCCAGCTCCATTCTCTTTCCGCCCCTCTCCATCTTCCTCTGGTATGTCTTCAACACCAGGCACCTCCAGGCACGACTCGCTAGGCAGGACAGCGGTGCCGTCCGTCTGGATCAAGGACACCACCTGCTTCACTCTTTTCTTCTTCCGGGACGTCACACTTTCCACCTCACCATTGTACTCGGCATCATTCTCTGCCCCATCCACCTCCTCCTGGTCGCCTCCGTACTGTCCCGCCCAGTCGATGGAGGGATTATCTCCAAGCAGATGCAGGTTGGGGTCACTGTTGCTCAGAACAATACTGTCCCTGTACAGATTGTGTCTCCTTTGGACTGCCGCCTCCTTTACAGCTGCAGACAGAGAGAAAAGGGTTCAAATGTGGATTCTCACAATAAGTTCAATGACTTATGTTGTGTGCACAGAGTACAGCGGGGACCAATATGAATGATGCTGATCTCCCGGGTTAAATGGATCCAAGATGCCACTTTTATATCATATTTAATCTGAATATCTTATCACAGTGAAAGCAGCTGTGACCACTACACGGAGACGTTTGTTAAACACTAAATGCTTCTTTAGAATTTGATACCAGCATCTGTGTTGCATCACTTTGATCTGTTGCACAATTCAAGGCCGATTTTTCATAATGTACCAAATGTAGGAATCAGAGGAATTAGTGGATGACCCGTCTGGACTCGAGGACCTTTCTGGGGAACTGTGTCGTTTGAATACTTGCAGAGTGTGCTTTGGCTTTCTCTGGGTGACAGGATATTTTGCTTTGAAACCTTTTTGTCTTGATCAACATTCATCATGTCCTGTCTGATTTGTTACTTTGTGAGTCCATGCAGGCTTTCCTCTTAATGGTTCCCATTGCACTGCCTGCAATGTTGCCTCCTGGTAGTATAATAAGGCCCTCAGTTCTGACTGCTTTCACTCTGTCTTTCTTCATCGATACAGATATACCACCAAAGAAGACTGACCCATTATAATGTCCTTCATGACTGACTGCAGCACAACCTCTTCAAAGATGTTTTCTACCAGGATGAAGTGGGAAAAGTCCTCGAAGATGAGCTCCTCAAAGCGTGGCAACTCCTGGTGTTTCAAAGAAGAATGAAACCAAGAACAAACAACAATGAACCAGTCACAATGCTTTTCTTTGTTACAGAAACAAAAAGCTAAATGTGCATTATTAATTTTCCAGGTTCTGGGGAAGAGAGAAGGTGATGTACTCACAGATACAAAGCAAGGGTTGAGCTGCTTTAGAATGTAGGGGATGAAGATCTGCAAGAGAGCCTCGCGGAAGAAACACTTCCTCACTGTGCTGCTGTCATAGTCAAACTTCTGAAGCACAGGAAAGAAGGAAAAGGACAGCTTTACTGTGTGTGTGTGTGTGTGTGTGTGTGTGTGTGTGTGTGTGTGTGTGTGTGTGTGTGTGTGTGTGTGTGTGTGTGTGTGTGTGTGTGTGTGTGTGTGTGTCAGATGGCAACTATAAGCTGTAACTTCATTTTGAACAAATGCAGTATATGTGGAAAGCATTCACAACGCTATGATGTGAATGCTTTGACAGGAGCTTCCATGTGGTACAGAGGAAGGTTGTTGGCCCTTTCTTGGATGTCTGCCACTGTGATGGTTACTGGTCCCAGTTCAGGGAGGTTGCTGTGGTCTGCTCTTAGACCCAATAGGCACCGAGCACTGCCGTTATGTGTTGCGTCCTTCTCCCATATGCTCTTCCAGTATTGCTCCATCTCCAGTCTTCCTCCCCCTTGCTGAAGCATTTTTGCAGCAGAAATTGTTGACCTTCTGGATGGTTCTTCTCTCTCCACGGGGCAGCGACGGAGCTCAGAGAGACCATCAGGTTCGTGGTGACCTCCCTGACTAAGGCACTTCTACCCTGATAGCTCAACAGGCCACGAGTTCCTGCCCCAAAGTGGAGGAGTTCAAGTATCTTGGAGTCTTGTACACGAGTAATGGGTGAAGGGAGCGGGAGATCGACAGATGGATTGGTGCTGCGGCTGCACTGATGTGGATACTGTACCGGTCTGTGAAGAGGGAGCTGAGTGTAAAAGCCAAGCTCTCAATTTACCGGTCGATCTACGTCCCTACCCTCACCTATGGTCACCAGCTGTGGGTAGTGACCGAAAGAACGAGATCGCGGAAAGAAACGGCCGAAATGAGCTTCCTCCGAAGGGTGGCTGGCCTCTCCCTTAGAGATAGGGGAGTTCAGCCATCCAGGAGGGGCTCAGAGTAGAGCCGCTGCTCCTCCACATCGAAGGGAGCCAGCTGAGGTGGTTCAGTCATCTGACAAGGATGGATCCTGGGTGAGGTGTTCTGGGCCCGGCCCAGGATAAGCAGAAGAAGATGGATGGATTAATATGCTCACACTCTATATGGATGTTGTAAAGTGGAGCGAATCCAACCACCAACCTTCAAATCTACCACCCCAGTCCTCCTCTTCCATGTGTTTCTGGTTTAGGAGAAAATGGTGATCTAACAGGTTTTTACTGATCACGTGTTTTACCTTGATAACTCTGTCCTGGCAGCGCTGGATAGTCTTACAGAGATCCTCACCGCCCTGAGACTCCAGACTCTGGTGAAGGATCTGCTCAAATGTATAAACAGCATTGTCCATTTGCTGTAAACAGACACAGATGGGGACACTATCACGAGTGCATTCAAATGTATCAGTATATTTTATAATAGCTTGACTTTGACAATTATCACATAAATATGATATGAAAGAAGATCTATTAACTGATCCAAAACTTGATGCTCCATGATGTGCCTCCACCTAGTCATACTTCCCCTTCTAAGCAAATACACTTTCATTCAGAAGTGCTGCCTTCCTGCAGTCCTGTTGTGTTCATGGTACTCAATTCCTCTGCAAACTGAGCAGCAACTATTCAAGTTTAATTTATTCTTACAACACTGAGAGTAGAGAGATGCTCACACAAAATTAAAGCAGACATAAGCAGTGTAACGTTGACCTCAGAAAAGGAGGCAGGAAATGTTTCGAGTTCAAACACGGACAGTGAGACTAACAAACCACAAAGTATTTCATATTCAATAATAACTCAACTATTCTCTTTAGAAATAAAACTTTCTGATCTCATCCTGACAAATTTACAGCAATCAGTGAACATCTCAATTCTAAGAGATGAAGGCGACAACATAATGTACTTTGTATGTGATTTAATACACAGGAATGGAGGATATTTGCATAAGAGATGTTTAAATCCAGACGGGAGCATTTCTTTGTGGTGTTTTATGTTTTAGTGTCTGCTAGTGTTCTAAGCTTCTTCAGAGCACACATCAGTGATTCTAATGCATTCGCCTTTTCATGGAAGTCAGCTGATATGAGTTTGTGTGTTACTTGTTTCTCGAGTCGTTGTTTTCCTTCCAACTGCATTCTGTTCTGGGTTAGTGAAGGTGAATCATTTGTTTCACTATATTCATTTTGATTTACGTTGCCTGTATTTGTTACACATTCAGGGATCTGAGAACGGTCAAGTTCCTAATACAGCGGGGAGTTTGTTTTTCAAAGTGTGTGATGTTTATTTACCAGTAAGTGCTGATTGTAACCTCCTCCCTCTCCTCCGTTTATATCGTTTGTAACGTGTTGTTTCATTAGAAAATGTAATAAAATGAAATTTTCAACAAATAAAATGCAGATCTTTAAAAATACATTTGATCAGAAAACCATTCGTACAGTAAATTACGATTGTAATCAATACATCACTTAGACCTCCAGCAATATGTTAAAGCTGCACTGCTTTGAAAAGCCAGCTGCCAGTAAGCGATCATCACCTCTCTCATGAGGATCTGGACCCTCTGGATGAACACCGAGGGGCTCGAGATGTCAAATCTCTGATCCAGACCTTCCAGACTCAGCTGCATCACCTTTTCATAGCAGCTGCACATCTTCACTGGATGGAAGGCAAGCATTGAGATCTTCTCCATGTGCTGAGGAAGAGGAATAGATTACAAGCACTGAATGTCACTAAATGTTTCTGAGTTCAATGGAGGCAGAGGGAGTATCTCCTTTACTGAATTCCCCTCTCTAGGAGGACCTCCTCTACGTGCTCACCTGTGCCACCATCTCCTTAGTGCCCTCATTCAGGACGTTTTTGCTCATGTCCACCAGCTCTCGGAAGAAAACCTCGCGGACCTCGAAGAACCCTCGGCTGGTGGGCTCCAGCAGGGCCTCTAGGATGGAGCTGATGTAGGGCTGAATGCTCACCTTCAGCAGCTTCTCTGCTTTAGGAAGAACCACGGCTGCAAAACAAGAGAGAAAAGCAGGCTTGCAGTTTCAGGGTCTGGGATCGTTATGTCAAATTAGAAATGTGACAACCTGTAAATAAAGCCTCCAGTTGTTCAGTTATACATCAGTAATTTGTCTGCTAGCAGTGCATCTACCTTCCTGTGTGTCACCTAAACAGAGTAACTAACACCTCCACTCACAAGCTTCTATCAGTCACTTCAGTACGTACAGAACGTGGGGAGAAGGCATTTTCTTACAATGCTGAACTGAAGGGTTTTAAACAAATCCTAAGGACAACGGAGGAAGCATCAGGGCTGCTCCTGTTCATGTTTTATTGTTACTGTCTTTTATTTTATTTTTTTTCCAGTTAATTAGTTGTTATATGAATTATAATGACTACAGTATGTTTATCAAGCTGTAGTTTTGTGAGGATATTTAAAACAGGTTGCTGCTCAAAATGAGACTGTCTCAATGAGGTTTACCTACATAAATAAAGGTGAAATAAAATAAATACATTTAAAAGAGTTAATCCAAAATGCTGCAGCAAGAGTCCTGACAGGGACTAGAAAGAGAGAGCAGATTTCTCCTGTTTTGGCTTCCTGTTAAATCCAGAATTCAAAATCCTGCTCCTCACATACAAGGTCTTAAATAATCAGGCCCCATCTTATCGTAATGACCTTGTAGTACCATATCACCCTATTAGAGCACTTCGCTCTCGCTCTGCAGGCCTACTTGTTGTTCCTAGAGTATTTAAAAGTAGAATGGGAGGCAGAGCCTTCAGTTTTCAGGCCCCTCTTCTGTGGAACCAGCTTCCAGTTTGGATTCAGGAGACAGACACTATCTCTACTTTCAAGATTAGGCTTCAAACTTTCCTTTTTGCTAAAGCATATAGTTAGGGCTGGACCAGGTGACCCTGAATCCTCCCTTAGTTATGCTGCAATAGACGTAGGCTGCCGGGGATTCCCATGATGCATTGAGTTTTTCCTTTCCAGTCACCTTTCTCACTCACTGTGTATTAACAGACCTCTCTGCATTGAATCATATCTGTTATTAACCTCTGTCTCTCTTCCACAGCAGGTCTTTATCCTGTCTTCCTTCTCTCACCCCAACCAATCACAGCAGATGGCCCCGCCCCTCCCTGAGCCTGGTTCTGCTGGAGGTTTCTTCCTGTTAAAAGGGAGTTTTTCCTTCCCACTGTCGCCAAAGTGCTTGTCCATAGGTTTTGTCTGATTGTTGAGGTGAATGTTGTGATTTGGAGATATTAAAAATAAAGCTGAATTAAACTGAGTTAATTGGCTGGAAACAAGTAGAAGCACACGTAGATTAGATTAGTTAATTTATGTTGCATGTAGCACCTTGGTTCCTGGAGGAACGTTGTTTCGCCTCTCCGTGTACTGTTAAACTGTATATGGTTGAAGTGACAATAAAGCCAACTTGACTTGAGATATCATACAATTTAAAAAGTTACCCTTCAGTAACTTTGTTTGGTTTAATGTCTCCTATCTGCAGCTGAAACTTTCTGAAACTGTCTCCCTGCTTTCCACAGGTCAACAGTGATGTTAAAATATCAAACTGTGAGATATTGCTATATTTTTATTATCTTTTTTTTTTTTTTTTAAACCAAGACAATGTAACATCTACATATCTCCATCCATCTCCACACACACGTTATGTATTTTTACAAATATGTAACAGTAAGTTAGTTGCTGATTTGGCCTTTTTGTTAGTTTGTCTGGTTTCCTTGTGCTTGCTGGACGTCTCTCTGGCTACTCTCTCTCTCACAGCTACATTTAGAACCAATCATCTAACTGCATGGATGATTGGCATCATCATTCCTTTGTTCCTTTGTTCCAAAGCAGGTAAACTATAGGTTTCATAGGTTTATACACAAGCATTCTCACTGATACTCTTGCCATGGTGCAGTTTTAGAAACAAGCAATAAACGTTCCTATTAAGATATGAATCCACATTTACAGCTAAAACTGAACCCACAGTAAGAATTTTAAGCCCTGTAGATATTTAGAACAACACTGCTTTAACATTTACAGTTATTATTACGACTTCTACTTCCATGAGTATTCTATCGATGACGGGCTTGTAACTAACCAAAGATGAAAAATGCTCTGAGAAATGCGCTGCTAGTATCTGAATGAGGAGAAGTGTTGCTCTTATCCAACCTCTGATCTTGTTGGTCACGTGTTCCTTGGATGTGATGATCTGGTCCACGTCTGTTCGTATGGAGGCCTCTAAAGAAGAGCGGTTAGCCTCACACTTCTGCAACACTGCTTCATACTGCGTCTGGCACTGCGCCTGCACCAGGCTGTACACAGCATCACTGATCTACAAACACAAAACACACAGCTGATGTTGCCAAACTCACACCTGTGCAGTACATCGTCTGTTTAAGTGTCACATAGTAGCCTAAATGGTTTGGAAAATGCATGCAGTGAATATATTTGTGTAACAGACTATTGAGTTTACAGGTGAATTTGCAAGCAGTTGGGCTGTACCTGCTGGAGAGGTCCTGTGGAACTACAGACCTTTGAAGAAATGTAGATCAGCTTTTTTTCTGTTGCACTCACATTACTAAAATAAGCTCCAAGCTTATACATACACTACCAGTCACAAGTTAGAACACCCTAATCTTTCCAGTTATTTACTGCAATTCAAGTCATTCAGTCCAATGAACAGCTTGAAATGGTACAAAGGTGAGGGTGAACTGCCAGAGGATAAACAAAGGTGCAGTTACTCAAAACTGAAAAATAATGTACATTTCAGAATCATACAAAAAGCCTTTTTCAGGGACAACAAGGGTTAACAGGTTAAATCTGTTCTGCAGCAATGCAGGTTGATCAAGCCTTGAAAGCTGCTGCTACTAATTCCTGCAGCTGTTCCAACTTTCTGGATTACTCCCCCCTCTGCCTGCATAGAAGCAGTGCTGGACACACCGTGGTGCCATACGCTCGTCAGCTGCGGCAAGAAAGCCTTTGATAAGATGTCAGAATAAGACAAACAGGTCTGTCTGGGCCATGAAACATCAACACTGGACTACTGAAGACTGGACGAAGGTAAGATGGACTAATGAATCAAAGCTTGAAATCTTGGGCTCATCACGCAGGATCTTTGTGCGCTGTCGAGTAGGTGAAAGGACGGATCCACAGTGTGAGGCATCAACTGTCAAACATGGAGCAGGAAGTGTGATGGGCTGTTTGCTGGATCCAGGGTCGGTGACTCGTACAGAGTGAGAGGCTCCCTGAACCAAAACAGCTACCACAGCACTCCATGCAGGACCCTCTGGTGTGCAGTTGGTCAGGGGTTCATCCTACAGCAGGATAACGACCCAAACGTAAGTCCAAGCTGTGCCAGAACTACCTCAGGAACAAAGAACAAGATGGTGAGCTTGGAAACATGGAGTGTGCAGCACAGTCTGCAGACTTAAAGCCCATCCAGCTGGTTTGAACTGGACAGAAGAGGGAAAGCAAAGCAGCGACAAGGTCCACATTCATGGGGAATATTTGATTTCTATTGTAGAATGACTGGCACAGGTTTGTTCAGCTGCTCTATCTGCCAAAGGTGCTACTTTGGTGAGTCAAAGGTTAGAATACATTTTAGTCTATAAACTGATTCAATGATTTCTTTTTTTAACTCCACGTGCTTATTTGTACTACGCTATTGTTTATTTCAGAGTGCAATCAGACAATCAACTGCATAACTTTCAATGACAAACTGGACAAATTGGGGTGTTCTAAAACTTTTGACTGGTAGTGTACATCTGAATGAATCACACAACACCTTTGTCATTAAAGTTCCTGTTATTCTGGCAAAATAGCACCATGTTTGAAACAAAAGTGCTAAAAAGACCCTGAAAAGTTCCAGAAGAACAAGGAGCATTTCAAACAGGTGATGTCAACATTTACAAGTCCCCCAATCACTGGTGCAGTATCCACCAAACTTGCAGGTTAACACTTATTTTGCTAAAGACTGAGTCTAATAATCCCAGAGTAGTTCCTCACCAGTATCCAGTTCCTTTGTCTCTCATGGAGTTTGCCTTTGAGGCGGGGGGAGATGAGGTCTCTCAGCTCCGAGAGGAGGCCCTCCATCACCAGGTTAGACAAGATCTACAAGGAAAACGATTCCCACATACAAATAAGAGGACCACGAGCGCTCTGCATTTTTACAGTCGCTCGTGTGATCGTCATGGTAACCTCTCTCTGTACGTTTTCCATGTTGCCACATGTAAGGAAGCAGAACATAACAGAGGGACTCACACAGGCCATGTGAGATGAACTACAGCGCGTGCAATTAAGTTTTCTTCCACAGAAGACAACGTAAGGTGGTTATGCTTCCATCAAACCAAGTCTGTTATCACATAATTAATAATATTACATTTTATTTGTGGGCGCCTTTTTAAAGCATAATCAGACAAACAGAATGATTTAAAAACACAGCATTAGACAATAACTTAATTTAAATGACATAAATGTGATTTGGGTTTGAAGAAGCATCTAGAAAAACCTGTTCAGCACTGAAGCATGCACAGCAGGGCCTGACTACGATGCAACATGTGCATAAAGCATTTAATCTTCTGACCATCAGAGGTGTTTGGTGAAAACTTTGAATAACCTCGTGTCGCAATTCAATGAAAAATCAGGTTGAGGGAGGACATCAAGTTTACATTTCATGACACAGCACCTGATTCATCCCAGCTTCCAACCCCCCCCCAAAGTCTGATTGAGGCCACAGAAGAACATTTCTGCCAACGCTACCTGTGACGGTGCACCACACATCATTTCCCAGGTGCCATACTGGCCTTGAGCTTGACGGTAGAGTCGCACTGCATTAGTGAAGGCTGGTGTCTGAACTTTTTTCTCATCTGACAAACCTGGAATTGAAGAAGCAGCCGTCAGTGAACTTTTAACTGATAACTGCAGGTCTTCTATCAGAGAAATGATGAAGGTAAAACAGGAGGGAAAGCAGGGCTGATGACAGAATGCAGCATCGTGAGATTAAGGAGACTCTTTTAAATAATGGAGTTTTCTCTCCTTCAGATGGTACCAGGCGATTTCAAACAAGAACAAAAGTGGAACAAATCTGTTTCACCACAATTAATTAGACTTTTTATACTTTGATCATCAATCACACAACTCCTACAATGATCCACGCTTCATTTGAATGTAAATATAAACTAACGGATGGATAAATTACAGTTAACTGTTTTTAGTTGTTCGCCTCCACCAACCAATCAAGCTGCAGTTTAAACACATAACACACAAACAGTGTCATCATTTTATCCTGCTGAAGAAAACACTGCGAGCTGGTGAATGAACAGATGACTTATTAAACTGGGGGTCGGTCGGGTGCAGGAGCCCAGATGACTTTTTACAATGAATGAATTTTGTTGGCTTCATATTCAGTGTTTTACACGAGAAATGTGAGTAAAAATGATCAGATTTCATAACTGTGTCTGAACAACATCTAGGATATATCTGCAAGTTAGTTTTACTACATAATTAAAACTAATGTATGTACCTTGGTAAGGTAATTGTTTTGCCATGTAATTATAGGTTAGTTGTGTAAGGACACTGCTCAGCTTTTAATTTGTATCAGAGGGATTCATTTTTAATTTTAAGATAACAGGAGTTTTTGGCCATGCAATCCATAAAGAGGAAAACGTGGGGAGAGGGCTTGTATGACACGCGGCAGAGGTCATCAAGAGGTACAAGCTACCTCGGAGTACACTCGTCAGGCCACCACAGATGGATCGCCAAATCTGACTGGAACAAAAGTCGGGCTGCTCAGAAGAATCCAGGGCAGGTTGAAAGAGGACAACCCTGAGCAGAGGTTGGTTTTTTACACTGCATAATCCACCAGGAAGCCCTGTGCAAGTCTGTGCTGCACCTCGATCACGCAGTGAAGCCAGTTGTAAAATGCACTTTAGAGTGAGGGGACCAAGCATCCAGATGATGTCACAGAGGATGCTGGTGTTGTTTGGCTCCACGTATGTGTGTGAACAGACAAAGCAGCACCCACAGATCCCAGCTGAGTGATGAACACCTCAGATCTGTTCTTGCCACAACAAAACTAACCGGAGATTCTGATTCACTGACAAAAAAGTGTGATCTTAATGTTTATGTTTGATATGCATGCATCTGGTGCTGGCCCGTCACATTTTAAAAGTCAATGTGGCCTCTGAGCCACCCCTGCTCTAAACTCAGATGAAACACAGGTTCTTGTACTTGGCCTTCAAAATTGTAGAAATGCAGCATCTATCCAGATTCTCACTCTGCATGGTCTTACTTTGGCCTCCAGTGAGACTGAGGGTTCGTGGAGTCATGTTTGCCCTTCAGTCTGCATATCTGTCTCTAAAGTTAGAAATATCCTGTCTCAGAGTGACGCTGAAAAACTAGTTCATGCATTCATTACTTCCAGGCTGCACGACTGTGATTCATTATTATCAGGAAGTCCTAAAAACTCCCTGAAAAGCCTTCAGCTGATCCAAAATGCTGCAGCAAGAGTCCTGACAGGGACTAGAAAGAGAGAGCAGATTATTCTGAAAAGACAAAACAAAACAAAAACCTTATCATAGAAGTGTATTATCCCAGCAGAGCACTGTACTGTCAGGCTGCTGGTTTACTTGTGGCACCTATGGTGCTTAAAAGTGCAAAGAGAGGCAGAGCCTTCAGCTTCCTCAGACTCAGGAGACAGACGCCCCCTGCTGTGATTGGGAAGGACAAACGTTTAACAGCAGAGTGCAGATCCAATCGTGCTGTTGTATTGTAGTCTTGACCTTACAATATAAACTGCCTTCAGGCAACTGTTGTAGTGATTTGGCACTGTTATTTATTTATAAATAAAATGTCAAAAAATTACAGACAAAAGCAAAAATGTTCTGAATCACATTTAGTGTTAAATTTAAATTATCTCAGGATATTTGTTTTAGTTTCACTTCTGATGGTTGTAAGCACGACGTCAATTAGATGTGCATATAAACGAGTGTGTGTGTGTGTGTGTGTGTGTGTGTGTGTGTGTGTGTGTGAGAGACAGTACGAGGACTAAACTGTGTCACAGGGTATTTAATGAAAACAACTTCATTTCGTTCACTGTAGTCAGACTATCTGGGACTTTATGGCCCGTATGTAGTTACTGCTATAGCTCCGGTCAGGAGCTGACATCTTTATTGGCAAGTCTCAATCACAGCAACAGACTTAAGAGTCAGTAAAGCAGAGAAGGAAAAGAGAGCAGGAGCACAGAAGACAGAAAAGCAACGTGCAGATCTAGTTTTTGTTTACAGCACAGAGAAGAATCCAGAGCTCTGACAAACATGAATGAAACTGAAAGTAGCAGCTCTTCGTTTGCAGCCTGTCTAACGTGTGCCTTCCTCCTGCTTTGCATAGATTCCTCTAGTTTGTTATTCATTCTCTCTGTCCTACTATTATAGTTTTACACCACGCACAGCTGGTGTGGAGCACCCACCATTTCGTTGTACATGCACAATGACAATAAAGGGTTATTCTATCATTACATTAGCATGACTCACCATTGTTGGAGTGTCTGACACAGTCTTGGAGTACCATATACCACTTCTGCTGCTCTTTCTCTGTCGTCACACAGAAATAGTAGTGGCGGGCATAAGGGTGCCACATTATCAGAGGGTACGGAGTGGCACACTTTAGAAAGGGGGAACTTCCCACCTTGGCTTTAACACCTAAAAATAAAACCGTTGCATTAATAATACACTGAAAACCTCACTGAAGTTTCTCTGTAGAGTTAAAGGGTAACAAAAAGACTTCATGTTGACAATGGCAGCTCTCAACTAACAGCTAAGAGAAATGTTGGTCTGCTTCACCACAGAGAGAGCTCAGTGCCTTCAGCAACAACATTCAACCAGTAAGGCTGAAGTCCTGGAACCTGTTGTTGGATGCACACTATCCACCCCAGCTTCACCCCGCTGTGGTCTTTACTGAACAACAGAGGTCAGAATCGGGCAGCTTATATCTACCATAGAGGCAGGGTACACCCTGGACAGGGCTCTCACAGTCACACGTTCACAGTGACCAGTTAAGCTGACCCCACTGACTGCATGTCTTAAGTTGCCACAATAAATCATTGCATTTGATGAACTGAGTTTCCTGTTGATTCGAGTTTTCCCCTTCCTACTGTAATAAGTACACTCTCCTTACCTACCCGCTCCTCACCTGGCAAGCTGTTGCTGATCAGATTCAGGTATTGCTCCATAGATGTCAGGACTTTATACCCGGCACAGCTGATGGTTCCTTTGGGATGGAGGAGTCTGTCATGGGACTGTGGTGAAGCCAAGGAAGAACAGAGTCGATGTATTAGACAGTGAGTAAAACTTGCTCATGTACAGAGAACACTGCACCCGTCTCACCGCCTTGCTGTCGTAGTACTTGACGTCATGGGAGTCTGGGATGGAAAGGAAGTGGTTCCTCCATTTCTTGTTTTCCTCCAAGTACTGGAAGAGGGAGCCTGAAAAAATGGCCTTGTTCTCCAGAGGAATCTGTGACACCGAAACCGAAGAGAAACCTTTGAGTCATTAAAGTCTCTCTCTGTCCATTCAGAGCCAAGAGGACTCACTATGGTCATAATCCAAATGATTAACAGACATAGCTCGCTAATCTGTGAGCAGCATCGGTGTGACACTCAAAACAATGAGCCACGTGGGACATCCTTACTGCAACGATCACTCGCTGGTGTTTGGAATAAAAGCAGAGCTTTCAGAGAGGATTTTGTACCTTGCGGTGAAGCAGCTGAGGTTGCAGGGTTCCTCCTCCCTCTACGTCAAAGCGAACTTTGTTGAACAGAGCTACCGCGTACTGCTGCTCATACAAACGCCCAAACTCAGCAATCACCTTTCCGGTCCGAGCTGCAAACACAAACACAAACACACGACACACACACACACGATACAATTAAATCTGCGCAAATGTTTCATGATGAAAGAAAAGAAAAAACCTGAATTTGGGTTACAAAACAAATTAAAAGGGCCTGTCTTTCTTTACAAGCTCTACTGTTATTTCTCTTTGGTTCTCATTTACAGCAAAGCAGTTTACCAAATTATCATAATCTAACCAGAAGCTCAGGATTAAAATGACATTTTCTTTAAAAATGACCAACATCTAAAGAAAATGAAATGACAACGAGGCCTGTCTTATCGCACACAGCCTGGATCTTACTGCTCAGTCTAATGTCTTGGCCCCGGCCCACAGACAGTGGAACCATTCCTGTCTTCCTTCTGGACCTTGTTAGTTTCTTCAGGCCGAGTTGTTCCTGCGTTCTTGCCTTACTGGTGCTGCCTTCTTTAAAAACAGTCACAGCTTTCTCTCCAGCTAACCTTGTTTCCTTATATAGAGAAATTGGGGCGTGGCAGTATGCAGATAGACTACAAGATGTAAGCACAAGCCTGTGGATTTGGAGGCAAACTGACTAACATGTGCACAGTGGTAAGAACAAACTGGCCGACATGCACGTGTCATGAGTCTAACGGTGAAATTGATTATTTTTTTTGCACATGATGAGAACATCTCCACACACACAGGTAAATGAAGCCCACGCTTCTGTTGTATGATCAGTCACACAGATGGTCTCACTGTCAGGTTCAAACAAAGCGGCCTGAGGCTGAATTAAACTCATCCTCTGGCCTTTATTACTGGAACAGGAACTCAGCCCGCTGAAGGCGACTGGCCTCCTTTTATACTCGACCTGCCTCAGGTGAGCATCTGGAACGGCCAAAAACAAAACGTCTGAAGAAAGCAGCACCAAACCGAAGAAGAAACTTTTACATGTATACAAACTCTTTCAGATAATAAATAATTATTCACATACTATATGTATTCATTCACCTCTCATTCTGCCATCCATCCGTCCCAGCCACCACCCCAACTCCCACCCACAAGCCTGAATCACCGTCCCCACCTGGGTGGGGGCAGATAAACTGGGCTGGACCAGTGTGAATGGCTAAACATCTGAACTTTGGGGTGTCCAACTCATTTTACACACACATGCGGCCCAGATTCCAGTCTCACGTTAAAACTGTGCAGCGTCTTCACTGCTGCTGCCTTTCTGTTTGAAACTGGGGGCTGTGTGGGCTTAACGCCGTCACCTTTTATTCAGATGCTGCTTGTATTGCAGGTCTGTTTTCAGTGGATGCAACACTCTGGTCTAACATATCGGCACGCTGCAAAGCTGTGCATTAAAGGAAGCATAGAAGTAAACACTGCGTCAAGACTTTTTTATTATTGAATTATTCAAAATTCTCAATGTATTGCAGCCCAAGAAGGGTTAACACAAACCATTTATACCCTGGAGTGGTTAGGAGTCATAGCTAATGTCACAATGCAGAGCAGCCAAGAGGCTTTGACTGTTGGCATTATATGAATAACATTGAATTTAAGTAACATATTGAAGTTGTAGCTGCAGTCAAAACTGCAACGGTTCCTGTAAACATCTGTGTCACTGTTTTTCACATAAACTATGAATATCAATGACTGCGGCGGCGGCTGGACACAGATACTGCAGGAGTTACAGATGACATGGCTGAATTAGTCCCAGATGAATGGACCACCAGCACCAACGTCATGTCATGCAAGACACGACAATCCTATCACGATTGAAGAGAGTACCTCTGACAAGGAAAATGATTTACTGCCTGTAAATAATGAGAGCACTGCTTTACACTGGTGTGCATAAATAAGCTCATCACTGTACACTGACAGTGATGAGCTCCCATCAACACCAGAAAGACACACGCAGGACGCCAGCGATGACCAAACCTAAAACGACTAATGCCACATCCTTATCTTAAACGCATTTACAAAGTCACTCGTTGTTTGTATTTCTCTAACAAAGCTGGACAGTATTTTTCTGTCTACGTCTTCATTGTGTGATAAATACAAAGAAAGGGAGGAACCGTCGGCCACCTTTTCTGGTCCTGCTCTCGCGAGTTTCTGGGAAGAAATATTTAATATATAAAACCTGATCTATGACGGCATACTTGCAGTGCTGGGCACATTCAGATAGCGTTAATGTTCTGACTCAGTGAAATCATTAATGACTTGGAGATCTGCAGAGAGGAGTGGGACAAAATCCACCCTGAGATGTGTGCAAAACTTTTGGCCAACTACAAGACAAGTCTGACCTCTGGTATTGGCAAAACCTATGTTGGCACCTAGTACTAAAGCACGTATTCAAAGGGGTCAAATACTTATTTCCTTCATTAAAATGCAAATTAATGTGTAAATTGAAGTGCGTTTTTTGTTATGGTTCCGTCTCTCACGGTTCAAATAAACCAACCATTGAAACTATGAACTGAACATTTCTTTGTTATTGGGCAAACTTGCAGAATCAGCAGGGGCTCAAGGAATTTGAACCGTATAACTTTCCTCAAGGTTTAGAAGTGCGAATACGGGAATTTTGAATAAACTTTCACGAGGCACATTTGTAAACTTGGACACTCTTGTTTGATGAGAACGCCTGGTTGGCAATCTCTGACCCAACTTATTCCAAAGGTTTTCTACTGGGTTAAGAATAGGACTCCACTTCCACACCAAAGTCACTCACTCATGTCGTCATGGAGTTTGTGCAGCAGCGCACAGCCATGTTGGAACAGAAAGGGCCCATCATCAAACTAGTTCCACTGGGAGCATGAAATTGTTTAAAATGTTTTGCTATGCTGAAGCGATACAAGTTCCTTTCAGTGAAACTAAGTAGCAACTCCTCACAAACAGCCCCCCTCCAAACGTTACACTTGGCACAGTGCAGTTAGACAAGTACTGTTCCCCCGGCAACCGCTAAACCTAGACTCGTCCATCAAGTTGCCAGACGGAGAAGTTAGACTCCTCACTCCAGAGAAATGTCGCCACTGCTCCAGAGTCCAGTGGAAGCTGCTTTACAATTTGGATGAAGCTCATAGGCCAAAGTTGGCGACCTCCACGCAGCAGATTTAGAGTGTAAAGACCCTTTAATGTTACACAGAAAGCCCCAGAAAACACAAGCAGCAAGTACTTGGAGACGATTAACAATGAATGATCATCTCGCTCCCCCCTTAAAAAACCAAAAACAAACAGTTTTGCATTTCATTGTTTTCTATGTTCTTTACAGATTTTTATTTTAAATCACATTTTACAAAGTTTCTGTTCTGGTATCATAGAGATCCTTTTCTGCAGTCACATGAGTCACATGATCCGAGAAAGGCCCCTTCATCATCACTAAAGGTTCAGGTTCATCTGATCCAGCCAAAACTATACGTTACCAGTAGTGCAACTGGAAAACAAACATAACCCTGGAGATGCCCTCCTGGAGGGAGAGCGCAGGCCTATTTAAACCATCCCGACGCCTCTACCCTGGTGTAAGCCAATCAAATTAACTACCATCACTGAACCTCTGCAGGGGGTAACCCTACTGAGTATACAAAAAGGGGAGTGGCCATAACAAAATGACGTGCTCTACTCCCTGAGCGACAGCCGTCCCAGACACAGAGTCTGTTTGCTGGTTCCACAGAACAAAGCTGAAGGCTCTGCCTTCCACTCCACTTTTAAACAGCCCAGGAGCCACAATTAAGCACGTAGTCTGAGAACCAAGTACGGTACTGGAACAGTCTTTGAAATCAGATGGGCTTCTTGCTGCAGCATGCTGGAGGCTTTTCAGGCAGTTTTTAGAACAGCTGGTTGAATGAAGAAAATATCCTGGCTGAGCTGGAAACCTGGAAAACATTTTCTTAATTACAAAAATATCGAAATACTCTCCTATACAGTGAAAGGTCAAAGTCAAATAAAAGAAGCCGTGTGCGATCTAAACTACAGAAACTGTACCTTCACTCTGTGTTCTTGGAAGGCTTTCTGACATTAACAGGAGACTGAAAGCGTTCATGCAGTGTTTTGGTTTGGTGTGTGTTCATGAGTGTTTGTGTGTGAGAGTGAACGAGTGAGGAGTTTGTGTCTGTAAGCCTGCGATGAAGAAAAGCGACAATATCAGCATTTTAAAGTTTGGCCTGAGCGCTGATGAAACATCTTTGTACTGCTGAAAACGAGTAATTATGATGGTTAATAATAATAATAATGTGTTACCTAACAAGCCTCAGGTCACTGGCTCAGAGTTTTACCAGCCCGTGTTTGTTGTTATCAACTCATGAAAAGCTTTTATTTTTATATTTTTAAATATTAACGCACTTTAATTAACACAATATTTTATATTATTTCACTTTCAATCTGAAAAATGTTATGAAAGCTTTTGGAAAAAGCTCCACCTGAGCTCAGCCTGTCAGACTTTTACACGTGACTGCTGAATACGTTTGTACTGCAGGTCTAGTTTAGTCACAAACGTGGGTGAATCGCTCGCATTTCCATGGTGACAATGGCGCACTATAGACCGCTGCAGTACACAAAGCGTCCAAGCAAAGAATTTGTGTCAATTAAATTAGTTGAATGGTTGCATCCCTAACACATTTATTGTCCAATTTGAACCAAAAGTGTGATAGAGTCCATCCCTGAACACATCTAACTGCAGTATTTGACATCACAGTAGCACCTGATGGCAACAGCAAAGTCTTTTTACATGTTAAGGAACAGTTTTGGTGGTTGGGATGAACAGCCTAAAATGTGGTCAAAAAAGCCTCCAAGAGAATGTCTCACTTTATGTTCAAAACTTTTCGCCAAAGGGCGCGACCCGGGCAGAATGGCGATTTATTGGCGTGCTTACTGGAGAAACTTTGCCAGTAAGCAGGAAACAGCTGTAACTCAAAGACACATTGTCCGATCCTCCCAACATTCTCCGGTGTGATGGGAATCCGTCCATGAACAGATGAAGCGCCACATGGTGACGACAGGAAGCTGTCACCTACTGCTCCTTCCAGGTTGAGCACGTCCACCTCAGAAGCAGTCTGAATACACATCAGAACTTGATGATGCTGGCGTGCTCTGGTGGCTGGGGATTCGCCATGAAACAGGAAGCAGTTTGAGGGGTTTGGGAAGCTGGAAAAGTCATGAAATTTGGCAGAAACGTGCAGCGTGTTAAAGGCTCTCAGGTTGTATGGCTCTGGTCATTGAATATTACAAAATGGCTCTACGTTTCAACTGTGAAATCTTGCAGCTTATGTGATGTCTCAAGATGTACAAAACATCTCTTGGAGCTAAACGCCAAACCCAGAAGAAAGGCAGCTATTTTGAATTTAAAGTATAATTTTGACAGACTCCCCGGGACTTCATCAGATCAACATGACCTTTGATGAGTACAGTCTAAAGACCTTGGTGATGTTAAATTGTGAAGCTTTTGAATTTTCGTGAAATAATTCACCACAGGAGAAGATATCGCACATCTCAACTGAACATTGTTCAATCTGCCCCAGTGGCACGCTGAATCATCCAGTTAAAAAAAACCTCAAAAAAGTCAAGTCCGTTCATCTGGATGTAGCATTTTCATGGGGAGAAACTTTTCATCACTCATCCAAGAAGTCACTTGTATATGTCAACTGAGAAAATGTTACGTCCAGATTCAACTTTTGGGAATCTCTCCCAGACTCCCAAATTCCTGATGGAAGACAGAGACTGGAGATATCTATGTGCCCATATTAGGTCGTGTTTATAGTTCCACCTACTGTCAAAAAGCTTCTAATCATGATCCAATCTATGCAACATTTTAATTGATGGTTCCACTCGATATGTAGCAGTATGTCATATAGTTAGTGGGTATTCTATATTGCCACCTAGTGGGCACAGAAGGTAAATGGTCAGTTGTAAACAGACCGTCTCTTATGTTAGCGCTTTTCTGCTCCAAGCACTCAAAGAGCAGTCAGTGAGGAAGTGATGTGACACTGAATCAGCCATGTGACTGTGTGACTCACCCTGCAGCACGCTGGCTGTTCCCAGGGTGCGAGGGCCTTTCATTGCTGCTTTAAATGTCATAATTTTGTTGGCGTCTGTCAAAACATGGATAGAAGGAGTTCTGTCGACTTCTTACTGGCCATGTCATATATTTCTATTGAGGAGAAGTTAATTTTGAAATAAGTCAAAGTCAAAGTCAACTTTATTGTCAATTCTGCCACATGTACAGGACATACAGAGAATAGAAACTTCGTTACTCTCAATCCCTAGATAAAATAGAAAATGAACATTTAAATATAAGAGTGATTAAAAATGCAAGTAAAATATTTTAAAGTAAAAAAAATTAAATAATATAAATACAATTTTACATATAACAAGAAAGCTATACAATATACAATATAAGGGTAAATGACATTGAGAATAAGTATTTCTCATTTTATCAGACCTGTTTAAAACAATCACCTGTGCGATCAGTTGGGTATTTGCTGAAGGTGAGAGGACCACATGTCACCAGGCAACAGGAAGATACAGGTCAGAGGTTAGAGATTTCACAGAGCCAGGGACAAGGGGAGGGAGGGGGGGATTTCCTGTTTCACTCACTCATAGACAAAGCAAAGCTCTACATTCATCCGTGTAAAAACAAAGTCTTCATTAAGCAAAACACTGAAACACTGACTGTGACAACTGGAGCAAATAAACCCAACCAATAGTGTCCATTCTTCAGTCTTCTTGGTTTTAAACGAGACGCTCATTTTATCTTCAGTGTAGATACTGACCGGTACAGTTAGAGAGTTTTCACAAGTGAAGTGAAAATGAACGTTTGCGCTCTCTCTCAAACTCACTTTGACATACATATATGTGTAAATATTAAAAAAATGTCCCCTTCTCGCCCCTGCGGGCGGTTTATCAAGCTCGGGTCTTCTACCAGAGGCCTGCGCAGTATCTTAGCTGTTCCCAGGACTGCGCTCTTCTGGACAGAGATCTCCGATGTTGTTCCCGGGATCTGCTGGAGCCACTCGCCTAGCTTGGGAGTCACCGCACCAAGTGCTCCGATTACCACGGGGACCACCGTCACCTTCACATCTTCTCTGAGCCCTTGGTATTACTCCAGCTTCTCGTGTTCCTTCTTCCTGATGTTGTTGTCATTCACTATCGCTACATCAATCACTACGGCCGTTTTCTTCTGCTTGTCCAACACTACAATGTCCGGTTGGTTAGCCATCTGTATCTGGAAGCCCCACAGGACCTTAGGTCGGCCATTCTCCACCAGCCTAGGGGGCGTCTCCCATTTTCACCTCGGGACTTCCAGATTAAGGTTCGCCCATGCAGAAGTAGGTTGGAAGGCAATAACAGAGAAACCCAGGATTGGGTTTAGTCAATGAACTGAGGTGCGGGATAATCCATAATCTGGAGACTCTGCTCAGTGAAACTATGATTCTCCTGCTGCCTGGTTCTTCATGTGTCCATAACCCACCCCAGACAACCCACTCAGTCAACAATAGTTCAGTTTTCTCTAACTACAGTCTGTTAGCAGCTATGACATTCTCATTTTCACATGTCATAGTACCAATTAAGTGCTGACAACTCAATGCCCAATAATAACAGTCAGTATCTTCATGCATCCTGACTAAATGTTAAAACAAAGAGGCAACCAGGACACTAACTGATGAGTTTAATTTCTCTAATTGTTACAGTCCGTTTCAGTGTTTTGCTCACAAAAACCCCCAAAACACACAAGTAACTGGCCATATTCACACAGACTTTGTTTTTACATGCATGCTCACTCCAAAATATAAATGTAAATAATCTGTTACTAATCCAGTCTTTCTTTTAAACCGTGTGGTATCAGAGGCCACTCTCAGTTTTCAATAACAGGACTCAGCTTCTCAGCGTGCTAAAGTTTCCATCCAGCCACACAGAAACGTGTTTTTCATGCATTCCTCAAATTCCACATCTGATACGTGTACGTGCTACTCTGAGTTGTAATGACAGTGAAGGAAAAAATTATCTTTAGCCTCAATCATGGCATTCACTAAGTTTCCTGAGCTTTAGGTAATCCCTCTAAACTTTAAGCAGAAATCAAGCGTGGAGGTCAGTGTAAAATAGAAAGGTCACTGAATGTCTGTAGGTCTATACCAATGAGGTTCATCCCACATTTCAACTTCCTCCATTCTCTGTAGATTCTATTTGTATTATAGCCAAATCCAAGTCTAGTATTACTCAAATTTTCTTTGGCCTTTCTGGGAATCTGTGGCCAAAACTTGCAATTAATTCTTCAGACGAGTCATCAAACCTCAAATCATTTTTTAGTAAAAAGAAAAGAGAAGACTTTAAAAACAAAAACAAACCTGTGGAAGCGAGCATTGTCAGCTTCATACACACAAAAACTGTGAGGCTGGATTTTACAGTGCTTAAAGTTAAAATGTATTAAATCTGTTCAGCGCCATCTTCTTCCAGTACACAGTGTTACATCACTGGGTTGGTTGGTTTCGGTCATTACCAGTTAGGTAACATAAACTAATGTAACCGACCCAATAGCTCAGCGGAAGGAAAATTAAAGATTCATTTAAGGGGCTTACTTTGCTGCAACATTTTCATATTAAGACCAAGGACATACTGTCCACGTTCACTCTCTCTTAACCAGTAAGTGTTGTTGTTGTGTAGCTAGTTGCACTGATACGGGAAAATCCCCCTGTTGGCTGTAACATTCAGGTTTGTAAAGCACTTTAGAAATGAGAAAAGTGTGGAGAAGGGCCTGTTTGAGTTAGCTGACAAGTGGTTCACCCACATGCTGGAGTCAGAAACTCCACGTTTTCCTGGTCTGTGATGCTGTAAACAGTTTACCGATCAGGAATCCCATCAGTACGTCTGCAGGGAAAATAGGTCGTGTGTGCGCAACGGGGAGGAAACAAAAACCCCAAGACAGTCCAAGGAAGAGGCGCCACACTTTTTTCACGTCAGTGTTTAAAAGTTTAACTTTAATCTGTCAGAAAAACAAAAACAACTCATTCCTTTCATTGGATTTATATGTCAAACTGAAACTCAATGTTTTTAAAGTAAACATCTCAAGTCAAACTCAGCTAAATAAGATGTATAAGAAATGTGCCTTGACTCTGTCTTCTATATTTTTAAATATCAAAGCAATTTAATTAAGACTTTATATTATTTCTCCTTCAATCTGAAAAATGTTACGACAACCTTGAAATAAATATGGTCTAGTACACCCCACGCCCCCCTTTAGTTGCAGCCCTGTTTGCTGCAGGTATGCTTCGATGTAAAATATCTTCAGCAAACGATATAATTGAAACATGTATCAGACTAGGTTAACAGTTCATCTGCATATTTAAATACTTCTGGAGGATTACTGGTTGGAGCAGCGACAAAGTTTGTTTTTCTTCATGTCACAGTTTGTTGGTGCTTTGATGAAAGACTCCCACCAGCTTTTTCCCAGTAAAGGTTTTAATTGTGGTGACAGGAACAGACGCTCACCTGAGACTGAACGTGAACGGTGCATCCTTCATTTGAACATCAATGTCACTGTTGCAGCCAAAGTCAGTACAAAGTGAAACCCTTTAATGGATTTTTAGTTTAAGTCTCATTATATTGGTTCAGTTATTAGTTTATATCAACTAATTAAAGTCTATCAGCAGCAACCAACCAGCCAACCAAACGTTACTTAGATGTAATGTTCTGTACTGACAGGAGATGGCGCTAAACACGTTTCTAAAACTTTAAATCGAGCTTCACAGACAGAGTTACATCTATGTAGGGCTCCATGACGTCAATTAGTCATTATACATGATGTGTTTCATGTCCATTTTAATCCAGTACTAGAAAACTGAGCCCAAATATCTACCTTCATGTGCGGTCTTCTTTATTTTATGTACGTTGCTTCATTTTCTAAATGGAAAAAAAGATAAAGAGCCTAGAAACCCAAACCCCGTACAGGTCACTGGTCTATCAGGTCAGGACTGGTCAGGACTAACCCTACAAAAATATGTGTGTCAGTTGTTTTGAAAATTAAACATCCCAACAACTAAGCAATGAAACAGTAACATGAACACTTTTTGTGAGTGTAATAAAAGTCACTGAAGTTCCTGAAATTTGGCCCAGTTCAGGAGAAATTGTAACAACACCCCACCCACCACCACCAAAAGTTACAACATACTTGTGGATTCTTCTGTCAGCTGTAATCCTCACAAATAAAGAGAACTGAGGTGAAACAAGCCAAAAATAAGGAATTGCTAAACCTGAACTTTCCACTCCTAACACACAAACTGCAAAGTCAGAGTCCAACGGAACCTTCCGTCCAGTCTCGGGCAGAAGATGAGTGGAACATCAGGAGGTCATCAGTGATGCCTTTTATATGAGACACATCTGTGTGGACCAGGCACGAGTACTGTGACACTTAAGTCCAATAGATACTGTACACGAGTGTGCTGCTGAAAAATGTCAGCAGCTAAGCTTATTCGCTTCAGACTCGACAGCAAAGACTCCATATTAGAGAAAACCTGATAGGCTGTGACATGTCCGAGGCAGGGCCACTGACGATCAGCAGAACTTTATCTGCTGCACTCCCCATTTGTAACAAACTTTAACGGGTCACATCATTTCCTATTACGTTTCCAGTTTTTCCTTCTCTTTTGGTGTCGTGGAAGCGCTTCAGTACGACAAAGAACAAACCCGAACCCTAAAGACAGCTGTTTGGTCCAGCTAAGGAAAGAGAGCGGTGCGGTGCCCAACGCGCTACGTGGATATTTGTGGTTTATCAACGAAGCAGATAAAAAGCCCGTTTAGTTAGTAAACAAAGAGGTGCTGGACTCACGCTGACACTGTGGCAAAATGGAAAACACGCCAAACCAGCACTCATCAAACTAATCACCCGCGGCGCTCCTTACCTGTGATAATCTCCCGCTTGCCTTCATCCAGGTGACTAGAAATCACATCCCCCATGATCAGTGAAGCGTCCCACGCGAACGCTGCGTCAGACCGACAACTACTTTTTAAGACAAACAATAAAGTCTATAGAGACGTGTCTCCTGCCACAGCAGCCCTGTCCGCTCATGAAATGACTGCAGCGTCAGTAATAACGGGTGGTACCAAACACTCAAGTCGAAGCTGTCGAAAGGAAGTTCAAACTGTGTAAGAACTGTGCGTTTTTCTCTCGGACAGACACACCCTCCTAAGTAGGAGGAGAACTTCTGCCGTGCAGCCACGTTACGTTAAAGTCTCGTTGGGAAACAGCAGACCCAGCGCTGTGGGACAGGGAAGGTTATTATAGAGCAGCTGGACAATGGAGACGAAGTCAAAGCAGTAAAAAAGAAGATACAATGGCAAGAGAGAGAGAGTTGGTCACACAGGTTTAAAAAACACACTAAAGAAGATGAATAAGCACGAGACAGGGGATTATGCATTTTGTGGACAGGAGGAGACATTTGAACGTGTGATGTTAGAATGCGCTGAATACAGGCAAATACTCACATTACAGAAAAGCAGAGTTCAGTTAAGGGTGCACGAAATATTACAAAGGAACGCAGGGCGATATTTGGGTTTTTAAGAGCAAGTGGTGTTTATATGAGAATATAGATGTATAAACTGACTGAGCCACACTCCAGTCCAGAAGGTGGCGGTAATGCACCTTGTTCGCCAACCGCAGCAAATAGCGACCACAGGGCTGTAGCCATGATACAAAGAAATCCTGAGGCCAACACAATCACCATTATTATTTTCCTTTTCCTTCACCTCGATGGAAAACATCATAAGATCAAGAAAAGCTTCGAAGGATAATTGTTTCTGTAATTTTACACTGTTTTTGTTGATTAACAAACGTTTCCATCATTAATGCTTGATGGAAGATGGAAGAAGAAGGAAAACAGCAAAATGATAAATTACAGTTTTATTACAAAATGAGTTTGAAGAATTCATGTTCCTGCCTCTAAAACTATATTAAAATTACTGTCGTTAAATATCATTTCGGCCCACAGGATCTTAGCTCGGCCACTTCACCACGCTGGGGGGCGTCTCCTATTTTGACCTCAGGACTCCCATATTCCCATATCCCCTCCATATTCGCCACAGATGTTTCTGTATACTATGCTGGACACTTGGTTATGGCGTTCCAGTTCTTGTGCTGCCATGATTAGTGCCTCTGTGCTGTCTTTCAGTCCAGCTTTGTCCAGCCTGGTAGGATTTCTGGATATCAGCCACCTCCTCTATCTGCCGGTGGTACCGTGCAGGGGCCTGTCCTTCCATGATGGTTCCTCCTCTTCCTCCTCATTCCTGGGCTTCTGCTGCCTGAGGTATTCACTGAGCACGCGGTCGGTTGGGCTCATCTTCCCGATGTATTCGTGGATGTTTGTTGTCTCGTCCTGGACTGTGGTGCTGACACTCACCCGGCCTCCTTCCTTCCACTTAGCGTACAGCCTCAGGGTGCTGCTTGGGGTGACCCGTGGCACATTACGCACATGGACATAAATACGTATTTCTTACTTGTCGGTGCTGCGTACTACACAATAACATTCAATATTTAGTATTTACTGTTAGTTACAGTTATCTAGGTTATTGCTGTGGTGTCATGTTTAGTGTGTTTATTGTGTTGCTCTCTTTTGCTTGTTTTTGTTTCCTTGTTTTTTGTGTCTTCTCTTACGGTCCTTCTTCCCCTCTGTTTTTCTTTCTCTCTCCCTTTCTTATCCCCCAGTCATGTCTGTCCCGTCTGTAACAACTTGAAATAAAATAAAAGAAATAATAATAATAACAAAGGTCAACCAAATGGACCAATATGGCAAGGCTGTGATGATCCACTTGGTAAAGTAAATCAGTTGAGCATCTTTCTTGGCCGTCAGACAATAATTCTGATGGCTAAAGATCCAAACGGGACAGGCAAAAAAACCAAATTGATAAAACGTGTAAAAGGAAGATGTCCAGCGATAAAACAGACAGGCTTTCCTTCTTTCCTTCTTACACAAGAAATATCTTGTAACTCACCAATCTCATGGACTCACGCTCAAAGAAACCACATAAACTTCCCCTAAGCAAACTAATGTGTACACTTGTGTCTGCATTCATATTTTGTTAAATGCGAACAAAATGATGGCAGAAGCGCTGCCAAGTGTCTGCACAGACAGAGAGGCTTCAGTTAAGAGGGAAGAAAAAGAATCTGTGTTCACGTTCAATACTTGAATTTTAAAAAACAAACAAAACATTTTCAGAAACATTTGTGGATGTTTGTTTGTTTGTTTGTTTGTTTGTTTGTGTTACTTGAACACTAAAGTGGCCCTCCAATGAGACGACAGTGCCAGCAGCGGCCCACAGCTCATTTGACCCCTGATTTTAGACTATATTTTTCACTACACCAACAATTGATAAATATCTTCTACAAACACGTTTCGAAAAATCTGAGACAACATAACAGCGATACTGGAAAAGCTACATTACTGAAGGTGAGTGAAACATTTGGTTCAGGTTGGTTAGCACAGTAGAAAATTTACAAATAAAAACAAAACAAATAAACAATAAAGAGTGTCGTAAAATGATTTGTTTTTCAAAATAAAACATTTTACTCTCCTCTGTCCTTCTGGCTCACATTTGTGGATATTTGAACTCACAAGTTAAATGTATATTCTGCAGCATCTCTACTATTCCGCGTAACTCTGCACTGAGTACGCGTGAGAGCGTTGACTTGTCTTCTGCTGCCCTCGCGTGGACACCAAACAGCGTCTAAGTGCGCCATCATACCATAATCATCTCAGTAACTCTTGATGTACATTAGATATAAACTCACATTATATATACCTAATACTGATTTATTATCCCCGATCCATTATTTCATTTTCATGTAAGGGCTCATAATCGAGGCGCGGACGAGGCTTTCCAGAGTTTCAAAATAAAAGTACTTAAATTTCAGTCTGTGGGAAATTGACAATTTAGGGACAAAACTTGACCTGATAATCTAGATTTTTTACATCCACAAGTAAAACACCTACTTTACATTTTTCATAATAACAATAATAATGATAATAATAATAATATATTGCCTGCTTTGCAATATAGCCCCTTTAAGTCAAAAGTGTCCAAACAGATTACACTTATGTTGCAGTTCAGTGCAGCGAACTTCAGCGGTTTCTGCTCATCACATCTTTTTGACCATTTTCATGTTAGTTTCACTCCTGTAAGCTATTTGGTGGAGCAAACTAGAGCTTACAGGATATCACATTTTCAGTTTACTTTATTCTACCTATTCCAAAATCTAGGATGAAGGAGGAGTTGTTGATATGTATTAGTTGACTTACTTTAGAACACTTGCTATTCAGTATTTTGTTAAAGGGAAACCAGGAAACCAGCTCGCCTGCATGATTTGACTTGAAACCTCAGGAGAGGTTCTCTCTCTCCCGTTTAGCCTGTTTTGCTATGCTCGCCTAACTGGAGGCTTTTATTTTGAATTTAACTGGAACGACTGGGTGTTACTTACTATGATGAGCTTTACAGTAGTAATAGCTCCACTCGGTTTTCTTTGGAGAGCAGGACGCGCACTGACGGGATCATCATGGCACCGCTGGGACTAAAAGCCATTGTTGGAGAAAGTAAAAAAATTTTTATTCTTATTTAATTCTTATTTTTATTCTGATTGTTGTTGTAACGTGGGGCCGAGCTGCTCCTTACTTTTTATTAATGAAATGTTGGTGCGCTAAGACGCACGGAATCACTGGAGCAAAGCATCTGCTCATAACATCTGAAGTGTCGCAGGCAGTGAATTAATTGCACTATTCGCTGGTGTTCTGCTAAATTCTGCCGTTATTGCCCGTTATTGTGTTGTCAGTGTAAAAGCATGGAGCCCAGGTCCGATGTAAATCCGGTCGCGCTAATCTTTGTGCGGATTAAATGCTTTGACATAATTCTCTGGGGAAGACCAGAGGTGGAGGAGGACAGATCCGACTCTGGCTGCCTCAATAACCGAAGAAGCCTTAGTTTATACTGCCTTTACTATCCCAGACCTGTTTCTTCCCCTCGTGCATTGATTCCACGGTAGTTGTGAGCACAGTTTGGTAATTCCAAACTGTGCTCACTGATTTTCGATTTGTGTTAGTTGCGCTTAATAAATCGCACCAGCGCATCTTTAGACTTCCAAAAACAGCACGCACCCAAACGGCTAAAGGGAGGTTCAGTGAACTTGGCAGTGATGCGCCTTCACTAACTCATTGAGTAACCATATTAATAAAACTGTTACAACCTATCAAGCCTTTGGATAGTGACTGTGCAAGTTATTGAAATACTGTCACAATTTAAATACATGTTAGCAGTGACATGGCCGTACACGGACAGGAAAGGTCTGACATTTACTCTAGACCAGTATAACAGCTCTATGCAGATCATATTTCCATTTAAAGACAGAGATTTAGGCTATTTAAAGGATGTTGAAGAAATTCATCAAAGAAAATCAAAAATCAGACAGTTGCTGTCAAACAGTCGTATTGTTTAGATTGTGATGGAAATGAGACAGCTATGCTGGAAAACAACCGAAAATCAAGTGTTATTTAAAAACAAAATCACAAGGTAACAATCGCTCAGAAAAATACTAATGCAATACTGTAAAGTACTTAAATCCTAAGAAAAGTCGTTGGATGAAAGCACAGGTGTAGGCGTCACGATATTTACGACACAAAGACTCGTCCCCTGCTCTCATGAGCATCCCCTGAAAATCGTCTATGTCGAGTTTCATTGGGTGGAAATTTCATGTTTTAAACCTTGAAATCTATGCAGAGAATTAGACAGCTGTAAGCATGTAACGCTCACAGCTGCCTTGGTTGAGGATCCTCAGAGAAAATAATGGTAACATTCAGCTGCACACATGCTTCAACAGAAGAAAACAAAGTATTCACATTACAGTGCATTCATGCTCTCATCTGAGAATGCGTCGTGATCACAGAGACTGTCTGCGAGTCCAGAAACTTCCAGGTGAATCTGAGCAGTGAAGGGTCACATCAGAATGAATGATAGTGAGGCTGTGATGTCAGAGGGAGTGCCCAACAGGTTATCTGTCTGCAGACCAAAGTCATGACCATAGATGAGGGATTTAGTTTATGTTGCCCAAACATCAAAACGTTGTCTCTCATGAACACACTGTACAACATGATGACAGTGTTTGTCAGGAAAGAGAATAGTGAATAGGAGAGCTAGAACTGAAGCAACAGCCGACTGTGCCTGCTGCCCGTCAGGCGGTGCTCCGTTCTTCCACAGGCACTTACACCTAATCCAGCGGACTAATTGGATAAACAGGACTATTCACTGACTTCACTGTAGTGTGTCTCTGACAATAGCTTTTCTCGTCATGTAGCTTGGTCTACCTGATAAAGGTGTATCGGCTCATTGAGGTGTTGTGTCACAAATAATGTGCCTAAATCGATCATTTACAGTTATTTTAAATTCCTGCATGAGATGGCTGGCCTCACTGTGTGACTGTCATGTCACTGCAATGTGCTTATGTCAGCTGAACAGCAGCTCTTCAAGCTTAACGATACCTTTTGGAGGAACATGATATGTAGACTTATTTTGGAGAGCAAGTGTTTGTGTTTATCAGTGTGTGTGTGTGTGTGTGTGTGTGTGTGTGTGTGTGTGTGTGTGTGTGTGTGTGTGTGCGCGCACTGATGCAGCCATGTATGCTGCTTTCCTGTGATGTCACGTCCGCTGACACAGAAATAGCTGTGGGCAGTAGGGAGTAGTGGATGGGGTAAGAGGATTGGGAGCAGATTAGAGGCAACAATTGCAGTGGGCCTGTCTCTCAGTCTCTCCGTGCTCATTCTCACATCCTGGACATCTGCTTAAATCCCCAATAAGGGAAACCTTGACACATTTTAACAGAATATTGGGAAATACTAGATTTGCTCTGCTTAAAAAACAATAAAAGAAAAAAGAATGAACTAATATCTTTTAGAAATGTCTCTTTGTGTTACTCTGTCTCTGTGAAAACAGTATTTTTTCCCTTCCTAGTTCTCTAGTGTTTTGCAAATTCTTCATAACGAAATGTTTTAAATTGTCAAACATTAGATTTTAATACCAGACAAAAACAAACTGGGCAAAGAAGAAAACGAAACTTTAACAGAACCTGAATCCAAAGATTAACAAACATACAAAACTAGAAAGACTATTGAACTCAAACCACGACAGCTGCGCCAGAAGCTTGGACGCTTATGATTCACCAAATGTAACCAGTCGTTCTTCAGCCCGTGTCATTGGTCTGCAAATATGGAAATAACTTTGAAGTCTAATCAGTGTATTGTTCATACATGTTGCACTGCTATTATTTTCTATTTTATGGTTAAATTGTTATAATTTGTAATTAAAATTAGACACAAGCTCTGAAAAAGGATTTATGTTACAAATTTGACATCCACACAGCCAAACATGTAAAATCACTGACGTCAGTTCAGTGCTTACATTTCTGTGGGAGATCTCCTGAGCTGTGACCATTGTGAAAGTTCAAGTATCAAACCTGATTCAAACAGAAGATTCGCTGTTATGCATCTATCGGCGTAAGTGTTTGCATGATAATCAAAATGCTGTTTGAATGTGGCTTAGAGCAAAACGTGCTTTGACTGCTCAGAGTTGAAAAGTCCAATAAAAGTATCCAAAGTACATTAACCAATCAGGTGAGAGGACAGGTGGCTGCACACATGTCAGCAGCATCCTCGCAGTGAATGCACCAAGGTGAAATAATAAGCTTTGCTGCAATTTGGCAAAGTCTGGTGTCAAATGAATAGTTTCTGATTTATACCTGCTACAAGAGTATTAAAAATCTTCTGACCGAGAGCAAAATAAAAGCATCTGTGATGCCTGAATAGAACTAAAATTCAGCATTGAATGGCTCCTCGCATTATTCCTGAGGTGGCAGCAGCACGTCTGTGACCATGTTTGTGTGTTTCTCAAAGATGAGATTAGAGTGGAAAATTACCCCCAACTGATTTTACATGTGTACATAAAAGACCTGTAGAGGACTTGATGCCCGATGTAGCTTTTCTGAACCAATAATAACAGTTTTTGTTTCATCTTAGTTTAACTTCAGGACCTTTGCACACATCTGTTAGACAGTGTATAGAGTGGGAAAGGTTTGCTCAATCAGTGGCTCTCACTGGAATGCAGAGCTGCCATCAGCACAGCAGTCTTATTAAATGTCATATGCCAGTATAATGTGACCTAGTGGTAGCATATACAGTGTAGACCTTTGGGGGACTCCGCTGCATAATATGGAAAAACATACAAAATATGATTTAAACGACTGCAGAGCTGTCGTAGATATACCAACCCAGTGCTACAGCCTCACTATGAAACTGTAATGATCCACTATATTAAATGCTACACTTGGGTCACATAGTACAAGAACAGAACATTCATCAGTATTGCTGCAACACAGTGAGCTATGATATCACCCTAACAAGCACAGTCTCAGGACTGTCCAAACCCTGACTGAGATGTTGTTCTGACTGCATGTTTCAGAAGGCTGAAGACAGTTATAATAGATAAGATAAGATAAGATAAGATAAGATAAGATAAGCTTTCTTAGTCCCACACGTGGGAAATTTGTTTTGTCACAGCAGGAAGTGGACAGTGCAAAAGTTATATAGCAAAAATTAGAATACAATACGAATAATAGACTGTACACAACTGTACAGAAGAGAATAGAATAAAATAAAATACAATATACAGTAGAATAAAATAGAATAAAATATACAATAGGATAAAAATAGAATACAAATTCTATATACAACTGAGTAAAAATACAACTGAGGTCACTTTTATAGCATGTGGACTGTAATCGTAGCAGTCAAGGATGAAAACATCACTGAGAAGTTATGGGAAAATATTATCAATAAAACAAGCAAGAGTTAGAATTTTTTATTTGATTTGATTCATTTTATTCTTTAAAAAAGTTTAGAAACTTTAATCTTAACGTGATCATCAAAGCTTTCATCTCTTGGTGATGTATATGATGATGATTCATCTTCATCCATCCAGTTCCAGTCTGCAGGATTGTCTTTTAAGAATGTGAATGTCTTTATTGATCCAGGCCACCAACAAGCACCACATTTCTTCTTTACCTTAAAAGCTGCAGGAACCTAGAGTGGACATGCAAAGAAGGTTAAAATGATTCTCTAGTCTTTCCTGTCTGAGATAGAAGGAACATTTCTGAAAATGTTTCTCATTGAGAACGCTCCTGCTTGTTTACTTGGAAACATGATATCAAAGAAAATACCTAATTGTTCTGATACAAATAAATATATTTAATATGAACTCATTAACACTGAAGAATGTCCACAGTTATGTGTAAGCCCAGTAACATGCTTTATAAAATCATGTTAATTTATTATACCGAGGTGTCAACATTAAGATTAAAATCCCCAGCTGCTCCATCACGTTGGCAGCTGCTAAAATAAAACCAATTCTGTCACAGCAGCACTTTGAGACAGTGATCCAGGCCTTTGTTAGCACTCAGCTGGACTGCTGGACTTTATAAAGGGGTCAGTGCTTCATAGGTTACTCGTCTACAGAGGAGGCAAAATGCTGCAGCTCGTCTTGTAACTGGAACTCGAAAGTTTGAGCACATTTCTCCTATTTCAGCTCCACGTCACTGGCTGCCCATTCCTTTTAGGATTCATTTTAAAATTCATTTATTTGCTTTTAAAGCTCTCCATGGCCTCGCCCCATGTTATCTCTCTGAGCTGCTACAGCCTCATACACCCGCTCTGTCAGGTCAGCTGATCAGCTGCTCCTGCATGTACCCAGGACTGGGCGTAAACTTAGAGGAGATCCTGCTTTTGCTGTAGCAGCTCCAAACTGTGGAACGAGCTGCCTTTAGAGATCAGACGGCTTCTTCTCTGCCTGTTTTTAAATCACTCCTGAAAACCCAGCTCTTCACCCTGACCTTTGACACCACGTGAGATGTTGGTGTTTAGTTTAGTTTAGTTGATTCTATGTTGGTCTGTTTTAATTTTAATTCATTATGTGTTTTATTTATTTATTTATTTTTTATTTTATTCTATTGTCTTATTTACTGTACCACACTTTCATGCTGTGCTGGCTATTTTAAAGCTCTTCATAAATAAAGCACTTTATAAAGTGCTTGGATTACTTAAAAGAAACAAAGAAGGTAAGAAAACAACAAACAGATGGTGTCAGTAAGAGCGGTCTCTCTGCTGTGACACCAGCAATGCTTTTGTTTTGCCAACATGCAGAGATAGATTATTGTCCTTGCACCAAAGTGCCAGCTGTTGCACCTCCTCTCTGTAAGCAGCAGCATCATCATCGTCCCAGCGCTCTGGTGTCATCTGCAAACTTGATAATGTAGTTTTTGTTGGAGCTGGAGGTGCATTTGTGGGTCAGCAGCGTGAAGAGTAGCGGTCTCAGCACACGTGCCTGCAGGGTGGGAGGGGGCCGTGCTCAGTGTGATGGTGTTGGATTCCAACCTGTGCTCTCTGGGGTCTATCAGTGAGGTCCAGGATCCAGTTGCAGTGGAGCAGGGCAGGCTTGCTGATCAGCTGTTGGTGAATGATGGTGTTGAATGCTGAGCTGAAATCAGTGAACAGCATTCTTACGTGGGCGTTACGTTGATCCAGGTGTGACAGGGCCAGGTGGAGTGCCAGTGAGATCGCATCGTCTGTTGATTTGCTTTGACTTCATGATGATTGGAGTAAGTATTAGTGGGCGGCAGCCTTTGAGCTCCGAGGCTGCAGCTGTCTGTGACACAGCAGCTTGGCTCAGGGCAGCGGTTCTTAAAGAGTTCTGACAGGTGGGGCGCAAGTTATCGTGAGGATTGGGAGGAGTTAAAATGGAAAAAATGGAACGCCACAAGGAAGCATAGTTAGCCCGTTATTGTTTTCACTGCTGATAAATGATGTGTTTAAGAACATAGAGGGTGGAACGGGGTTTTCACTTTCTTCAGACGATGGGGCGATGTGGGCAAGAGGACGACGGTTAGACTTTTTGGTAAAGAAAGTACAGGCGGCAATCACAGCTCGTATAAATGGGGGTTTAAACTCTCAGCTGATAAGACTAAATAATGTTTTTACGAGAAAAAGAGTTGGTGTTGACATCAGGGTCAGATTATATGGACAAGCATTACAAAGGGTAAAACAATTTAAGTTTTTGGGGTTGTGGTTTGATGAAAGGGTGACATGGACTGTACATATTCAGAAAATAATAGACGGATGCAAGAAAGTGTTAAATATAATGAGGTGCTTAGTGGGAACTGACTGTGGGGCTGATAGGAAATCTTTAAAAGCTTTATATACTGGGTTGATTAGGTCAGTATTGGATTATGGGTGTGTAGTATATAATTCTGCTGCCAGAACAAGTCTTCGTAAGTTGGATAGTATCCAATATCAGGCGCTAAGACTCTGCACAGGTGCATTCAAAACAACATCTGCAGCAGCTGTACAGGTAGAAAAGAGAGCAACTGACACTGACTTACTGGGCAAGTTTACAAGGACGTGGTCAAGATCATCCGACAAAAACTGTTTTCCAACCGTGCTGGGAAAAAGAGAAAACACAATTGAAGAGCTTTGGGTCTCTTAAATTCACATACAGTGCAGGAATATATTAATCAGTATTATAGTCAAAATCTACACAGATGCATCAAAGAATACAGCCAACCAAAGCGGGATAGCATTTATACTTCCTGAGTTTAATATCAAGGTGGGGAAAAGGATCAGTGACGATTTATCAGTGTGCACAGGAGAAATGGTTTCATTATTGTTAGCAGTCCAGTGGATTGAAGAAACAAAACCACTAAGATCTGTGATATGTTCAGACTCGAGCTCATCACTGGCCGGTCTGCAAGACAGTCACTCAGACTGCAGACTGACATTCTGATAGAGATCCAGCAAACATTGTTCAGACTTGTTATGATGGGGCTTATGGTCACGTTCTTATAGATACCAGCGCATCATGGAGTTAAAGGAAATGAAACAGACTGGACAGCAAAAGTCGCAACGAGGAGACCGATGGTAGATATTAGTGTGAGTAGGACGGAGCTCAAGAGTAGAATACGATACAAAATGAAGGAAAGGTGGCAGAAGCAATGGGAGGAGGAGAGGAAAGGGCGATGGTTTTATAAAATCCAAAGGAAAGTGGGGGAAATGAGAAGTACAGGCCGAAACAGGAGAGAGGAGACGATTATATCTCGACTGAGATTCGGACACACTGGTTTAAATAGCACATTGCTCAAAAAGCTGGACGATATGGATGTGAAGTTGGACTTGATTGATTTGTTTCGCACGACCTCTGTAAGTGAAAGTTATCGGGCTGTATTTTGGTTTTAAAGGCAGACCCATTTGTTCGAGAGAATTTGAATTTTTTTTTTTGTCATTTCGGTCCACACCATCACGCCCTGCCGCAGCTCTGCCGTCAAAAACAGGCTCCCTGCAGCCACTAACAGTGAGTAGTATTAAACTCTCACTAAATTATATATTTTTCATCTCTGCTCACCAGTTTCTGGATCTTTTGTTTTTATAAGACTAAGACTGAACTTTATTTTTCCATGTTTGGCGATGTTCACATTCTGTTTAACTTGTTGCTTTTTCGAAGAAGTGCTGCAGATGAATGAAGCAGTCGAGTGACAAAAGTTAGTTGCTTGAAATGAAAGTTGTTTGTTTAAAACAAAAATTACTGACGGATTCAGTGAATCCTTCGGGGGGATAATATTTCTGCCATGTGAGGAATGATGTAAAAAGACTGAGAACCACTGGTTCAGGGAGATGTTGAAGACGTCTGCTCGGACGTCAGTCAGCTGACGATGAGGCGGCCTACATGGATGAAGTGAAGAATCTGGCATCGTGGTGCCAGGACAACCACCTCCAGCTGAACGTCAGCAAGACCAAGGAGCTGGTGGTGGACTTCAGAAGGGGTCAGCACAGAGACTACAAGCCCATCATCATCAATGGAGCTCCAGTGGAGAGGGTGCAGTCCTTCAAGTATCTTGGTGTCCACATCTCCTCAGACCTGACATGGGCTGCCCACATTCAGGTCCAGACCAAAAAGGCTAGGCAGGGCCTGTATCACCTACGACAACTGAGGAAGTTCAGGGTCTCTCCAAAGATCCTCAGGATTTTCTATACAGGCGCTGTGGAGAGCATCCTCACACAGAACATGACATCGTGGTTTGGGAACAGCTGTGTGAAGGACCAAAAAGCTCTCCAGAGAGTGATCCGTACAGCAGAACGCTGCTGCAGGATTGCTCTCCCCCCGCTTCAGGACACCTACACCAGGAGATGCCGGACTAGAGCAGCGCAGATACTGAAGGACCCGTCCCATCCTGGCAACAAACTGTTCCAACTTCTGCAATCTGGTAGAAGGTTCCGCATCTTCCGGGCAAGGACAGAGAGACTCAAGAGGAGCTTCTATCCCCAAGCCATCCGTGCCCTAAACACACACACCCGCCCTCTCACATCATCTATAATTGACTGAGACAGGACTCTTCCAGACACTAAACCAAGGCACAATGTACATTTCAATTCCTTTCATTTTAAATATGTTTATATTGTCTATCCTGTAAAATAGTCAGATGTCTATTCATATTAATGTACAGAATTCACCTGCTTGCTGCTACTACTGCACATTCACCCAGTGTATATACTATATGTATGTATATATATATATATATATATATATATATATATATATATATATATATATATATAAAATGTTCTTCCTCTACACCCCCCCCCCCCAATTTTTGCACATGTCGAGGAGCGTGTCAGGCTACATTTCACTGTGTGTTATACTTGTATAACTATGCATGTGACAAATAAAGAACCTTGAACCTTGAACCTTGATCAGCACAGGCTGTGAGGACAGTATATTGTCTGGTGCAGCAGCTTGTGGGGTGACTTTAGCAAGACTCCTTCTCACATCGTGGACAGGGACAGCACTCGTTTGTCTGGCGAGGGGTGGTTTTCTGTGCTGGCTCCTTGTTTTGAGTCTCAAACCTGGCGTAGAATGAATTAAGTGCTTCTGGCAGAGAGGCGGGGCCTTGTAATGATGGCTTGGATGTCTTGCCACATTCGCTGAGAATCTCTTGAGCAGGCGAAGTAATCACTGACTTTCTTTGAGCACTCAGGCTTTGTTAGCTTGATGCCCCAGCACAGATCGGGTCTTGTCAGTCTGAGCGCTGCCTCGTCGTTGGCCTTGAAGGCACCAACCCGTGCTTTCAGTAGTTCTTGAACGCCTGCAGTAAAGCATGGCTTCTGGTTAGTGCATGTTGTGACAATTTTGATGATGGTGGCATCTCCAATGCATATGTCACTGTCTCAGCATACTCATTTATGTCTATGTGATGTTCAGTGGTCGCCGCTTCTCTGAAGACGCTCAAAACTGTAACTACACTGCACTCTCCAGATTTTATTTTACATTTCTGTTATAAGACCAAACTTAGCCAAGGTGGACAGAAGTCACAATTAGAGCAGGGCGATATGGCCAAAAATATTTATCACGATATAGATTTGAAAATTTGCGATAACGATATAACTGACGATATAATTGATGTGAGACAAAATGCAACTCCATAACTTTGCTAGCGTTTACAGCATCCTGCCATGCGACTGTATTTGTCTCTAACCCTCAGGAACCTTCACATTAACTTTTATCGAGTGGAAAAGTGTTAGCTTAAATCCTGCAGCTTCACTGTTTATGTTATGCTAACATAGCTGTGTCGCTAGCGATCACGTAGCACATCATTATATAGCAGCTAGCCCAACTTCAGTAACTTTACAAACATCTCTGCTGTTTAGTTTCCTGTCTTCATTTATGTTGGAAGTGACAGCAGAGCTGTACATTTGAATTTTTTCAGAAATCTCTCAGTCAGAACATGCTATATCATGTTTAGGTAACTAGCGAAACTAGCGAGCTAACTTCCGTTAACCACCTGCTAACTTCTAACTCCGTTAAATGTAATAAATTCTGTTTTCATGGATGCCTGGATGCTAAACTTCATAGTTACACCTGGTAAAGCAGCAATGCTGATCGTTTTATTAAAGATGAAAGAATTTAGACAGTTTTTAACTCTCAGTGACGCTGCAGTGTTCGTTTGACTTTGGGACTGACGGACAAACACCAAACCACTTCCACATCACTGAAGTGGCTCCATTTTTACAAACCTATTCTGGTTCATCCGTTTCACTCAACGATCCGCTTTCTCCATTCTCATTCTCCGTTGCCGCCATGCTTTTTCGGCCATGTGCGTATGAAAACAAAGGCACTGCACATGCGGGTTTTACCCATATTCTAACGCGATATTTCATTTTCTTATCGTTGCCTAACATTGTACCGGTATTACCGTGAACGGTATGATATGGCCCAGTCACAATGGAATTGTAGGTTGGAAATTTTCAATTTCAGTTCAGCTGTTTTTTTTTTTATTTAGCAACAACAGCCGAACACTTAATAAACTGGACGAGGCAGCAGATTTTCTAGGTTTGCACAAACTAGTCTGTTAGTTATTAAGACTGGAATATCAAAAATGGGCAACTGGCAGATTTATGACCTGATGTGTGAAAATGCTCTAACTCTTGATTGAACTGTACAATATACACAAAATGTTTTGTTTACAGAGATAATGAACAACGTCATCAAGAAGGCAAGAGAAAAAGGAAAATGGAAGGTAATTGTCATTAACATCATTATTCATACGAAGTTGGATATCTGTGATTCAAAGATAAACAAAGACATTCATTAAGTATCAGATATAGTAGTTTCCTTTGCTATGTGTGATTTTATTATAGGTTTTGGTGGTGGACAAGCTGAGCATGAGGATGGTGTCCTCCTGCTGTAAGATGACAGACATCATGTCTGAGGGAATCACTAGTAAGTACTACCAACCCAGCCACACCCAGCTCACTCGTATGGAAGCCCGTTTCCGCCACAAAAAAAAAAAAAAAAGGATCCATAACTCAAAATTTCGAGTTATTTTCTCGAAATTCTGAGTTACTTTCTCAAAATTCCAATTTATTAACTCAAGATTTTGAGAAAAGTAACTCGAAATTTCGAGTTAGCGCTGCCAATCAGTAATCTACGTGAATGACGTCATTTCCTCGTTACCCGGAAGCTGAAGCCTCAGCTACAAATGCTACAGCTAAGCTACCGGTATTACACCCAGTCGTGAATGCACAGATTGCTGAGTGTTTTCAGCCTGGCTTCACAAATGATGAAATCCCCGTGTTATTAGCTGAATCACACGGTGTTACTATCAGCAAACGTACTCGCGAAAGCGCCAATTTGTTGGGATCCGTTTTTGAGTGTGCGTTCCTCTGCGCCATATGCTTCCGGGTAACAAGAAAGCGACCTCATTCACGTATATTTTTGATTGGCAGAGCTAACTCGAAATTTTGAGAAAAGTAACTCGAAATTTTGAGTTATGGATACTAGCTGTTTTGTTTTTATTTAGTGACGGAAACGGGCTTCCATACACTTGACCTGTAGCTGTGTAGTTAGTTTAATCTGTTTTAAATAAATCAAATGTAACTCTAATTTCTAATTAAGTTAAATGTATCCAACAGTGTTTACAGTGTGAAAATATTTCTATATTTATTTATTTTTTTGCAAGGTAATTGAAATATTAGAAAAGGATAAGATCAGCTGTGCGGTTCCTCGGTCGTTGATCCAGTGTTTAGTTTATTTTCCTCTGTTCTCAGTTTAAAGTTTCTTATTGATTTCCAGTGTTCTTGTAATTATGTTGTGAATTACATGCTGGAGTTCAATGTTCGTAGTTGTGATCTAGTCCCAGAGTTTGACTTCATGTTTATTTTTCTTATAGCAGTCTGTTGAATACCGGCTGTTTAGTCTTCCCTACGTATCCCATGCCCGGTGTACGTGTCTTACTTTCCAATCCATCAGTCATGTGCCAGTTTTACTTCCCCCTTTGTGTTTCGTTAGATTCTGTTCACCTGTTCATTGTCCTCATGTGTGTATTTAAGCCTTCTGTTTTCTTCAGTTCCTTGTTGCATTCTACCAACAGGTGTGTTCCAGTATTGTTTTTTACTTTTGCAAGTTCCAATAAAAAAAGCTGTCTTTTATGAGTTCACTATTTTGAATAAAAATGTCAGATTAAAGACAGGCTTTGGTATCCGTTCCCACCAGAACATTGCTGACTAAATAGTACTTTAACTGTGAGAAACATGGCACCAGGTAGTGACGGTGTGATGAAATCCCTTGAATGTGTCGACTTTTTCCAGCCAATTGCTTTGCCAAAAGGCAGATCACACGAAGCTCCGTCCAACAGCTCATTTGGGAGTACTGCTGCGATGATGCATGTGGGCTACATACCAAACGTAATGATTAGGGATGTTACTGGCCATTAATTTCTTAGTTGACTAACTGTGGAAAAAATTCCACTAACAACTAGTCTAAAATTAAGAAAAACTCAGATCCATCCATCCATTCGCTTCCGCTTATCCTTTTCAGGGTCGCGGGGGGCGCTGGAGCCTATCCCAGCTGTCATAGGGCGAAAGGCGGGGTACACCCTGGACAGGTCGCCAGTCTGTCGCAGGGCCAACACACAGGGACAGACAACCATTCACACTCACATTCACTCGCACATTCACACCTAGTGACAATTTGGATTAATCAATTAACCTATCCCCACAAGCTGCATGTCTTTGGACGGTGGGAGGAAGCCGGAGTACCCGGAGGGAACCCACGCAAACACGGGGAGAACATGCAAACTCCACACAGAAAGACCCCGGCCTGATGGAGGAATTGAACTCAGGACCTTCTTGCTGTGCGGCAACAGTGCTAACCACCGTGCCACCCAAAAAAAACAACTCAGATATTAAGTTAAATTTAAGAACCATCCATTTAATGGAAAACGTCAAAACTAATATCAGAGGTGTTTTGGAGAAAGCTAATTTCCGCCACATGTAGAAGCTTCGTCAGTTCTAATGTCGAGTGGTGGAGAGTCCCAGATTTAAGTCCTGGGGGAGTGTCCCCAAGAGGGGATCCTTTAATCACACGAGTCAGCAGTGTTGGGCAAGTTACTTTGAAAAAGTAATTAATTATAGTTACTAGTTACTTCTTCAAAAAAAGTAACTGAGTTAGTAACCGAGTTACAAGATTCTAAAAGTAATTAATTACTTGAAAAGTAACTATTTCGTTACTTAAAAAAAAAAAAAACGTTTAACCCTTTTGATGTTTCCTCCACATTTCAACTTTAAAAAGTATTTATTTGCCTTGTTTGGTATCATCCTTTTCAGCACAACCTCACGTGTCTGAATTTACAGTTATGTTTTCATTTTGACATATTGTATTAACACAATTGATCTAAAATCAGACAAAACACATAAAATCCGAGTAGAAAAAGTTATATTTTTACTGTAACAACCACAAACATGTTTAATGAATCATGTTTCATAACTTTAAATGCAAAAATAAATTGACAATTTTAAAATTATATGTACAACATCACAGCCTGATACCTGCAGGTCTGACAGCAGCAGGTGCATCACTCCTGTTTCTATCTGGAGACAGCAGTCACCTCATTGTTCTGACACACAACACAAAACTATCCACAACACTACACACTAACTACACAAGACAACACGTCACTCCTAAATCTTCCCCCTCTTCCTAAACAACCAAATGTCATGTTGCCATGTCATTTTTTGATTTGTGATTATATATCGTTGTTGGGATGATAAGTGTCTTATATTGGGATATGAGACTTTAACCAGCCTGATGAACGCACTGACCTTGCTCTTTATCCACTTCAGTTGTCGAAGATATAACAAAGCGGCGTGAACCTCTGCCCAGCATGGAGGCCATCTACCTGATCACACCCTCAGACGAGGTAAATAAAGCAGTTCCTCTACAGCAGGGGCGTCCAGCTGCAGTCCTTGAGAGCTGCTGTCCTGCAGCTTTTAGACGCATCCTTGCTCCGACACACCTGAATCAAATGGGTGGCTTGTTACCAGGCCTTTGTCAAACTTGATAACCATTGATTCAGCTGGTTGGAGCAGCGATGCATCTAAAAGCTGCAGGACGGCAGCTCTCGAGGACTGGAGCTGGACACCTCTGCTCTACAGCCTCATTATGTGATTTTCTTCATTGCAAATGTTTGTCCATCAAATTAGAAACGACACTTTCCTTTGATTTGAATCCTTTACTACAATACATTTAGTTTGATGTTTGCTTTCAGTGATATGTAACTCACTCAACAATGTAGCAATGAATTATTAGTCTGTTCGTCTTTGCTCTTTCAGTCTGTCGAGGGTGTGATTGAGGACTTCAGAGACCCTCGGACTCCGAGGTACAAAGCCGCCCACGTCTTCTTCACTGACAGTGAGTAGACCAAAATCACACCCACAACATACACGATTTAGTTTTATTTATATAATTCCAAGTCATAACACATGTGGTCTCAGGACACTTTATATAACGAGGTTAAGACCATATCAGGATCACTACTCTCTTTAACTCGAAGCACGTTTACTGTATTTAAAAATCTTCACAGGTGTCTTTGGTTTCTGTATTTTTTCATCTGTCAGTATAGTTTCACAGCTGTTACTGGCTGGATGATGCTGTTTTGTCTTTCTTTTTTCCATTGGGAGATAAATACAACTGAATAAATGTAACTGAAAGTAAAATATCCTAAAATTTTAAGTTTTACAAAATGTAAAATAATTAGCAGCTTTTAATAGTGCAAAATAGGCTCTTTGAGGAGTCACTATGACTAATAAATACCACTGCTAGTCCAAAATAGTAGATCATACAATACTGAAAACACATTTTAATAAAGTCCAACACGCCACACTGCAGCGGTGCTTTGTAGACAAGTGGGCAAAGTTACAGTCATTTAACTCGTGCAAATCCACGTGAATTTAGTACGCCTACATTTGCTTTTCAAAAAAGGAATTTAATTTGAAAAAAACAGGAAAAGAGTCTTTATCCAAACTTGGTCAGAGGGGTTACAGTCAGAGTGAGACGACAACAACAGGGCCCCTGAACACATCCTGGTCCCCAAACAGCTACAGATGCTCCACATATTTCCAATCATGCATGTCTCTATCACAGTATTTCACTGTGTTAAATGACTTTGGTTGTGCTTTTGGCTTTTTTTCCATTCCTTTGGAGTGTTTTAGGTTTTGTGCATGTGTAATGTCTGCCCAGCTTCCACAGCAGCATGTTGTTTTTTCTCGCCTGTGAAAGCTAAATGAATAAAAGACCTCCACAGCAGTGCAGGCTTTTCTTCCCTTTATCTGCTTCAGTGCTATGTTACAAAGTGAGTTATGTTTTTAAAGGCAGACACATTCTGCAAATTTCATGACAGTTTGCACACACAGACACAGGTCTGGTGGAAATGTTTTATTAAACTCAGACATGGTCATTGCAACATGGCTCCATAACAACACCTAATTAATGAAGTAGGTCTTTAGCATCGTTTATGGTGAATGACGCATAAACTTAAATTGACAACTTTATGGGGCTGATTTGACAATTTCCAGGCATTAGACCGTTCCAAACTCCTCCTCTGGATTTTATTGGAATCATTGTTTGGAACTTAAGAGCTGGTCAGTCTGAACTACTGACCATTTCCATTAAATCTGTCTGTGGTGTCAAGCAAATTTTAATAATTTGCCATGGACCAAACGTGGCTGTTATAAGTCTTTGAGACTCAACACATCCACTGGTAATGTTTCATATTAGTCATAGCACCAGTTAGTGAGAACGGGGAGCAGGCGGGTCCCAGTTCTGACTGAACAGAGCCATCTACAATGTGGTCATGAAAGCCTTAAAAGGTTAAGTGTTTCTTTTTATTGCCACTTTATTAAGGACGTGACCCTGACAGCAGGGTGAACTTTGTTTACTGTAACTCAAAGACACGCGAGCTCCAAATGTCACATGTTTGACAGAAGTCAAAGTATTCAGTCGTCTGAACGTGAGAGACATCTCTTTCCTAATCCATATTAATATGACGTGTTTTATCTTTGGCTGTATTTTGTTTTAATAATTTCTATATTTGTATTCCTCTGTTTGACTTTGATAAGCTGCCCATTACTACTGTAAATATGGACAGAAAAACTACACGTGCTTAATTATACTTTTATCTAAGACTGATTTAATGCGGCTGAAGTTATTTACAATTTTCACTCAAAAAAACCCCAAAATCACTCCTTTGTTCAAATGTGTATTTTGGACAGAAAAGGAAACAGAATCCAGAACCATAAACACCATGTTGAGCCAAGCAGATAAAATAAATGAAACATTTAATTCTTACTCTGTAAAACCTACAGTTTCTCTAAGTAAACCAATATGTTTGTCTTTGCTTGCAGCAATCCCAGACTCTTTGTTTGGACTCTTGACCAAATCCCGCGCTTCTAAAGCGATGAAGGCCTTGACTGAGATCCACATAGCCTTCCTGCCCTATGAGTCTCAGGTAAGATCCTGGCCACCATCAGTCATGACTGATGGGTAACAATATTCTTATTGAGTGTTTTGAGATCTTTGTGTTTGTATAATTTGAATACAGATGAATGAATAGTCAGTAAAATCTCAGCTGTCTTTCCATGATTTATTGAACTGAGCTACAAGTTGACTTTTCATGTTGCAAGAAAGTGAGAAGAAAACTGATTGTGCTGAAACCATGTAACACATTTATGACCAGATTTAAGAACGTTGCATTATTAATGAGTAGAAGGAGACGAATCAGCTTTGCACAAGGTTCACAAGGTACCAGTTTGATTTCAGGATTATATAAGACCACCAGTAACCACCCAGACTCAGGCCTGCATTAAACTGGGAACTGCTGTAACACTGAAACACTGTGCACATGGGAGGTGTTGAGGATGTATCCTGTAGTGTTGCCTCTGTATACCACTTTACAATATTAAATATTCAATCAAATAGTCAGCCCAGTTATTGTCCAGTTATTTCTGAGCCTGTGAAAACTGAGCACTATGTAAAGAAATGGCTTTAATTACTTAATGCTGAAATTCAGTTCGATTAAAGCTGAATCCCTGCACTTCAATCGAGTATTGCTGCGTCTAAAATCCAGTGTTGTGGTGCAGATGGGAAACTATACAACTGTGTGTCGTCTTTGTACTGTTTTCTGTCGTCAGGTCTTCTCCCTGGATAAAGTGGATGCTTTCCAGGACTTCTACAGTCCCTTCAAGGCTGACGTGAAGAATAACATGTTGGAGCGTTGTGCTGAACAGATTGCCACCCTCTGTGCCACGCTGAAAGAGTATCCAGGAGTTCGATACAGAGGGTGAGCTCCTTTTGATTTTTTTAAAGACTGAATTGGCTTTCTATTTAAAAAGTGGTGATCTCTGATCCTGTGGGTCTGCCCCAGTAGGTCTGCAGGGTTTGGATGGAGCCAACGGGGATTCGCCCAGTACTAACTGCCTCTCTCCTCTGGGTGTCTACCATGTCTTCTCTGATTAAAAATCAGGAGCCCTGAGCAGGCTCAGTGCTGGTGGAATACAACTGGAGAATGTCAACAGTGCAGACTTTGAATGTAGCAGACTGTAGCTTTAGCAGCAGCAAAGCACTTATACTTATCAGCCTGCTACAAGCCTATGCTGACTTTGTTCTGATCTTTGTGAGGAAAATGCTTGGAGAGGACAAGCACAACCAGATCTAAAGATTCACTTATCTAGCAGCATTCCTTGGAAATTCAATCCCCCAGGAATACAGTGGAAATCCAACATGGCACAAATGAGCAGAGAAAAATAGAGTAAAACCATCAAAACCAATTTGCAGCGTCACAGTTTGTGGTTGATCCCTCTGGTGTGGTCTGTGCTTCACATTCCAGCTTCTTATTTCCAATCTCCTGACCTGACTTATATTGTAGAAAAGAATGGGAAGAACGACTTATCTCCTCTGCACAGCACTTTTGACCTTCTGAACATTACATCATTCGAGATGACACACACACACACACACACACACGTTTAAGTCTAGATCATGTCTACGCACACACTCATTTCTATTCTAACACATTAATCACACTTGTACTTTGATTGCATCTCTGATCAAGAATGAAGATGTTTCATTATTAGCAAAAGCACATTTAGACTTTTAACATAACAGGCTGGATGTTAAGGCCTTTTCCCCTCAGACATGATCGGAGGTGAACCATCAGACTTCAGTCTCTGCTTTCTGGACAGGGTGGTGTGCACATCTTTCTCAAAGCAAACTCTACCAGAAGACAAAGAGGCCTGAGGGCTTTGTGTTGTTCTGAGGTTTAGCAGTTTAGCAGAAGACACTGTTCTCTTCTGGACATAGGTCTAATTTTGTTCCTGGAAAATGCTGGAGCTACTCTTGCAGTTTGGATGTATGCGGCACAAATGTTCTCGTAGTCCACTTGCTTGATCCAAGTGCTGACTCAGCTTGCATCGTCCCGTCCTGCTATCATGTACCAGGCTGTCTGCAGGCCGCCTGTGATAGACTCCTGTCTCTATCTGGATCTGTTCTTGTGCTGCCTTGATCAGAGCTTCTGTGTTGTCCTTTAGGCTGGCGTCTTTCCGTTGCTTGTAAAGCCACGTGATGCTGTAATTTTGGGTGGAACCCTCCATGCATTGTGGAGAAAGTGACATCAATATCCTCCTGTTGTCAGCCTATTATTTCAGTTGAGTATCTGCTGACTGGGATATGTGTTGATATTCCTGTCAAGGATATCCTTATTCCATCCCACTGAGCTGTCCTACCTCCTGGAGGAATCACACTGTGGGTTTTTGTGTATTTCTTGTGGTTCCTGTCTGAGATGCCCGGCCCCCTCCTCTATCTTGCTTTTAACAGCTTGAATTTGGATGACCGTCTTCTTCTTGCCAACACTGTTTTATTAGAATCTGATTTCTGGATGATTTCTCTTATTTCTAAATAAGCCAAATGTTTTCTTCCTGGCTGTCGCTTCCATGCTGTTTGATTTTTAAAATGTGCATGAACTAATACCTGGATAAATGAATACCTGTGTGTGTTTGGATTAGGGACTACAAAGACTGTGCAGTTCTGGCTCAGATGCTTCAGGAGAAGTTGGATGGCTACAAAGCTGATGACCCCACCTTGGGAGAGGTAATGAAGTGAAATGACTAGATAATGAATGGAAGAACCAGATTATGGTAAACATGTGGACATTTCTGAAACAAGAGAAAAACAGAGGAAATTACACACAATGTAATAAATCGTACCCAGCTCTAATCTGCCATAACATCCAGGTTGCTTTTATCGATCATTAGTTCTTTTACAAGCTGCATTAAAAACTGTACAGCTGTTACACGTGTTAATTAGAGTTAAGTAAGAAAAGAATAAACTCACATAGTAAATAGATTTTCACTCAGCTGTAGTTTTAGTTTTCAGTGTTGGGGGAGATCAGCTGGACTGCTCCCATGATTAAGCATCGACTACGTCACTGTTGAGTAGGGCTGCCACGATTAGTCGACTAGTCACGATTACGTCAACTATCAAAATCGTCGACGTCTAATTTAATAGTCGACGCATCGTTTGAAGCTTTGTAAGATCACAAAGGACGCAGGAATGAGTACCGGTAGTAGGATTTAAGAGTGTAATAACGGACTGAAACAGAAGATGGCAGCACTGCATGTACAAGGATGCCAGCTGCCGTTAAACCCCGAAGAAGAAGAAGCTGTGTCCCAGAATTCATAGCGCAGTTGTCAACAATGGCGGCAGCTAGTTAGTTTTAACTTTACTCTTATTATTCTTTCTGGGTCACAAAATAAACGTTTAACATATTTTCAGGCGGGAATGTAGCTGTGTAAACCTCAAATATCTGCTCAGTTTATCAAGACACCACATATTTTCAAAAGCGCTCCGACGTTTTCGGAGACGTCTGTTACCCACTAGCTCGTTAGCTAGGCGGGGGCAAGGCTAACTAGAGCCGTGAGAACACCGGACTCCCGGCAAATCGTTTTCAAACCCACCGCCGTCTTTCGCTAGTCAGGTTAAACATATATATAAGTCACTTAGATAACTTAAAAATGTTATTGTTTGGCTTTCTTTAGTATTTTATTTGTTCCTGAGTAAATCGGTTTGTCTGAGATTAAAGTTATAGTTTTTGCACAGCTAAAACTGTCAAGCAGACAGCTGATTATCAGAAGTGTGAGATGCTGGAGAATCTACTCCGGTGTCCTGTTATATTTTAGATAGCAAGGAGTTTATTAAACTTCACCGAAACAATCTGCAAATTTCATTAAAATTTAATAAACTATCATCTTGTCTTTATTTTTAGTTAGCACAAACACTTAAAGCTGTAAGCTAATGATAGTTATATAAGAGCAGATGCTGCTGGTGCAATAAGCTGTACGCTGTACGTCCAATGGATGATGATCTGATTAGTCGACTAATCGCAAAAATAATCGGTGACTAGTCGACTATCAAAATAATCGTTTGTGGCAGCCCTACTGTTGAGTGGGTAACCATCCACAGAGGATGAAACAGACGTTATGGTCTGTCTGTGGGCTCCATTGTTCTTGGGGCGATAACTAAGCTGCTTCAGTTCTTCCAAAGGTTAAACTGATTGCTGTTGGAAGAAAGACGTGTGTTACATGTTAAAGCAGCGTTTTCTATATGCTCTGGTGCCTCCAGGGTCCCGACAAGTCTCGCACTCAGCTGCTCATTCTGGACCGAGGCTTTGACCCCGTGTCACCTCTCCTGCATGAGCTCACACTGCAAGCCATGGCCTACGACTTACTGGGAGTCGAGGATGATGTTTACAGGTAGAGATGCTACTAAAGGAGGTCTGACACCTGCCACATGCATTTTTTAATGTTATGACTGAAGGTTTGGGTCACACAAATAGAAATAATAGCGACAATGTGAAAATCAAGCAGTCTGTTAACACGTGTCTGTTAACACGTGTCTGTGAGGTTTGAGACCAGCGGGATGGGAGAAACCAGGATGAAGGAGGTAGTGCTGGACGAGGATGACGATCTGTGGCTGAGTCTGAGACATAAGCACATCGCTGAGGTGTCGACGTAAGTGGCTTTCACCTCCTGCTCACAAATGCAGTCAAACAAAGGACCGGTCCCTGCTGTCACTAACGTGGTTGCTCAGGATACTGAGAACTTTTTCTTTTACGTGTCCTCTTTGTGTCTCACTATGCACAGAGCTGTGACTCGCTCACTAAAGGAATTCTCCGCCAGCAAAAAGATGAACACTGGAGAAAAGGTAAAGGCCACGGCGTGTCTCTGTGTTCGGCTTTCTGGATCCTCTGTTCGTCCTTCACATAGTTACAGTGAAAACAACATGACCATACATTTGTTCACTCATCTCAGTCACTTCCTACCACCAATCACTAAATTCTCAAAGATTCTCAGACAGTTCATATAATAATAATAATAATGGATTTATATAGCGCTTTTCAAGGCACCCAAAGCGCTTTACAATGCCACTATTCATTCACTCTCACATTCACACACTGGTGGAGGCAGCTACGGTTGTAGCCACAGCTGCCCTGGGGCAGACTGACAGAAGCGAGGCTGCCATATCGCGCCATCGGCCCCTCTGGCCGACACCAGTAGGCAAGTAGGGTAAAGTGTCTTGCCCAACGACACAACGACCAGGACAGAGAGCCCAGGGATCGAACCGGCGACCTTCCGGTTACAGATACGCTTCCCAACCCCCTGAGCCACGGTCGCCCCGTATGTCGAGTTATCGAGCAAGTCATCAAAAGTCAGCATTATTAATGACTAATAACCTTTCATTCACACTAGTGAGTCTGTTGTCTTTGTAGATGAAAGGTATTTGTTCTGTGTGTCTCTGTAAGAAGCACAGCACACTAAGAAGCCTCTGTTAATGTGCACAAAATCTTCATTTTTTATCCATAATTGGAAACTTTTGTTCTTTGAAATCAGCATTAAAGCCACTTTTGGTTTATTCTGCCTCCTCTCAGTCCTGCAGCTAATGCCTGCCGCTTCAAATAGGATTTTCAGTTACTGGAAAAATATTCACAAACATATATCGATGTGTACGCAATAAACTGAGCTGTAAACTTGTACTTTACTCGCAACTATTTGTAACGCTAAGTTATTTAAGGACTAGTTTATGGCAATGGATGAATTTACTGACTGACGCGCAGAAGAAATAGTTCTTTATGGAGCCTAGATGGTGTGAATGATGAGACCAAAAACTGCAATGTCTTGTACCAAAAATATATTGAATAAATAGGGGAAAGGGGAACAAAAATAATTAACACAACACACAACGTAAATGTCCACAATTAAATAATAAATCAATGCTGTGATTTTTCTGTGCAAGAGTCCTTTTGCTAAGAGTCCTTTTTTTTTGGTCCTTTTCTTTTTAAAGTTCACTTTTAAGGTATTCCTCCTTAGGGTCCAGCTTCATACAATGGGGAAATATGTCCGTAATCCAAAGACGGCTAAGTGGGGGAAAAGAGGGGAAAACAAAGGATGGTCCTACCGGCTCGCCACTTCAATATGAAGAAGATCAATTCAAAGGGGGGGAAAAAAACCTGGCCTGTAGGTCAGAAAAATGTCCATTAGCACATCAAGTTCAATTCAGTTTACCGGTAAACAAATATATTCTTCTGCAAGTCTAGGTAACAATGCAAATCATAAATCATCATCAATCAATGTACAACAGTTAAATCATTAATCATCTTGGCTACGTAGCTTAATCTATACAGTCCAGTAGCGTTCGCTACAAACAATACAAAAACAACAATAAAGGAAAACAACTGTCTAACAGACAGCATAGCCGAATTCAAGGCAACACATAACAATAATCATTCAATCGCACTTTGTTTCAAAGTAAGCCCATAAAAATGCTTAAGTAAACAAAAGTGTTCAAAAACAGCAGTTTATGAACCGGAGTTCTGCTCGCGGTGGGAACGCTGCCGCACAAAGTCATTTTTTAATGGTGAAAACGATCGGCTGGTTACTGACAACCAAAGGTTGAAAGATATTAAGGACACTTACTGCTGAGTTTAAAGTTTAAAGATGAATTGAGGAGAGAAAACGCTTTGTTTTCCAATACCGCTCTAAATGCCATAAGCTCACAGCCACAGCAGGAGTCGAACCCGGAAGTATCCCTCCACAGCCGGTTTTCAGAGTTGCCGCGACGTGAAAGGAGCCAATCAGAAGAGGGACCTCAAATCAGCTGACGTGGGTCATGTGACAGGCAGTAGTTGATATGGGTTACAGGTTCCCCCCTCGATCTCATGTACGTCCCTGTACATGGTGGTTGGGTCCGGATGACAGGTTGTTCAGTGGCAGTAAGCAGATGGTCCTCTTCATCCTCCAGTGCATGAGTAAAGGCAGTGGTTAAGCCATGGACGAGTGCCTGAATACTCTTCAAGATGAGCTGACCAAGCGTAGAGTATTGTAACCGGTCCGGAGGTTTCCTGGTCCGAGTTGATGTTCTCAGAGGTTCTAGTTCAGAGCTGGAGGTGTCAGAGTTAGATGGTAGATCAGCAGCAGAGGACATACTGGACTCAGTCGGCAATTCAACATTGGTAGGTTCAGCAGAGGACAGACTGTCCTCTGATTCCACAGTATCAGGAGCTTCCTCCTTGACAGGGGTTTCCGAGTCAGGGGTTTCGCTCTCTGCTGGCTCAAGAGGAGGCAAAGGGAGCGTAGCAGGTTCACAGACTGGTGTATCAGATGGTAAAGGTTCAGTGGCTGGAACGGCGGATGACGGTTCTGGCAGATTATGGACAGTGGTGAATTGCAGAGGCTCTGAGACAGGATCATACCATTGATGCGGTATCATTTCATCCTCATCGTCTGACTGAGGTTGTGCACAGTCCTCATCAGAAAGGTTGAATGACTGCTTCCTGGTTGGTTTTACAGTTGTTCGGTTGGTTCTAGTGGAATGCGGCAAAAATCCACATGGTAATAGGAGATCTCTGTGTAGAGTACGAATCGGTTTGGATTTGTTCTCTGGTCGGACAGTGTCCACTGGAAGATTTTTTGCTCTTTTTACCACCACATAGATGTCTGGTTCCCATTTGTCTGCGATTTTGTGTTTGCCTCGGAGTTTCACATTACGTACCAGCACCCTGTCACCAACGTCCAGTTCAGAGGGGGTGATATGTTGGTTGAAACGGCTCTTGTTTCTTTCCATGAGCTTCTCCGCATTGCCAATGGCAATTTTGTAGCTCTTTTCTAGATTTGACTTCAGGTTCTGGACATATTGCGAATGAGTGGGTTGATTGCCGTCCACAGGAAGTCCAAAGACCAGGTCAATCGGGAGGCGAGGTTGTCGACCAAACATGAGCTCATAGGGTGAGTAGCCAGTAACATCACTCCGGGTGCAGTTGTATGCGTGGACCAAGGGCTTAACAAAATCTTTCCAGTGAGTTTTCTCTTCTGTGGTGAGTGTTCCGAGCATATTCAGGAGTGTTCTGTTAAAGCGCTCGACTGGATTTCCTCGTGGATGGTATGGTGTAGTTCTTATTTTGTGAATTCCAGCCATTTTGCAGAGTTCTTTTATTGTGCGTGACTCAAAGTCTGGTCCTTGATCACTATGGAGCTTTTCTGGGATACCATAATGAACCAGAAAATTGTCCCAGAGACATTTGGCGACAGTCTTTGCTTTTTGGTTTGGAGTGGGGACAGCGACAGCGTACTTGGTAAAGTGATCTGTTATTACCAGGATGTCTTTGGTTCTGCTCCTGTCAGGTTCCAGTGATAAAAAGTCCATGCAAACCAGTTCCAGAGGTCGATAACTTTGAATGTTCACCAGGGGTGCCGCTCTTTCAGGTAAGGCTTTCCGTTTGGTGCATCTCTCACATGTCTTCACTTTATTCCACACATCATTGGCCATTTTCGGCCAGTAGAATCTTCGACGTACGAGGTCAAGAGTACGTTCGATGCCCAAATGACCCATCTTGTCATGCAGTTCTGACAGTACTTTAGCCCGAAATTTCTGAGGTAACACTAACTGGTGATAGAGCTGGTCCCCAACTTGCCTCCTCCTCACGAGAATGGCGTTTTGGAGCTCCAGGCGATGTTGGTCTCGGAGTAGAAGGGGCAGTTCTGGGAGTTCATCCCGCAAGACGGGAGGTGGGCTTTCCCCAGTCTCTAGCAGCAATATGACATGCCTCAGGGTCTGGTCTTCCCTCTGTCTCTCAGCGATTTCAGCATTCGTCAGCTGAGGAACAACAGGAGGTGCAAACTGAGTGTCGTTGACGAAGCTGTCAGGCAAACTGTCGGCATGGGCAGTTAGTGACTGGATGAGCGCGGTGGTGGACATCTTTTCAGCCATACTATAAACGAGCTGCCGGTCACAAAGGGCCTTGACTGTGTGTTGATCGATGGAAATTGAGGAAGAATGACCCAGATGATGTTGGGCAAATCGGAGAATTCTCTCCCTCTCCTTGTGGGACATCTGGTCATTGGAGAGTTCTCCATGTGGCCTGCGAGAGAGAGCATCAGCATCTGGATTTTGCCTACCAGATCTATACATGATTTTGAATGAAAATGTGGAAAGAGCAGAGAGCCAACGGTAACTGGTGGCATCTAATTTAGCAGAGGTAAGTAGATAGGTGAGTGGGTTGCTGTCAGTAATGACAGTGAAGTTGGTGCCGTAGAGATAGTCATGAAACTTCTCCGTAACAGCCCACTTGAGAGCCAGAAATTCCAGTTTGTGAGCTGGATATTTTGACTCACTCCTCGACAGACCACGACTTGCATAGGCAATCACCCGGTTTTGTCCTTGTTGCTCCTGGTACAGAATAGCTCCTAGCCCGGTAGAACTAGCATCTGTATGGAGAAGGTAAGGCTTCTGGGGATCGGTGAAAGCAAGTACTGGTGCTGTCGTGAGTTTTTTGATAATGGTGTCAAAGGCTTGTTGACATGCAGGAGTCCAGCGACTGGCAAGTGGTTCCTTAGGATCCAAATATTGCTCTCGCTTGAAGGTGGCTCTGAGTTTCTGCTGTGATGGAGGATATCCAGCAGTAAGGTCATGCAAAGGTTTAACGATGTTGGAGTAGCCTTGGATGAACCTACGGTAATATCCTGCGAAACCCAGGAAAGAGCGAAGTTCTTTAAGATTCTTTGGAACCGGCCAGGACTTAAGTGTCTCGATTTTATCTGGATCTGTCTGTACACCATCCTTTGACACAACATGCCCCAAGTATTTAACGGATTTCTGGAAAAACATGCACTTTTCAACAGAGCTTGAGTCCAAATTCCTTCAAACGGTGAAGGACTTTCAGTAGTCTCCTCTCATGCTCTTCAAGTGTTGGTGCAAAAATAATCAAGTCGTCAATGAAGACCAAGACTTCTTTCAAGTTCATTTCTCCCATGCACTTTTCCATTAGTCGCTGGAAGGTACTGGGTGCGTTCGTGACTCCCTGGGGCATTCTGTTGAACTCATAGAATCCAAGTGGACATACAAATGCTGTTTTGCTCTTGTCTTCCTCCTCCATTTCAATCTGATAATAACCAGATTTAAGGTCAAGGACTGAAAACCATTCTGATCCAGAGAGAGCTGTAAAAGTATCCTCCAACTTTGGCAATGCATATGCATCTTTGATGGTCTGCAGATTTAGTTTCCGGTAATCAATGCAGAGCCGCACACTCCCATTCTTCTTTCGCACCACGACAATGGGTGATGCAAAAGGTGACTCTGACTCTCTGATGACCCCAGAGTCAACCAGCTCCTTCAGGTGTTGGCGCACAGCATCCAAATCTTGAGGATGGATTGGTCTTGGGCGCTGTTTGAAGGGAGTAGGGTCAGAGAGCTTGATCTGATGTTTCACTTTGTCGGTTTTCCCGAGGTCAAGGTCGTGTTTTGCAAAGACATCATGGAGGGCGTTTAACTTCTCAGTAATACGACTCTTCCATTCCGGTGTTAAGGGGGAGTTACCAAAGTTGAAGTTGAACCCAGAAGTCACAGGGTTGGGAGGCATACTGTCATGACTCCTTTCCTGACACTGAATAGACTGAATGGCACTGATCTCCGCAATGATGGCTTTGGCTGGGAGGGTTACGTCATGATCAGACTGGTTGCAGATTACCACAGGTAAGTGGTATGGCTGGTGAGAAGGGAAATCCATGACACAAGACGGGACCATTAAGCCACCTGGCAGAGGCGACGAAGTTGGATGTTCCACCAACACAGCCTTCTCGGCCTGGAGGCAGCGTCCGCAAATTAAGCCCTCCAAGGCAACAGTTTTTCCAGCTGGGATGGTCTGTGGTCCGTCAGTGTGCAGCTTGATGATTCCATGATGGTTACTGTTGGCCAGTCTGTATCGTTGCTCAAGGATTTTCAGCACCGTTCTGTATCCATGTGGGGCTGGAATGGAGGGTTGTTGGTCTGAGAATGCTCTCTCATATGCCAAGTCCAGAGTGTTTGTACCAATCAGTATTGACGGCTGTTGAGCTGATTGGACATCAGGAACTACCAGGGCAAGTGTGTCAACAGCTGTGGTGGAACCCAAGAAGTCGGGAGGGAAAGTGACGTTCAGCTCCACATAACCAAGGTATGGAACAGCTTGGCCATTTGCTCCTATCTCCAGTAGATTTTTCAGAGGTTGTATCTCATGGTCAGAAAGATAATCATGGTGGAAGGAGTGAGAGATGGTGGTTACCTGAGACCCAGTGTCTAACAGGCAGTTGAATACAGTTCCTCCAATCGTGACCTGTGCTGTGCTTCTGGTTCCAATGAGTCCTTTAGGCAATGTGATGGAACGTCCATCCTGCTTGTAACTGGGACATGGGTCGATTGCAGCCTCCGTCTGTCCCTCCACAGAGACTGCCTCTAGTTTGACGATTTGTTATTGCTGTCCCAAACCTGCTGTCTTTTTTCAAGTTGTTTCTTCTTTTTCAGAACCAGTGTCGGGTTTGGAGGGTTGGCGCATCCTGCTGACATGTGCTCATCCTCTCCACATTTAAAGCAGTAGCCTGCTCTAGGCCGGGAACTGGTTGCACTGCTGCTGGGTCTTGGTTGTGCTGATCTGAGTTGAGGTGGTGCTGGCTTGGAGAATTGAGATTTCTGTGAGAGAAGAGCAGCCATTTGACTCTGCAGTTTCAGCATCTGTTGCTTCAGCTCATTAATAGCCTTGGTGTCTGAATGGCTACAAGCACATGTGCTCTGGGAATGAACAGCGGCACGAGGCTTGGATGCAGTTAGGTGCTTCTTCATGGGATTCTCCTTGGCCAGCTGTCTACCCTCCTCAGTTCGAAGCAGTAGGAGGAGCTCTGCAAAATATGGGGGATCGCTCCTCAAGTTCTCCAACTGTAGTTTGTTTAGGATATCGCTATCCCAGCATCCTCGACAAAACTGCTTGAGTAAATGTTTGTTGAAGTCTGAAGACAAGATACCACCTCTTTTCATCACAGTGTTTAATGTGAGTTGTAAACGTTGCAAAAAAGCAGAGGGTTTCTCACCCGGATCCTGTAACGTATTCAGGAATTGAGCAAACAACTCTTCACCATCTTGTACCAAAGCAAAAGCAGAATCCAACACTTTTAAATAGATTGATGGAATTGTGTTTGAGCCCAGCCCTTTCACAACATCTGCTGCCGGAGGTAGCAAACTTTCAAGGATGCGACGAGTGATCTGTAGAGGTGCCAAATTTGGATCTGCTAACAGCAGTTCAATGTGAGATCTCCAGGTCTCATAATCTGTTTCGTTAGCTGGTTTGGGGATCTTCCCAGAGAAAGGACAAAGTCTGAATGCAGATACGGTGTCTGTTTTTACAACATGCTCCACCACTAACTTTTGTATTTCCGGGGGGTTCATTTCAGTCTGTGACAGTGAAAATCTTTGTGGATGTGGCAGTGACCCCTGTTGGTCAGGTGAGGGATTGCTGGTAGCTGTCTCAGAGATTGCGGAGTGTCCAGACAACGACCCCTGCTGGCCAGGCAGAGATGATGCAGGCTCCACAATTTGGACTGAGGCTCCCTCTAAGTCACTGTCTTGTTCGATTCCTTCCAGATGCTCACTGATTTGTCCCATCATTTCCCGCAGAATATCTGGAAAATCCCTGCCGCTGCGGCGTGCAAGTTGCTTGAGCTCGCCGAGGTAATCTGCAGGGGTCCTGACTCCTCCTGTGGCTGTGCATTCTGCGGCAAGCGATCTTACACAAAAAGTCAAAGCCGAGTGATTCTTTGACTGATGAGTATATGGGAAAAACGTATTAAGAGCAGTTATCGCAGAACTATCACAATATTCAACGATCAGGTTTTTGTAAAAAACACTATTTGCGTCATCCACGAATATAACAGTTTTTATACGACTGTACTGTTTCAAATAATCAAGAATTTCCTCATCTTTCTCAGTGTTTGCGGCACCAGAAACAATGACAGAATGTGCAACATTGACCCCACTTTCCTGAATAAACTTCATTTTTTCTTGTCGCGGACCTTATCAAAACCACAGAAATTACCGAATATCAAATTACATCAAATAACACAAAAAAAAAAACCCTCATTCACCCATCAGGCTCCTGGCTGGCTCGCCACATGTAACGCTAAGTTATTTAAGGACTAGTTTATGGCAATGGATGAATTTACTGACTGACGCGCAGAAGAAATAGTTCTTTATGGAGCCTAGATGGTGTGAATGATGAGACCAAAAACTGCAATGTCTTGTACCAAAAATATATTGAATAAATAGGGGAAAGGGGAACAAAAATAATTAACACAACACACAACGTAAATGTCCACAATTAAATAATAAATCAATGCTGTGATTTTTCTGTGCAAGAGTCCTTTTGCTAAGAGTCCTTTTTTTTTTGGTCCTTTTCTTTTTAAAGTTCACTTTTAAGGTATTCCTCCTTAGGGTCCAGCTTCATACAATGGGGAAATATGTCCGTAATCCAAAGACGGCTAAGTGGGGGAAAAGAGGGGAAAACAAAGGATGGTCCTACCGGCTCGCCACTTCAATATGAAGAAGATCAATTCAAAGGGGGGGAAAAAAACCTGGCCTGTAGGTCAGAAAAATGTCCATTAGCACATCAAGTTCAATTCAGTTTACCGGTAAACAAATATATTCTTCTGCAAGTCTAGGTAACAATGCAAATCATAAATCATCATCAATCAATGTACAACAGTTAAATCATTAATCATCTTGGCTACGTAGCTTAATCTATACAGTCCAGTAGCGTTCGCTACAAACAATACAAAAACAACAATAAAGGAAAACAACTGTCTAACAGACAGCATAGCCGAATTCAAGGCAACACATAACAATAATCATTCAATCGCACTTTGTTTCAAAGTAAGCCCATAAAAATGCTTAAGTAAACAAAAGTGTTCAAAAACAGCAGTTTATGAACCGGAGTTCTGCTCGCGGTGGGAACGCTGCCGCACAAAGTCATTTTTTAATGGTGAAAACGATCGGCTGGTTACTGACAACCAAAGGTTGAAAGATATTAAGGACACTTACTGCTGAGTTTAAAGTTTAAAGATGAATTGAGGAGAGAAAACGCTTTGTTTTCCAATACCGCTCTAAATGCCATAAGCTCACAGCCACAGCAGGAGTCGAACCCGGAAGTATCCCTCCACAGCCGGTTTTCAGAGTTGCCGCGACGTGAAAGGAGCCAATCAGAAGAGGGACCTCAAATCAGCTGACGTGGGTCATGTGACAGGCAGTAGTTGATATGGGTTACATATTACTCTACTAAGGAGTATTAGACACATTCAGAAAAAAAAGTTATGGTTTATTTTGCAAATAAACTCCAAATTTTGTAGATCAAACTTGAAATAATATTTATATTAAGTCAATGTGGAGATAAAAGGAGTTGTTATTGCAATTCAGCTCCAATGGCTGCCTTGTGTAAGTTAGTTGGTGAAATTGTGCTTCTACTACTACTAAACACGAGTGTGGTGTAAAGTAGGGTTGTGTGGTATAAGGATGTTGCAGAAACATGCATTCAATCAGAAGGCAGTGGGTGTAGTCATGGCGATGGCTAAGATGCATGTTACATCAAAAGACACAATGAGACAGGTGATCGAGCTGTCTCACTGACCCAACAACACGAGGCATGTGCAGAGTGTGTAGCTGCACTGGGAGTTGACTTAAAATGACAAGTTCAACTTTATCCTCAAACTGTTTCAACATTACTGTCAAAATGAACAATGTTTCCTGATCCATTGTGGATTTACACCTGCTTGATTGCAACCTCTCTACTGACAAATTCATGAATTTGCGTGCTTTGGCTTTTGCAACACTTCTTGCGCAGATACCTGAAACCCGTCATTCCTCATTAGGTCCAGCAGCAAAAATGAGGGTGAACAAGCATTTTGGCTGTCAGTAATAATGTTAGCTAACTAGCTCTCGAGCATAAATAACACTGATCAGTATGGTGCTGTGACATTAGTGTCACATCAGTGTGTTCTCGTGCAGTTTGGCTCGTTGTTAGCAGCAAAAGAGGACAGTCAGCTGAGCCCTCGCTCTCAACCACAGGACTCAGGGGCATCAGGACATTCCACTTTAAATGACGCAAAACTAGTCTTCCTCAGTACGTTCTTGCTTCATGCACCCATGGTGCCAGTGCGCTCTTCCAGCCGGCATGTAGGCTTTATCAAAAAAGAAAACAAAAATGATATTGACCCACAAGCTCCAGATTACCAGTCCAGCCCTGTTGTTACCAACAGCCAAGATGATCGTTCACTCTCAGTTGTGCTTATGTAGCAAGGACTGAGGGATTTCCAGTGTCTGCATTGATTCCAGTAAGAATAATGGCAGGGACTAGAAAGAGACTGTATGTTTCTCCCATATTAGCTCCTCTTCATCGGCTCCCTGTCAAATCCAGAATCAAACTTCAGATCCTTCTCATCACATGAAAGCTACCACGCCCCACCTTATCTTGGTGACCTTATAGCACTGCGTCACCTTCACGTGATGCACTGGTGGCCTCCCCTCCCGTGGCCTGGTTCTGGTGGAGGTTTTTCCTCACTGTTGCCCAAATGCTTGCTCAGAGGGGGTCATGTGATTGTTGCGGTTTTCTCTGTTTGCTTTGCATTGTTGTGGGCTCTTTATCTTACAGTATAAATCACCTTGAGGTGCTTGATTTGGTCCTATAAAAATACAATTGAATAGCCTGTCTTGCCTGTAGTGGGATATTGCCTGTTTTGGCTGATACTACTGTACAAATCTTTGGTGTTTCAATCACTGGCTGCCTTAAAAAAATGTTTTTTCTCTTTTTAAATATACAGAATTCTACCGACGACTCCTTTAAACATCTGCTCAGCCTACAGGACAAACAAAACCTCAAAAACTCATCAAACTGAAGTTCTTCAAAATTATTCTATTAATATAACATTACAGTAAATATGATAAAATTATATATTAATATTACAATCAATTAAATATTGATATTTGGGATATGAAAGGCTTTGTACTCCTTTATGGAAGACATTTAAATGAAGGTGCAGATAATAAGTCATATAAGTGAATAAAAACATGATCCTGGTCCTTATGAGGGTAAAAAGCAGATAAATGTATTCAAAACATTGTTCAGTCAGTGGAGAATAAAACAGTAAAAGCATTTGGTTTATTGTTTTAGTTGTGTAGCATCATTTGTAGCTGATGTTGTTGTTGAAAGAATCTTTCATACCCAGTGAGCCAATGAATGAAGACATTTTATTCACTGCAGGTGTCTCATTGTCTTTCAGACCACCATGAAGGAACTCTCGCAGATGCTGAAGAAGATGCCTCAGTATCAGAAAGAGCTCAGCAAGGTAGGAGCTAAAGTCACAACAGACAACAGCGTTCATGGAATACTGAATCTGCGTATATGTTTACCTCATTATTCAAAATTGTGGTCACATTTAATCATGATGTTGTAGAATTATACTGCAGACATGACAGAAACCAAAAGAAAACATTAGCAGCAGCTTCTTCTGCTATGAAGTACATACATACATACAACGTGCTGCTTTCCCCTCAGCATAAGCATAAATTATTATAAAGTTTTTGTCTTTTTATTCTCAGTCCATATGAGAATATTTTGTTTAATGTGTTGAATTTGTTTATAGCTGTGAACTATATTGATGTAGAGATGTGTGGATAATCCACAACACATTTGGTTCTGACACTTCATGACAAACAGCACGAGGAAACAAGCTCATTTAGAAGCGTTATGTAGAAAATATTAAGATTATTATTAAAATTTAATAAAGTTTAGATCTGATGGTGGTCACTTTGTCAGCCTGACTGGCAGCGTCTCTCTCTCTCTCTCTCCTGCTCAGTATTCAACCCACCTCCACCTGGCTGAGGACTGTATGAACCGCTACCAGGGCACCGTGGACAAACTTTGCCGTGTGGAACAGGTAAATCATCAAAACTCTGTTGGATCTGTCAACACTGAGGGAACAGGCCTCAGGGTCTTGTTTCAGTGTGACCGCTGGGAGCATTTAGAGTGCCGTGACAAAATATTTGTCCCCTTCCTCATTTCTTTGCATATTTCTCACACTTAAATGTATGACATCATCAAACAAATTCTAATGTTAGCCAAAATGTTAGCTAAAAAGAAAGTGTGGTTTGTCGCTATTATTGGACATGAGGGTTGAAAAAAAGGGTTTTCAGCTTTAACAGCTCTGTGACACTCGAGTATTCTTTCTTCTGAAACTTTGAGGCGATCTTTCGCCCATCGTCTCTCTGGGCATTGCCAAGTAAGCCAGGAGTTTAAACCAGATATTCTCCACTTAACCATCCAAGGTGGCAGGGGAACAACATGAGAACAGAACAGCAAGGCTGGAGTAATATGGGAGAAGTATGCAACGCATCTTCATTAATCCTGGGAAATCAGTATCAGTTGAATGATTGAGGTAAAAACATTATGACAAGATCAGAACTAATAAATAGGCTGATATTTAACACAAATGACTCTCGTTCATTTATTCTCCACGAATTGAAATCCACTTCTTTTTACACAAAATCACAATCACTTAGTTTAAAAGAGGAAAAGAGAAAAACAAATGAAATGGAACAAATTAAAAAAGAGGATTTCTGCATTTCCTAAAGCTGCACAATGTTAAGCAGAATTAATGTTCAGTGTGAAGGTCATCACTGTCACTCTCCAACATTTGCATGCTGTTCAATGCAAATACAACAAAACAGCACAAACATGTTCTCTGAAGGTTGTTCCAGCTGCCATGTTGTACGTTGTCCCATCCAGCACTGGGTAGTGATGTGCGAATCATGAACGAATCGTTCAATGCTCGAGAATCACTTTACTGACTCGTGAATCACGATTCACAAACCCAACTGACTCACTGACTCATCCCTGTGGCTGTTAGCAAACTAATTCCATTAGTACAAATATATCTAGCTTATAATTAAAATTGTGGGGGGGAAAAAACAGCCAGTTTCTTAACAGAAACATTTCTGCTCTGAACTGGAAGAAAAAACCCTGAGCAGAAGCTCACATCAAGACAATTGCTCCTCAGTTCACAGTAGCATCGCTCTGCTAACATGCTAGCAGCACATTTGAGCTACTCACCCCCTCCCTCCTGGCTCACAGCTTCTTCTTCTTCTTGGTTGGCAACCAATGTTAAGGAGCATTACCGCCCCCTGGCACACAGCTCAGTGGACATTTAGATGAGAAAAAAGGAAAATACTTAAATAATAAAATAAAATAAATGTTCTCTTTAGAAATCTTAATTTTATTTGCTCTTTTTTGCTCTATAAAAATAGTTGTTTTTCTTCTTCAATCACTCATCTTAGCTGTAGGATTTACATGAAAAGAGAAACAAATTAAGTTTGAGTGAAAATGTACATTTGTTGCACTCTCTGGTCAACTGACTCAGTGACTCAAAAAACCCGATTCACTTTGGTGAGTGACTCATTCAAACTCGATTCAGTAAAAAGAATCGAATTTACCATCACTAGTACTGGGCACCTCGTCATGTTGTTGGACACTCTCTCTGCTAATGTCCTCTTTCTCCGCATGTATTACTGTTCGTATACATGCTCTGTAGAACAGGTGTGCCCCTTGATCTCTTTTGGGTCCGTATATAACAAATAACAAACCGTGGGTAACACAGGAAGTCAAAGCTGTCCTCAACATGAAGAAGAAGGCTTTCAGGAGCAAAGTGAAGGAGGAGATGAAGGCAGCACAGCGGGAGGTGAAACGCTGCCTGAGGGAAGCAAAGGACACCTACAGGAGGAAGGTGGAGCAGAAGTTGGAGAGGAACAATATGAGGGAGGTCTGGAATGGTGTGAAAACCATCACAGGCCACAACACCAAGAAAAGCACAGTGGGGGGGACTGTGGAGAAGACAAACGAACTCAACAACTTCTTCAACAGGTTTGACCAGCCCACAACCCCCCCACCCTCACCCTCACTACAGAGTCCAATCCCCACTCTCCTACCTCCCTCGCTTCCCCCCCTTCCTGACACCATGACACCCCCCTCCTCCAATCCCTCTCTCAGCAGCAAGACATCTCCCCCCCTCCCCTCCTCCCAAACATCTCCCAGTGTCACAGTGGATCAGGTCAGGAGGCAACTGAGGAAGCTTCGCCCCAGAAAGGCAGCAGGCCCAGACAAGGTGTGTCCTAGGATGCTAAAGGCGTGTGCTGCTGAACTTGGGGAGCCGCTACAACGAGTCTTCAACCTCAGTCTGCGACTGGGGAGAGTGCCCGCCCTATGGAAGACATCCTGCATCGTCCCGGTCCCCAAAAAGAACCGGCCCAATGAGCTGAATGACTTCCGACCGGTGGCACTGACGTCACATCTTATGAAGACTCTAGAGCGGCTCTTCCTCAACCTCCTCCGACCACAGGTACAACATGCCCAGGACCCACTACAGTTTGCCTACAAGGCGGGTGTCGGAGTGGAGGATGCCATCCTGTACCTCCTACACAGAGCCCACTCACACCTGGATGGGGGAAAAGGCACGGTCAGGATACTGTTTCTGGACTTTTCCAGTGCCTTTAATACCATCCGGCCCTGTATGCTTCAGGAAAAACTGAACAGGATGGAGGTGGACCCCTGCCTGGTGGCCTGGATCTCCGACTACCTCACCGACAGGCCACAGTACGTCAGGCTGAAGGACATCACGTCTGACACTGTGGTCAGCAGCACAGGAGCACCACAGGGAACTGTGCTGTCCCCTCTTCTCTTCACCCTGTACACCTCTGACTTCTGCTACAACTCTGAATTATGCCATATTCAGAAGTTTGCAGACGACACGGCCATCATGGGGTGTATCTGGGATGATCAGGAAGAGGAGTACAGAAGTCTGGTGAGGAACTTTGTCGCATGGAGTCACACAAACCACCTGCAACTCAACACCTCAAAGACTAAGGAACTGGTTGTGGACTTCGGGAGGTCTAGAGCAGGTCCACTGCCGGTTCAGATAGAGGGGGAGGAGGTGGAGGTGGTCAACAAGTACAAGTACCTCGGGCTGTGGGTGGACAATAAACTGGACTGGTCATGCAACACAGAGCACCTGTATAAAAAAGCCCAAAGCCGACTGTACTTCCTCAGGAGGCTGAGGTCTTTTAACATCTGCAGGAAGCTCCTGAGGATGTTTTACCAGTCGGTGGTTGCTGGAGTACTTTTCTATGCTGTGGTGTGCTGGGGGAGCAGCACAGCAAAGAAGGACTCATGCAGGCTGGAGAAACTGATCAGGAGGGCTAGCTCTGTGGTCGGCATGAAGCTGGACACTCTGGTGACAGTGGCAGAGAAAAGGACACTAAAGAAACTGATGGACATTATGAACAATGCCAGGCATCCTCTGCACACGGCCATAAACAATCAGAAGAGTCTGTTCAGTGACAGGTTGCTTCTCCCCAAGACAAGAACTAACAGACTTAAAAACTCCTTTGTCCCACACGCCATCAGACTGTTTAACTCCTCTCTGGAGGGGAGAGGGAGGGGAGACAGGAGGACAAAGGAGGGGGGAACAACTAAGCTGTAGTGCCTCTTCACCTCACTGTGCAATACCTTGTGCAATACTTTTGTAAATAGTCAACGGTGCAATAGACTCAATACTTGAAATGTGCAATTCACTTGTATTTTTATTTTTATTCCTATTTATTCTATTTATCCCCTTCGTATATTTTATTTATATTGTCTCTGTATTTATATATATGTGTGTGTGTGTGTGTGTGTGTGTGTGTATATATATATATATATATATATATATATATATATATATAATATTCTGTAACTCTGTAACTTCTGTCGTTGCTGTGCTTTTTTGGAAATCGAATTTCCCAGAGGAACCCACCCGAGGGATTAATAAAGTTCTATCTAATCTAATCTAATCTAATCTATATCTCGCCATGATATTTGGCGTCGATGCACATTGCGCTGGTTTGGAGGCGTTCCCCCACGTTGCTGGAGCAGGTGGGTTTGGCTGCTGTTGCTTCTGCTACTGATTGCTGTATCTCAGCCTCCAGATCCATAGATCTTACCAATATTTGTCCAGACCTCACCTTGGTCTTGGTGGTTTCTCTGTTCTTCTCTGCTATCTGATGTTCCAGCATTTCTTATGTCAATTATTCCTTTTCTTGCAATACTGATCCAGTCTTTGACACATTTTCACTCTTTGGATCGCCTCGTCTTCCAACTGTTGTTCCAGTTGGTCAGTTTCTCTCTGTTTAACTGCTAAATGCTCCTGGACTTGCTTCAGTGTAGTTTCTTTCTGTCTTGTCTCTTTGATGAGGTGAGTTCATTAATCAGGGATGCAGAAGCAGAACCATAGGTGTGGCCTCTGCAGCAGCTGGTCCAGTTTCATTAACACTCTGGCTTTGTGTTGTGTTTTCTGATCCATCAACACATTTTTTTAGGTATTTACAAATTACTAACTATGTTGTCAGAGTATAAAAGACTTATATGTTTTCCAGAAGACACCGGATGTTACACACTTCTGTTGGGCCGCCAGACTAAAAAAACCTGGTTGCTATTTTGTTATTCTCTGAGACTAACTCTGATAAATAATCTATTAAGATATCCTGGTCGGGGTCTGGGCTGTTGGGCTTCCCTGCTGCTGCAGTACCGGGGGCGGTCTGCTCATCTCCACCCCAGAGGACAGGGAAGCATCTCCTGGGTCTGGCACAGATCGCCCCTCTGGGGGAGATGGTGCCTGGATCTGGGAGTACAGAGTATGTTTGGAGGAGTGTGAGTGTGTGTACAGTGTTCATGTCTGTGTCTCCATGTTGGCTGAGTGCTGAGTATTCCTATATGTGTGCATGTTTGTGTCTGTGTGTGTCTGTTTGTCTAAGTTTATGTGTCAGGTCAAGGGTTAGACTCCACCTCTGAGAACATCTCAGGCCCCGACAGGTGGGGGGCCTATTTTCCCCCACCACACTCCCTGCCAGTGTCTGATGCCCCCACCCACTGGTGCGTTGGTGGTTCTTGGTGTCCGAGGCTGGGTGCTCGGGTGTGTACTGGTTCACTCTTGGCGGCTGCTTGGCGGGACCTTGGCTCAGTCAGACCCCTTCCAGGGTGTGGAGGCCCCTTGGATCTCGGGTCTCTGGGCCCGGGGCTCAGTCTGCTCTGGCGCAGCCAGCTGCCAGTACAGTCTGCTGCCTTGTTACCGAGGATCCCTGTGGCTTCTGCACTGTAGCTCCTTGGTAAGCCAGATGTGCTACCAGATGCTTATGCAGTGCAGTTAGCTTCTTTAGCCAGACATGAATCATGTCAGGGCCCGGTGGTGTTCGACTCTTTATGCTTGAGATTCTTTTTTGGATGTCTGCACTGGATGGCTACTAGATGCTGGGTCTATCTGTCTCTTCTACCCTGTATAGTGACATTTTTTTTCCCATAGTATTATTGTTCTTAGTTTATGCTGCATCCATTTATTCATTCATTTCTGCCCTGTCCACTCAGTGTAACTTTTTTAACACTGTATTTTCAGGTATGTTAGCGTAATTAAAGATAAGGCCCGTTTAAACTCATTAGACTCCTCTCCTGTTTATCATTGAATCACTTTTAAAAATTTTAATTCTCTAACATTTCCTGTGACATCACTTTTAGTAGACTACAAATGAAATACAGCTTAGAATTGTGACCTTAGTCTCCTGTTACTGTGTTAACCAGTGACTGGCATTAATTGCAGCAAGAAACCACTCTAATAATGTTCTCCATTATTTTGAAGGATCTCGCGATGGGAACAGATGCAGAAGGTGAGAAGATCAAGGATCCCATGAGGCTCATTGTCCCCATTCTGCTGGATGCCAATGTCAATGTGTCCGACAAGATCCGCATCATCCTGCTCTACATCTTCCTTAAGAATGGTCAGATATCCACCGTCATCCTGTTTTTAGTTTTTATCTATCGGATCACCTGCAAATGAAAGACGGGCAGCCCACTACCAGTCTTTCAGTTTTATCCTTAGACAGTGTCCTATTGCTACAGTTTAATTTTTCATACGTGTATTCTCAGGTTTTGATTTATTTTCTTTTGTCAATTCATTCTTTTTTTCTAAACATGCATGTTCCCATGCGTGTGAATTGCATGTTTGGACCGGGTATTTGTACTGCATGCATTTGTGTGTCTCACTGTGTGTGTCAGGTGTGACTGAGGAGAACCTGTGTAAGCTCCTGCAGCATGCTAACATCCCACCGGAGGACAGTGACATCATTTCCAACATGGCCCACATGGGTGTTCCCATTATCTCTGAGGTGAGCAAATCTGCCAACAACCTCATCAGCTCATTTAACATGACCCCCCCCCCCCCCCCAAAAAATAAATAACAAACAAATAAAAGATAAAAGCATTTGGAAATGTTACTACTGCAGCTTCCTGCATCAAAATGTCTCAATGCTGCAAAGATAAGACCACTGAATATTAATTTATTTAGTCAAAAGAATCTGAATCTCCAATTCATCCAGCCTATCCAGTGGAACACAGAGATAAGATAAGATAACCTTTATTAGTCCCACACGTGGGAAATTTGTTTTGTCACAGCAGGAAGTGGACAGTGCAAAAGTTATGAGGCAAAAATTAGAATACAATAAGAATAAATACAGTACACAACTGTACAGAATAGAATAAAATAAAATACTATATACAGTAGAATAAAATAAAATAAATATACAATAAGATAAAAATAGAATACAAATACAAATACTATATACAACTGAGTAAAAATACAACGATGACAGAAAGGATTATTGCACTTAGTATTATTGCATATGTATGGATGTGTGTGCTTGATCAGTAAAAGTCTTTATTATGGAGTCTGACAGCAGTGGGGAGGAAAGACCTGCGAAATCTCTCCGTCCCACACCGTGGGTGCCGCAGTCTCCCACTGAAGGAGCTGCTCAGTGCTGTCACAGTCTGCTGCATGGGGTGGGAGATGTTGTCCATCAGGGATGACAGCTTAGCCGCCGTTCTCCTGTCACTCACCACCTCCACTGGGTCCAGAGGGCATCCTAGAACAGAGCTGGCCTGGGTCTGCTCTTTCCCCCTTCTGGTGGGACATACCTAAAACACCTCTCCAAGGAGGCATCCTTGCCAGATCCCTGAACTACTTTGACTGCCAATCTCGGATGGCTGAATTCCTCACCCTATCGCTAACAAAGAGGCCAACAGTTTCTGACATTTGTAACTACAGTCTCATGCTTTTGGTCACTACCCAGAACTCATGATGGTAGGGACGTAACTCGACTGGTAAATCAAGAGCTTTGCTTTTGTGCTCAGCTCTCTCTTTACCACGATGGACCAATGCGGTGCCCAGATCACTGCAGCTGTGTTCCCATTTGGACCCCGACTTGCAAAAGGCACTCCACGTTTTGCAGCTAAGGACCATGGCCTCAGACTTGGAGGTGCTGATTCTCCTTCCCACCACTTCACACTCGACTGCGAACTATCCAGTGAAGTCAACAAAGCCACATCATCTGCAAAAAACAGAGATGAGCTTCTGAGGCCACCAAAGTGCAACCGTCCACCACCTGGCAAAGTAATTCGATCCATAAAAAGTATGAATAAAACTGCTGGCAAAGTCCAACACGCACCAGGAATGAGTCCAACTTACTGCTGGCAATGTGGACCGAGCTCCAGGAATGGTTATGCAGGGACCGAATGGCCCATAGCAATGAGCCAGACACCCTACATTCCCAACCATCCCCCGCAGGATGAACTCTCCGGCACCCTGGCATAGTGTCTGAGTATCGTGATCCTCTGGTAGTTGAAGCTCACCGACTGGTCCCCCCTTGTTAAAAATGAAAACCACCATCTCAGTCTGCCAATCCAGTGGCACTGCTTCAGATCTCCACATGACATGTCAGAGGTGTGGGAGCCAACAATGCCCTACAACATCCAGAGCTTTCTAGGAAACCTCGTCCACCCCTTAGGCCTGGCTACCAAGGAGATGTTTAAAGAGGACATGAAACACATATAAAGGTTTATTTACATCAGAATGATGTCAGTACATAACGTTACGTCACCGGATTGGATTTGCATTAGTTTATGTTGGCTAACTAGTGACAGAACTGATAACTCAGTGGAAATCAAGGGGACTGAAAATCTGTTTAAAAGGATCACTTTTGTGCTGCCCCTGGCTGCAACAATGAGCTTTATGTTAAAACCAAGGATATGCTGTCCACTTTTTTGGCCCTTCATTGTTTGTTCGGCTGCACTCAAATGGGAAAATCCAGCTGTTTGCTCTAATGTTCGGTTTTGTAAAGGACTTTATGAATGAGGACGGTGTGGACGAGAGCCTGTTTGACTCAGTTTACAGGTGATTCACCGCAGCAACAAGCTGGAGTTAGAAACAGATTTTTCCTCATCTGGCCTAGTGCACTGAGCGACGCAATCAGCTTATGATCTTCAGCTTGATGCTTCCTTCACCTCCAGTATCCACCATGTGGTTCGGGGACAAGCATGAAGCTCCTTGCAGCTGCCTTGGCAATGAAGATGGAGAACATGGTTCCCAGCCTCCCTTGGAAAGCTGCCAAAGTTCTGCTGGAGGTGGAAGTTGAAGATCTCTGGAACAGGGTCAGATGTTCCAGAGATCATGTTTGGGTGTGTCGGGTCTGTTCAGCATCCTTCCCCGCCACCAGATTCATCTGGTCAATTGACACCTCAGCTGCTCTCGTTATCTGAGTGTAATCATATCACATCAGGTCTGTGGCCACATTTATTGTACAAAGTCACTCAGGTTCCTTCCCCACCAGAGGCGTGGCGGTCCATGTCCCGATAGCCGACTCAGGTAGCTGAGGTTTGGATCACCGGGGCGCACATTGCACCCGACCCCTATGACACCTCCTGCAGGTGGTGGGCCTACAGGACGGTCTGCAGAATGACTTTTTTTAAATTAAGGAGAAATAGGTCAACTATGATAGCCGTTTATTAAGAGTACCTTAAAAAGTATGAACATTTTAAAGAATAGTAATGTTTTTGGGCTGAACAAAAGTCATTTTTTGGTGCTCATGTGTCAACAGTAAAAACACTTTAGTTGAAAAGAGCATTTGTTCACAGGGCACCACCAAGAAAACCAAGAAGCCTGATCGCAAGGAACGGATCAGTGAGCAAACCTACCAGCTCTCCAGGTGGACCCCTTTTGTCAAGGATCTCATGGAGGTACTTTCCATCTGCTGTTGCTTTGTGTCAGTATTTAGGAAACAAATGTGTTAAACAGTATTTTGGGTTACAATTGGTACAGTTACAAATTGTTGCTACTTGCATGTCTTCCCACAGGATGCAATTGAAGACAAACTTGATCCCAAGCAATACCCGTATATTTCCCAGCGACAAGCATCTGCCAAAGCCAGTGCTCCATCAAGGTGTGTAGCTAAATACACATTTCAGGTGATACAAAATAAGAAGCTGATTGCCACTATCGTTGTTTCAAAGGGTCTACGTATACATGTGTAAAACTCTCAGGACTTTGGCATAAATGTTTGTCTGTTACTCATCATACAGTGCTCGCTATGGTAACTGGCACAAGAACAGGGGCCCCACAGAGGTGAAGACAGGGCCCCGGATAATCGTCTTCATCATTGGAGGCATGACATACAGTGAGATGCGCTGCGTGTATGAGGTCACCCAGGCCAATGGCAAGTGGGAGGCTTTGATTGGTGAGTTGATTTGACTGAGAATACTTATAGGAGAATTGGGTCATCTGTTAAGGGGCAATGCACATGTTTTATACAGGCGAATTGGTTTGCTCAACACAGAGAGTACTACTCATCTTTAGCATCCCTATAACTGAACTTAGAACGAGGTGATTTTGAAATTCATGCCACAGCTGCATCTTCTAGAAATCTTAGATTAGTTTGAATCGCACTAATCTCCACCTCAAGGTCAGAGGTCAAGTTTTCTCAGAATCTTGTGAATGTTAAGAAGTAATTTAGGATTTTGAAATCCGTACCATACTATGAGGCTGACAGCTAGCACTGGACAAAATACACTTTAAAGTATTTTTAAAACTCTTGCGACTCATTTTTATCAAAAGCGCTCTGATCCGATCCAGGCTCTGCTGTGTCCTCTGAATCTGAACATCACCTGGTTGTTTGGTGTAGAAACACTGACCTCTGTGGACACTCGAGCATTTGTGACTTTTCAGTAAAACCTTTGCAGAGTATTTGTTTGTGTCTCACGTTATTAACAAGCTTTCATCCAGCACTTGCTGAGCTTTGAGAATTTTGTTTCCTGTAGGCGCCACCCACATCCTCACCCCGCCAAAATATTTAAAGGAACTACAGCACCCAGACTTCTTGGACCCCAATGCCTCACCAGAGGGCGCCGAGGAGCCTCCTGTACAATAAAAGAACATCTGGAAGTAAATACTGAATGTCATTTTGTTCTTTGTGTACCTCTGTGTTTGCTGCTGTAGCCCTGTCCCCCACATCATTTGATGCCCGTGGTTTTCACAAACAGTCAGAATCTGTGTTTGTCAGTGTTTTAATAAATCGTCCTGCAGGTGAACTCGACTGTCACAGAGATCCTCCCTGTTCCTGCTGGATTTCTACCATCCCTTGTGTTTGACAGCTGTCTGAGGCAGGACTGTGTTCTGGTTGTAAAATGGCACGGGTTACCTGCAACATACCATGTAATCTTTGAAACCTGCATTTTGTTCTAGCGATAACGTAACATTGTTGAAAAACATTTTAAATTCATAGCACCTGTCAGTTACAACAAAGTGATCTTCTAGATAACACATACAAGGACCCAACACCTCCAGTAACACTGTGAGGAATCCTGTAGTGTGCATATTAGACAAATATGTAGGGCTGCTCTCTTCATTTGACTTCTTTTTATTTTATTCTGATCATTTTGCATCCTCACCTCTATAAAAACCATAGATTACAGTATTACATGATGCTGAATTATCCTTTCGTTCTTGATCGAGTAATGAAAACTTTACGGTGCATCCAGAAACTATTCAGAGTCCTTCACTTGTTCCACATTTCGTAATGTTATGACCTTATTCTAAAATGGATTCAATTCATTTTCACCTCAAAATTTTACACACAATCCTATAACGACGAAGGACAGTGGTTTGCTTGAAATGTTTGCAAATGTATTAAAAAATAAACAAAAATATAACATCTAATTAAGTATTTACAGCCTTTATCATGACACACAGAACTGGGCTCAGGTGCATCTGGTTTCCTCCAGACTCCTGTCAGATGTTTCTACAGCTTGTTTGGAGTCTACCTGTGGTAAACTCAGTTGACTGGACACCACCAACACTGGTCTGTATAAGATCCCACAGTTGAGAGTGCAGAGCACAAACCACACCATGAAGTTCAAGGAGTTCATGTAGACCTCCAAGACTGGATTGTATCGAGGCGCAGATCTGGGGAAGCGTACGGAAACGTTTCTGCAGCTTTGGAGATCCCAGTGAGCACAGCAGCCTCAATAATCCATAAATAGAAGAAGTTTGAAACACCTGGACTCTTCGTAGAGCTGGACACCCAGCCAGTCGGTGTAGAAGGGCCTTTGTCAGAGTGATCATCAGTTCTCAGTCACCTCCCAGCCTGAGCTCCAGCATTGCCCTGTGGAGAGAGGAGAACCTTTTAGAAGGACAACCATTTCTGCAGCACTCCATTAATCAGGCTTTTATGATAGTGTCCAGTTGGAAGCCACTCTTCAGGAAAATGGCCCGACAGCGCTCCTAGAGCTCGCAAAAAGGCAACCAAAGACTAAGACCACAGGAAACAAAATTATCTGATCTGATGAAACAAAGATTGAACTCTCTGGCCTGAATGCTAATACCATTACTATAGTGCAGCATGGTGGGGCCCACATTATGCTGTGGAGATCTTTTTGCCAGCAGGAACTGGGAGACTGGTCGTGGTCAAGGGAGAGATGAATGCAGGAATGTACAGAGACATTCTGATGGTAGCCTTCTGCAGAGATTGGGGTGAAGTGACAAATAACATTTGTGTTTGAATGGTCTTCAGTGTCCCAGAGCACAAACTTGAATCTGACGATCCTCCTCCAATCCGATGAAAGTGAAAAGGTTCTGCAAAAAAGTTTGTAGCATCAAGCTCATAGACTTTAGGTTGTAATTGTTTCAAGCAAACCTCTTTTACTTTGTTAATATGGGGTGAGGCATTATTTTAAGGTGAGAAATGAAGTTAATACATTTACATTTCCCCCATGAGTACTTTTATCACTACACATTTTACACTTTTAAATTTATATAAATACACACTGCATATCCTTCCAAGGCAGGTGATTATACTGTGTATCACGTGTTCTCTGAATCCACCATTATACAGGATTATATCAGCTCGGTAGTCCTATGAAAGCTACAGCAGCCACATAACAAAGTCTAAAAGTACAAAAAGTACCTCAATCATAGCAGGCTGTGTAAGTAGTTACACTCACTGGACATGTTATTAGGTGCACCTTGTCAGTTAGATGCTTTGTTAGATAAAAAACCTTTAATGTTAGACTCTTGTAAATATGAAAATAAAAAGCCATCACGTAGAATTGTCTGCACACTGCACCACCTATACAAAACAAAACAGGAAGTTAACGTCCTCTGAGGAAGTAATTACATAGACAACAACTCTAATGAGAAGATGATGACGTGAGGTGGTGGGAGATGACGTCTGGTGGTTAACAGAACAAATGCAATCAGTGCAATCAGTGTTTAAATATTTAATCAGCTTGGTGTCACCATTTATCCTGCAACATGTAATAACCTGAAACAAAAAAGCAGCTGAAGCAAAAACTGACAAAGTAATTCACACACTTGTTGCCATGGTGAAGTGCAGCAGGTTTACAAGAACACTTTACAAACTGCAGAATTTCAAAAATAACTTTTATTTTATGTGCTCTGTAACATATTTATATTCACAGCTATTACTTTTGAACAGGCGGATATGCTAAATCAATATTTCCAATTCATCATATTTTAGCCTTGGCCTACCCAGAAGACATCCTTTAACCATTAAAAGCAGAGAGGATGTCTCTGCTTTAGAGGTTGATAGATCAATCAGAGTTTTGTTTGATAAGATAAGATACCTTTATTAGTCCCACGAGTGGGAAATTTCATGTTTGTGAGGAGATTTTAGATGAAATTCTGAATTTAACAATGAGCCACTGAAGAAAAAGAAAAAGTTCTTTCTTTTCATTGAAGACTTGAGCAAACAGACTGGTCATACAGCATCTTGTGTCTTTCAGGGTCAACTGAAACCTTTACCCCTTCTCACCTTGTAAAAACCCTCAAAGACTTGGAGAAAGAAGAACAGAGCACTGCCTGTAGTACTCCATAAACTCTTACTCTAGATTCCCCACCCACTCACATGTCAGAGCCAAACTTTGTGTTGTGTACAAATCAGTTGTTAAAACTCCAAACATGGAAACTGCTAATCACGCTGGAGTCTTTGTTGTTGTTAACTCTGTATTGTGGGATTATATTTATTCATCTAAACAATAACAGCTCTATGAGATTCGGCATTATTGGAGCAAAATCTGGCACTTCTCATCTAAAGTAGTGCTTTTCATGTAGTGGTTGCCATGGCATACTGTAAAAATCATTAGCTTTATAATAACGTCTGACCTGGAAGCCGCCAACATAAATGTAGCTGTAGCTCCATCATTTACTAGATAAGTAGATGTGATAGTGATTGTTTGTTGTACACTGAGTATCATTTTTCCTTTTATTTGACCATAATGCTTGGTTTTTATTTTATAGTGGTTCTGTATGACTAGTTATCAGCTGTTGTTTGAAAAGAGATCGCAGTGTTATCACACATTTGTACTTTTTTGTCCTCATCAATAAACAGTACTTGCTACAGGTGGTGTGTTCAACTAATAAAGCGACTTCCATTAATCTCTCCTCTCTCTGTGAGTTTCAGAGGTTAAAAGACAGAACATGAACAGTATATGTTCATATATGTATATGTATATGTACATATATGAACATATACTGTTCATATATGTACATATACAGTACTGTGCAAACGTTTTAGGCAGTTGTGAAACATCCTGTAAACAAAGAACGCTTTCAGAAATATAAATGATTGTTTATTGGTCCTAAATGTATTGTGCAGCAGGACAACGACCCCAAACACACAGCAAAAATCATTAAGAACTCTCTTCAGTGAAAATAAGAATAAGAAGTACTGGAAGTGATGGTCCGGCCCCCACAGAGCCCTGATCTCAACATCATGGAGTGTGTCTGGGATTACATGAAGACCCAGAAGGATGTGAGGAAGATCTGTGCTTAGTTCTCCGAGATGTTTGGAACAACCAGCCGAGCTCCTTCAAAAACTGTGCACGTGCACCTAGAAGAAGACAAAGGGTGGTCACACCACATGTTGATATGATTTAGATTTCTGTTTGTTCATTTTGTTGATGGATGAAAATAAATGATCAACAATTTTATTTTGAAAGCATTCTCTGTTCACAGTAATTTTTCACACATGCATAAAAGTTTTGCACAGTAGTGTAAATACACAGTGCTTAATACATTTATTAGACCCCCACCCAGTGTGAGGTGTATGCCACAGCTGCCACAGTACTGGTAATCACCAAAGTTTTAAGCTTCTGTAATGGTTGATCCAGCAAAGTGCACAGACAATTCTAATGTGATAATGAAATTATGATTGTTATATTGTACTTTTGTAAAATTCAGAAAACAATAGTAAAGCACATTATAGTTTTTTCATCAAAATACCAAATGCTGCTAAACTGTTAATTTCTGATATAAATTGTATGAAACATTGTTTTTTGTTGAGTCCTCAAATGCTTGTTTTTCCTTGTTTTTATAAGAGGTGGTCTAATAAATATGTTAAGCACTGTAGTTATTCTGTTACATAGCAGAATACATGCAAATGTTGGTCACTTGACAAATCGAGAGGTGTGAAGAAGGACTGAACCTGTCACATACATTATGGTCTTCAAGTTTGGTGTTGACCATAAGGACCAAATGCTTTGGCAATGTGACACTTTGATACTAATATTTGAAAATCTACCTTGAAAATATTTATTTTTTGCAATAGCAAACTCTTATTTATTCCTTATTTTTTTATTTCCACACAGAAACATGATATTATTTACACTACCAGACAAAGTGTGGACACGCCTGAGGTGCTTCAGTGCTTTTTCTTTATTTTTACCACTTTCTAGTTTGTATATACACACTGAAGATATGTGGAATTATATAGCAAAGAAAAAACTGTCATGTTGGTGCACAGCTGACAGCGTATTTAACAACTCATATTATGGCAAGAAGCAATCAGCAAAATAAAGAGACAGTCAATCGTTAAGAACTGAAGGTCAGTCCCTTTGCACTGTTTGAGTTTTGCATCTACAAAGGCGAAGAGGTGTGTTGACACCATGGACACTTTATCAGTGACGATTATTTCAGCACTTAGAAGTTCTGATCTGACTTCTCGCTCATTGCCAAGTCCCTGAATGGGAGCTTTGAAGCTTCCAGGCAGCTTGAGAAGAGAATGTTAAATGCTGCAGTTCAGCAGTTTACAGCACTGTGGGGGTTGATATGTCCGCTTCCTGTGCCTGTCTCAGGACTTTGCTCAGCATCTTAGATGCTTCTGTTTTCAGCATTTCAGCAGCTGGAAATGTGCAAACAAACATGGGAGTTGACAACCAGCTGATCATGGCTGCATGATCTCACTGCATCTTGACTTCATACCAGTTTCTCAGCCTCATGTTTAACATGCGTCAGGTTTTTCCTGGGCTTTGGTTTCTTTAAACGAACAGTCATGCTTGAAGTTGCCAAGTGTATTTCAGCCACAAACTGTGCAAAGAATAGAAAATGTGTGTCTTTCACACAACAGCTACAAATACAGAAAAGTCTTGATTTAAAACCCCACTGGGTAATCAGGCTCTTTTCATCCAGTGTGTTTTGGCCAGTGGTAAACTGCACAGGCTTCCAGCTGTTTAGAACAGCGGTTCTTAACCTGGGTTCGATCGAACCCTAGGGGTTCGGTGAGTCGGTCTCAGGGGTTCGGCAGAGCCTTCGCCAGGGGCGGAGCGGGGGTATGGCTTAATGGGCTTAAGCCCGGGTTGTTTTGTCAGAAGCCCGGGGTCTTTTGGAGTGTAATTTTTTCATAGTTAGATGCCTGGCTGACAACTGTATAAAACAAAAAGTGCACACAATATTCGAAGCACATAGTGCACACTGTGGGAATTTACGACTGTGCGTGAATCCCCCCTGATATTGGTATGATCCGAGCTCAGACACTAAGCGGGGGGCGGGGCAGCTGCTGCCTGCGAGTGCGCTGTTGGAGAAACGCAGCCAGGCAGACAGAGGAGAACTGAAGTTCGACCAGGTACCAAAGCAAATCATTCGTACTGTACAAATAATGTAAATATGACGGTGAATCACGAAAGATTGATATCAAACTGATCACTTGACCAATATTACGTTACTCGCTCTTCAAGTGAATCAACAAATGGCGAAATGAAAAGCCGAACAACAACAAAGCTGTTTCTTTAGAGAGTCTCAGCTTACATGTGTTTATTTCATATTTTCAGTTGTTTCCCTCCACGGCTAAACAAAGCGTTTCAGTTATGTACTGATGAACACAACAATGGACATAAGGAGCTTCTTTCAAAGAAAAACTCAGGTAGATGTTATTTTATATATTATGCTTTGTATGTTGTTCAGTATAAAATAAATAAATATTGAAATATCTTTTGAATTAGTTAAATGTCAGAATAAAGAGAGACAGAGCTTCTATTTTTTATCACTTTCAAATTTAGGAGTACATGTACACTAAGTTTATTGTTAATTAATAAGAAAACTGCAGACGATTCCATCCTGAGCTGAAGAAGCTTCTGATTGGTTCGTAGAGTCCACGTGAGTAAACTGGTGGCACAGCTGTGGATGCATATAAAGCAAAACACAGAGCCTGTTTCTGTGACATGGGAACATCAAGAGATGTCAACAAAACACCAGGAAGAGAACTGTGGAGCTCCATAAGTGTGGCTCAGTTTGAATACAATTTGGTGCCATTTACAATTAAGAAATACAGACAGTTTCTCTCTTTACTCTTAAAGTTAACAAATATGTTTTTATATTTATCAACCTAAAAAAAAATAAACATTTAGTCTAATTTGATGTTACAATTAAAAAAGTGTTTGTGTGTAAATATCTGGTTTCAACTGTATATTTGATGATTGTCAGCACAAAGAGGGAGAGAGGAACACACAGAGAGAGGTGAAACAAGAGCAGGTGAGACTCACATGTTAGTCAAATGGTTTTTTACCAGAAGTATCACCGTATCACAGGTCCTCATGTATCTCGTACCTAGTGTTTCTTTTTAGGTTTACTATTTTTCAAATTCTATATTTATTAAGTTCTGCAGCTTGTTTGCACAACAAGGATAAATAATTATATAAACTTTTCTCAATCTAAATATTGGACTTTGGTAGAATTAAAAAATAAGTGTAGTGCAGGTCTATGATGATTTTTAGTGCTGCTATCATCTAGTTCTGATTCTGGTTCTGTCTTGGTTAAGTCCCAAGTAGTCCTGATTTTGAACTGTTGTAGTCCTGTTTTAATTCCGGATCAGTTCTGGGTCTGGTTGAATTGGGGTTTAGTCCCTGTGTCTTGATACAGCCCCGACTTTGTTCTTTCTTGCTGCTTAATTAAAAACCTAGCTTAAGGTGTCCTGTATATGTGATATATTTTTTTCCTATATGAAGTCATTCTTTTTTGAACAAAACTCAAAACAGAGCCGATTAATCTTTCAGTCATTTCTACCTATTCTACCTATTCTAAAAAAAAAAAAATCCCACATGCATACTACCCTTTAGGGCTAAGCCCCAGGTGTTTCAAATGTCTGGCTCCGCCTCTGGCCTTCGCCATGACATGCATGGCTCATTTTGTGCACCAGTAAAAAAATCACATTTTATTTTTCACTAAAGAGGGGTTCAGTGAATGCGCATATGAAGCTGGTGGGGTTCGGTACCTCCAACAAGGTTAAGAACCACTGGTTTAGAAGAAGCAAATTGGATTGTTTCTTTCTGCCAGAGCAGCAGAGTCGATATTTTCACTAAAACATCTCTTCAGTCTCATTGGAGGGCGGCAAAAAGGACTCAAACCCACGATTAGACATTTCATCTTGGTCTCTGTCTGAATCCACCATTGGTAGCATAACATTTAACAGTGTGGTGTCTGTGTTTCATCCTTACATTCCTATGATATGAAGTACTGGCTTCTATTTTATTTTATAAACATCATTGTTGCATCTTGTTTTCATTTTTCTCCTGTAGCTTTTGTGTACTTTTGGTCTTCTGTTGCTGCTTGTGACAAAACTTTGAAATGTCGGTTTTCTGAATCTGACAGCATGTCCGTGTACGTGCCAATGGGAGATCTGCGCTTTGTGCTGACATGTTTTTGTAGAATCTGTCGTTTACCTGCTCTTTAACCGTTTCCTGTGGTTTGGTTTGTGCTGTGGTTCATGCATTATTATTATTAATAATCATTAATAATAATAATTGTTATTATTATTATTATTAATGTCAGCAAATTAAAATGAACGAAAGGGCTGTTGTCAGCGTTTGCAGCCCTTCAGGGTGCCATTGGCCCAAAAGTCAGCCCTTCTGTGATTGGTTGGTTGCAGCTAATATAGTTACATTAGTTTATGTTAGCTAACTAGGGACAGAATCAATAACTCAGAGGAACACACTAAAGTCACACTCAGTCTCAACCAGTGACTATCTTTTATACCAGTGGTCCCCAAACTTTTTTTGCTAGGCCCCCTTTGTTTTACAACATTACAACAAGTGTTTGAACTAAAAATCACAAATGTGGGATCCTGTTTGTCCGTGAGTTAAACAGCCCAGCGCTGCTCACAGGGAAAACCAACCCTGCAGGGAGACCTACCTCGGCACTTGTGCAGATGAAGCCAAAGGGAAGATTTGCTTCACCATATTTTCTAGTCTTTGGTGTGGAAGGAAGTTGGTTTGGAAACATATTCAGCGATGCTTCATCTCCTGCTTTGCGTTTGTGTGGGAGCCCCGTCAAAAACATGTCCGTTATGCCAGCAGTGTCTAAGCGTTCTTTTTTTTTCTTTTCATACCGCGCCCCCCCTGCAATGGCTCTGCGGGCCCCCTAGCGGGCGGGCCCCACACTTTGGGAACCTCTGTTTTATACAGTCATTGGTCTGAATCTGCTGAATTTGAATTCACCAATCAGGAGCAGCTTGTGTCTACTCAGATTAAGCTGTTTGGTTTCTCCCACCAAAACACAGAAGAATTTGCTGCTGAGATACCAAGAAACAAATGGTTGCCACGCACAGGTCCCACTGTCAACTTTCTCCACTTCTTCTGGCACAAGGATAGTGACGTCAGTGGCATTTTTGGCTGTCTCCTGCCGTGCAGCCTCCAGCCTACGATGAGCCATCAGAGAAGCAGCACAGAGGCATGGTGTTGATACAGTTAACTTTGTGGAAGGCATGTATACGTGGATGATGGTTTAGTGTCTGTACCATCTAAAGATGATGCAGCTGACCACTTGCAGTGAACAAAGAACTCACTTGCTGATTCAAACATCTGTCTACACAGCTTTGTGTTGAATAGACAGTCAGTTACAGAAGAGTTTTCTCTGGAGGACAGCTTCAGTGACCAAGGATCTAGATTTCAAAACAGAAGCAACACTAAGCCGTACCAGATCAGATTATTAAGACTCTCTTCCGTCTCCTATTTCCAGTGCCACCACTAACAGTCCTCTCCCTCTGTTTCAGAAAACCACGCTTGAACCTCACGCACCACACCTAAGTGTGTAGCTCCACACTTGAGTATCCCATCAACCTTATCCCCCGTGACTCTTATTGTGTTCTGTAATAAAGTCTTGTTGAATTTAAGAACAGGCTTGCAGGCCTACCATTGACAGTGCGAACTTGAATGAATGCACCCAGATCTAGATCCAGCCCGAGCAGCCATCTCAAAACAGGATTCTGTTCTGGGCGCCCATGAACAGTCTATTCAGTTTCTAATGATGCGATGGTCGAGAGAAAATTCTCACTTCATAACAAAGCCTTCAACCCGTTTCTGTCCCTAATGCCATTCCTTCCGCACCATTGTCCCTCCCGTCTTGATCCCCCTCAGTTATCCAATTCCACAGAGTCGCTATGGGCTTTTCTTTTTTGTTTTTTTCTCCACGCTCATTTCCCAGCAATGACGCAAAATTATCTTACCTGGTGGGCAAGTTGAGGGGGAGGGCATTGACGTGGGCCAAAGCTTATTTATCCACTCAGTTGGTTCTCAGTCACACCAGAACCCATGCTGATTGGCCGCTCCTGGCTCACTCGCGAGACACGTGAACATTTTCACACATTTGAGTGATCTTATTGTGGGTCCTCCGGCCATTTCCTGGCTAATTGTCCCAAATGTCTGCTGTTGTGATGATTGTGATGTGATGGCTGCTCTTAGACCCACTAGGCACTAAGCATTGAAGTGTGCTGCCCCTCCCTTCCTTCCCTCCCCATCTCCAGCTGCCTCCCTCTTCCCGCTCCACCACAACCACCCACACATGCAGGACCTTGGAGTAGGGCAGTGGTTCTTAACCTGGGTTCGATCGAACCCTAGGGGTTCGGTGAGTCGGTCTCAGGGGTTCGGCAGAGCCTTCGCCAGGGGCGGAGCGGGGGTATGGCTTAATGGGCTTAAGCCCGGGTTGTTTTGTCAGAAGCCCGGGGTCTTTTGGAGTGTAATTTTTTCATAGTTAGATGCCTGGCTGACAACTGTATAAAACAAAAAGTGCACACAATATTCGAAGCACATAGTGCACACTGTGGGAATTTACGACTGTGCGTGAATCCCCCCTGATATTGGTATGATCCGAGCTCAGACACTAAGCGGGGGGCGGGGCAGCTGCTGCCTGCGAGTGCGCTGTTGGAGAAACGCAGCCAGGCAGACAGAGGAGAACTGAAGTTCGACCAGGTACCAAAGCAAATCATTCATACTGTACAAATAATGTAAATATGACGGTGAATCACGAAAGATTGATATCAAACTGATCACTTGACCCATATTACGTTACTCGCTCTTCAAGTGAATCAACAAATGGCGAAATGAAAAGCCGAACAACAACAAAGCTGTTTCTTTAGAGAGTCTCAGCTTACATGTGTTTATTTCATATTTTCAGTTGTTTCCCTCCACGGCTAAACAAAGCGTTTCAGTTATGTACTGATGAACACAACAATGGACATAAGGAGCTTCTTTCAAAGAAAAACTCAGGTAGATGTTATTTTATATATTATGCTTTGTATGTTGTTCAGTATAAAATAAATAAATATTGAAATATCTTTTGAATTAGTTAAATGTCAGAATAAAGAGAGACAGAGCTTCTATTTTTTATCACTTTCAAATTTAGGAGTACATGTACACTAAGTTTATTGTAAATTAATAAGAAACTGCAGACGATTCCATTCTGAGCTGAAGAAGCTTCTGATTGGTTCGTAGAGTCCATGTGAGTAAACTGGTGGCACAGCTGTGGATGCATATAAAGCAAAACACAGAGCCTGTTTCTGTGACATGGGAACATCAAGAGATGTCAACAAAACACCAGGAAGAGAACTGTGGAGCTCCATAAGTGTGGCTCAGTTTGAATACAATTTGGTGCCATTTACAATTAAGAAATACAGATAGTTTCTCTCTTTACTCTTAAAGTTAACAAATATGTTTTTATATTTATCAACCTAAAAAAAAATAAACATTTAGTCTAATTTGATGTTACAATTAAAAAAGTGTTTGTGTGTAAATATCTGGTTTCAACTGTATATTTGATGATTGTCAGCACAAAGAAGGAGAGAGGAACACACAGAGAGAGGTGAAACAAGAGCAGGTGAGACTCACATGTTAGTCAAATGGTTGTTTACCAGAAGTATCACCGTATCACAGGTCCTCATGTATCTCGTACCTAGTGTTTCTTTTTAGGTTTACTATTTTTCAAATTCTATATTTATTAAGTTCTGCAGCTTGTTTGCACAACAAGGATAAATAATTATATAAACTTTTCTCAATCTAAATATTGGACTTTGGTAGAATTAAAAAATAAGTGTAGTGCAGGTCTATGATGATTTTTAGTGCTGCTATCATCTAGTTCTGATTCTGGTTCTGTCTTGGTTAAGTCCCAAGTAGTCCTGATTTTGAACTGTTGTAGTCCTGTTTTAATTCCGGATCAGTTCTGGGTCTGGTTGAATTGGGGTTTAGTCCCTGTGTCTTGATACAGCCCCGACTTTGTTCTTTCTTGCTGCTTAATTAAAAACCTAGCTTAAGGTGTCCTGTATATGTGATATATTTTTTTCCTATATGAAGTCATTCTTTTTTGAACAAAACTCAAAACAGAGCCGATTAATCTTTCAGTCATTTCTACCTATTCTACCTATTCTAAAAAAAAAAAAATCCCACATGCATACTACCCTTTAGGGCTAAGCCCCAGGTGTTTCAAATGTCTGGCTCCGCCTCTGGCCTTCGCCATGACATGCATGGCTCATTTTGTGCACCAGTAAAAAAATCACATTTTATTTTTCACTAAAGAGGGGTTCAGTGAATGCGCATATGAAGCTGGTGGGGTTCGGTACCTCCAACAAGGTTAAGAACCACTGGAGTAGGGGTATGTCACCAGGGTGCAGGGGAGGCATCCCCCCCCCTCTGTCCCCTTCTGGCTGCCTCTGCCTCAATTTTATCCCACAACTTAGACATTCACATTACTCACACTCTCATTACACATACATATAGGATCTTGGGGGTGGGCACAATCACGGAGTCCAAAGTACCATCAGGGTGTACACCCCACCCCTGGCGTCGTTGCCCACCTCTCAATTTTAAATACACGTAGACATTGAGGGCTAGCAGGAGGGACCATGCGCTTACCTGCTGCTCTCTGGCAGGTAGCTCCATGCCCTCCTGGGTTTTAAATGCACCTTAGAACACACATGCATCAACACTACAATGAGCGGGTGGAGGGAGGTTTGGAGTCTTCTCTCACCCCCGTTCTCTGCGACCTGCTGGAGCGGGGGGGCTAGGAGGAGTTGGCCGTCCGACTGCGGTCTGGAGTGTGGGGCCTCCCTGCTGCTGCGGAGTCGGGGCGGTCTGCCTCCCCCCACCGCAGGGAAAAGGGTAACACCACCTGGGTCTGGGTGCAGTTCCCCCCTCCAGGGGCAAGGGTACCTAGACCCGGTTTGTAGAGTACGCTTGGGGAGTGTGATCATGTGTACAGTGTCTCTCGATGTCTGTCTCCACGTTGGTTGAGTGTGGAGTAAGTGCATATGAGAGCATGAGGGTGGGAATGGATGTTTGTGTCTATATGTCAGGTTGGGTGTCAGACGCCACCTCTCTGGGGACATCTCAGGCCCTCCAAGGTTTGGAGGCCTATCTCCTCCTACCACCACTTCCCCTGCCAGTGGCGGACTCCCTCAGGTGTCGGTGCGTTGGTGGTTCTTTGTGTCCGGGGGTGGGCGTCCAGGTACACACCGGCTCACTCCTTGGCGGCCGCTTATCGGGGCCTGGAGCCTGGGGCTCGCTCGGGCCACTTCGGAGGCGGGGTGCCCCCGGCCTCTTGGCCTGGGGCTCGGTCACTCTGGCACAGCTGGCTGCTGGCGGAGCTCACGGGCGCGTCACTGCAACCCCCCCTGGCTTCTGCTCCGCGGCTGCTGAGTGAGCCCTCATCTGGGACTCTCCTCAGCTCTTTCTGGGACAGTGGCGCGGCTGCCCCTCTGTTGGTCTTCCTTGGTCTCTTGTGTTCTGGGGGCCTCTGGATGTCTGGAGTTTTGATCTCCTCCATACCTGCTTCATGCCCTGGAGGACGGGGCTGTGGCCCCCCCACACCCTCTAGCAGATTATTACATGAAGGAACCTTTTAAAAAAACAAAAAACAAGCGCGTCCATGCTCACAGGTGTACACACGGGTGATCACACCCACAAACTACACCCTTTTTGGCTCCTACCTCAAAGCACACTGTGTTCTGTTGATCTTATGTGCTGCACAATAATGTTTAACATTTAGTATTTACTGTCATATTCCCATATATCATTGTGATGTTGTTTATTCTATTACTCTTGTTCTCTTCTGCTTGTTTTCTTTTTTCTTTCTCAGCAGGTGATCCAGGTGATTGATATATGCATTTTTTTTCTCTGCTCATTCTGTTGGTTTTTGTCTTTTGCCCTTCTCCCCCGTCCCTCTTCTCAGCTGTTTCTCTTTCCCTCTTTCTTTCTCCCCTTCTTTCCCCCAGTCAAGTCTGTCCCGTATTCAGTAAGTGAAAATAAAATAAACAATAAAAGGTGAATCAAATGGACCATTACGGCAAGGCTGGGATGGTCAGTTTGGTAAAGTAAATCCGTTGGGCATCTTTCTTTGCCTTTAGACAACAATTCTGATGCAAAAGAGCCAAACGGGACAGGCAAAAAAAAAAAAAAAAAAAAGAAGTGCGTCATTAGCTGCTAGCTAACTGGGTAAGGGCGTCATGGGTCTGTGGGTCTGTCCACTGTTTTAGAGAACGTTTTAAAGTAAGTAAGTAAGTAAAGTGACTCACTGATGTGAAGGAAAACAGACAAACAGAGACACCACCTACAATCAGGGAGAGCGTGACAGAGCAGAGGGAAACGTAGCTGACACTAATCAGAAAACTGAACATAACACACATGAAATAGACTATCAGAATAAAACAGGAAGTACAAACACAGAGACCAAGACCAAGATACATGGGCTTGACACAGGAGCTGGGGAGAACACAGACAGACATGGGTACATGACTGGGAAGGCTGGAAGATGCAGAGATGTGACTATGGAAGACTGAGGTCAAGAGACACCAAGTAGAACATAAACCAGGACCATGACAGCTTTTAATCTGTTACCTTAATTTTATTAAGTAAATAGGGTGTATGTTTTATTACAGTGCTTATTTATTAAGTCTTCAAGATAATTTAAGAGTATTTCAATCATTTTCACAAAGAATACTGCGAGATCCCTTATAGACAAAAACAAGTGAATTGTTTTAAATAGTTATTGATGGTGTAACAGCTGTGATTGGACAAGGGCAAGAAAACTTAGAAGGGATGTTAGCAGTTACATCAGCCACAAAGTAATTACATAATTGTGTATATAAGTCCTTTATCCTTTCATCACTTACTCCATATACACCTTTATAAATATATGTGAAGTCTTTTCAGACAACATATACATATACATATGTATATGTATATGTTGTCTGAATAGTTTGCGCTCATGATTAAAAACAAGCAAACAAAAACACGATTTTTATACGTTATTCAAATTGCACAGTATTCTAATCAACACTTCATTGATAAATCCAGACATTCAAACCCTACACTCGCAGCAGATCTTATCACTATACTACTGTGATGGGATTATAAGATTACAAAAATACAATAAAGCCATAATAAATAGCACTGGCCAAGACCACCATGTCTTATGGAATTAATAAACACTTTTAATAGAACATAGCAAAGTCCCAGATCTGACTGAGTCCTCTACTTTTTTCTACAACAGAGGTTTACAACCACTGCTCCAAAACTACACCAACTACGGTGTATTGTTAGTGTCAGCTAAATTTATAAAAACTGGAAGTTCCTGTTGAATCATCAATCAATTGGTTGAATCATTTTTGTAACTGAGAGACTATAAAAGGTAAGAATGTAACCAATATGAAAGCTTTCCTATTTGAGTGCTGTCTGAATGCCACTACTGTATAGGCCATTTATCCTCTTTTCTAATAATAATAATAATAATGATATGGACATTTTCATGTCAAGCACTCCTCCTCCCCTAAGGTCAAGTAACAATAGGAAACAGCAGATCTTTTACAGGAAAATCAGCCACAATCACCTTTTTCTACAAAGGTTGAACACTGTGTAAAATGTCTTTAAAAACAGTATAAAGTCAATATACTTGAACTGAGACACAGTTTGCTCTCAGTTCATTTTGGTTTCAACACACACACACACACACACACACACACACACACACACACACACACACACACACACACACACACACACACACACACACACACACACACACTTCATGACATCTGTGACGGCAGCAAAACCAAACCAAGCCAAGAGAACAACTGGGATATGTGGTGCTTGTTTGAAGAATCTACGAGTTACCTTTTCTTAACTCTTTCCGATTTAATTTTTTATTAGCTCAGGACATAACAAAGTCATTTTGTGTCTGGCAAGTTTTAAAATTAGGTCATGATTTTGCAAAGATGTGCAAATCTCAAAAACCCATATTTTTCAATCTTTAAAACAACGGTTTTCCATCAGGACCAGACCAGATCTGAAGGCATCCATTAAGCATGTACCAAAGTGAAAGCGAAACCTTTCATGTTTCACAACTGCTTCTTGTCTGTTTGCTTCCATTGTTCACATTACTACCATTTTCTAGCTGAGACTGGCTGTTGTTGCTGAAAGCTGCTCTTGCCTTGGATCCCATTTTTAAAATAAAGTGTTTCTTGATTTCACAGGTGTGTAAGTGTCTCCTTAACAAACACTGGAACCTGTCAAGCTGAGAAGGCTTTTTCTGGTTGTTTGTGCATGCACATTGTGGATAAACCTCCGGTCTTTGATGGTAGACTGATGGGAGATGAGTGTGCAAGACAAGCTGCCACTGACCTTTTGTTATGGAAGGGCGTACATGTTTCAGCAACACAATGCTAAGTGGCACACTGTGTCTATTAAAACAGCAAGGCTTTATAATAAAAGACGTCTGTGTATCGGCTGCCTGAACAGGTTTTCTCTCCCAAAAGTCCAACAACTAGTTTCCTACGTTCCCAGACATTTATGGACTCAATCATTTTGGTACAATTCTCATAGCAGAAAAATCACTCATATTGCAGTTTTCTCTGCAACTCACAGACTCAACAAAAGACAGCAACAATCGAAAGCTTCACCATATATGTCAAAACATGAGTCAGTCAGTCCCTTCAACTGATGAATGATTGAAAACCTTTCACAACCATTTTAAGACTAAGACATTGAAATGATTTTTACTTTTTCAGAAGCATCACTCTTTTCTGTAGCTATTTCATTATACAATCATTCAATATTTCATAGTATTTATCAATGATAAGAACAGGGATGATTTTATCTTTTATAAATATTAATCAACTTTGTTAGTATCCCCAGTAAAGCCAAAGCACTTTATTTCAACAGTTTTGCAATAAATCCATGTAAACTCTAATTAGGAGTGATGCAGTTCACTGTTGATGATGACGTCCAGTGATTTTATATCATTTTTAGATGATTTTCAGCAACAGCTGTATGGGCAAACTGTGAGTTCCTCCATTCAGTAAGTAGTTGGTCAAACTGCTTTCTGTATAAACATGAATATCATAATCATATATGGTGATTCATGTCAGACTCGCACTGATATCTACAGTATATGTGTTTGGACATGGTTTCATGGTGAGGATGGCACAAACATATACAGCTGGGTGAAAAAAAAGAGTTAAAGGTGGAGTAGGATTATAATAATATAATAAAGTGTTATTATAATATTTATTAGAATTAAACTGTTTTAGTTTTTCATGTAATATGTACAAGATAGTATTCCATTTGTATTTGTGTGGAGCTATTAAATACTGTAAAACTAGTGTCACTAAAAAAAGAAAAAACACTTATTACTTATTAGTCTGCTTGAGTTGCTTGGTCATCTTTAATTGTAAATTGGCTTTTATCACTAAATCCTGCCAGTTGTGATCACGTGGTACTCATTATGTTTATTACTGGAAATCTTAGAAGCAATTAAAATGGACCAAAATGGACTGAAGCATTTTTCTAGTCTGACTGACAGCTCAGTAAGCTTTCACTCACTAAACAACAGCTCGCTATATAGGAATCAGTTCATTCACCATTTACCATAATGCAAAGTACAGAAATGCATGATTGGTTGACATACAGTGCACAGAACCCCAACCTCAACCCCATCAAACACTGTTGGGGTGAACTAGAATGGAGATTGTGACACAGGTCCTCTCTTCCACCATCAGTGGCTGATCTCAGAATTGCTATTCTAGACGAATGGGCAAAACTTCACAAAGACACGTGAAAAACCTTGCAGAGAGGTTTCCCAGAAAAGTGGAAGCTGTGGAAGCTCAAAGGACAGACCGACTCCATATCAATGCCTATAACTGTGGAATGAGATGTATTAAAAGCTACTGAAGATAAAGTGTGTAGGTGGCCCAACATTTTAGTCCATATAATGGATCTTCTAATTAAGCAATTAATCTGACCTAACTGTATGCTTGTATTGAAGTTCTACATGCTAAGTTGGTAAGTGCAATAATACTGTTGCTCTTTGCCATAAGAGACTGTAAACAGTTCTGTTTCTCTGGATTCTCTAAACAATGAAAAGCATACAAAGACCAGGTTCACTCACTTTGGCATGATTGGCTGTTGTCAGTATTACTTGCTGTAGCATCAATTAGTGCTAATAGCTCTTCTAGTGAAACAAATAAAATGAAAAAAACTAAACAACTGCAAATAGCACAGGTATTTATAACAATTGTTATCATACTACCTACTTTAAATTGTGCAAATTTCTGTAGAGTGCAATCAACAAGTACCTGATACATCAGTCCAATAATCCTTTCCCTGAAAATAAAATATGAGCCTTGATTATAGGACAACACCATATGGAGTTTAGCATCATTCACGTAAAACAGTGTTTTCTTAAACCAAGCTGCATAAAGTGCAAAGTTCCAATACTAGAGCCCTGGCTCAACTACCAGGAAGTCAATGTGTCCCTTTTCTTTTGTCTTGAAGGCTTCAGCGATGATCCTGGCAGCATCTTTGTGTTCCCGGCCTTGCAAGGGGATGCCATCAACCTCCAGAATGACCTGGCCAGTTTTCAGCTGGCCGCAGTTATGAGCCGAGCCTCCTTTCTGTCAGCGGGAACATGAGAGAAGAATAGAAAGACAATAATGTTAGCAGGATTAAGGCGCTCATGGACAGAACAGTTTGTTGTTCTTGAAGTTACAGTACAGTCCAAGGCAACTATAGCTTGAAACACACTTGGACTGAATTTAAGATATAAATAAAAGTTTATGATTAGTTCAATAAGGCCTGCTTCCCTCGTGTCTGGTGACTAATTCATGCGTCACGCTTTCCCATGCTTTCAAACTCGTTGCTGACATCACTGGTCCAGTCAAATCATCTTTCAGCCTTCTTCAGCCTCCACTCTGCGCACTTTAAATCTCACTGTTCATCTGTTCGTCTACCTTGAAGATGTCTCTCCCATATAACTCAGGCTCCATTCAAGCCTCCATCTTGATCTCCACCACCTGCATCTAGACGCCAGGGTTTCCTGCGCTCATTCCTATCACTGCTGGAATTCCATTCTGCTGTGACGGGACATTACTTGCCAGTGAAAAGTTTGTTTATAAGATTGGGGAAACCTGCAGTCAGCTGAGACTGAAGAAGTCACCTGGGTGAGTGATGAAACGTGACTATGGTGAACCATGTCGGGGCTTGGTGCTGTCCAGCTCTTCACTCTTCATCTGGGATGTCTGCCACTGTGATGATTACTGGGCCCTGTTCAGCGAGGTTGCTGTGGTCTGTTCTTAGATCCACTAGTCACTCAGCATTGGTGTTATGGGTTGCGTCCTTCTCCCAGCACAACGAAAATAAACTCCACCTAAACTTGGTTCATATCTGACCCAGATAGACTGCAGGTCATAACTTCTTACCTGAAGTTCAGTTCACCTGACACTCGGACCGGCGGCCGCCTCGCGTCTCTCCTCCTTCTGCCTCCCCTTCCCTCATCCACCCACTGGCCTCTGTGGAAGCTCCGCTACAGCCACCACCAAACAACTGACTTATTTTTACACACCGGCCAGATCCTGACCAATCCACCACCTTTTATTGTTTATACCACTACAAAGAAAAAACCCAAACCCCCCAAAACAAAAAAAATCATCGGCCCATAAAAACAAAAAATCACATCGCAAATGCCCGGTGGGCCGATTGCCAGTCCAGCTTTGGTTGTACCATCAGTTAACCCTTCACATGTCAGCTGTGGCACACATGCCCAGGGTTGCCAACCCCTGGTCTCCAGCCTTGGTGGTGCTGTTCTCATATTGTTACCTGCCACTGAGAGTACACCTTGGCTGCTTCTGTGAAGAACGGCTGGTTTATTCTGCAGCCTTCTATTTTTCTGGTGTATGTCTTCAAGCGGCTGGCCAAGGCTGTGAGACTTTGCTTTGCAGTTTCCAAGGCCTCAGTTATGGACAGCTTGCTGCACTTCTTGGGCACCTCCTTTGTTGCACCTTTCAGCAGCTCCGATAGTTGGCTACCCCCCGTTCTACCTTGATCCTGGCCTCTAGTCTCCTTCTGCATGCAGGGTACTGCTCCTTGTTCAACTTGTAGCTAAGCTTCTCACTGATTGCTGCTGCCATGCTGTAGATCAGCTTGTTAGTCTCAGTAATGGTGGTGGTAGATATCTTCCATAGTGCTGCATTCACATCATCTACTAGATCTTCTGAGGGTACATAGCAATACCGAATGACAGCAACATCAGGAAGAAGGAACACAAGAAGCTTGAAAAGCATCAAGGGCTCAGAGAAGATAAGAGGGTGGAGGTAACAGTGGTCCCAGTGGTAATCGGAGCACTCAGTGCAGTGACTCCCAAGCTAGATGAGGGGCTCCAGCAGATCCCAGGAACAACATCTGAAATTCACACTTGAAGGATGGATCACCCACAAGGGCGAGAGAGGATTTTCTTTTTATGTTTTACTGTTTTTTGCAGTTTCAGTACATTTTGTTGCTTGGAAGACTTTAAACAGTGACTTACTTGAAACCTTCTAACGCTTTCTTACCTGAATGGAGACTATGCGAGGCAAAGGTTGGCGTGTACTTCCTCCACCCTCTATTGCGATGCCCAAGGTGTTTGAATTTTTCAACACTCGCACCAGCACAGCAGTAGGCACTGGTACAGGTGAAGGAGACTGCTGGGAAACAAAGCAAGGAGAGCTAAGAAAAATATATTTGTGAGCAAGAAGTAGCATCTTACTGCATGCAATTTAGCCACTAGCTTGTAGGTGAACATCTGAAAATCTCAATATAGTAAACAACATTTCATTTTCTTCAGGTGATGGAGCCTTATTTACACATCAATGCGTCTGAGTCTAATGTTACTGTGTTCCCTTTGTTTTCCCTCGCGTGTTCTAGCCTAATGCTAATAACAAGATTTCCTTTGAATTCAATAAAGCTTTTAAGAGTTTTGTTTAGGTGCCCACAAAGTAACTTCAGGTCTTAAGATCACAATCATAGACAGCTGTATAAACAATCACCAAGGAGATTACTTTAATCTCCCTCTGCTTTTGTTGGTAAGAACTTGTGGTTTTACTTTGCAAACTTGACCGATTAAAATAGAAATTAAAGCAACAAAAGAGGTGATCCAGTGAATTCTGAAATCACAAACTAAAACTGGGTTTACACCAGCACTAATTTGCTTGTTTTGAACACATTAAAAGATATGCTACTGAAAGATTGCTTAGTAATGAAAACCCTCACTTGTCTGCCAATCCCTGGAGAAAGTGCATGAAATCCTGGCTGTTCCAGATGGGTCCGGTGAGTTTTGCTAGGTCGTGGGCTGCCATCTTTACTGAAGCCTCCTGCCTCTGCTATATCCACCCCGCTGTCCTCACTCAGAGTCTGGCCGCTGTCTGACAACTGTGACAGGGTGGCCCCTGGGGGGAGGAGTTAGCTAGCATACACTGAATTTAATTCAAATTTAATTATATAGAAAAAAAGCGCTTTGGCGACAGTGGGAAAGAAAAACTCCACAGGAAGAAACCTCCACCAGCACCAAGCTCGGGGAGGGGTGGCCATCTGCCACAATTGTTGGGGTGAGGACAAAGACACACCGTGGAAGAGAGCCAGACATTAATAGTAACTAATGTTTATATGCAGAGAGGTTTCTAAACACACAGTGAGTGAAAAGGGTGACTGAAGAAGAAACACTCACTGCATCATGGGAATCTCCCAGTAACCTACACCAGTTCCAGCAGAACTAATGGAGCATTGAGGATCATCGGATCCAACCTAAACTCTGTGCTTTATCAAACAGGAATGTCTTAAGCCTAATTGTCATGGTCCCTGTGTCCCCGGCTGGCTCAAACAGGCTACAGGTATTTGTTGTTGTTTTTCCCCCTCGCTCTCTCTAGCGATTGCTCACTTGTGGCTCATTATTCCCGCCTCTCCTGGCCAGCATTCAAGACGGTGGCTCGGTGTTTCTCGTCACTGGAACGTTAAGCAACTATCCTAGTGTTGCCCGGCTGTAAAATTATCTCCAGTGTTTCCTTCGTGGCTTTCCTAGTGTTGATTCTCTCATCTGTCTCCATGACTAGATTCCCTGGTTTGTTTGTGTTTCCCATCCCTGGACTACCTGCGCGTGAGTGTGTGTGAATTACAAGTGTGGCGGGGCAGAAGAGGAGTGTGTGTGGAATTTCCCTCACCATTGCTCTGCCTCCCATTCTACTTTTAAATACTCTAGGAACAACAAGTAGGCCTGCAGCGTGAGAGCGAAGTGCTCTAATAGGGTGATATGGTACTACAAGGTCATTAAGATAAGATGGGGCCTGATTGTTTAAGACCTTGCAGCCAGGGAGGCAGAAGAACATCAAGAAGGCCCTGAGTAAATGTGGTTATCCCAGCTGGACTTTTGTCAAAGCTGGGAAGGCTCCTACAGAAAGCTCCAGCCGATCCAGGAGAGAAGGACAACCGCTGCCTAAGTGAAAACCTGTAGTGATCCCGTACGTGTCAGGAGTATCAGAGCAGCTGAGACGCATTTTTTCTAAACACCGGGTCTCTGTGGCTTTTAAACCCCAAAACACGCTGCGCCAAAAACTGGTCCACCCCAAGGATCGGGTCCCCCGACACAAACAGAGTAACATAGTGTGCGCTGGTAAGTGCAGGAGGATTGGCAGGATTTATACATCGGGGAAACCAAACAACCTCTGGCTAAGAGGACGGCACAACACAGAAGAGCCACCTCGTCAGGCCAGGACTCTGCAGTCTATGCACACCTACAGGCCAGTGGACACTCTTTCAATGATGAGGATGTAACATCCTGGACAGGGGGGAGCGCTGGTTTGAGGGCGGAGTCAAGGAGGCCATTTACGTGAAAAGGGAAAGACCATCTCTGAATGGAGGAGGGGCCTAAAGGTACATCTGTCACCATCTTACAATGCTGTGATTGCAGCCATTCCCCAACTCTCTGTGAATGGGACTCATGGCCATTGATCAGAGGTACATTGTGCAAATGTACTGTTTATAAGGTTGTGTAAACCTGCAGTCAGCTGAGACTGAAGAAGTCACTTGGATGATGATGAAATGTTTCTCCCACTGAACATGTCCAGATGAACAGAACCAACTTTTGGGGATTTCCTCCCCTGGATGATTGAGCACGCATCAAGATATAAGCAGGGCAACCGCCTACATGTTTCTAGTCACAAAACATGTGTTGTTCTGGTTATTACTAATACATTTTACAAGTTGAGTGCTTCTCTGTACTGAGAAACAACACAAACACACAGAGACACAGACTGTGTACCTACTTAACTCCAAGTTACCCCCAATGGATCCATCAGAGAATGTTGGTTAAAAGTGCTTGGGCATAGACAAAAGCTTTTAAACAAAAGTGTGTCTGAATGGGTGAATGAGACAAGCTTTAAGAACATTTGTGTGCTCAAATACAGCAGAAAAGTATTACATACACACCATTTACCTCTTTGCTGTGGTCTGGCATCTGCTGATAGCCGGTTCATTTCTGTTACAATGACTTTCTGTGTGAGAGCAGGTGAGCAGCGTTGGTCAGCGCTAAAGGATGGAGCAGCAGGCGTGATGAGAGAGGGGCACGGGGACGGACATGGTGAGGGATGATGAGATGGTTGAGGGGATGGCAGGGGAGTTGCTGCTTTTGAAGAGGATGCAGACATTGACAAGACGGAAGACTTTTCATAGGAGCGGGATCTAGAAGAAAACTTGATAGATGCCTCTGGTTTAGCAGAGCTGGGCAAGTCCCGGTAATGCAGGAAACCTGGGCAGGTGTGGTGACCTGAAATGGGCTGGCTATGATGGTGGACATGGTAATCAAAATGGGGATTATTGTGGTGTTCAGAATCAGAGAGCTGGAAGGAATTCTGGCAGGTGTGTTGAAGGGAATTAAGGGAAGTGTAGTGGGTGGGACCAGGGCATGCATGGTGGGGGGAGGCTGGTTTTGGCTGGTGTTGGCTGGTGGGAAGGGATTTGATAGGCTTGTGGGGACAGTCCTGGAGTAAATGGGTGGGACCAGTGACGAGCAGGCAAGAAATGGGCTGCACCACTTTGGCTGAAGGCTTGCAATTGAACTCTTTCTCCGGGAATGGTCTTCTTTGGGCCTGGACAGAAGCAGCTCTGAAGGGTGGAAGAGGTTCACTTGAAGCCTGCGTTTCATCCTGTCATTCAGAAAAAGGCAGTGACATACAAAAATCCAACATGAATAGTGAATGTTGCCTCTTTAATCATTATCTTTAAGATTTTAGATCTTGTATATTTAGAAACACAGCTTGTCACGGACTAATGACTTTTTCAGAAAAATAAAATGAGAACATCTGTAGCCATCACATGGTGCATGTTGAGTACAGAGAGTCAGAACAAGGTTAGATTAACGTAAAGACAGAAAAACATGTATTTAAGAACTGTTAATTATGTAAAGGCGGATAAACTGTTAGATATTTGTACAAGCAAATGCAGTGATGTGAAAAAGTTCTTGATTTCCTGTTTTTTTTTGTATGTTTGTCACACTTAAATGCTCCAGATCATCAAACAAATTTAAACAGTAGACAAACATAACACAAGTAAACACAAATTGCAGTTTCTAAATGAAGGTGTTTATTATAAAGGGGAAAATATCCAAACCTATGTAGTGAAATCTAAACTAAAAAAAGGAACAACTGATTTCCACCTAAACCTAATAACTGCAACAACCTTAGCGGCAACGACTGCAATCAAGCGTTCGCAATAACTGATATTGGATCTTTTACAGTCCTATGGAGGAATCTTGGTACACTCATCTTTGCAGAATTTTTGTAATACAGCCACACCTGAATCTGATTGAGATGTTGTGTCATGACCTTAAAAATGCAGGTCAGGTCTTTGACTGGCCACTCCAAAGTATTTATTTTGTTTTTCTTAAGCCATTCATAGGTGGACTTGCTGGTGTGTTTTGGGTTATAGTCCTGCTGCAGAGCCCAAGTGCGCTGCAGCTTAAGGTCATAAACAGATGGCTGGAGATTTTCCTTTAGGATATTTTGGTAGGCAGCAGAATTCATGGTTCCATTTACCACAGCAAGTCTTCCTGGGGCATCAAAACAGACACAGACCATCACACTACACTTTATATATGTAACGTTAAAGTATGAAATCTTCACATTAAAGGATGTATTTGAAATGCAGGCATACACAAAACTGTCCACCAGCATGAGTTAACCATCCATCCATCCATCCATCCATCCATCCATCCATCCATCCATCCATCCATCCATCCATCCATCCATCCATCAATCGTCTTCCAATTATCCAGGGTCAGGTCGCGGGGGCAGCAGCATAAGCAGAGAAGCCCAAACCTCCCTCTCCCCAGCCACCTCCATCGTAACTGGGGGAACAAAGATGTTTCTAGGCCACCCAAGATATAGAAGCTCTCCAGCATGTCCTGGGTCCTCAGGGGCTCTTCCTGGTGGGACATGCCTGGTACACCTCACCAGGATGTGCCCAGGAGACAATCCTAATCAATTGGCCAAACCATCTCAGCTGGATTCTTTCGATGTCTAGGAGTAGTGGTTCTAACTCTGAACCTGCCAGACGGATGAGTTCCTCACCCTAAGGGAGAGGCCAGCCACACTTTGGAGAAAGCTAATTTCCATTGCCTATATATGCAGTCTTGCTCTTTCAGTCACTACCCAGAGCTAGTGACCATCAGTGAGGGAAGGGATGTAGAGTGACCAGTAAATTGAGAGCTTTGGTTTTACGCTCAGCTCTCTTTTCACCACAATAGAGCGATAGAGCGTCTGCATTACTGCAACTGCAGCACCAATCCGTTTGTTGATCTCCTGAAGCACTTCCCACAGTATACTCCAAGCGACACAGTCAAATGCCTTCTCTGGGTCCATAGATCACATCTAACTGACTGCACGAACTCCAATGCAACCTCATATATCCTTGAGAGGATAAAAAGCTGGTCCAGTCTTCTGGGACCAGGACAAAAACTGTTGTTCCTCCTGCATCCAAGGTTCAACTAACAGACTGACTCTACTTTTCAGCACCCTGACATAGACTTTCCCGGGGAGGCTGACAAACTATAGTAGGAGCCTGCCTCCAGTCCTTCTTGGGAACCACCACCCCTGTCTGCCAAGTCAGAGGTACTGGCCCTGATGTCCACACAACTTTGTAGAGGCATATCAAATAAGACAGCCCTACAATATCCAGACTCTTCACCTTTCATTGGGAACCTACCCACCCCAGGGGTCCTGCTACCAAGAAATTATTTGACTGCTTCAGGGTGGTTTAATCCCTGGCTGCTCCAGCCTACATGCCAAATATCCTTGCACAAGAGTTTAGTAACAGAACAGCTTAGGTTCAGATCAGGCAGGCCTTTCCTCCCAATCACACCGTTTCAGGTCTCACTGTAGGCACAGCAGGACAACAGCATTTCCAGGGCGAGCACCCTCGAGTACCCCACCCAGGGACTCTAAGAAGGCCAGGTACTCTGAGCTGTTGTTTGTTGTGTAAGCGCAGATGACAGTCAGGACCTGTTCTCTGATCCGAAGGGTCTGGGGCACCTCTCAACCTCACGCACCTGCTCAGGCTCCTTCCCCACCAGAGAGGTGATGTTCCATGTCCTAATTGCCAGCCTTGGTAGCCAGGGATCTGTCCACCAGGGCCTCTGCCCTTGGCCACCACCCGGCCCACACTGCACCCAACCCCTACGGCGCATCCTGCGGGTGGTGGGCCTATTGGAAAGGTGGCCTATGTCCCTTATTTGGGCCACACCAGGCCAGGACCCATTGGCTAAGGCCCTGCCAGCAGGTGCTCTTCCTTGGGCACCCTCCCCAGGCCTGGCTCCAGGGGGGTACCCAGGTAATTCTATCTCGGGCAGAGTGAACTGTTCCCTTGATTGTGTGCACATAAGGGTCTAGTGAATCACCCTTTGTGTGGTTCCTCATCCAAGACCAATTTGCCATGGGAGAGACCCTACCGAGGGGCAAAAGCCCCCTATCGACATAGCCCGGGGGATTCCTGGGACACACAAACCCCTTCACCATGATAAGGTAGCGATTACTTCACTTCACTTCAAGACAAATCAAAAGATTAAAGGCATTACACCACACAATGTACTTAAAATAAATAAATAAAGGACCAACCATAGCAGGGATGGTTTGCTCTCCATCATGGATCACAGGGGCTATATGGCTACAGTGGCCCTGAGACTGCCACACTTCTAGGCCTCCACGCCAGGACTGGTGAGACTCCCTTCCATGTTGCAACACCAGTCTATCATACACGTCCAGATCCTGTGGCGCCACCAGTCTCCTCATCTCAGACAACATGGACAACTGGCAGAAAGAAGAAGACAAAACAAAAAAAATAAGATATGATTATAGTACAGTGAAGAAAGGATTATACAGACATGGAGTCAGGTGATGTGTAGCGATGTACCTTTGCATGTGTATTGAAAAGCTCAAACAGAGCCATGGTCAGAGACTCTACTCCTATATGTCCTTCTTGGTACTCCTGCAGGTAGTAGGCCATGGTTTGCCTCTCTGGATCTGTCAGCAACATGTAGGCCTGCTGTTCCAGTGACACCTGAGCACTGGGTGGGCCCACACCTCTGTATCCTGCTGGCTGGATGGAGCAATAGTTTGACAAGTGAAAAATGATGGAATCAAATATAGGAGAGATGAAACATGTTGTCATTGTGTCTAATACTACAAGGACTGTGACATGCAATGGAAATTCTTCATATACTGCTGAGTTATAAGAAATACTGTTTTCAGAGTGTCATCACCTTATTTGTCTTATTAGAAAAGAACAGAACAGACTGCGCAGGAAGCCAAGGTCATAACTCAGGCTCACTGAGAGAGAGAAAGAATGTGGATGTTTAGGTTTTAGGACGGGGGGGGCTGAAGCTATAAGAATGTGAGGAACGCTCAGACACTTCGAGATCAGGCGGACACCCTCCCGTGCTCCCGGATGGTTATTGCGCAAAAGTGTTGTATGGAATAATGAGAATTGTATGGAATAAAATGATTGTGGATTTATACACCGAGTGTTGTCCTTCCTTCAGCCCAAAGATGAAAGAATTGGGAGGTTTTAACAGAACAACACAGGTTGACCAAATGTGCTTATAAATAAACTGATTGATTGATAAGTTCAGTTCACCTCAATTCAAGTTGATTTGATTTATACAGCACAACAGTATACCAACATATGCCTCACAGGGGTTATTTTCCAAGGCTCTATAGATTGAAGGATTTGTTGTGACCAGTCATCAGTACTTGTCATGACCTAATATCTTTTAGATGATATTAGGTCATTATTAGGTCATAATTACAATGATTTCTTAACCTCCTAAGACCCAAACTCTTTCATGGCATTTTTAATTTCTCTTTGCTATTTGGGCTGATCTGGACCTGAAGAATATAAATAACAGAAATTACCAGATTATCTTATTTTTAAAAATGGGATTTCGATAATACAGTAGCAGTATAATATCAGGCCCTTGTAGAGCAAAATTTTGTATTTTGGTCTAGACAACCCAAATTGTGATGTCCACATATGTGGACGCCAGGTCCTAGGAGGTTAAAGAAGCACCCAATCATTGCTGGATTCTGCCTGCAATTATTGTCCTCCAAGGGCTGCTGACATGGAAGTGGTTTCTCAAAAGGCAAATATGGCAGAATACACAACAACACTATATTAGTGTCAGCTAGGGTTGCTGACAGAAGAATATGAAAGGAAGCAGATGATCTGCTTCCATCTCACCCTATCCAGAGCATCTTCTCTGTTACACCAACCCTCTACATATCCTCCTTTACTAGATCCATGAACCTCCTCTGACGTCTTTTTTCTTTTAATATTGACTGGCGACTCTATTTCCAAATTCCTTTGTCCAACATATCCACTTTCCTCCTCCTCCATGTCCAAATCATGTCAGTATGCTTCTCTAACTGTCTCCAAACCACTGAAACTGAGCTGTCCCTCCGATATGCTCATTTCTAATATAGTCAATACTGGAACTCTTGATCTTGAGATTAGCCACCTAAAACGTAACTCTTTGAAGGCCATTTATACCACTTATTTTTGTGTAAAGCTAACTGAGCCTTGCATAATATAATATAATATAATATAATATAATATAATATAATATAATATAATATAATATGGGCTGTCAAAGTTAACGCGATAACAATGTGTTAGTGCAAAAAAATGTTAACACCTTCTTTTTTTTTGACGTGGAATTAACGCACTCACACACCTGCGGTCTGTGACCTTTGGCACAGTTACCTTTTACCTGTGACCTTTGGCACGCCCAGTTTTTTTTTTGGAAATCAGGAAGCGACGCATGCAGCAGTTGTAGATGTGAGCAGAAATGGATAAAGAAAAAGGTCTTTTGAACAGCAAGTTCAATTTTAAAGCAATGCCATATGGTTGTCTTGACAAGACCAAAGTAATTTGTATTTACCGTTGATGTGAACTGTGTTATCACCGCAGTACGTCCAGTCTCAAATACCGCTTGCTAGCCAAGCACACAGCTAACGCAGAGAGCCCTCCTCCCTCTCGCCAAAGGCAGACCACGCTGGACAGCTTTCAAAGGAGACGTCTGGACAATTCTACAACTAACAAACTTTCAACAGCCACAGCAAAATGGGTGGCTACAGCTTGCAGGCCGATTAACATTGTGGAGGAGGAGGGGCTACTTGAAATAATTCGCATAGCATCCAACAAATCCACGCATGAATTGCCTTCAATAGCTACCACTGTAACCAAGATACACAACTTGTATGAAGATGAGAAAGTCGAGGAGGCTTTGGGGCAGACCAACACGGTTGCACTCACCGGAGGCCATTGGACTTCTCTAGATATTCACAGTTACCTTGGGGTAACAGCGCATTATTTTTCACCACAGAGGGAACTTCAGTTGCATGCTTTGACTGTTATGAAGATGGAGGAGAGGCACTTCACTGACACGTGCACTGAGCACTTTATGCAGCTAGCTAGACAGTGGGGAATTGAACATAAGGTCAGCACGCTGACCACTGACAGTGCACGCAACATGGTCGCAGCGGCAGGCAGCTGCCGTTTGAGCACATGCCTTGCATCACACACAGCCTCCATCGAGCCGTCACAGTTTCTCTACAGAACAGTCCATTTAACAGCACACTGACAAAATGCAGAAAGGTCAAAGGCCATTTCAAGCATAGCCCACCAAACGTACTGGAACTTGAAAAACAGCAAATTGCACATTTTCATAAGAAAGAGTCACTCAAGAGTCACACAAAGGCTCTAAACAGTACCCTGGAGATGATCAGGCATGTTTTCAAAAATCAAAAACCACTGAGAGATGCACTGGCACTACATCCAGCCAATGTTACAATGCCAACAGCAGCTGAGCTGGAGAAACCGAGGAAGCTGGACACTGTGCTGGAACAGGTAACTTATTAATACTTACTCTTACCACTTCTGACATAGGAAAGTGTGTGTGTGTGTGTGTGTGTGTGTGTGTGTGTGTGTGTGTGTGTGTGTGTGTGTGTGTGTGTGCGTGCGTGCGTGCGTGTGCGCGCGCGTGTGTATAAAGCGTTTTACCCTTATGTGAGTGAATGTAGCAAATTCTTAATGAAGTGTATTTCTCTATAACTGCAGGTATATAACTGAACTTTTGGGAGAAGTTTGTCTCCTGCTCAGTGGTGCTGCCAACTTTGTGTCACCTGTCGCGAGTGATGGAGGTCTCTGAGGATGACCCAGCTTAAGCTGGGCTACACTGTGCAATTTTTTCAGCCGCGTTATTCAGCTTCTGCTCAAACTGTACGATTGACTCGCAGAGGTTAGAAGTTCGTAGGTCACGATGCTCTGATGCAACCCGAGTGCTCACACTGTGCGTCCATAAAAATGAAGGTAATCTGTCGCTCGCTCTCCCTCTCAGTCTTTCACTCACACAGACACACCACCACCATCAACTTTGCTAAATTGCTAATGAAAAACATGATCAGGCAGCTGTGGTTGAGCAGCAATGTAAATCCAACTATTTTCACGGTTGTTGTGGTCGTGATAATTTTGTGAGGCCACATCGAAAAGGCTCGGATGAGCTTTCCAAAGTTCTACAAGTTGTGCCTCCATCGCTTGTGTCCAGATCACACGCTGCACTGCCGTGCTGCTCCGTCTTTTTCACCGACGTTTATGTGTTTACATGGTTAAACTCGAGGAGACCTTCAAAGCAAAAATGAAGAAGAGCAAGGAAAAAAGTAACATCGTACGGCTCAGGGTTGTGACAGCTCTGGATCCTCGGTTTAAGGATCTTAAGTGTCTAAGCATACCTCACAGGGCTGAGGTGTGACGCTTGATCAGCGCGTTGCCGAGGGAGAAGCAGAGGCCTGCACAGCCTGAACAACCAGCAACATATAAAGGAATAAAGGCTCACTTTTCTTTAAAGTTTAGCTCCACCTTGTTCGTCTGCATTTGGGTACGCACAACACAACCTCCACACAGTCTACCATGGCAGATCATGACAGTACAAACTGACCAGAATGGAGCCAGCAGACTCTGCATGGAATCTGCAGCATGCGGTTTCAGACGTTTGTCTCTGTGAGGGCCTTCACACGTCCAAACTGGGAGTGCTGCAGCTGTTCCTTTGTTTTCTCTTTCACTGGCAACAAGTCCCGAGGTCTCCAGCTCTCTGGCCCTGCAGGAGGGGTGCGTGGCAGGAGAATAAGGATTGTGTGGCTGAATTCTGCGGGCTTACTCTGCTGCAGTGCTTCACTCTCTTATCAGATGTTTCTTTGTCTCAGTAATTGTAATGTTCTAATTGTGACAATTGTGATTTGGCTAAATATAGATTATATCAGTAATTTGCTTATAATTCAAAAATTGATTTTGGGGAAATTGTAATTTTAACAAATCTAATCTATATGCAGACAGACTTCAGGTCGAAGTCACTGAGATTTGAACTTTTCAGTATCTGCACCCTGATTGACTTCCTCTCTGCATTCACAAGAATTTCAGAAAACTCGGCCTCTGACTTTGAGATTGAGGTAAATGAGAGTCAAACTTATCCAAGATTTTTAGTAGATATAATTATGGTACCAATTTGAATCTCCTTGAGTTACTGCGTTCACAATGTAGGTGTCCACCCCAACAGCCTTTTACGGCTGAGGGGTAAAAATCGAATAGGTGATGAAAACAAAGATAATTAGCGTGATGATCAGTGTCATTTCCTATTAGATGAAGTCATACAAGTGACCGATATCTACCATAAGTCACGACTTAGCACTACATACAGTTCGCGTGAGGATGGTGCAAGACGCTTATGTTAAGTATGGATCTAGGAACATGAGAATATGAAGACAGTGGTGAAGTGTGCAGAAAGAGGGACAGATGGGTTTGAGGTGTGGGTAGGATTACACCATCAGCTCTGAGCCCTGTCTTGTTTGCAACGGTGATGGGCAGACCGACAGTTAAGGTCAGGTTGGAGTCTCCATGCACTGTGATGTTTCCAGACGACATTGTGATCTGTGACGAGAGTAGGGAGGAGTACTGGAGGTATAAAATGAAGATAAGAGGAATGAAAGTCTGTGGACAGATTACATGTGTGTGGATAGAGGGAGACAGAAAGGTGAGGATGGAAGGAGTATTCAAAGCAATGGACAATACACAAGAAAGGTGAAGTGGCAGGTTAGAGTGGAAGTTCATGGTTTCAGTGAAGGAAGACAGAAAAGGGTGAGATGGAGGAAGATGATCCACTGTGGCAACCTCTAAAGGATGCAACTAAAAGAAGTACTGATCATATCTCGCTTGGTAAAATATGTTGTGCCAATATTATTTCAAGGGTGTGACAACCTATACAAACCTAAGAGTAAAGAATAGTTTTCTTGGGTAAAAGTTAAATGTCAGGGCCTTCTATGGCTGTTTATTTTAGTTGGACCGTGCCGTACACTTCGTGATGTGCTAATACAAGATCAAATTGAACCCACATAAACCATTTTAAACAAAGAAACTCCAAACATGTCTTACATACACTAATTTTAAGTGGTTTTTTTAACTTATAAATTGTAACTTAAACCTCACTGGGAGGCAGTGCAGATGCTTTAACAATGACATGAGATGAGAAAATGTATGAATGGATTAAAATGTTGTAACAGCATTTTGAACAGATTGAGGGATTTGCAGCTCCTACAGACAGACAATATGAAAATAATGCCCTGATTTCCTCCTAGTTGGATTAAAGTAATGCACTAAGTTCACTATTTGAGATCATGCTCTTGAGTTTAGCAATATTTCTTAAATGAAAAAATCAAAAGCTGGCTGGAACTTGAAGTCAAGGACTGATCGAAAGAAAGAAAGAAATGGTTTTAAAACTACTCATAATGTGACTTAACTGGATAATGTACACTGAAAATAACGAGGGACCCTAGGGGGGCCGCAGATGCTGTGGAGGAAGCACACTTGGAGGCAGGGATTCTCTTCACCCAATGTGCCATTTATTTACAAAAAAACCCAAGCTGGGGGTACGAACAACAAAAACGAAACTTGTACAACCAAACTTAAAGCAGGTCCAAACGCTAGGCTCATGCCTAGTGGGATGCTACCCAGCCTTTAGTCTTACAGCACCACCTTGAACTCAGCATTAACTCTGCTTTTAAAGCTTAAACCCCTCCCCAAGAACAAGCCATGCAAGGCCTTCCTCTCTTTCTCACACTACACCACAAATCCTGCCAATGATTCACTTCCTTATAAACATTGAATCAGGTACTGAATCAGTGACATACTGAATGAAGCTTTGTCCCTGATCATGTGAATCTGGCTAGATGAACCAGACCACAGTGCTTCTGAAGTGGTGTGATGTTTTTTTGACACATGCACCGGAGCTTCAGGTTCAAATGGACCAGCACTAGCAACATGAAACAGAGAAACCTCCAAACATTTTGGTAATACTGATAATCTAACAGTAAATGGTTTTGAATACATGGGCCCACTGCATAACTATTTCATGGTATGAAACTTAGGAGCATTTTATTTCACTTCCTTAGGACATAAAACAAACTAATGAAGGAATGGTCCACATCAGCATTAGGCTCACATTCATAACTAAAACAACTCTATGAGGATGGTGAGGAGTCTGCATATCGACAGGAAGTTGAGCGGCTGGTACTCTGGTGCAGTCAGCACAACCTGGAGCTGAACATGCTTAAGACTGTAGAGATGACAGTGGACTTCAGGAGACATCCCTCAACACTGCCCCCTCTCAAAATATATCAGACAGCCCTGTGTCGACTGTGGAGATCTTCAGGTTCCTGGGTACCACCATCTCCCAGGACCTCAGAAAGACCCAGCAGAGGATGTACTTCCTGAGACAACTGGGGAGGTACAGTCTTCCACAGGAGCTGCTGATCCAGCTCTACACTGCAGTCATTGAGTCTGTCCTGTGCTCCTCCATCACAGTCTGGTATGGAGCAGCCAGTGAACAGGACAGGAGCAGACTGCAGTGGACTGTACGGGCAGCAGAAAAGAATATAGGCGCCCCCCTGCCCTCCATCCAGGACCTGCACCTCTCAAGAACCAGCCAATAAATTCGATTCTGATTCTGCATCTGGAGCTCATTGAGCCTTGGTCCCTCTAGGACACTGTTATTGAGTATGGGGGGACTCCCTCTATGCTGCTCCCGACTAGTTGTTGTCCCCCCTCCCATGGGACTTGGGCACTTGGTGGCTCTGTGGGTTAGCTGACTTGGACCTCTTCATTGTGCAATGGGGGCTCTGCCAGGTGTCAGGAAGTGAAGGAATTTCTAAAGAGTTCCTGAAGAATGGATGAAATGACTTGTTTGAAATCGAGTGACGGTTAGACGCAGCCATATTGGCAATGGCAAAGCAGCTCCAGTTAATACAGTAGGGACTCAGTTTCAGTGAGTGAAGCACACTGCTTCACACCACTAAACTGTGAGATGATAATATAATCAATAACATGTTCTGGAAAGATGAGCCTGAGATCAAACTTCCTGATGAGGCCAGTGAACAGAACAGCAAGACTGTTCCAACAAACCCTGGTTGGTGTGTCCAGGAAGTTCCAGCAAAATCTTCGACTGTCACACTCAACTCGGGATGAATCAGAGCTTCAATTATGAAATTATACAAGCTCAGTTGTATTTGTTCTATTTGGCTTGGCTTTATTCTGCAGTTTGTTTGTTTTTAATTTAAGACAGGTTTTCTACAGTTCATGTTCATTTAACCACTTTTGCAGTAAAATACTTTTACAGATTCATAAATGAGTGAAACAAAAGACCTTAGAGAATATGAAAAACATTGTTGTGATCTTTCTACTTCTGGCTGGGACATCTTGAAATTTCGGTAGCATTTCCAGTGTGCCGTTTTCCTTGTTTGGATGGAGAAATAGGATGTATGCGTACGCAATGCTTCAGTGAAGCAGTGTACAATTTCAGGTAGACCGTGTTTACAATAGGCAGTAATGCAAAGCTGCCATTCTTACCTTTCCTAATACAGGTGTAGCTCTGGCTGAAGACGGTCTGATAGAAAGAACACAACAAACAACAAACAATGCTTAGCATATTTAAAAAGTAAACACACAAATGATTAGTTATGCTTATAATTGGACTGAGACCAACACAGTCAACTTGTTAAAAACCACAACGTCAACAACATCATCATGAAGTGACGAGCTGAGAGTCTCCGTAATCTTCTTCTCTGTCGTGACGATGCACTTCCTCATGTTTTCCCATGAAGAACTATAGTGAGAGCTCAGGTTGGTTTGTGGTTTGGGTTACATGCACTTCCATATGTTAACCACATATGAACTAAAAATGTCTCGTCACATCTATTACCACCCCAAATTCATAAAAATTGGAACACTGTGGAAAATGTAAATATGCAATGATTTGCAAATCTAACCCCATCAGAACATGTAACACACGTTTTTAAATGTTTTTACACATAATGTTCAAACTGTGACATATTACTATTGCATGAAAAGTATTAGCCATTGGTACAAAAAAGCCCAATTAATCAAGTTAATTGGGTAAAAAGTCCCCACAATCACCTCCACACTTCTGCCTTTTCTTCTTTCTAGCTGCGTGCACCCTGTTCCTGTGTCTTCAGCCATCAGCAGCACAGTTTCCATCTGACTGATCTGTTAGGAAATCTCACCTCATGTCTGATTTGGCAAAGATTTTATACTGGATACATACAAATGTTGTGTGTATCCAGTTTTGTAGGGTTACATGACTTTGCCACAGTCGTGTAAACCTGGGCCTGGCATTAGGAGTATGGTTTGTGGCACCGCCATAGCTGGAATATATACTTTCAAGGGTAAATCAACCTTTCCATTTCTCAAGGCTCATTCATGATTTTTAACATTGTATAGATTTTACAGTAGTTACCTGCTGGAAGCAGGTTGTGATGTTACTAATATTAGGCATTACAGTGAATAACAGCTTAAGAAGTTAGTTGTCAGTTTAAATGGCGATAGTGTAGAGCAGCGGTCTCCAACCTTTTTTGCGCCACAGACCGGTTTATGCCCGACAATATTTTCAAGGACCGGCCTTTAAGGTGTTGCGGATAAATACAACAAAATAAAACTAGTACCGGTACCGAAAAAAAGAAGATTTATTCATAACACACGTGAAAAGACCCAGGAAAACCGAGTAAACGATAAAAACGATAACAAAATAACGCTGACAACCGATAAAACCCCTGAAAACCAGACATTTCACACCTGAGCCTCAACTCTCGCGGCCCGGCACCAAACGACTCACCGACCAGTACCGGTCCGAGGCCCAGGGGTTGGGGACCGCTGGTGTAGAAGCTTCAAGGTGGAGGGGCATTAAGTCCTATGATAAGGTGGGTAATGAGGACCACGTGAGACAAAATAATATGCAGTATCTCAGCCAGGGTTGCCTTCATGGTCACTACAACAACATTAGGCTGGGTTGGGACCAGTGAAGGGAGAATTAAGTGTAAACTACGCTTTCTCCTCATCAGTTTGAACAAATCAGACAGACGCACATTCTCATATAAAACTTTGTATTCTGCTAAGCAGGGTACTCGCTTGACTGCAGCTGTTTTACAGCATGTGGTTTTCTGAACAAACGGGATCCACGTACATGATGCTTTATAATCAGTCAAGGCCTTGTAAATAAATGTATCAACAGAAGAAGTGTTTTGGCTGCTGCTTCCTCGAGGTGGATAAACAAACACGCTAACACAAACCAGCGCTCAGTACAATTAAAAGGAACTATTCAGATGATGAAATAAGAACAAACTGGTTATCAATTAAAAACACTCTAATTCCACACAGGGACAAGTATTCACATTTCTAATAATCATTCTCAATCGCTCTCATATACTTACCTTGTACAACAGTTACTGGAACTGCCACTACCATGGATGCCACTGCTGATAGTGGTGTTGGGGACAGAACTGGGGTTAGCAGGCGCACTGGACTCAATTATTCCCCGACCGCTGATACATTTGGGCTCATCCACCACTGTGCATGCGTGAGGTAGACGGGCAACATCCCTCACGTTCATCAGCAAGTTGTACCCTGTTTTTAGGATATGAACCGCCTCATCGTGGGAGATGGTCACAAAGCTCTGACCGTTGACTTCCAATATCTGATCACCCACCTGCAACAGAGAACTCTGGTTATGCACTACATGCTTATCTATGTCTCATAACACCTTCTGTACATAGTTCCTACACGCCTGCATCTGGGAAGTATTCACAGCGCTTCACCTGTTCCACATTTTGTCATTTTACAACCCAAAATAAATGTAATTCATTTTTCACCTCAAATTTTCTACACACAACATAATGTGTGTAACATTTTTGCCATAATTACAAAGTGAAGAAATTTGCCTGAAATTCTTGCAAATTTCTTCAAAAAACAAAAGGCATGTAGAGAAGCATTCACAGACGTCCATAAATGGAACAAAGCTGGGACCCTCAGGAGTCTTCATAGAGGTGGCCATCTGCCCACCTGTCAGTAAAAGGTTTGGCAAAAGGCATCTGAAACAAAGTTCTCTGTTCTTCATCATCATCACCTTCATTTATAAAGCACTTTAAAACAACCACAGCTGACACAAAGTGCTGTACATAGGAACTATATAATAAAAGTACATAAGATATAAATAATGTTGGCCCTGCGACAGACTGGCGACCTGTCCAGGATGTACCCCGCCCCTCGCCCTATGACAGCTGGGATAGGCTCCAGACCCTGAAAAGGATAAGCGGAAGCGAATAGATGGATGGAAGATATAAATAAAAGCAAAAGAAAAGAAAAAGTAAAATAATTAATTAAATAACTAATTTCATTACAAGAGAAACTAAGTCTCACTGAGGTTAAAAGCCAACAAATAAAAATGGGTTTTAAGACGCGATTTAAAAGTGGAGAGGGCTCTCTAACGTGCACGCGCAAATTATTCCATCATTTAGGACCCACGATAGTATAGGCCTAGTGGGTACTTTGCTAGTACAAACTAACACAATGAATATATTTTATAGAATAGAATAAACAAGGGGAAATTTGTGTGTAACAGCAGCAAAAACAAAACACAACACATGTATGTACCACCATGTGGACATCGCTGTGTGATTCTGACTATTTTTTCAATTCAATTCAGTTTTATTTACACAGCACCAAATCACAACAACAGTCGCCTCAAGGCGCTTTATATTGTAAGGTCGACCCTACAATAATACATACAGAGAAAACCCAACAATCATATGACCCCCTCTGAGGGGAAGAAGACAGGATCAAAGACATGCTGTGGAAGAGAGCCACAGTGTGTCTCTGATTAATAATAAGAAATGATTCAGCGCAGAGAGGACTCTATCTATGGGCGAATTTCGATCCCCGGGCTCTCTGTCCTGATTCCTTGGGCAAGACACTTCACCCTACCGCCTACTGGTGTTGGTCAGAGGGGCCGATAGCGCGATATGGCAGCCTGGCTTCTGTCAGTCTGCCCCAGGGCAGCTGTGGCTACAACTGTAGCTCCCTCCACCAGTGTGTGAATGTGAGAGTGAATGAATAGTGGCATTGTAAAGCGCTATATAAATCCAATCCATTATTATTATTATTATTAACACATAGTGAGTGAAGAAGAAACACCCAGTGCATCATGGGAATCCCCCAGCAGCCTACACCTATTGCAGCATAACTAAGGGAGGATTCAGGGTCACCTGGTCCAGCCCTAACTATATGCTTTAGCAAAAAGGAAAGTTTGAAGCCTGATCTTAGGAACAACAAGTCAGCCTGGAGTGTGAGAGTGAAGTGCTCTAATGGGGTGATATGGTGCTATAAGGTCAGCAAGATCCTGATAATAATGAATTACAGTCTATTATAGAAGTAATGGCAGATTTTTTTTACTCATGTCAAGCAAAAATATCTTGTATTAAGTGAAAAAATCTGCCAATGGAACAAGTGAAAATTCTCCAGATCCAAGATGCACCGTCTAAAAACAAGCTCATATATGTCAGTGAAATGTTACTATGTAGCTGACTCTGTCTTATTTTAAGTGTGGTGAGATATGTTTGACTAGAAATTAGAGAAATATACTTGGTAAGATTTTGAGTTTTTGCAGTGAGGCAGAAGAAAGAACAAACAACAAGAACAAATACAGGCCTGCGGCCTACTACTGCCACCCTCACTGCTGATGAGGCCCACAAGCCCACACTAAGGCAACAACAACCCCAAACTGCAGCACGGAGCGTCACACCACAGGACCTCCCCTCCCTGGACAGCAGTGCAAGGACAAAGAGACAGACAACCCACACCACACAGTTCTCCCCTAACCTACATAACATATGAGGGCTGAGCAGGTGCAGCCTGAGAGAGAGCAGCACCCACACACTCCCACAGCCTCACAGGATGGAACAGTAAAATGATCCCGAGCCTGTATAACTGGGAACATACTTCACTGCATGACAGAGTTAGAAAAGCCACATCAGCTTCCCTGCAGCTGAGTGTTGGACATCCTGAACCAACACTCATGTCAGTTACATCCCACTTGGTGTCGTGTCCTGTGGACTGTTTTGAGTCCAGTGAGAGACACATTTCTGGGAACTTAGCAGAGCTGCTGCTCAAAATGGCAGAGTGGGCTGAGGAAAACAGTGCAGTGGTACTGACAATGCAGCTAACACGATACCTTAAGCAACAAACATCCTGCGTTACTTGTACATCCTTCATCTTTTTGTAAGAGACGTTCTGACGGTGATGAAGCCCACTGTGGGAGCACAGCAGTCACAGGGGAACGACACATGGGCATGCCTCAGTCACTCAAACAGGAGTGTATTACAAGCAGGAACTCAACGTTTCATATTCTCAAACATGGATCCACTCATCTCTGCGCTGGCTGTTATGAATGCACTGATGATCTTTGGGAGACACTGCAGCCATGCACTGTTTGGAGCCATTTGAACACAGCAGTGCAGACAGGTGTACAAATGTTTTATTATTGTTATTATTGCATCATTGCTATGAAAGGCAGAGCAGACATGAGTGGAAATAAGTTTTAAGAGAATATAACAACAACCACCATGCTTGACCCAAGAAAGGGGAAAAAACGCGACCTTTAATGAAAACAGAGCAGCTGATGAAAGTTTTCTGAGAATAACTGCAGCAACAGTAAAATACAGCCAGCCAACTCCACTGCCAGGAGGAGAGGAGGCAACAGAGGAGCAAGAGGAGTCACAAGCTTCTAATGTTTGGAGGTTCAACTGGAGACACTAAGAGAAGGAATCCCTCAGCTGATGCAACGCGTGAGGAGCTTCTATTCCACTGACCCGCTGAGCCCAAGGCTACAATCCATCCACGTCTTACACTGACATGAAGACTGTGCGTGGTATCAGTCCCCTCTGTTTTATCTCCTTTAAAACAGAGAAGAACCACGATTAACCCCTCAAAGCTGAGGCGCACGGCTTTTCTTAATGCCAATCGTCACTAAAAGCTAAATCTGTTACCTGCTGTTTTATTTGTTTTACAGATTTAAATGCATATTTTGTAATGTGATTCTGTTTTACTGTAAATAGTTAAAAGCGTATAAATATTAAAGATACAATCAGAGACTGAATCTTTTGTCACTTTGAGATGGGTCTTTGTTTTGTACTATTTCTTTTTCCCAGCACTCTGTTCCATGTTTAGTGTCATAACTCATAGAAATAATAACATTCGTTATAATATGTGGTTTGTACATTAGTCGTTTATTTTATACAAACATTTACTTAAATCCATCCCATCCATCCATCCATCCATCCATCCATCCATCCATCCATCCATCCATCCATCCATCCATCCATCTTCATCCGCTTTGTCCGGGGCCGGGTCGCGGGGGTAGCAGCCTAAGCAAAGAGGCCCAGACCTCCCTCTCCCCAGCCGCCTCCTCCAGCTTATCCGGGGGAATACCAAGGCGTTCCCAGGCCAGCCGAGAGATATAATCTCTCCAGCGTGTCCTGGGTCTGCCCCGGGGCCTCCTCCCGGTGGGACATGCCTGGAACACCTCACCCAGGAGGCGCCCAGGAGGCATCCTTGTCAGATGCCCGAACCACCTCAGCTGGCTCCTTTCGATGTGGAGCAGCAGCTGCTCTACTCTGAGCCCCTCCCGGATGGCCGAACTTCTCACCCTATCTCTAAGGGAGAGGCCAGCCACCCTTCGGAGGAAGCTCATTTCTGCCGCTTGTATCTGCGATCTCGTTCTTTCGGTCACTACCCACAGCTCGTGGCCATAGGTGAGGGTAGGGACGTAGATCGACCGGTAAATTGAGAGCTTCTCTTTTACACTCAGCTCCCTCTTCACCACGACGGACCGGTGCAGCGTCCGCATTACTGCAGCTGCAGCCCCAATCCGTCTGTCGATCTCCGGCTCCCTTCTCCCATCACTCGCGAACAAGACCCCGAGATACTTGAACTCCTCCACTTGGGGCAGGAACTCATCCCCGACCCGGAGTGGGCACTCCACCCTTTTCCGGCTGAGAACCATGGCCTCAGATTTGGAGGTGCTGATCCTCATTCCCGCTGCTTCACACTCGGCCGCAAACAGTTCCAGTGCGAGCTGGAGGCCCTCACCCGATGAAGCCAACAGAACCACATCATCCGCAAAAATCAGAGATGAGATTCTGAGGCCACCAAAGCGAAAGCCCTCCGCCACTTGACTGCGCCTAGAAATCCTGTCCATAAAACGTTACAGAGAAGCACTGTGTGACTGTCCAACAGTTGCTAATGGTTTGAATTTACACCTAATATTCACTGAGTGATGTTAGGCACCCACAGTGACATGTACACTGTGTCTGTACTGGAAGCGAAACAAAACAAATACCAACAACAGCTTTGCAACATGTACTTCTGTCCATATACTGCCAGTAGTTTATAGTACAACAGTCAGTTATTCTGTGTATCCACAAACACAATCAGACCTCCTGCAGGACAAAGGGTGAAGATGAAGTCACGGCATTAGATGCTGAGTTTGAGCAAAGAGACTAGAAAACTTTATGTTTCATTATTCTGATGCAAATTTGAAATTATAAAAACTGTTCATTTATTTAACAATACAAATACTTACATTTTGAATTGTCTTTTAATATTTCTTTTCCAGGGTTAGAAAAGTGACTCTAACTGAATGAATTTAACCCTTGTGTGGTGTTTTTGTTACTCAGCCGGTGTTCATGGGTCTGGTGGACCCGCTACAGTTTTGGCTTTCCAATTAACACTATCAAACAATTTTATGTTAAATTACTCAACAGATGTTTACTTCATCCCAATTACGAGCCATGAGAACAGAAAACATGGTTAATTTTTCCCTTCACCTTTGTTCGATCACATTTATGAATTAATGTGCTTCTCATTTTTTTAATAAAATGTTAGAAAAAATAAAATAAAATCAGTTATAATCAAGTGTAAATATCTTTATACCATATTTTGCAGGTTTTGATGGTATATACTGCCTAAAGGGGCAGCGGCCTCCACTTGGCATGGGTCTCACAGACCACCATACAAGGGTTAAGTAGATTTCTATCACTTTCTAATGCATATGTAAAATAACGAACAGGCGACACAATCGGTCACACATGTAAATACACATATACACACATATAAATGAGCCAGGTCCTTTCATATGGAGCTGTGATGACGACTCTGCTAGTCTGAAAACCACAAGTTTAAACAGTATCTGAGGCTACGCTGCCTCTGGTGGCCACTAGCTGTATATGCCATGTGATCCAGTTCACTAGCCAAGCCTCCATCTTATTAACTGCAAAAACAATTTCTGACAGGGACGAAGGATGGATGCACAAAGAGGAGGAAGGAAAGGTTATCGATTGATTGATTGATTGATTGATTGATTGATTGATTGATTGATTGATTGATTATACTTTATTCATCCTGAGGGAAATTGGGTTAAGGCTGCCAGCTGTGCCAGCGCCATAATCCAGCCTCTTGGTCCAGCTGCTGATCCCACTATAACTGCAGGATCACGCAGTCGGCTGCTGCGTGACCAGCACAGCAGACACACACAGATCCACACACACTAGCAGCTTATTACACAATCAATGAATCACTGCAGAGTATCAATGAATGAGCCTTATCTCGACAGTGAGGACGGAGCTTCTTCATACCTTTATCAACATCTTCTCTGTTGTTGTGGCTTTAACACTTTTTTTCATAGTGTGTAAAGTATGCCAGTCCCAAAAATAGCTCTTTATCTCTCTGTTAAAGTAGTGCAGCAATATCTCCCACCATGCTTCTTTGAAAAGTTTTAAATTTGGCTTTTTCTCTTGTTTTTAGCTGTCCCAATTATTTCAACACGTAATCTAGAATGCTGCTTTATTTTTATCTCCAAGTCAGACGTGGTGTGACAACATCAAGAAAGCCATGTTGTTCACAGGCAGGAAGCAGTTTCTGTTCTCCTCCCCTCAGGCAGGTTGAAAAGGCCTGAGTCAGAAGACTGACCTGAAAGCACACAGCGACCTGGAACATATATATAAAAATAAAATTCCCATCTCGCCCCTGCGGGCGGTTTATCCTTCAAGCTCGGGCCCTCTACCAGAGGCCTGGGAGCTTGAGGGTCCTGCGCAGTATCTTAGCTGTTCCCAGGACTGCGCTCTTCAGGACAGAGATCTCCGCTGTTATTCCCGGGATCTGCTGGAGCCACTCGCCTAGCTTGGGAGTCACCGCACCTAGTGCTCCGATTACCATGGGGACCACCGTTACCTTCACCCTCCACATCCTCTCGAGCTCTTCTCTGAGCCCTTGGTATTTCTCCAGCTTCTCGTGTTCCTTCTTCCTGATATTGCTGTCATTCGGAACCGCTACATCGATCACTACGGCCGTCTTCTTCTGTTTGTCTACCACCACTATGTCCGGTTGGTTAGCCACCACCATTTTGTCCGTCTGTATCTGGAAGTCCCACAGGATCTTAGCTCGGTCATTCTCCACCACCCTTGGGGGCGTCTCCCATTTTGCCAGTCTGGTCCTGCAGTCTCGGCTGACTGCTTGGTCTGCCAGTAGCTGGTGTTTTGCGCCTCTGGTATTCTTGGCTCCCCCTTGCCGTAGCATTTATGTTGTACCTCGTCAATCTCTAGCTGTGAGAGCAGTCCCTTCTTTCGAATGTTGGAACACTGAGCTACTAGTTGTTTCGCCGTCATTGTGGATGTTGGGTATCGAAGAATCCATAGGTCCCTCATCCTATTCATGTAGCCCCTTCCGCCGGGGTTACTTGCGTAGTAGCATTCCAACAATGCCCTGTTTTCGTCTCTTGCCCACCGATGCCTTCTTGTTCCAGTAGCCCACTTCTTGTCACGGTGCCCTGGTTCCTCAACACCTGACGCGGACCTTGTTGATCCGGGCGACGTCCGAGCCGGCATGCCTTCATACTTATCTGTCTCGCTTGCTTAGCATAGGGGGTCTAGCCTTAGGACCCTTACTGGATACAGACGCCCCAGGCAGGAATCGAACGCCTGGGGCGTGTATATATATATATGTGTGTGTGTGTGTGTGTGTGTGTGTGTGTGTGTGTGTGTGTGTGTGTGTGTGTGATATTTAGTGTATAATTTCTAAGGAGTAGAAGGTGGAGTAGAAAGAGTAGGTAAGGAAAGGGGCAGACGGCTTGCTGCTTTAACTACCAACAAATTACGGCACATTTCTGTAGCTCACATATTTGAAGATAAAGGACCTGAATCTCAGGAGCGGGACCACGCCTCCAAACATGCTCCTTTCGGTTCTCATCTATACATGTTCCCCCAGTTCTACAAGCTCCTCAAATGAGGACGCGGGCCCAGCAGTGAATGAACAGTTACCACTAACATAACATTCAGAGATGATACTGATCCCACTGCTTACAGAGGGAGTTTACAGACACCATCTTACTGCATCACATTCACTAAACTCTTTCACAGATGTTTGTAAAGCAGACTGAAAGGCTCGGCGCTTGATTTTTATATACCTGCAGTAGTGGGAGTGCAGTGTGGGTTTGTATTGTGTTGTGGTGTAATACAGCAATGCTCTGAAGGACAGATGAGACAGGCTACCTTTAGTCCACCAATGTCTGCAGCAGATCCAGGGTCCACTCCAGTAATGTATATGCCCAGTCCATACTCAGCACCACCCCTGATCATTAGACCCAGAGATCGACCTCCTTCCATGTTCAGGTTCACCTTTAGGAAAGACAGGGTATTCAGATCAATCTGTGTTGTTAGTAAACAAAGACTTACAGAAGAAAAGTTTGGAGGCAGAATAGTCAGAATAATAAACAGAGTTTAAAGAAACGTTCTTTCCTTGGAATCAACACATGAACAGCTGTGGTCTGCCTTTATGAGCCGTGGCCATCAAAGCTGAATGGAGGACTCAAAGGCAGACAAAGCCCAAACAGTAATCGCAGAGTTAAGATCTTTATTTGGCTAAAAGTAAGGATTTGTTCACTGGACTGATGGGAACCAGGCATGTTGTATAGAGTGCTTTGAGTACTCCGGGAGAGTAGAAAAGCGCTATAAAAGAATCAGTCCAATTATCATTTACCATGGATTCTGTTTCTGATTGGTAAGAGTTATTCACACCAGTGGCCTGCGAGAGGTCATCCTGCAGGGCGATCCTCATGCTGTTGTTCCTTGCACAAGGACGGTTTAGGTTCTGTAGGGTTCAGGTATCACCTCATACTAGGAGTAGGGACACTGACCCTAACCAAGCACGAAAAAAAGAGTCAGAAAAGAGAAAGGTGGGTAAAGTGTCAGTGGCTGCAACCTGCTAAACTATTTCAGGTTTTGAGGTTGTATCACTGTTGCCTCTGTAGTGCACCTGTTGTTAATTTCATTAACTCCAAAGCAGCTGAAACTGGTGAACAGTTCCCTCTGCTACTGATCTGACTGGGTCACTATCCTGGAAGTTTAATTCACTTCATGCTTTACTTTGATTAAAAAGTGTTCTTTTGTTTTAGCAAAAATATATATAGCACCAATTCACAGCAGTCACCTCCAAGCACGTAATGTTGTACAGACTCTGCAATATTAGAAACAACAACTTTCCCACCCATCATTTCAATACAAGCTAAAACTATATTAAATAATTCAGATGACATTATCTTTCCTCCATTTTGCCCCCTGCTGGTGAGATACCTGATTTACTGGCAGTGGATAGTTTGAGTGCTTAGGTAGAAAAGCTTTATTTAAATGCCAGTCCATTCATCTTTCACACTTGTTACAATGTTTAAACCAGTAATCATTCAATCAAAACATCATTTATAGATTTCATATATGTGCAACATGATGCAGCAATGGGTCTCTATTTGAATTCCACAGGCCACACATACACACACACACACACACACACACACACACACACACACACACACACACACACACTAGCCTACCCGCTGTATGCCCTCAGCCAATCACAGGTAGGTAAGTGAGATAGTTGTGACAACATTTGGAGCCTTGCAGTCCATTAATGATTCATTCAGGAATTGAAATGCTGCACTGTGAGAGAATCTCTGATTTAACTAAGTAGCAACTGTGAACACATTAACGTTAACGACACAATAACCAAATTAACTTGTAATACATTACAACCCATCCATTAGAAAATGCTGTTGTTGTTGTTTTTTTTTAACTAGTTGATCTCATTTCAGTCAGTTAACCAAAGTGGATTTAAACATTATTTCTGGAAAGACACTGATCTGAATATCCTTCCATCAGAGAAGCAGAAGCTCTGAAACTCAGTGACCTGAGGTGGACAAACAGCCCTTGGTCTGCATACTCATCTGTGTCTACTCTAATAGCAAACTATTCACTGAGTGAACTGTCTTGTCTATGTATTAGATTTTGTTTTCATTCGGTGTTCAGATTACAATGGTTGGGCATATAGTAAGTGATCAGTTTATTCTGCAAACCAATATAATTTTAGAGACCATGAAGACCACCCAATTCAACAGTCTGCCACTAAGGAAGGGAGACCATGCAAGCTGACACAAGATAAAAAGTGGGGTTATAGTAGAGATGGACCAATCTGATATACAGTATCGGTATCAAACATAAAAAAGTGGTATGGTGCCATCTCTAGTATAAAGGCTGAACAGGTCAAATTGAACATCAAAACTTGTGACAAAAAGCTCACAGCCACACTGCACTGCTGTGCTTTGTGCTACTACTAATACTGCTGCTGGAGGGCAAAAGATTACTCCTTAAAGACGCCAATACTGGACAGTCTGTAGTACTACAGGACAAAAAGAGTTGCTTTTTTCTTTTTTTACACCCGTGTTGATCCAAAACTATTTGAGTCATCTATCCATGGAGGAAAAATGAAGATGGGAAGAGAAACTTTTGAGATTTGTGACTGATATTTTGCCCCAGCAACTTTATTTAAGAATATCAACGTGTTGATTTGAATTACTTACATAGTAATTGTGAAGGTAGGGCTGTGCGATATGACCAAAATCTCATATCCTGATATAAATCACAACAATGTAACATTTCCTGTAAATTCTGTGAATCTCGGGCAGCTCGACTTGCCTGAAGTGTTTCCAGCTCTGCATCCTTCACCCGGAGTCGAGCGTTTTAACAGATGCATGAAACTATACATTTTTAGACATAAGCCGTATTTATTACACAGCGTGCTGCGGGGAAAAGCCTGTTCTAACGTTTGAGTCTAAGGTTTATTTTTTAGCACCTGGCGGCTCTTTTTTACTCTTATTTACTTCTCATCCGTAAATAATCTTTCACGTGATTCAGTTTATTTTGAAAAGTCTTGATGCACGTGCAATCATCCAGGAAAGTAAATCTCCAAAAGTTGATTCTGTTCTTCTGGACGTAGCGTTTTGTGGGAGAAACGTTTCGTCACTCATCCAAGTGACTATTTTGAAAAGTCTCAACAGGATCTTGAGCTTTATTGTGAAAGGTTTATGTGGAACATAAACAAGCGGACACGCGATGGTGTTACCGTCGTTGTTGCTAACGACAACGCATAAAAACAGGCGCTTGTCTGTCCGTAGTGTGGTTATATTAAATATAAGAGAAAGAGTTAACTTTAAGAAATGAATATAACCACTACAGTGACATCAGAACCATGAACAAATATTGCCGTAAACAGTTTATTTTGCGACACCACGAAACAAACGATAGCGTAAAATGAAACGACAGACGTTTTTATATCGTCATCCGATATATATCGTTATATCGAACAGCCCTATGTGAAGGTGATTTCTATTCATCCTCACTGATTTAAACCAAAGAAAACTGAATGACAGATACTCTCTGAAAGGTTTGAATTCTACTGATGCCTCTTACATCACCGAGAGTCCATTTCCAGTGTTTGCCCAATGCAGTGCAGCTTTTTCATCACACTGGTATGAGTTGGTGTTTGGGCGGTGATTCGCTTCTGTGGCAGGTGCACTCTTGCACTTCGTGAGGACACTGCGTGCACTCACTCATGAGGACGGAGCAAAATGATCACAAACAGCTCTTCTACTGTCTTTCACCATGATGGTGTTAAAAGCTCCATCCAGCATTTTATTTTTCTGTGGTCTCTGCATTTCTTGTATTCACGAATAATTCCCATTGTGGAGAATGTAATAGTCCAGGATCCTTCCAGACTCCAACCGAAGGCCTTTTCTAGGGTCTTCATCAAAAGGAAACAGACCATAATCTGAAACCTGTCCATTTTGAGCTGGTCTCTGATGATCAGTAGGACTGTAGACAGCCTGCTGTCAAAGCAACTTTCTTGACAAATTTTCTTGCCAGGCGATATGGACCTCCACCTTATCCATCCATCCACCTCCAGTTATCCTTTTCAGGGTGGCACTGGGGGCACTGGAGCCTATCCCAGCTGACTTAGAGCTAGACCTTATAGCTGAGAAAAATCCAGCCTTGGATATCTACTGTAATAAATGTAATATTGCAGGATAAATACAGTTGGTGACAGTACAGGTTGTTCTTACACATATTACCAGGATGAGTAACTTGACTGTGAAAACACTCACCTGATGAGTTTACTTTGTGCTCTCAATACATCTTTAGATTTGTTTTGAATTCAGACACGAGATCGTCTTTCACTCTCTGCTGCAGGCTGGATGCTTTAAAATAGCAACATTTGAACTTTGTGACTCTGTGGCTCCAATGTAAGACTTTGAATATCATGTAATCCAAGGTTAGTCCAAGTATGTACATCTTTACTCATAGTATGAAGTGAACAACATAAAGTAATTTATTTCTCCTTTCATTTATTACGTTTTCTTATATTTATACTGATTGAGGAACTTTTGGATAATTTGTCTATACGTAGTTGATTTTCAATGCTGCCATCACCCACATGTTGCCTGCATGTGTGTAGACCTGAAGACACTGCATGACGGCAGAGACCAGAGTTCTGAAAGATTCAGTTTAAAGACTTTCAAACATGAATGTCTGTTTTCCCCGAGAAAGCATCTTCAACAATGGTGTTCTCTATAAGTGAGAGCTTTGACAAACATTTAACATCTTTCAGTAATTTCACTGGTTTTCTTTCCAGACTTTGCACATAATTACACTCATATAAAAGTGACATCCTCTCAAATTTGGTCTACTATGGGAACAGCAAATGACAATGTAGAGTTACAATGCAAAGTAACAGGATTGATTTTTTGGTGAGTCATTTTGAGCAAACCTTTTCTTTGCCAGCAGTCACTGGATGAAAGACCTGTGCTGGGTGATTTTATTTTAGGATGAGTCTGTCTTTCAAAATGTCGGCAGCAAAGGTCATGAGGACCTTAGAGGAATATACTGCAGCCCCAAGCTGCTGCTGTCAGACGCAGGAGGAGGACCACTGCAAAAACCTGGTAATAAATCCTTGATGATAAATAGTTCTGGATCTGACAGCTGCTTTAAAAGAACTCTCGCAACATCTTTGTTTCCAGTGACAACAGTCTCAAGTGTTTGTATACTTCAATCTGCTGGTCCTCCATATTTCACCACCAATACACAATTCCACTTTGTTCTTACCGTTCGCTCTTCCATCCTGTGCCCGTGCCTTTGACTGTCTTCCTGGCTATCAGGTGGCGGGGAGACACTCCGGCCCTGCGGGTCCACCCAGCTGTACAGATTATTGGTGATGTAGCCGCCAGGAGTCGGTCCCATGGAGCACACAGACATGTTCAGCGTCTTGCATCCTTTTAGCACCTGTATTCCAAGGACAGTGACGTTGCAGATTCCATTAACGTGCAACAGCAGACTTTATACCCTCACATGTGTGTTATTTCATGTTATTTTGACGCTCAATAAACAGCGACCCTGAATGTAATATTTTATTGCAGAGAAGTTTGGCCTCTGATTAATCAGGGCTCCGTATGCTCTTATTTCACCCGTCCAATTCCACTAGTCACCGGAAAAATACATTTTAAGGAATTTGACATCTCTGAAAACATTTGGAGTCAAGTAAGACGAAAGAAAATTGATAATTGACTAATCAGCTATTTGATTTGTATGTAAACAATGCCATACTGTTAGCTTTTTGTTGTTTGTTTGTTTTACTGTAGATTACGCAAAAAGTGGCAGATAGAGGACAAATGAGACCTTGAAGCATCAGTTGAAGAAGTTCAGACTGTTCAAGATGAGCTTTTGTTTGGTGACATTAAAACACACCGACAACTGACAGGAGCTGAGACCAGAGACGGAGAAAAATGGATCCAAAAAATGGATTTAAATGTTCATTTTTATAAGACCTACAAGAAGTTCAAACTCCATGGGCAAGAACACAGTTTGTATAACTGAACAACACATTTGCAAACAGGGCAAGCTTCTCATACACAGTGTGCAGGTGAAAGACACAATAACATGATGCTGTTTGAATATTTCAACAGCGCTTGGTCTGATGGAGGTTAAACTATGTATATGTTTGAACAGGAAACGGGACAAGACCAAATATGGAAGCAAAAACATTAAAGAACAAAACATGCATGTACATGAAGGACAAATAATGGCTTTTATGGCCAGTTTTCCTTGTTTTAACACTCTGTTTATCTTCACTACAATGAAATCTTTTGTATTTTCTGAGTCATGTATTTTCAGTGGCTGAGCACCAACAACACAAATACAGACAAAAGTTTGCATTATTACTATTTTATTCAATATATTTTTGCTACTTTTTGCTACTGTGGACCCTACACAACTAAAAACTGTATACATGGGACTACATGTCTACATGAACTTAATGTTACCAATGAACTCTCTTAACAGGAAGAACCAGGCAGCCATCTGCTCTGACTGATGGAGGTGAGGAGACGTAGACAGCGGAGATTCATAATAGAGATTTACAATAGCTAATGATTCCATTCAAAGTGATATATAAACATGAAGGGGTGAGTGAAGGAGAAACACTGGGAAGCAACTGTTGTTGTGATTTGGAAACATAAACATTACAAAACAAACCATCATAAACAATATAACTTTATATAAAACTGAGCTGAATTCAAAGTCCCCTGCAGCTCCAAACTACTGTGCACTTTTTATGTTTCTTCTGCCTTTTCGTTGCATCCTCCTGCAACGCACTGATCACTTTCAGTCATCAGGAACTAACAGGCATCGTCCTTTGCCTGAACCTAGACTTTACTTCAGATTGGACCGACCGGGCGCTCCATTTGTTATTTCAGCAAGTGATGCAAACAGTGCAGGGAGAGGAAACAAGAGCAAGGATGAAGAGCTGTCTATCCAATCCAGCGGCGAAACCAAACCAGGCCATGTCCATTCAGCGCAGGCGATTTTATCTACCTCATGAGCTAACACTAACCATAGTTACCATTGTTTACATTCGTCCGAATGCTAACGTTAGCACCCAACCACTTCCAACTTATTATAAGTGAACAGCAGAGAGGGACCTGTTGGGCGTCCATGTTGTTGCTGGGAACTTTAATAAGCCATGTTTGAAATCTGTACTCCCCAAATTCCACCAGCATGTTTAAGTGTCCCCAGTGGGGACAGGACACTGGACTGTGTGTACAGTAGCATCAGTGCAACATCCCTCTGCCACTGTGGACAATCTTACAACCTCTCTCCACTCCTCATCCCTGCCTCCACCCCCTCAAGAAACAAACCCCTACAAGCAAATTAAAACATGACCAGATGATGCTCCAGCTACAGGACTGGTTTGAGCTGACAGGTCCATCTTTGAACATCTTGACCTGGAGACTTTCACTCAGTCTGTGCTCTTCTACGTTAAGTGCTGTGTAGAGAATGTGACAGTGACTAAAACCATCCAGGTTTTTCTTAAACGAAAACCTTGGATGACGAGTAAAGTCCTGGTTCTGATCAGAACACATAACTCAGCCTTCAGGCTGAGGGACAGTTCTCTCTACAGCCAACCTGAGGAGGGCTTCCTCAGAGACAACAACCCCCACCAGGTGTGGAGAGGCATCCAAGCCCCCCAACCCCCGACAGCAGCCTAAAACTCACAGAGGAGTGCAACACCTTCTTTGCTCAGTTTGAGGCTGATACAGACTGGTATAGACATCCTCAACTACAGACCTGTAGCCCTCACGTCTGTAGCCAGGAATTGTTTTGAGCAGATAGTGTCTCAGCATATCAGAGGCTGTCTAAACCCCTCCCACGACCCTCATCAGTTTGCTTACAGAGCAAACGGGGATGCCACGACCATCATCCTTCAGTGAGAGCTGACCTATCTGGAGAACAGGAAGATCTACATGAGGATGCTCTTCGTGGACTACAGCTCAGCTTCCAACACCATAGTGCCACCAAACTGGACCATCTTCACCTGTCACCTGCTCCTGAATCAGCTTCTTAACAAACCAACATGTAAATTTTTTGTCTCAGAAACTTTTCTTACCACACCTTTTCTCTTCATTCAAGTTTCCACTAATGTGTTTTGATACAGGACTCTGTGAACAGCCAGCCTATTCAGCAGCGACCATCTGTGGGTGATGGAGGGTGCTGATGCTTGTCACCTGCACAGCTATCAAGTTAGCAGACTTCCCCGTGATTGCAGATGTGTTTACTGAACTAGGCGAGAGATATGTGGTATTTATACTGTTGATTTGCTCTGACTGGGCTATATAAAAGCTTTCCTTTTTGAAATAAGTTACAGAGAATTATTTTTCTTTTTTTCCTTGTGCATTAGTATGTTCACACTAACAGAAATGACTGAATAACACAACACAGGTTAAACTGTTATACTAACGGGGCAGACCATAGCAAAAAAAGGTAATAACAGTGGGGGGAACCATAGCCCTGCCCCCCATGACACAAAGCTGACGTGTACCGTAAACCTACGCATACAGGTCAGGATTTAAGGTTTGACTCTCATCATCCACTGGAGCACAAACTGGGCGTCATCAGGACGCTACAACACAGAGCGAACACCAAGAAGAAGAAGAAGTCACTTCGATAAGTGATGAAACTCCAGACGTCCAGATGAACAGAATCTATCACATATGAATACACTTAATGTTTCATTCAGCTCATGCAGTTTATCTTCAGATTTGTCCTCACTTCATTCTTACATGAACATCCATGTCCACATAATTTGGTTTTAATCCAGTTGCACAGAAATGCTTTCTTCGACCCTTTCTCTTCAGAACTCCGTGTCTGCTGATCAGAATATAATCAATGCAATTTATTTTATTAAATCATAACTTTAAAGTCAGACATTCTTTTAGATTAGTGGCTTCTTGGTGTTTGCACATGCTGCACTCTGTTTTAGCACTCTGTACCACTTTTAACAACAAGGTTGGATGTTAAGATCTTTTAGTCTCTTTCAGGTGCGATAACAGGTAAGCCATGGGTGCTTCAGTCTGTCTGTTATATGGTGTTTCATGGCTTGCAATGTTCTGCTAGTCCTAAAAATGCTACTACCTTCAATCAACTGTTCATGGAGCTGTTCTCTTGCTTGTAGACTGACAGTATACGCCTACTTCTTCGACAATTTTTCAACTTGACTAGATGAGTAATTAAGTATTCTTAAAGCAAAAAAAGAATATGTTTTCAGAAACTTTAGTTTCTGACACAAAAAGTAATTAACCAGGGAGGCAAAAGGAACAACTTTGTTTTCCCTTATGTGATAACTTTATAAGATAAACTCGAGAATTTTCTCCAAGTGTCACAGTGAAGTTCAGAACCAGCAAAGCCCTCAGATGAAACCCGTTCCTCTCCAGGACAAAGCACAACCTAAACCATATAGTGTATGCTGTGCAACACAGTGGACCCTTAAAAAGATCAAACGCTAAGACCTTTTACCCTCTCTATAAACTTTCATAGACATGCAGGAGACCAGGTCAACAGGGCAGTACATCAATGCCCAAAGGAGAAAGGACACTATTTCAAGCATGCTAATATTCCCATTAGGATCCAGTGGAAAACAGCCAGTGGAAACTGTGCCACCACTGGCTGAAGACAAAGGAAGAGGAAGGTTTGTTAAGTGGGAAAGGACATTTAAAGTCCCTGATGATAGGAACTATGACTATGATAAAGGGAAAGGGTTGGCTTACATGATGGAGAGAAGAAAACTAAATATACTGTGTAAAACCAGATAAACGGGAGGTAAGGCCAGGAGCACTGGAGGCAGATTCAAGCTGTTCTACCATGGTGTTGGTAGAAGAAAGAGGATATAAACAGGATTGTGACGAGAGTGTCCAAAAGGCTCATGAGTTTGAAGCTGGAAATTGAAGGGATAATATTAAATGTTGACAGTAAATATGCCCTTCAGGTTGGATTTGTACCACAGGGACCACCGTTGCCTTCAAATTCCACATCTTCTCTAGGTATTCTCTAAGCCCCTGCAGTTTCTTCTAATGTTCATTTTTCCTTATGTTGCTATCACCTAACTGTCGCTACGTCCTCTGCTTGTCCACCAACACTACATCCTGTTGTTTAACCATTAGCAGGTTTTCTGTCTGTATCTGGAAGTCCCTCAGGATTTTGGCTCGGTCATTCTCAAGCACCCGAGAGGTTAGTCCGTGGGCCATATTTGGCAGAGATGTTCCTGTACTATGCTAGTCACTTAGTTCCATGTAACTCCCTGCTAGCATCTTGCACCTTGTTTTTATGTGCTGGATTGTCTCAGGGGCATACCTGCACAACCTGAACTTGGAGTCTTGCCTGGTGTAGTAGCCTCTATTAATCTTGTGCTTAAAGCTTGTTCCTGTGATTACTCTCTGCTGTCGTAACTTAGTCTGTATCTCAGTGTCAGTAGTTTCCCGTTTTATTTTGGTATCTGTTCTTCCCTGTATCTTGTGTCTCTATTGCCTCAGCCTTCCCTTGCTTTTTGTCACATTCTCCTGTGTGGTTGTGTCCTCCCTCCCAGTATGTTTTCCTTGTTGAGTTCTTTTTAAAAATGAAAAATGTCTTTTTCATGAGTGACCTGGGCAAGAGGGAAGAAGATAACTGTTCTATGCAAATATCTGAAATGGACGAAAATTACTGGATTGACTATAATGCAGAACAGAAAAGCAGGTGCAATAACGGGTTATAAAAATATTTGCAAAACAGGTAATTTTTTTATAAGCGAACCCCTTCATAACTTCATTTTCTTCATAACCTTTATATAAGCTAAGCCCTTCGTCTGTTTGAGTACAGGCACAGGAAACATAAGCAAAGACATTAGAGATAATAAAAAAAACCCAAAGAAATATCTGAAATTATTTTTGGCACACATTAACTTTTTGGCAAAGGTGAGTGTGTTATCGCTGGCTGTGCTGTGCAGCTGAACTGGGCAGATGGTTCAAAACGCATCTAAACATTAAATAAAAAGTGAAGGCCTGAAAAGCAGTGCGGAGGAAGTAAAGGGCTTTAAAATGTGTTTCTTCTGTTTTTGTAGCCAGCTGTGAAACTAGTTTTATCATTACAAACTTAACCTCTTCAAAAAATGGTGTCTTTGCCATTGCTGCACATGTTACAGGTCCGGGTCAAAATGAAACCTTCTGGCAGTGCTAGTGTTAAATGTGTTATCCTGTTACTGTTTATATTAGTCTGCTTGAAGCATCTCACATCTCCTTGTAATGAGTGAAGCAGTGGTAAAGGTTGGAATCAGTCACCTCACTTCCAGTTTTTCATTGTGACATATTAGGCCTCAAACGTTATCAGTCACATGATCACAATTTGATACAAGCCGCTAAAAAAGCGCGAAACAGGCTTCGGAGCCTCAATGTCCCATCGATAATAAAACCTCTTTTTACTTTACTCCTCTTGTTACTCCTCGAGTCCTGCTTTCTGGGTCCAACTCTCCCAGCAACACAGCCAGCCCTGACAATTAGACTTCTCCACAGACAATAAAATAACTGACCCAGTTAAGCTACAGAGATTGATAGTGGTCTGCAACTAGAGCTTCACTAACAAATGGCAGACAGAAAATGCTGGATAACAAAGTATGTCACCGCGGGCGAGTCACTTTTCTTTGTTCAGCCTTGCATCATAGCAGTGCTGAGGCAGAAGTAGCTGTTCTATTCTGAGCTCAGTGTTTCTGCAAGCTCAGAGCCATCCAGAGCAGGAAAGAATCAAAGATGGGTGCTGTAACAAGCAGAGACAAGTGGCACTCAAGTGCAATTTGAGCTATATATGCTTCCCCACAATGCTTCAACTGTGAGGGAGTGGGTGGAAGAGGAGCTCTTAGCAGCCCTTGCATGGGGCTGGATGGGTAGGTGGTTAAAGAGAGAAAAAGAAGGGAAATGTTTCTATGATAAAATGGATTTAATTTTATGCTGGAGGCGAGGTGATTCACAGGACAAAATGACAGTGCCGAGGTCAGCATTGGTCACTCAGATTATAAGGGCCACAGTGAGGGCCCTTAATTGTGACTGAATCACTACTTCTGCCTCTAAGCATTGCTCATGCTTAAGTGTCGGTTTGTTTTCTACTCTTTCTGCAGAATAAGAAATCTGAAACGGTCCAAGAAAAGTCCAAATCATTTAAATCCTTTTTTCATCAGGTTTCATGGTTGATGGTTTTTTCATGCTAGCCTGGAGAAAACAAAACACAACAAATAAACAACTTGATTCATGCAGGATTTAATTATTTTTAAATAAATCTATACCAGTATTATTTCATTCATAATTATATCGATTCGCTGGCTCAGCTCAAGTTGTTACTTGCATGTTAAATTTAAAGCTTAATCTAATGAACATTAGTAAAACATGTGTAGTGTGTTTGTGTGTACCAACAGCAATACACACACATGTGTAAATCTTTCTCAATAGTCTAAATTTGTAGTCGGCTGCTTTGATTTGGTTTTCTCTTCTGCTACGTGGCACTATCTGTTTGTGTGTCTGTGTGTGTGTAGATGTGTCGACTGTCATCTCTAATCTGCCATGCCAGCTGTTTTCCTGCACTTCATCTATCATAGTTGCTGCATCTGAATTCTCTTTCTCTTGCTGCCTCAGTCTCTCTGAAGCCCACAGACATGTATGTGTACCTGAACTGCAGATTCAATTCAATTCAATTCAATTTTATTTATATAGCGCCAAATCACAACAAAAGTCGCCTCAAGGCGCTTCATAGATACAGAGAAAAACCCAACAATCATATGACCCCCTATGAGCAGCACTTTGGCAACAGTGGGAAGGAAAAACTCCCTTTTAACAGGAAGAAACCTCCAGCAGAACCAGGCTCAGGGAGGGGCGGGGCCATCTGCTGTGATTGGTTGGGGTGAGAGAAGGAAGACAGGATAAAGACATGCTGTGGAAGAGAGACAGAGGTTAATAACAGATATGATTCAATGCAGAGAAGTCTGTTAATACATAGTGAGTGAGAAAGGTGACTGGAAAGGAAAAACTCAATGCATCATGGGAATCCCCGGCAGCCTACGTCTATTGCAGCATAACTAAGGGAGGATTCAGGATCACCTGGTCCAGCCCTAACTATATGCTTTAGCAAAAAGGAAAGTTTGAAGCCTAATCTTGAAAGTAGAGATAGTGTCTGTCTCCTGAATCCAAACTGGAAGCTGGTTCCACAGAAGAGGGGCCTGAAAACTGAAGGCTCTGCCTCCCATTCTACTTTTAAATACTCTAGGAACAACAAGTAGGCCTGCAGAGCGAGAGCCAAGTGCTCTAATAGGGTGATATGGTACTACAAGGTCATTAAGATAAGATGGGGCCTGATTATTTAAGACCTTGTATGTGAGGAGCAGGATTTTGAATCCTGAATATTCAACATTCAGACACCACGGCGCCAGCTGCAGGCCCAAGGCTGGAGCCCACCAAAACAACTCCCTGATAACGACTGTGTGATGACTATTCTTCCCGTCCCATGAAGGCCACCTGGGTTGGCTGGCAGACTGTTTACTTAGCCTGATAGTGCGAAGGACACTGTCTCCGCTGAACTCTGGACACACACACACACTTACACTGATATGTACACACTCATCCCCCCTCCCTTTCCAACGCCTTCGATGCTTGTGCCCTACCGGGGAAGATAGCAGTCAACTGGACCAGCGCAGATGCTGCAGGACCGGATGCGCTGTCTACGCCGGCTCTCTCTTACCCTTTACCCACCCCTGTTGCTTGTCTCGTGTTTCTATGGTGTATTGATAGTCATGTGCTTTTGTGCTGAGGTGTTTTTTCTTTTATCAAACTGTTCTCCCACCAGGAGCTCAGTCTGAGTGGAGTTTTTTTTCTCCTCCTCTTACCTCATGTAGTGTATTTTCGTTGTTTTTTCCTATCAGCCTACCTTTCTGACATGTCTCCCCAATGTGATGTTTGTGTAAAGTTGGTCAGAAGGTTCCTTTGTGAGTGCGCATGCGCCATTAGCGTGCTGCCTGCTGTAACCCTAATTTCCCTCGGGATGAATAAAGTATTCTGATTCTGATTTCTGATTTCTGATTTAACAGGAAGCCAAAACAGGAGAAATCTGCTCTCTCTTTCTAGTCCCTGTCAGGACTCTTGCTGCAGCATTTTGGATTAGCTGAAGGCTTTTCAGGGAGTTTTTAGGACTTCCTGATAATAATGAATTACAGTCGTCCAGCCTGGAAGTAATAAATGCATGAACTAGTTTTTCAGCGTCACTCTGAGACAGGATATTTCTAACTTTAGAGATGTTGCACAAATGGAAGAAAGCAGTCTTACATATTTGTTTAATATGTGCATTGAAGGACATGTCCTGGTCAAAAATGACTCCAAGGTTCCTCACAGCGTTACTGGAGGCCAAGGTAATGCCATCCAGAGTAAGAATCTGGTTAGATACCATATTTCTAAGCTTTTCAGGGCCGAGTACAATAACCTCAGTTTGATCTGAATTAAGAAGCAGAAAGTTAGCGGCCATCCAGGTCTGCAGTTTAACTCATTGGTGTGTGTTATCTGGCTTCATGGACAGATAGAGCTGGGTGTCATCTGCATAGCAGTGTAAATGTATGCTATGTCTTCTAATGATGCTGCCTAAGGGAAGCATGTATAATGTAAACAGAATTGGTCCTAGCACTGAACCCTGTGGAACTCCATAATTAACCTCAGTGTGTGAAGAGGACTCTCCATTTACATGCACAAACTGGAGTCTATTAGATAGATATGATACAAACCACTGCAGCGCAGTACCTGTAATACCTACAGCATGTTCTAATCGCTCTAATAGGATATTATGGTCGACAGTATCGAACGCTGCACTGAGGTCTAGCAGGACAAGCACAGAGATGAGTCCACTGTCAGAGGCCATAAGAAGATCATTTGTAACCTTCACTAAAGCTGTTTCTGTGCTGTGATGAGCTCTGAAACCTGACTGAAACTCTTCAAATAAACCTCTGCAGATGATCTGTTAGCTGTTTGACAACTACTCTTTCAAGGATGTTTGATATAAAGGAAGGTTGGAGATTGGCCTATAATTAGCTAAGACTGCTGGGTCTAGAGATGCTTTTTGAGTAAAGGTTTAACTACAGCCAGCTTGAAGGCCTGTGGTACATAGCTGATTATTAGAGATAGTTGATCATATTTAAGATCGAAGAATTAATTAATGGCAGGACTTCTTTGAGCATGACATTCCCAAACAAATATTTCTTTGGTACGTTTTCTATAACAAATAATATATAAACTAATAAATATGCATTCACACCTAGTCTGCTGTGAGAGTGCCAGCTTGCTGCTGCAGCTCCTGCAGTTTCTTGTGTTTTTCTACATAGTTTCTTATAGTTGTAGATAATGTTTTTAAAATGTTAGTTTTTAAAAACTATGGACCTTAGTCAATTTTTCTGTGCTTTTATGGTGCTCACAGGCTTTTTTCATGGGGGTGGGGGGACCAACAGCTGATGAAAACTGCTGGTGGTGTGTTTTTAAAAGTGATTTCAAGTGTTGGGGCCAGCCTAATATGGAGGGCAGTTTATTCCATAATTTGGGGGCCAAAACAGCAAAAGCTCGGTCCCCCCGGTGTTTCAGTCTCAACATGGGGACAGCAAGGAGTGACTGGTCAGTTGATGTGAGAGACCTTTGTGGAGTGTATCGGTGTAGGTCTGACAGGTAAGAAGGAGCCATTTAAAACTTTAAAAGCAAACAATGAAATGTTACAATTTTAAAATGATTCTAAAATGGACAGGCAGCCAGTGTAAAGACGCACTGATACCAAATATAGTATTAAAGTGACATTAATACCATCCAACCACAAGGTGCTCAGGATGGGTGTCACCACTTCTACTGTCTCCTGGATTGCTGACTGTAAGAGAGCCCTCAGTTTGTACAGCTGGGGGGGGGGGCATCATTCTACATTCCTAAGATTTCATACGATTTCCAGTGCAACAGCAGAACATCCTACCTGGAGAATTTCTGTGATGATACTGCAGGTGGGCAGGAGTTGAAATACAGGGAACTGGTGAGAAACTTTAGTGAGTGCTCCAGCTACAGGACTGGTTTGAGCTGACAGGTCTATCTTTGAACATCTTGACGTGGAGACTTTCGCTCAGTCTGTGCTCTTCTACATTAAGTGCTGTGTAGAGAATGTGACAGTGACTAAAACCATCCAGGTTTACTCACAGAGGAGTGCAACACCTTCTTTGCTCAGTTTGAGGCTGATACAGACTGGTATAGACATCCTCAACTACAGACCTGTAGCCCTCACGTCTGTAGTCAGGAATTGTTTTGAGCAGATAGTGTCTCAGCATATCAGAGGCTGTCTAAACCCCTCCCACGACCCTCATCAGTTTGCTTACAGAGCAAATGAGGATACCATGACTAGGACTGTGCGATATGACCAAAATCTCATTTCCCGATATAAGACATCTATCGTCCCGATAACGATATAAATCACAAAAATTTAACATTTTCTGTAAATTCGGTGAATCTCGGGCAGCTCGACTTGCATGAAGTGTTTCCAGCTGGGCGTCATGTAGCTGGAGTCGAGTGTTTTAACGATGCATGAAATGATACATCTTTAGACATAAGTTGTAACGGCGCCGTTTTCTTTGTGAGTATTTATTACACGGCGTGCTGCGGGGAAAAGCCTGTTCTAACGTTTGAGTCTAAGGTTTATTTTTTAGCACCTGGCGGCTCTTTTGCTTCTCATCCGTAAATAATCTGCATCTTTCACGTGATTCAGTTTATTTTGAAAAGTCTCAACAGGATCTTGAGCTTTATTGTGAAAAGTTTATGTGGAACATAAACAAGCGGACACGCGATGGTTTTGCCGTCGTTGTTGCTAACGACAACGCATGAAAACAGGCGCTTGTCCGTCCGTAGTGTGGTTATAGAGAACTTTAATAAATGACTACAGCCACTACAGTGACCATCAGAACCATGACACAATATTGCTGTAAACAGTTTATTTTGCGACACCACGAAACAAACGATAGCGTAAAATGAAACGATAGACGTTTTTATATCGTCACCCGATATATATCGTTATATCGAACAGCACTAGGAGAAGTGTAGTCGGATGGTAACGAAGAGAGGGAAGGTAGTCAGAACTGAGGGGATCGAAATACCAGAAGGCAACGTTGCAGACATAGAGGACAGCTACAAGTACCTGGAGATCCCACAGGCAAATGGGAACCATGAAGAGGCCGCTAGGAAAGCTGCAACCACCAAGTACCTGCAGAGGGTCAGGCAAGTCCTGAGGAGTCAGCTGAACGGTAAGAACAACATCCGGGCCATCAACACCTACACCCTGCCCGTGATCAGGCACCCTGCTGGGATAATAAGGAGGCCAGAGGACGAGATCAAAGCTACTGACATCAAGACCAGAAAACTCCTGACTATGAATGGAGGGTTTCATCCCAAGTTCAGCACCCTGTAGGCGAGTGGCTCCAGCAGATCCCAGGAACAACATCGGAGATCTCTGTCCAGAAGAGCGCAGTCCTTGGAACAGCTAAGATACTGCAGGACCCTCAAGCTCCCAGGCCTCTGGTAGAGGATCTGAGCATGAGGGATAAAGACTACAGGAGTGAGAGGAGTATTTTTTCTATATATATATTACAATAAAGTTGTCAGATGGTGGGTCTGTGACAGAGAAATCTGCAATAGATTGCTTTTTTAAGTATAAAAATTCAAACCTACAAAAACATATTTAGTTTTTCATGTCTAATATTTGAAATAAGTCCTACAAAAAATGTTCTGTAGAAAACAACTGGATCCTGGAGATCACTCCGCCTGTGCTGATCACACAATCGTGCAATACTGTGACCACGGTCCTGCTCTCCGATCTCTTGTAGCAACAGAACATGATGTCAGACTGCTGCCTCTCTCTTCAGGGAACTGAATCAATTCGGTTTCGCCCACACACTGATGTCTGTTACTTAGAATATGTGCTTTGCATAGAGAGCTGCATTCAAGGGCCCTTGACAGTAACATAACTTTGGGCTTATCAAGCTGACAGCAAAGGATAACTTACTCCTCCTCCTCCTCCATTTGAAAAGCTGCTATTTTGGGAGCTCATCGAAGGCCGGTGCCTGTGAAGTCATCTGATTGTGATTATGTAATGTTATTTCTCCACATATAAGTAGAATGAAAGAGTCATTGTTTAAAAATAAATTCAAACACTTGCCAAAGTTAGACATGCTGCTGCTCTCAAAGATCACTACAAGCTGAACACACAGAAAATACTGCAATAAAGACTCAAAGTGCTTTTCACAGATTTCACAACATCTGATCTGCTGTTAACGTATAATAGTTTTGAGTCCACAAAAATGGATTCCCTCTGATGTTTACTATGAGATATACAAAACCACCACAGCATGTTTAAACCAGCGAAGAACAGTAATAAATGTCAAATAAATGTCAAATAAATGTCAAATAAAATAGTGGTTTTATTGTGTGCAAACCCTTTAAGAAAATGCTGAATTATATAATAAAAAACAAAACAAAGCCTGAGTCACATACTTTTCTGAAATTAATCTCACTTAATAGGTCAAGGTCGAGTTTATTTATATAGCACATTACCAGCAGTCTATGCTGCATAAAGTGCTTAACAATGTAACATACCACTAAAATAAATAAAATGCACAACAATGATGCAGTAAAATATAGATAAATAAATAAAATAAGTAAATATAAACAACTGAAACAACAACAACAAATAAGGCTTTTAAAACCAAGATGTTTTATTACCAAAATATTTAGGACGTGTGTTAAAAGCCAGAACATAAAATGTAAATAGCCTGTATTTATATAGCGCTTTACTAGTCCCTAAGGACCCCAAAGCACTTTACACCACATCCACCCATTCACGCACACATTCACACACTGGTGATGGAGCTACATTGTAGCCACACCCACAGCACTGACAGAGGCGAGGCTGCCGGACACTGGCGCCACCGGGCCCTCTGACCACCACCAGTAGGCAACGGGTGAAGAGTCTTGCCCAAGGACACAACGACCGAGACTGTCCAAGCCGGGGCTCGAACCGGCAACCTTCCGATTACAAGGCGAACTCCCAACTCTTGAGCCACGATCGCCCCAAAATGTGTCTTCTGTAACAATTTAAAACGGTCAAGTGGTTGTGCAGATCTAATAATGAGGGGAAGACTACTCCACAGTCCAGGGCCTGCCACAGAGAAGGCTCTGTCACCACGAGATTTCAGTTTAGACCGTGGAAAAGTTAAGGTTAGTTTTGACCTGGACTTCACCGTTCTTCCTGGAGCATAAATAAATAGGAGCTGAGACAGGTACGAAAGGGCTCGGCCGTTAAGTGATTAAAAAAGTAACATTTTAAATTGGACCCTGTGCAGAACAGGAAGCCAATGTAGAGAAGCCAAAACTGGGTAATATGCTCCTTCTGTTGTGCCAGTTAGCAGATGCTAAAGACGATAAATAGAGGCCTGGTCCAAACCCAAGCACAGAGAATTGCAGCAGTCCAGTCTGCAGTTAATGAACAGATGAATACTGTAGGTGGGAGTAGCTCAGGAGATGGAGCAGGTCATCTAATGTTAAGATGGTTGGTGGTTTGATCCCTGGCTCCCCCCAGTCTGCATGCCAAATATCCTTGGGCAAGATATTAACCCCAAGTTGTTACTTACTAACTATCATTCACACTCTGAAGCATCTATCAGAGTGTGAATGATAGTTAGTACTTAAAGAAAGTATAGAAGGCAGTGCTTGTGTGAATGTGGCATGTTGTAGAGCACTTAGAGTGCTCTGGGAGAGAAGAAAAGCACTATATAAGAATCAATTCATTTACCATGAATAACATGTTCAAACACGTTAGCTGGAAGCTATGATTTTACCTTGGCTCGCTGTTTTAAATGAAAAAAGCTTGATTGAACTACTGTGCTCACCTGCTTACACAGTTTAAAGGAACAGTCAAGGTTTTAACATTTGACTTACAATAGGAAGATAAAGGGCCAAGAGCGCTGTCAATGTGATTATTAAAGAAGGTGCCAAATATGACAACTTCTGTTTTGTTTTAATTTAAATAAAAATTTACAGACATCCACATGTCCCTGCGTTTAAAGATGGATAGATCTCCAAGTCATCTGCAAAACAGTGAAATGAAAATTTTTTACCGTGAGAAAATAGACCCCAGTGGCAACATATACAGTGCAAATAAGGCAGGACCTAAAAGAGAGCCTTGAGGTACACCATAATTAAGAGGGGCTATTTTGGAGCTGTGGGGGCACATGTTGACATAAAAGGTTTTTCCAGATAAGTAGGACTGAAAACACTGAAGAGCAGACCCTTTTAGGCCAGCATATGATTCCAGCCATGAAAGCAGGATATCATGATCGACCATCAAAGGCTGCTGTCAGGACCAACAACAAGAGGGCAGCAGGGCTGCCACAATCTAGAGTTAAAAGAATGTCACAGTCTGGCAGACGCAGACTGTATGTGTTGCACTCAAATGCAGACCAAAAACAGAATGTGAAACATGACATGGATTAACAGAAAACGAGCAGTTTTAGTTCATGGGTGAAACTAAACAATAACCTAAACTGGGGGAACTAAAACATGAAAAAACCTTAAACATGGTGAACTGACATGGAAACCTGAAGTGGATGAGCAGACGACCTGATAAGGAATGAGTGGAAACACACGGGCTAAATACACACAGGAGGAAAATGAGGGAAGTGGGAACACATGGCGAAACAGCTGACGCACATGAACATAATGACATCACAAGGGGAGAGTAAAACTGAACACAATGAACATAGCAACACAGGACCTCTTCAAAATAAAACAGGAAACATAATGAGACACAAACATGAAACACATGAAGGGCGAGGGAGACTTAACAGGGGTTGAAAACACAAGGGGGACTAACAAGCAAATGAACTTAGATAAGCTAATGAACTTAAACAAACCATAAACATCAAAATAAACTAAAACGCTGGGTCAAAAGACCCAGGATCGTGACAAAGAATATCATTAAAAACCCTTAAATGTGCCGTCTCAGTGCTGTTGAGCTGAGCACAGAGCTGCTGCATGCAGACAGGCAGTCCCTGGAGTGGAGCGGACAGGAAACATGCTACTTCTGTGGAACCATAAATCACACTTTCTAATAATTCAATTTGGGGAATTTCAATTTTATCTATGCAACGCCAAATGCAACTTGAGACAACAACAGTTGCCTCAAGTTGCATTATATTGTAAGGTAAATAATGCAAAGAAAACAGAAAAAAAAACTAACAATCATCTATGAGCAAGCGCTTTGGTGACAGTGGGAAAGAAAAACTCACTTTGAACAGGAAGAAACCTCCAGCAGAACCAGGCTCAGAGAGTTTTTCCAGCGTCACTCTGAGACAGGATATTTCTAATTTTAGAGATGTTGCACAAATGGAAAAATCAAATCACTTTTTTATTGTCACATCACATGTGCAGGTACATTGGTACAGCACATGTGAGTGAAATTCTTGTGTGCGAGCTTCACAAGCAACAGAGTTGTGCAAAATACAATAAAGTAAACAAGCAAAATACAAGAATGGCTACATCTGAAACTAATAAATATATGTACAATATATAATAGTATATGCGTTTCTGGATGTGTATACTAAATATTTTTCTACGTGTGTGTGTGTGTGTGTGTGTGTGTGTGTGTGTGTGTGTGTGTGTGTGTACACATATTTTACAAATTAAATAGAGTAAACAATAAATAAAATATATAAAAATATACAGAGTTGAGACATGTGCAAAACAGTGGCATTACTGTACAGTATGGAGTGCATAATGTTAAAGTTCCAGTAGTGAAGCTGAGGTGTCTATGACGTGTTCAGCAGTCTGATGGCCTGATGGAAGAAGCTGTCTCTCAGTCTGCTGGTACGGGACCGGATGCTGCAGAACCTCCTTCCTGATGGAAGCAGTCTGAACAGTTTATGGCTGGGGTGACTGGAGTCCTTGATGATCCTCCCCGCTTTCCTCAGGCAGCGCTTCCTGTAGATGTCTTGGAGGGAGGGAAGCTCACCTCCAATTATCCGTTCAGAGCACCGCACTACTCGCTGGAGAGCTTTGCAGTTGTAAGCGGTGCTGTTGCCATACCAGGTGGTGATGCATCCAGTGAGGATGCTCTCAATGGCACAGTGATAGAAGGTCCTGAGGATGCGGGGGCTCATGCCGAATCTTTTCAGTCTCCTGAGAAAGAAGAGGCGCTGCTGCGCCTTCTTCACTGTTTTGTTTGTGTGTACTGACCACGTAAGATCCTCAGCCAGATGTACTCCAAGGAACCGGAAGCTGCTCACTCTCTCCACAGCAGCGCCGTTGATGGTGATGGGGGTGTGTACTTCTCTGCACCTCCGGAAGTCCACTATCAACTCCTTTGTCTTTGCGACGTTGAGGGTGAGATGGTTGTCTTGACACCAGTGGGTCAGGGCGCTGACCTCCTCCCTGTAAGCCGTCTCATCACCGTTGGTGATAAGACCCACCACTGTAGTGTCGTCCGCAAACTTCACAATGATGTTGGAGCTGTTAGTGGCTGTGCAGTCGTAGGTGTAGAGTGAGTACAGGAGAGGGCTCAGTACACACCCCTGTGGAGCACCAGTGTTCAGTGTGACGGGGGATGAGGTGATGCTGCCCAGTCTGACCACTTGGCGTCTGTCAGACAGGAAGCTAAGGATCCAGCTGCAGAGGGAGCTGCTCAGTCCTAGATCCTGCAGTTTCCTGTCCAGCTTCGAGGGAACGATGGTATTGAATGCTGAGCTGTAATCTACAAACAGCATTCTCACATACGTGTCTCTCTTCTCCAGGTGTGACAGGGCAGTGTGTAGTGTCAGGGCTATGGCATCATCAGTGGACCTGTTGTGGCGGTATGCAAACTGTAGAGGGTCCAGTGAGTCGGGTAGTGCAGAGCAGATGAAGTCCCTGACCAGCTTCTCGAAGCATTTGCTTACGATGGGGGTCAGGGCTACAGGTCGCCAGTCGTTCAATGAGGAGATGGTGGAGGATTTGGGTACAGGGACGATGGTGGCCATTTTGAAGCAGGCTGGGACTACAGACAGAGAGAGGGAAAGGTTGAAGATGTGCGTGAACACTCCAGCCAGCTGAGCCGCGCATGACTTGAGGACGCGGCCGGGAATCCCGTCCGGACCAGTAGCTTTGCGTGCGTTCACCTTCCTGAAGCACCTCCGCACATCCTCCTCAGACACAGTGTGCGCACTGACGTCATCCGCGGTGCGCACACTGTCCGGTCTCATGGTGTTCGCTGTGTCGAATCTAGCGTAGAATACGTTTAGATCCTCACACAGAGAGGCCGTGGTCTGCGGTGTGCTGGTTTTCCCTCTAAAGTCTGTGTTACACCCCGGCCTAGGCAACCGGAGTGCAACACGAAAAAAGTAAAAATAAAGGAAAAAAAAAAAACACACACAAAAACCCCCCACTAAAGCTCACCACCAAAATCCCGAAACGACAGTATCGACAAATCTATTTACAACAAACTATTTATTTACAACAAAACACCAAACTATTTACAACACGGGGGAGATCGCGACCATGACACACTGAAACACAGGGTTTAAATACCTAGAGGGAGCAATCAGGAAAATGGACAACAAGAGGGAAACACAGCTGGGGCAACTCAGAACTGACGAGACAGGGAAACGTAAACTGAAAAGACTAAGATAACACAGACTTTCAAAGTAACACAGGAAACACATAACAGTCACGCCAAAAACAACACACTGACAACACCGAAACGTAACAGTTCCCCCCACCCAAAAATCAAACATTTAACACCAAGTGAAAAGTTTGATCCAGACAGACGAAGCCGATGAAGGCTGGAGCGGTCCCACTGACCCTCCAGCAGACGACGAAGGCTGGAGCGGTCCCTCGGACCCTCCAGCGAAGGCGGATGAAGGCTGGAGCGGTCCCACGGACCCTCCAGCGACGACAAAGGCTGGGGCGGTCCCTCGGACCCTCCCCTCAGCGAAGGCAGACGAAGCTGATGAAGGCTGGAGCAGTCCCACTGACCCTCCAGCAGACGACGAAGGCTGGAGCGGTCCCTCGGACCCTCCAGCGAAGGCGGATGAAGGCTGGAGCGGTCCCACGGACCCTCCAGCGACGACAAAGGCTGGGGCGGTCCCCGGACCCCCCAGCGAAGGCAATCCCGGACGAGCCCCCATATGTTACACCCCGGCCTAGGCAACCGGAGTGCAACACGAAAAAAGTAAAAATAAAGGAAAAAAAAAAACACACACACAAAAAACCCCACTAAAGCTCACCACCAAAATCCCGAAACGACAGTATCGACAAATCTATTTACAACAAACTATTTATTTACAACAAAACACCAAACTATTTACAACACGGGGGAGATCGCGACCATGACACACTGAAACACAGGGTTTAAATACCTAGAGGGAGCAATCAGGAAAATGGACAACAAGAGGGAAACACAGCTGGGGCAACTCAGAACTGACGAGACAGGGAAACGTAAACTGAAAAGACTAAGATAACACAGACTTTCAAAGTAACACAGGAAACACATAACAGTCACGCCAAAAACAACACACTGACAACACCGAAACGTAACATCTGTGATCGTGTTTAGTCCCTGCCACATACTCCGAGGGTTGTCAAACTGTTGTTCCACCCTGTCCCTGTACTCACGTTTGGCTGCTTTGATCGTCTTCCGGAGTTGGTAATGTGCGTGTTTGTAGTCCGATGTGTTCGCGGAGGCAAAGGCGGTGCTCCGTGCCGCGCGAACATCTCCGTTAATCCAGGGTTTTTGATTTGGGAAGGATTTAACTGTTCTGGATGGGACGTCATCTTCCACGCATTTCCTGATAAATCCGCAGACTGAGTCTGTGTACTCATCTACTGAAAACTGGTGGCACCAGTGTCCGGCAGCCTCGCCTCTGTCAGTGCGCCCCAGGGTGGCTGTGGCTACAATGTAGCTGCCATCACCAGTGTGTGAATGTGTGTGTGAATGGGTGGATGACTGTGTATAGTGTAAAGCGCTTTGGGGTCCTTAGGTATACAAATACAGGCCATTTATGTCTCAAGACAGCATCCTGGAGAGTCTGACCTCCATACCTCATTTAATGAGGATGAAATTCCAGGCTAGGATACAGTTATGTAAAAGAAGGAAGGGAGGCAGGGAGGAGGAAAGCATGTGTAGTGGTGTAAGTCAGAGAGGGTGAGCCAGAATCTTCTCGTGCACCTGTAAAAGCACACTGTGTTTACATGCGTGTTAGGTTTTCTGCCTGAATTGCTTTGGACACACAGGCAGCACAGAACATGCTCCACATGTCTTACGTTGTCTGCATGTCCTGGACAAATATTAACATAAATGTATAAATTGCCAAACTTTCGGCAACAAAATTAATTTCATGGCTGCAAAGTAATTGTAAGTTACCACAACAGCAGTAGGCATGCTGTTCAGAAACACTGGTGTTCGTGTAGCCATAAACAATTCAACTTTCAATTCTATTCAATTTTATTTATATAGCGCCAAATCACAACAACAGTCACCTCACGGTGCTTTATATTGTAACGTAGACCTACAATAATACATACAGAGAAAAACCCAGCATCTGTCCTCGCTTGAGAAGCTAGTCAGAAAGACACTCTAAGCCCCAGAGGCCTTTGTTTTGTGCGCGATCAATCATCTACCTGGAGCCCCGTTGCTGTCCAGCTGTCTGAAAAAACTATGTCGACCAATCATGTTAACATTATGTGTTTGCCTGGGTGCAGCAGTCTTTTGTCTCTGAGCCACAGAGAGCAGGTCCATGGTGCTATGTAAAATTCATTTCAAATTCTGTTTTGATAATAAATTGAGAAAACTGATAATTGGAGTGTGTTTGTCTTCTCTGTCTCATTAAAAAAAAAAACCTACACCGACCATAAATTAATGTTTCAGTCTTAAATATGGTCAGTCTGTTTCTATTAATGGCCTACAAAGCACAGACCTTCAAGCTGGCAGTAAACAACCATCAGCTGGCCCAGCTGTCTTAGCTACTTGTTGGACAAACTGAAAAACCTTTGAAAGAGTCGTTGTAAACAGCTAACTGATGACTGACTCTCCATCAGGCTTCAGAACTCCAATAATATTATTATGACCTCTGACAGTGGACTCCGCTCTGTGCTTGTCCTCAGTGCAGCGTTCAATACTGTTGACCATAATATTTTATTACAGGCCTTTGTGTCTTTGAGTTACAGCAGTTTCTTGGCGAATGATGAAAACTTGACGTGCCGCCATGAACATGCCGTTTCACAAAACCTTAAAACCTTCGCCATTTATCATTAAATTCAAAACGTCTGACTTCCTGTTGGGTTTAACATGTGGCTCCAAGAGACTGTTTTGCATGTCTTGATATCGTACATCAGGCGGTCAGAGGATGGGCCTTATCTACCAAGCTACTAAATTTAATCCAGTTAGTTACCGAGTGCATCTAGAGGATAGCTGACCGATAGAGCCGAGGGAATAGACACTATCATTTCTGCAGAATCAATTGCTACAGACTTCCGAACTTCATATAAATATCAAACTTGGCTCAAGAACAGCGCATAAATAGCTTCGTGGAATGGGCTTCCATGGCCTAGTGGCTGCATCAAAGCCTTACTGTACATCACCAAGCACAAAGCAAAACATGCAGCCACTGGACTCTACAGCAGGGGATATGTGTTGTCTGCAGTGATGAATCATGCTTCTTGCATGAGTCTTTGCCAGGACAACAATACCTGTCGGTAAAATAAAGTGGAGCAAATGCACTTATATGTGACCCACAATGTTTTAAAATTGTTCCTGTGCTTCTGGGCTGGTTTAACCTTCGCTAGAGTTGAACCAGTCTTTGTGGTTTTAATTTAGTGGAATATGAGCTCGATGGAACAACAGAGTCCAGGACTGCAGTGTAAGTACCATTAAACAATGGATCTTGACAGTTCAGTGTAGAGTCTTGGCTCTAGCTAACAGATCTGCAGTTGTACATGTGATTGGAGCATGGATCACGGGTGTGGCTGTGGCATCAACTTCAAAAACGACAGGCATTGGTCAGAAAAAGTCACATCCTCAACACTACAGCAACAAGATTATATCAAGCATAAGACCCAGCTCGTGATTGGATCCAGCAACCGTGATATTAACATAATCAAGAATTAAATACTGTCACATTTAGACTACTTTAGGCTACGTTCACTCTGCAGGTCTTGATGCTCAATTCAGATTTTTTGATCAAATCCGATTTTTTTGTCTGCTTCTTCACACTACAAATAAAATGCGACAGCAAACGCGCTCTAGTGTGAACGCTCAAAGTGGCCGCATGCGCAAAAGAAGACGTCACACACAACGCGCTCTGTTTAGACCCAGAGCAACAGTGTTGTTTGACTGATGGACCTTAAGACTTGTTTCGGACTTTACGTTTCCCAATTTTTGCTTTAAGTTATAAAGTTATCTACATTTGGTCTAATAATGATCCTTATTGCTGTTTTAGAGGAGCGCTGCTTCAAAGGATAGCTGCAGATTTCTGTCAGAATCTGCAGATTATACAGTACAAATAAAATGTTCATGTTTCTCCAACGTTGTTCCCAACAGTTTCACCGGATGGACAGGAAGCGTTCGCGATGTCTTCTCCGGCGCTGATAGTTGGCGTCTGTCTTGTGTCAGTGACGTAAAAGACGGATTTAATGCGACGTGACCATCAAACAGCAGTCGCAGATTTGTATCGTATTCAGCACCACATACCAAAGTGACCCAGGTCTGATTTGAAAATATCGGATTTGTGCCGTTCACACTGTCACACCATGATCGGATAGATGGTCGCAGAGGGTCAGTAAAGTCGGATTTGGTGCGCTTTCGCCTGCAGTGTGAACGTAGCCTTAGTTAACAATTCAGAAAACTCCAAGATAAAATTATTATGTCCTTAATTTGGCCATACATACCGATTTGTGAAATTTTAGCTTCATATTTCAAATAGTTTGCAAGAGGCGTGTTTTTAAATGGACCAAATTCCAGCATGTTATTCTCACGTTTTAAACTCTGAAGCTATGTTTGAACATAAGTATCTCAAAAACTAAAAACTCCAACATGAAATTAATACAACTGAATAAGTATCTGTAATTTATGAAAATTCAAGCCGTCCTATGAAGCCTGATATTTGAGGACACACTAATACAGAAAAAAGAAAATCACATTTCAAACGACACCTACTGACAATTTCTGATTGGTATGTATATTTGTATTTTGCAATAATGCAAAATTAACCTTTTAGAATCATTTTTACACTCTGCCAGTGTGAGCCAGGTATACGGTCACGTTGCTTCTGAGCTGTTCAGCCCTTGCTGAAATGATTCACTAACCCTTCCACAGGCAGGTAAAAGTGTCCTTTTTTCTGTTAAACAACACGTTACCCAAGGCCTGAGCCATTTTACCTCCACACAAAAGAGTCGTTTCTTTTAGAAGATATCTGAAAGTAGAGTGCAATTCAAACTTGCAAGGTCATAAAATCATTCATCATCAGCGCATAAAACATGTATGCATAATAATTAAACAGTCCATTAACAGTCCATATTTGTTCATTCAGCTTAAGTAACTTTCCTCCTACATCTTTTCATCTTCCACAATGTGTTTCTGCTGCGTGAAGCAAGAACCAAAATCTTAGAATCTGGCAACTACAAGCTACAGTTTTAAAAGGTACAATGGATTTTAAGTGCTGCAAAGATTTATTTAATATGTTTTTGCTGTAAAGTTTGCACTTGGGTCTGGGTGTAATTTGTGTCCATCTTTCCACTAAGTTAGTTTTCAATAGCATACAAATTATTTTCATCCACATCCATAGGAGCAGGAGCTGGTCAAACTGGGGTCAGTTGGACCAGCAGTTAACCCATTACAGAATAAGTGACTGCAACCGAGATGGTGTAATCAAGAGTCCAATGTCAAACAGACGGAAACAACTCGAGATGTCAGAGATGAGCCAGCGCATTCTATGCTACATTTTGCTCTTATTTCATCCTGACTTGTTCTAATGCCATCCACAGAAAAAACTAATAAGGTGCTTGTTTGTCTGCATTTATTATAGAAACTTTGCTTATGCAAAACTGCCATGGAGATTTGTTTATTATAAACCAGCTGATTGCAAAAAAATCCAATGGCTGCTAAAGTGTTTTTAAAATTGATAAAAAAAAAAAAGCTCATAACATTTTTTTTTACTATAGCAACCATACCCAAAAGGTTTTTACCCCGAACAGTTTTGTAGGTCTAAGCCTGAGGTATATCCATCTGAAGCTAAAATGATCTAAAACTGAACTAAACTAGATGTGAGAAATATTTTTAGATATTTTGAATTTAAAAAAGATCTAAACTAAAAAGCTTCACTAAACTGCATACTAGTTTAATAAAAAAATCTATGCAAATTGAAATCAAAATCTATAGCTAATATCTTTTGCTGTATTCTTTGGTAATGGGGTTAAATCTGTCAGCCTGCCTGATCAGGCTTCAGTGAATGATCACACAAAGTGTTGTTAGTACTGTATCTAATTTTAGATAATTGTGTGGTGAAGCACATTATCTCCACATGCAGTGTAGTGTTCCCTCAGAATTATCATCATCAAGGATTCCTGCTGTATGGATCATGAAATAAGAACTTCAGCCGGTCTACTTTACATTTTAGTTCATGTTGGTTCCCAGCCTGCAGCCAGATGTCAAGTGGTGTAGAAGATTAAAAAATAAAGAAATAATAATAAAAAGTTAAACTAGAGGTAGTTTAGCATTGGACCCGAGGGCTGGCACAGAAAGCAGCAGTGAAACAACGAGTGTGTTTTTAGGACAGCCGTGCATGGCCCAGTGCCTCCTTAGTAATGTGTGCTTTCTCTGCCTACAGCATACACGGTTTGAATCTGCACAAAACCTGCAGTGCACACACCACAACAGTCGCACTCATAAACGCCAGCATTTGCGTCAAGTCCTACCTTCACCGCCTCTATGTGAGTGACATTGTCAAACAGGATGTCATTAGCGGCCACTATCTGGTCCCCGACTCTCAGTCCTTCTCTCTCAGCCGATGAGCCTGGCTCCACTAGGGACACATAGATGCCTACGCCGTGCTCTGAACCACCTCGAACGCTGAAGCCCAGACCCTCGTGGCTCCTGGAGCGCGTGAGGGTCACTTTGCGCGTATCTCCAAAGGGGCCCACGCAGAACGGTGGGACCACGCACGCAGCGAGTTCAGCAGCTGCGCTTAAACCGTCCGGGCAGCCCGACGACGACAGGACCTGCTCAGGGATGGAACTGGCAGCTGAATCTACCTCACCCGCAAAGTCCTCTGCGATGCCGTTGCTGGGGATGAGGTCCGACTTCAGATAGAGCCCCTCGGACGTGTACTGATCGAACAGCAGCTGGTCGGACCTCGGGATGACCAGGCGCAACATGGGCAAGAGGTGCCGTTTGTCTGGCGTGTTGAGAATCACTTTAAGAGTTTGAACCAAGTCGAAGACGTTGCGCTTGGCGTGGTAAACATTGAGACAGTGGATGAACTGCTCTCTCTCCCGGTCATTGAGCAGAATATTGAGAGCTTTGTGCAGCCTTCGGACGTTAGTCGAGAGCGCACGGCCGCCCAAGACGATCGAGTTCAACGACGTGTTGAGCGAAACGCTCTCGAGGTCAGCGCTCATCCTACAACATAACAGAGCGTCATACAGATACGAGGTTTGACCGTGAATATGATCAAATTCACCTCAAGTCGGCACTCCCCCTTAAAAGTAAAACTTGAAACGCGCATCAGACAGTTTCAGCAAGTGCCACGCACACGATGTGTCACCTCGAAACAAAACATTTCCACAGCCGATGCCCGTATTCATCTGGCTCTGAACAAAGCAATATGTCCCCGCGTGTTTTATTCCATGCACAGCGCCAGCTCCACCGCCGTCCACGGAAAGCTCTCCTTATCAATATACACAATCTAACTGCACCTCATTCCAACATTTGATTCATTTTCCCTGCAGCTCGATCAGTTCCCCCAGCAAACTCAGCGCGCAGAGTGGAGCGCTGAACTGAACGCGCTGACCCTTTATATAGGAAATGACGCAGGTGCGCGCGTGTGTGTTGCTAAGAAACTGACAACACTATTCACCCTTATTTAAATTATTATGTTGGGCAATTCATTACCTAATATTTTAGGCCACAGTGTAGATGAGCCGACCTGATGAACAAAAACAGATCCCTGTTCTGTCCAATCGAGATTTATCCAGACAACTTAAAAACAAAGTGTAGGCTGGATCATCCACATGCATATAATAGTAGGTGTCGACTTATCAGTCTTTAAGCTGATAAAGCAAATATCTCTCAGAGGCATAACTAAAGCTTTTTCTAAGCAGCAGTTTATAGGAGCCTCCTCATGAGAGCAAGACTGTCTCACAAAACATTTGTGTTGCACTATTGTGCTGCTGAGGGGACACTGACAGCACAGCATGACTCCGTCCAGGTAAACAAAAGATCATAAAAGCCCCTTTGGCATGAAATCAGCCCCGGGTTCCCTGTGTGATCCTACAGAATAAATGTGTACCGCCTACTGTTTTCCACATAGTGGCTGATCACGGTAAATTTATTTATTTGTTGAACAGTTGTTTATTAAAATAGACAGCAATAAACGTTTAAGACATAAATAGAAACTTCCATTGGCTGACAGATAAAAAGAAGAAAAAGTCAATTTAACTTCTGGGATATTGATCTGGTCCATTAAGTAGCAGCAAGGGTCGTTAAATCGGTTTCAGCTGCTTCTGTGTTAATGAAATGAACAACAGAGAGACTAGAAGGACAACAGCAGGATGGCTGTAGCTCAGGGAGTAGAAGGTCGTCCACTAATAGGAAAGGAGGGAGCTCAGTTAGCCTTGTATAATATTCAGGCATTTTACAGAGAAGGAGACACAAATTGCAGTGTAAGTCATTCTATGGTGTAAATAATGTTAAGTTGTAATTTCATGGTAATTTAAGGAAAACCAAACAATATTTCCAAATCTTACAGTGTAAGCTGCACTTTTCAGGACACAGGCCATATTATGGAGTAACTTCATCTTGTTATCCAGGTGTATAATGAATATTCTACTAATCAACTGTCTTTTTATATGAAATACAAAATAACACTGTGATGAGAACTTTTCTGCCCTCTTATTTGATTTTATACATTGATACATACAATCAACCTTTGCAGGACTCACCTGAGCATATAATAATACAGACAAGGTGAGTTTCATTAACCTTTTTAATTAAAAACAAAAACATCAAACTGAACAACTGAACTTTGTGAGCGAGGATAGCACACTGAAGCTTTCTCCTTTCAAAGGACAACTGACAACAACATGAAATTAGAGTTTGGCACAGGATCCTTCTGTGACCAGTAAGAAAACAGGCCTGGACCCCTTTTTTCTTCAGAGCTGTCTTAATTCTTTGAAGGTCAGATTCAACAAGGAGCTGGAAACATTCCCCAGACAAGACATGAGATGCCATCTGAATACTAAATGTTCAAAGAACCAGTTTGAGATCTCCTGCTAGAAGCATCCACACTGACAAGATATTTTCCCACAGAGAATATTTTCACACATCCTCAGGGTGGTTATGGGGGAAATGCCAGCATATCTGAACAATCATGCAATACTCGGAGTCCTTGAAGTGACTTTTCTTTCCCATTCTTACCCTTGGTTTGAATATCAATAGGCTGTTTTGACCTTGTCTACATGCATGCAAACACACTGAGTTGTTCCTGAGGTCGTAGGTTAATGGCTCAGTGCTTGGTTAAAACATATTTACATACTACATTTACTTTTGTATGAGAGAAGAATGACAAAGTCAGTAGAAATATTTTTTAAGTAAATGTTAGGGCATTACACTCTTTTCATTTTATGTCAACAAGGTGAATAGGTGAGGTGTTCTCTCAGTGACATAGTGTCCCATGTCTCTCTTGAAACTTAAATTCCTTGGTGTCTGTTTCATTATAGACAAAGCTGTTTTGACTCTGAATCCTGCCAGGGGATGGTGAAACAAATAATAAAACTCACGGCGTTCATTAAACCCTCTTCCCCCACAGAGGACTCGGATAGCTCAGTAGGTAGAGTGGTTGCCCCATGATCGGAAGGTCGGGTGTTTGAATCCACTGAATGGCTACCCTGAGGTACCCCAGAGCAAGGTACCGTCCCAACACACAGCTCCCCGGGTGCTGGATTGGTGGCTGCCCACTGCTTCACTGAGTGAATGGGTTAAATGCAGAGGACTAGTTTTCCTATGGGGATTAATAAAGTATACATTACATCATATTATCCCCCATGGAGGAACTTACAGAGGCAGTAACTGAAAGCTGATGTTGGATGACGCAGCTTTTTGAGTGGCAGAAAGTTGGATGACAAAGCGCTATAAAGCCAGATCAGCTCAATCTACGCTGGAGGCAGCCAGATTACAGAAAATGTCGAATCCTCACGTATTTCTGATCCCTCGCCGCTGTCTTCTGCAGAGTCTCTTGGGGAAGGGACGGCAGGGGAGAAATCTAGAAAGGGGGGGAGGAATTTCCATCTTTAATAAAACCAAATAGAACAAACTGTGCAACATTGAAACATTGAAATACAAATTACCAGGAAAAGTGAAGCCAGAGCTTGGACCTGAGTGAAGGGAGGGAACTGGGTTTGGGGGTAGGCGGAGCTCCTTCCACCTCTCTTCTTCCCCCCAGCTCACAATCCACTCCTCTGGGAGACCATCCCTTACTGACACTGCAATTCAGTGAGGTGAGAGATATTCCCCCTCTCCGTACGATTTCTCCTATTGTTCCTGTAAATAGCAAACAGACAGCTACAGGAGACCTGGACTCCTTCCGGATCCCTCCGGCTCCACAACTGCTACACATAAGTCCTTCTAAGTCCTTCTTTACCGTCATCCCATCCTCTCACTTCTCTTCTTCCCCCTTCAACCTCCCTTCCTGCGCCGGACCAAAGACAGGGGGAGGGGAAGAGACCTGGGAGGGTGAAAGCTGTGTCTCTAACCTCCCATATGGATTTTGTCCAATAATACACAAAAGAGGCAATGAACCGGGACCAAAAGCCATTCATTAAATCAAATTAAAGGCATTCACTCTAATGTGTCGGCTTTTTTAGGAAACCACCAAAATATCAACCTGCAGTGACGGGTCCAAGAGCACCAACCAGAGTCGTCCTCCTGTAGTCAGAGCTCTGGATGACTGCAGGGGCGCCCCCTGGGGGAGGTCGGGGAATGGACTCAAATCCAAAGGGTGAAAGGAGCTCATGTAGAAAAAGGTGGTGGGAAGTGACAACAGCATGATGATAGCAAGGTCTGTGAGCCATAGTATGGCTGAGTACAAAGTGGCGGCGACCTCATCTGACCCCAAAAATATCCACCCTGCTGAGCCTCCAGCCAGACCCGCCTCCTCCCAGGGGAGAACCCGAGAGACGACAGAGGGTGAGAAGGAGAGACACAAAGGAAGAACAGTGAACAGGGCATAGGTATCATCCCAATTATCATAATGCTAGAAAAGGGAGGAAAATTATGGATTGGGAATTCTGAGGGAATAAACCAATTTGGTTTATTAAAACCAAGTCTTCATTTTGTGTTTCTTAAGCCATTCAGAGGTGGACCTGCTGCTGTGTTTGGATCATTGTCCTGCTGCAGAACCCAAGTGAGCTTAAGCCTGAGATTCTCCTTCACAAAGCTTTGGTAGACGGAATAATTCATGGTTCCTTTTACTACGGCAAGACTTCAGGTCCTGAGGCAGCAAATGATGCTCTTCTGAAATGTTGTGGTACTTTTACGCCAGATGTCATAGAGCAGCGGTCCCCAACCTTTTTTGTGCCACGGACCGGTTTATGCCCGACAATATTTTCATGGACCGGCCTTTAAGGTGTCGTGGATAAATACAACAAAATAAAACTAGTACCTGTACCGAAAAAAAGAAGATTTATTCATAACACACGTGAAAAGACCCAGGAAAACCGAGTTAACAATAAAAACGATAACAAAATAACGCTGAAAACCGATAAAAACCCTGAAAACCAGACATTTCACACCTGAGCCTCAACTCTCACGGCCCGGTACCAAACGACTCACGGGTCCGAGGCCCGGGGGTTGGGGACCGCTGTCATAGGGCACACACCTTCAACTTTTGCCTCATCAGTCTCGTCAGAATATTTTCCCAAATGCGTGCGTGTGTGTGTGTGAGAGAGAGACGTGCTATGATGCATGATTGAGACATGGCACTGACAAAAAGACACCGACCTGCAGTTGGCAGAGCTGAAGATTTTCAGTTCAATGAAATTGACATTTTATTTGCACCAAATCACAGCATCAGTGGCCTGGAGGTGATTTATACTGTAAGATCCTACAGTAATATAGAGACAACCCGAACAATCAGATGACCTCCTATGAGCAACCACATGGTGACAGTGGGAAGGAAAAACACTCTTTTAACACAAAGACATGGTTAGACAGCGTGTTTCTAATATTTATAGGGGTGAATACAATAACCACAGTTTTATCTGAATTTAGAAACAGGAAATTAGAGATTATTCAGGCTTTTGCATTTTTAAGACTTTCCTGCACTTTAACTGGTTTATCTCCTCTGGCTTCACTGATATACATAGCAATGAAAATATATGCTGCATCTTCTAAAGCTGCATAAGGGCAAAATACAGTATGTGTGCATTTGGATCAAGGCCTGCTTTTGGTATATATGGTTATTACGTCGAGTTCTACAAGAACTTTTGAAATGTGATTACTCCCCTGACTGATTTGTCAGATCATGTTAATCTTTCGAGCGCATTTCTGAGTGTCAGGACTCAGATCAGCCGAGGCTCTGATCGCCCCTGATTTTGCTTGAGACCGATAGCAAAGCTCAGGGTACAAGCACAGTAGTTTTGCAGGTGTCTTTGACAAGGCCGTGTGCTATTTTTCACAGAAATCCAAAGAACACCACACGAACCACAATAAACCCTGTGTTACGTTTGTCACAGCAACATTTTGAGGTGTGTGTTGGTTTCAGCTCCACCCCAGCTGTTGCAGACACTGACTACACCTTGTGTTCCTGCCTCTGCTGTAAGCCGACAGTCAGCATGTTGTGGGCTGGTCTATACCGCTGGAAAATGTCAACATTGAGATTCACCATCTGAAAGGGACTGATGCTCGGTGCCATGTAGAGTTGGGTTAAAAATCTTAAGTTTGGGGTCCTCCGGGTGATCCACAGCTTTTGTATCATGTTTGCAAATATCGTAAATGTGTATCTTCCTCTAAAATCAGCGATAGATGCAGGAGTGGAAGTTCTTTTTAATAAACGGTTTGTTATAGAGACAGATAACAGAGCTTTTGGGTTTTGCCAAGTTTGGTAGAAAAAAAATGGGGGGGGGGGGGGGGTAATATGATGTCATCACTGTACTTGTACTTGTCTCTCTCATGTTTTCAACTAAGGCTTGTTTATATAAATCTACATATATGTCTGTGAACATGTGTATGCATGCATACTGTATACATGTGAATAATCATGTGATGCTTTGCTGTATGGCGGGCAGGATGCAGGACCCCAACGCAGGAAAATTAACTGAAAGCAGCAGCTTTATTGCTGAAGTCACTATTATCAGTATAAAACAAAACTAGAAACAGAAAACTCACTACAACACTAGAAAATAAACCAGGACCTGAGAATTAGAGTTACTTGGAGCACAGAGGACGAACCGCAGCATTGCGAGGGTACGACACGACAACTAACAGAGACAAACACGAAGGGCGAAGGTAATGGGAAACAGGAAGGAGGCACAGCTGGGGCTAGTCCAACATAACGAGACAAAGGAAGCAAAGCAGGATACACGGACATAGGACAGGAAACACAACACATATGCAAGACAGACTCGGAGACACAGGCTTCACACTGAGACGTGACTGACTCGGGAACAGAAGCTCATGAACCAGGAAGTGTCTGATATCACACTTGAGAGTATATACGTTAATAATATTATACAAAGGATTATTTATCAAACATGCAATAAAGATTATATGGTAATGACGGATACACCAATATGATTGTTTTCATGTAATGTTCTTAAACAAAAGTTTCTGTTAAAAAGATCTTCAAAGCATAGTGAAGATAGCACTTGGTGCACTTAACAGCCTCGTGCCTGTTTGCTTGTTCCAAGCCTGTAAACTGTTACAATTCATAGAATAATAGGTGCTTTAAAAAATTTATGCAACAATGAACTTTTGATTACAAAATCTCTGAGCTCGTAGTGATATTGTTATTCTCCCTGTAGGCGAAGCAGCCGGGGAAAATCCCAATACTTCCTGCACAGTGTCCCTCCAGCCACTCCTGGTTAACTACAAACGAGCGTAACAGAGAAACAAAGAGGAAATTAATACTTTTTGCATCTAAACAGATGACCCAGGAATGTAGCATCAATTCAAATTGCAGACAAAAACAATGATTAGAAGTTTCACTTTGAGCCGTGGAGCCTCACCTTCACCGAGGATGTCAATAGTGTCACCTTCACTGAACTCCAGGTCTTCGGGCCCCTGAGCATCATAATCATAAAGGGCCACCATCTGGTAGAGGATAGTACGGCTGGCCAGGGGATCTTCTTTCTGCAGTTCAGTAGCACAGTGTGAGTAAGAGAGTGAACCTGTAAACTAGCTGAGATATCATTAGAGAAGCATCTTCACATTTTTTGGTGTGTGTTACAATTCGACACAAAAAGACAAACAGTTAAATGTAAATAACATTTTCTTTAAAAGTGTGGCAAAATTTCATGTTCGTGTTTTATTTTTGCATCATTGATAAATATAATATTTAAAGCTGAAATAATTAAGACAAAGTTACTTGCTGTCTTTTGCAGTGTAAAGTATTTTGTACTAGTATGTGCTCAAATATGGGACCTAACGGGACTGCTTGATTTTTTTTAAATTTCAGTAAGTCGTTACTGCAACATTTCAGATGTATCTGTTCTAAATTACGTCCTGATTTATTTTGTTGGTGAGAAGAACCTGTGAATATCTGAAGCCTTTAGCTTTGATAGTTTTTCACATATTTCTGTACAAACACTACCTCCACATTTTTGTGCACATTGAAATGTACACATGGAACAAAACGTATGAAAGTTTTGTAGAAATAAAAATAAGAAAAATTATTGAATGAGTTAGTACACACACATGCATATATAAATATATGCATGGAGGGGAAGAGCTACGCAGGACCCTCGAGCTTCCAGGCCTCTGGTAGAGGACCCGAGCTTGAAGGATACAGACTGTGGGGAAGACAGGCAGGCAGACAGACAGACAGACAGGCAGACAGGCAGATTGAATCAGTTTATAGACTAAAATGTATTCTAACCTTTGACTCACCAAAGTAGCACCTTTGGCAGATAGAGCAGCTGAACAAACCTGTGCCAGTCATTCTACAATAGAAATCAAATATTCCCCATGAATGTGGACCTTGTCGCTGCTTTGCTTTCCCTCTTCTGTCCAGTTCAAACCAGCTGGATGGGCTTTAAGTCTGCAGACTGTGCTGCACACTCCATGTTTCCAAGCTCACCATCTTGTTCTTTGTTCCTGAGGTAGTTCTGGCACAGCTTGGACTTACGTTTGGGTCGTTATCTTGCAGTAGGATGAACCCCTGACCAACTGCACACCAGAGGGTCCTGCATGGAGTGCTGTGGTAGCTGTTTTGGTTCAGGGAGCCTCTCACTCTGTACGAGTCACCGACCCTGGATCCAGCAAACAGCCCATCACACTTCCTGCTCCATGTTTGACAGTTGATGCCTCACACTGAGGATCCGTCCTTTCACCTACTCGACAGCGCACAAGGATCCTGCGTGATGAACCGAATATTTCAAATTTAGTTTCGGTCCATAAAACCTTCTTCCAGTCTTCAGTAGTCCTGCTGTTTTATGGCTCAGGCAAACCTCTTGTCTTATTCTGACGTCTGGCTTTCTTGCTGCAGCTCGTCCTGTCAAACCTGCACCTCAAAGTCTTCACAGCTGAAACTGAGACTTGCTCACTACGACCACTATTAAGCTGCTTGAAGCTGTTGTCCTGTGAGCCGCCATCACACAGCTGTTAACTCTCAGAAACTTGTCCTCTGAGTCGTGTCTTTGGGTCTGCAGACGTCTTCCTGTCACACTTTGTTTCTGAGCCTTTGGATGGTGAAGGAAACTGGACTCACTGACAGCTGCAGTTTCTCTGTAGGACAGACCTACTTTTATAAGTGTTATGATGGTCTGTCTCTCTTCCATTGTCAATTGCCTTTCCCCCCATTTGTGTAGCAACACTCTACTTTCTGCAGTACAATACTGTTTAACTGATGCTGACGAGCGTATGGCACCACGGTGTGTCCAGCACTGCTTCTATGCAGGCAGAGGGGGGAGTAATCCAGAAAGTTGGAACAGCTGCAGGAATTAGTAGCAGCAGCTTTCAAGGCTTGATCAACCTGCATTGCTGCAGAACAGATTTAACCTGTTAACCCTTGTTGTCCCTGAAAAAGGCTTTTTGTATGATTCTGAAATGTACATTATTTTTCAGTTTTGAGTAACTGCACCTTTGTTTATCCTCTGGCAGTTCACCCTCACCTTTGTACCATTTCAAGCTGTTCATTGGACTGAATGACTTGTAATAAATAACTGGAATAATTCTGAATTTAAAAGTTGTAAAACTTTTGACTGGTAGTGTAAATGAATGAAGGTACTAGTAGTTGTGGTCTTTCAGCTGTCCATTTGGAAAGTGTGCAGTATATGCAAGCACTGGCTCTATAGACAGGGACACTGTAGCTAACTGCCCTTCGTGTCTGATTCTGTTCTGTTGCTTTTAGTTATTCCACAGCAGATCTTCTGTGTCAGCGTCACCCTTTCCGAGCATCCTCTTCTGTCGCACCAACCTTGTGCATGTCCTCTTTCACTACATCCATAAATCTTCCTCTTTTGTTCCTGCCTTGCAGCTCCATATTTCAATCCTTTGCCCACTATAATAACTATAATCCTCCCTCCTCTTCCCGTCCAAACCATTTCAGGCTTCCTGCCTTGTTATGAACATAAACTAACACAACATTTATAACGTGTGGGGAAGCTGGTGGCAGTGTTGCTGTGACACCTCCACCACCATATTTAGTTTAGATACAAACCTGGCACCACAGGGTAGCTCTGCCGGCCTCAGCCAACTGTTGCACAGTGTGAGCCGACTCGATTTCCCCGTCCAGGGGTGTCAGCACGCAGGAGCCGTGGTGCTTACGTCTAATGAGAGAGGACGAGGGAGTGAGAGGAAGTGGTGGATCAGCAGGAAAATAGATGAAAAACTGGCAGATGAGCAGGAAAATACAGAAAAGGAAAATCTTCTGCCTGTTCATGTTTGATGTAGATGTCAGATGTCTGTGCACACTGTAACATTCTTACTCTGATGGAGGGCATTTGTTTGTCAGCTTCTGCTGTTACCTGAGGCGCAGATGAGATGCCGGCTGGTCCAATTTCTCTGCGACTCGTTCCTTAAGTTCACTGTATGTCGTGTCCAGAGGGACAGACAGAGCCACAGTGTAAATGTAGTGAACCTTCACCACCACAGAGTCTGCTTCTGCTCTCTGAGCTGAGCTGGCATGCTGCGAATACAAGAGCGTCTAAAGATAAATCATTGGAAAACAGGTTTTTTAGATATAATTTTTTGTCTATTTTTTGTTAAGGTTTGTGAACTAAAGCTGCCTGTGTAGCGGTGTGGTTGCAGCCAACCAACTGAATAGCCCTCATTCATTCATTATGTCATTATATCATTCACCTGCAGTCGTCATTTCAAACATAAGAGACATGAGGCCCAGTATGTACCCAGTGTTGGGTTTGTCCTTCCTCGGCTACTGCAGACACACGATGAGCTCCATGGAAAGGCTGGAGCTATACACTGCTGTAACTGGTTGTGTAATTTGCTGTTCGCTGTCAGCCAACTGATGACGTACTGGACATTTCTAAATGCTGTACGGGCAATTAAATTGTTAGCTAAGTGACTTATTTCATGTTTCTGCAAACTGCTTCGCTGCTGGCTGGTATGTTAAATAAGTTTGAAAAGAAACTCAAACAAATAAGTGATTAGTTTAGATTTGAGTTTTGTTTTAGCTCAGAACAGATGTGACAACATACCAGTGTCACAAACATCTGCAGCACTGCATGCATGCGCTGTGTCGCGAAATCTCAACAAACCGTCTAACGACTGAAGATCTTTTGATTTTCAGGAATCTTACTAGGTTTTAATGTTTTGTGCTTGTTGTTGTTTGATTCAAAGACTTCTCTCTACTCACCTGAATAATTTAGCAAAAAATTCATATCAGAGCCCAAAGTGAAACCTTCACAACGCTGTTTAACCAGCAGCACCAATATTCACGTGTCAGAACAAGAATATTTACTCCAAAATCAAACACGTCTGCTGTCCTCCAGTGTCACAGTGACTTAACTGGAACAAATCAACATTGCGCTGTTAAGTTCAACTTTACAAAACGGTTTCTTCAAATGCACAAAACTTATTATATTTAGATCAGGGAAAAAGTGTGTGCATTTGTGTGTCCGAGGCAATCAGCTGTGAGTCCTTCTTTCAGTGCATCGGCTTTCATCTTTCGAAGGAGGATTTACCTGCTCTCGTGCTTTGGCTGTGCATTCGGGAGTCTCAGAGTGGGTGGCAGTAATGTAAGATGGAGGAGGTGTGTCTGAGGTAAGATGTCCTGCAGGGAAACCACAGTAAAGGTGCATATCAGCAAACACAAAAAGGATGAAAGCCACTAGAACCAGCAATGATTTTTTTTAATCGTTGTTTTATCTCCAGTCTTCAGTGCAGGCTTTATCTTCCAACAATACAACTAAAAAGAACAACTCACCAAACACATATAACCAGTAAAGTAGATTTCATGGAAAGCCATCCTAAGAGCTGCACAGTGTGTGCAGTAGCATCATCCATTACACAAAGGCACAGACAGTCTTCCATGATACTGTGTAGTGCATCAAAATATTCATGCATTTTTCTGCATTCACAATTTTATCCATTTTGACGAGACCCTCAACACCACTGGCTGAGATGCAGCCCCAAATCACGAGACAGCCTCCACCTTGTTTTACAGATGTCTGCACACGCACACGTTGCACCTCTCTCCTGACCTTTACTGAACATTGAAACAATTTGAACTCAAATCTGACTGTTTATGACAAGGCTTCAGCCAACAGTCGATGGATTGTGGCTCAGTTGTGTTGCAGTGGGTTCGGGGGGCGGTGCCAGGAGGCTATCAGAGGGGACTGATTGTGTAATTGTGCGCTCTCTGTTCTAACAGGCAGCTGGGCCTACACTGTAAAAAATGATGGATGTTACATTTACAAAAGTTTAACTTTCTCCGAAAGTTGATTCTGTTCATCTGGACGTTTTCAGTCACTCGTCAGGTGACGTCTTCAGTCTCAGCTGACTGCAGGTTTCAATCTTATAAACAGCACATTTGCATAATGACTGAAACCAGCCCACTGAAGGAACAATGGGCTGGGAGGGCAGTCTTACAGTTTTTTACAGACACTAGGACACATTTCCCAATACTTAGGTCACTTTTGCAAAACTCTTCACACAATCCTCCTAACTGACCGTCAGCTTGGCAAAGCAGTTCATTTCACATTCAAAATGCACTACAACTACCAAAACACTTCATTCAGGTCTCAAATAAACTCATTCTTCCAGAACACTAGCAAAGGTTGACAACCGACAAACACACTTTGTCACCCACAAAACAATGACCTAAAAAACACTAACAACATGTAGCATTACAGTGTTTTCTTGTGTAAAACAAGGACACATCTCTGTTTATAATTTCAATATATGTTACTGGAATGAATCAGACATCATGCAGAATTCGTTAATATTTGTTTATGTATTTTTATGTTTTTGCACTAAGTAATCCCAAAATACAAGAATTTGTATACACACCATCCACTGATACACATACAATAGTAATGCTAATCTACTCGGTCTTCTCCATTTGGCCACAGGTTCTCATCCACATCACATCTTATGTCATCCAGGGCAACACACCTAGGAAAGAATCTTCTGGCTGCCAGAATTGAAGGAGTTGAACAATTGAAGGAGTAACACCTGTGTAGATGTTCATCTACAATGAGAATCAGCTGTGGCTGGTTAAACTGCATTGTTAGATTTAAAATATGTTTCAATAAAATATTGTTGTTGCATTTTGCTGTCTTTTTAAGTTTTGCATTGTGTTATTGTTTTGGCCATAAGTTTAACAGTTTTGAAAACAGTATGTAAGCACATGCAAAATGTCCTGTACGTACAAAGGTTTTTGGCAGTTGTTGTGTCTGAGTGAGAAGATAATTCATGAAATTTGAGAGATGTAGTCATTGAATGCATTTTGTGCCAAAACAATGATAACTGGTCCTCAGTTTAGCCCACATAGACTTCTGTTGTGCTCACTGTGTGAGGAGTTTTGCAAACGTGACCTAAGTATTGAGACATGTGTCCTAGCGTCTGTAAAAAACTGTAATTATGCAAATTCTCATGACCACTTGCATCCCAGTCACGGAAGCGTTGGAGGCGGTCCGTAAGAGATTACAGGATGACCCCAACCTCAGCAACAGGACCGCTCTCAGCATCCACCAAGTGTGTTTGAACTGTGTCTTCATTCCACCTACTTCACATACAAGGGTCAGTTCTACAGGCAGAAACATGGGTGTGCCGTGGGCTCCCCAGTTTCAACCATCATGGCCAATTTGTACATGGAGGAAATGGAAAAGAGGCCTTTGCTATCCTACCCTGGAACACCACCAAGCCATTGGTTCAGATATGTGGATGACACCTGGCTGAAAATCAAATCTCAGGACGTACCACATTACCACATTAACTCTGTGGACCGACACATCAAATTCACCAGGGAGGATATGAAAAGGGGCAGGTTAGCCTTCTTAGACTGTGAGATTTCCATCAGTAATGGGGGACATCTAAAGCTGACGTGTACCGTAAACCTACACATACGGATCAGTATCTAAGGTTTGACTCTCATCATCCACTGGAGCACAAACTGGGTGTCATCAGGACGCTACAACACAGAGCGAACACCATCCCCACTGACACAGCAGCCAGGGAGGCAGAAGAACATCAAGAAGGCCCTGAGTAAATGTGGTTATCCCAGCTGGACTTTTGTCAAAGCTGGGAAGGCACCTAAAGAAAGCTCCAGCCGATCCAGGAGAGAAGGACAACCGCTGCCCAAGAGAAAACCTGTAGTGATCCCGTACGTGTCAGGAGTATCAGAGCAGCTGAGACGCATTTTTTCTAAACACCGGGTCTCTGTGACCTTTAAACCCCAAAACATACTGCGCCAAAAACTGGTCCACCCCAAGGATCGGGTCCCCGACACAAACAGAGTAACATAGTGTACGCTGTTAAGTGCAGGAGGATTGGCAGGATTTATACATCGGGGAAACCAAACAACCTCTGGCTAAGAGGACGGCACAACACAGCAGAGCCACCTCGTCAGGCCAGGACTCTGCAGTCTGTTTACACCTACAGGCCAGTGGACACTCTTTCAAGGATGAGGATGTATCATCCTGGACAGGGAGGAACGCTGGTTTGAGGGCGGAGTCAAGGAGGCCATTTACATGAAAAGGGAAAGACCATCTCTGAATGGAGGAGGGGCCTAAGGGTACATCTGTCACCATCTTACATGCTGTGATTGCAGCCATTCCCCAACTCTCTGTGAATGGGACTCATGGCCATTAATCAATGGTTGTTGATCAGTGGTCATGAGACTTTGCATAATTAAGATTAAGGAACTGCCCTCCCAGCCCATTGTTCCTTCAGGGCTGGTTTCAGTCATTATGCAAACGTCCTGTTTATAAGGTTGAAACCTGCAGTCAGCTGAGACTGAAGACGTCACCTGATGATGACGAAACGGTTCTCCCACAAAACGCTACGTCCAGGTGAACAGAATCAACTTTTGGAGATTTACTTTCCTGGATGATTGAGATGCATCAAAAGTCTAACTTGTAATTTGAAAATAATTTCATGTTTCTATGGTGAAGGTAATTAAATCATGTAGGATCTTTATGAAATTCTACAACTTAATTTGTTCTTGTTGAGATGATGTGATGCAATCTAGTGAGAGTGGTTAGGTGCTGGACTCAAGAAATTCACAAGATCGCACGAGATTTCAAACTGCAGGAAAATCCCTGGAGTTTTAAAAGGCAACTACACACACACCATGTATGCTCGACACTATTTATTGTGGTTTGACCTGTCAAGGACAAAAACATACGGAAAAATTCTGCATCAAGCCTTGAAATCATAGCCTTTCCTACATTTGTTGAGCCTAGATTGACAGCTTGGTGGCGTGGTGGTTAGCGCTGTTGCCTCATAGCAAGAACATGGGTTCAAATCCACAATCTGGCTAGTTTGCAGTGGGTTCTGTCTGAGGACTCTGGCTTCCTCCCACAGTTAAAAGTCATGCAGTTATTAGAGCTAGGTTAATTGGTGATTCCAAATTACCCTAGAGTGTGAATGTAAGTGGTTGTTTGTCTCTATGTGATAGACTGGTGAGCTATCCAGGTCGCACTCTGCCTCTTAACCTGTCACTTCTGGGTTATACCCCTGCAACCCGGACAAAGCTAGGAGGATGGTAGTGGCTGTAAATCCATTCAGCTTTTATGTTAACCAGACTCTACACTTTGTTGAACGTTATGTATGAAGACAAATGTAATTATCTAAGTGCCCAAGTAGTACTGGGGTAAAAGTTAATGAATAGTGTTGGAGTAAAATGACAAAATTGTGAAGGATTAAAATATTTCAAGAGCTCAACTTACTTCATTTAAACATGTTTCAATCACGTTTTATCAACACAACATGCACAGGCTTACTGAATATGAATAAGTACAGACGTACCTTAACAAGCATTGGCTTTAATGATCACCACAGGGTGATACTAATAGTTTGTTTTGGAAAAGACATTCCTGATTAGTTTATGGCAGAGGCGGGCAATTGAGTTTTCCAATGAGCCTGAAATCAGGTCAACAAGAAACTTCATAAGGCCTTCACAGCAGACCCAGTTTGTCATATCACCTGGTTACACATCAGATCATGACTGATTTCATGAAATAAAAGAAGTTCTTTCTATAAATTTTGTTCATTTAAAGTGTCAGAAAGGATTTTCTCTTTCAGGATATGACCACTGGCTAATGACTTGTGTTTGTCAAGTCACTGGTTAGTGAGCATGAAGTTTAACAGTCAAATGACCCCTCGCCATCACATCTATTTTCAGAACAAGCTGGCAATGGCAAAAGCCAACTAGCATAGTTTCTATTCAGCATAGTTTCTATTTAGCATAGTTTCTATTTAGCATAGTTTCTATTTAGCATAGTTCGCCCTGCTTTGTTTCCCTGATTAGTTCCAGCTGTGCTCCATGGTGTCTCCCCCTCCCTAATTATTTTATATGTGTTTACATCCTTTGTCACCCTCAGTCCCGTTTACGTTTTCATCACACTGTGTTCTTTAATCTGTAGTGTACTTATGATACTGTTAGCATTCCTCTTTCTTACTGTTCCACAGTTCCTCTAGTTCTGTTCCCCAGATCCTCCAAGTGTTTCCCTGGCATTTCCAAAGTTTCTCATGGAGTTTGGCATTTTTACTGCTTCCTGTGTAGTTGCTATTATGCCTCCAATAAAGGGCCGTTCTCGTTTTATCCCTGCCTGCTCTGATCCTGCGTTCTAGGTCCTCTTTCACCAGCAAAACTGACACAAATATGGCTGCTGTGTTTTACAAAGCTTTACTTTTCAGTACTAATTCAGTCTGTGAGGAGGATGCACCTTCATACTTCATCTGTGGTGCAACTCCAGGTATCCAAAAGTTAGTACTAGCACAAAACAGCTATACCAATTTATGTTGCCATGTCAACAGACATTTTAATATTTTATCCTTGTTCATCAGAGCATGAAACAAACTGGCGGCTGTTATCGTTCATATACAACAATTTGGCAGAAGATTTACTTTTAAATAAAAAAATCACACCGTAATCCTTTTCCTGGTTTCATGTCCGTCTTGTTAACAATGTAATACAACTGCAAATCTTAAGAGTACTGTGATTACAACCATAGTTACAAGTTTCATCATAAAGATTTTGTATTTTTATATTTTATGTTAAGAAAATCTTAAGAAGATTAAAATTACAGGGCCATCTGGCAAACATGAAGCCACGAGACCAAACAGAGAAAACATTACTGTAACGTTGGGATGATCTCTCACAGCGGAGAGTTGCTTTGAAGGAGCAAATGAAATGAAAAAAGGTGAAAAGGTTTAAGATAAACCAGAGTGTGAGTGATTTTTACCCTGAGGAGGAGCTGCAGGACTATGCTGAGACTGTGGGCGAGTGGGTGGCTTGAGTCCTGGTGGGAGGGGAATCCCACTGGAAATTCTCTGTGGAAGGAAGCAGAACAGGAGAATAAATAATGAAGAGTTTTCTTTCCACAATGAAAACAGATTTGTCACAGAGCAGAAGCTTGTGTTTTTTGTTGAAATTGCCTTTAATCCATTTAATGTCACCAGACACAACAGTTGTGTTGTCTCATCTCGGTGGGTGAAGCAGAGAAGAACTTAGCAAGAATGTCATTTTGATCAATCTGTAAAGTGCCTCCATTAAAGCTCTTAAATGGGCGGCATGAACATGAATACTGTGTGTTGTGTTAGTCAAAGAGAAGTATATTACAGTGTCCTTTTTGCCTTTGGACGTCTTGACATCTGCTGGTTGAAGAAGGGATGCTGGCAGAAGTCCTCTCTGCAAAAAACGACTAAAAATTAGATTTGTAGCAATGAAAATAAAGCTTGTATACAGAAATTCTCAGTATTGTGACAGCAAAAGAATACATGCTCAAGAACCTGAGCAGGAATGAATACATATTAAGATTTATATAAAATATAAATAATAATAATAACTTTATTTATAAAGCGCTTTCAAACAAAGTGCTGTACAACTATCTGAAACTAAAGCGATAAATAAAATAAAAGCGATACATAGCAATACAAGTTAAACACAGTAAAAATGTAAAAACTCAAAGCCATAGAATTAAGACATGTAAGACTTTTAAAGACCTGCACAGAGCACGCCTGCCTAAGGTCTTGAGGGAGGCTGTTCCACAGAGACGGGGCACAAAAAGAAAAAGCTCTCCAGTTGTCTTTTTTCTGGCTCTAGGAACCTTTAGAACAGGGGTCCCCAATCCCAGTCCACGAGGGCCGGTCTCCCTGCAGGTTTTAGATCTCACCTGGGGTCAACACACCTGAATCACATGATTAGTTCATTCCCAGGCCTCTGGAGAACTTCAGGACATGTTGAGGAGGTCATTTATCCATTTAAATCAGCTGTGATGGATCAAGGAGACATCTAAAACCTGCAGGACACCGGCCCTCGTGGACTGGGATTGGGGACCCCTGCTTTGGAAGGCCAGAGTCAGTCTGTTTAAAGTGATAATCATATTTATGATCAATATAATGTTAGAACATTGGGAGAGGAGTGATGCTGGCCTGTAGTCTTAAACTGTGGTATAACTTCACACTTTTCATTTCATTTGGAAATGAACCAGTTCAAAGAGATAAGTTGCAAAAATAGGTTAAGAGCTCTGAAATACCATCAACTACTTTTATCAGTACCATTGCAATCAGCACATAATTAATTTTTGCACATATTAACAAAGGTTTTGACTTCAAACTCATCCAGAGAGAAACTGAATACAGATTATTTTGAATTAAAGTTTCACTTTTATTGTCTCTTCCATGTTCTTGAATCTTTGCTGCTTAAATAAAAGTGATTAAATCCACTTACTATAATATTCATATTGTCAGATTCAAAACCCTCTTTCATTGTTTCAGATTGCAGGTCACTCCTCACCTGTCCATCATATATGACAGTGGCCATCCCATCTCTGTTCTCCTCTCCAAATAAAAACACCGTCGCGCCTCCAGGCACCGTCAGCTGTCCTGGTCCTCGTGCCATGTAAGGGACACGCACTTGCATGTATCGAGAATCCCTAACAGGTAACGGACAAAATAAGCTGTAAATCTACAAGCACGGCTTTGCTGTAGCCCTGTAGTAGCATCGGCCACACACATGTTCTGTGTCATCACGTAACAAACTCACTGAGCTCCATCCACATTCGGCTCGTAGAAGCCAGGTTTCTGTGCAGAGGACAATGACAGTTAGCATCTGCAGCAGCTCACAGTAACGTCACACATACGCTGTGGTCAGGCTCACCTGCTGCCTCAAAGGCTCAAAGCCTCCAAAATCATCATTGGGTATCATGGAGGAAATCACCTGCAAAGGGAGAGCATTACACATGAATGAATATAAAGTGCAGTTTAAATGATGTGTTTTAGTCATATTTCAACTGTCATACATTTAGTCAGGGCCGACGTTTATATTTACTTTAATGAGCTACACTTATCGGTTTGTTTGGGTTAAAATAACCTGATACATGTGCCAGGATTCATTTAAGCTTATTTTAAGAGCACATCTTAATCATTTCAATAATCAAATTGTCATAGTTCAGCATTTTGAGTTTGTGGACTTTTGAACCTTGTTGTCTTACAGTCATTTATGTCGTTGTGTTGTATGTCGCTCGATGCTGTCCTGGAGTTGGTGACTCAGTGTTGATGTTTCGATTAATATCATCTTTTGTTTCAGTTTAGTTCTTGTTATGTTTCTGGTGAATTTCTGCTTCTTAGGTTTTGATGCTTCCTCTGTCCTCTGTCTGATTGATTCGAGCTGCGTCTCCACCTGTTGCCCATCCTCTCGTTATCTCGTTAAAATTGAACTGAACTGTTAATTGCTGATTCTAAACGTGTCAGCCCTGCAACAGGCTGGCACCGTGGCCAGGGTGTGCCCTGCCTTCTCACTGTGTGACGGCAGGGATAAGACGGTCAGAAGAAAACGAATGGATGGATAAACACGTGTACCACAGGCACTCTCTACGTACCGTTGCTTTTCCCAAGAAGTCTCTTTGCTGCAGCTGCTCCACATCCTGTTTCCTGGGACGAAACACCACACCCTCAGGTACCAGGAGAGGATCCAGGGCCTGCTTATTCTGTTTTTAAAGTTATAGTAAAGAGTCTCATGATCATAAACTGACTCCCAGCACCGTGTTCATGCAGTGGTGCTGGTGTCAGTCACTGTGCAAATATCCCGTTTATAAGGCTGGAAACCTGCAGTCAGCTGATGATGACGAAACGTTTCTCCCCCTGAAAACTCTACGTCCAGATGGACACAATCAACTCTTGGGATTTACTTAGCGACAGCAGAGTCTTACTGTAATATTACTTTAGAATAATAAAATCACCACTTGTACTTAAGCGCCTATATTTCATTTTTTAAGTCTAGGCTTTAGACGTCATTGTAAGTCTTGTTTGGTGAAATATTTGTTTTATTTAAACCAACAACAGGTGACTCCATCGGCACTTTCTGCAGTCATTTGTCATGTAAAATTCTCACTGCTGGTCCATTTGATTGGACAATAATAAATACCATGGTAACCATAAAACCTGAGGAAGGCTTTGTGACATGTTCGGTTTTCCAACAGGGTCTTTTTTTCAGCTAAACCAGGATCGTACCAAGTAGTCTTTAACCTTAAACCTAAAAACAAATGAACTCACCCTGATGCTCTCCAAAGCTGCCTCCATGCTCCCCCCTCGTCCTGGTCCTTTCTCCTGGGAGGCTGACAGCAGGACGTCCCTGGCCTGCTCCCACTGGCCCATCTGACAATACACAGCTGCTGCATTGTATAACACCTTGGAACATATCACAGTTACCCGTTTTAGTGCATTCAAACAATTTCTGGTGAATGACAGGTTGTTTCTCCAGAATAGATTTGGCATTTAAAATGAAATGAAACTGCTTTATTTCAGATGTTCGCTGAGCAGCAGCTGAGCTGGTAAACTGGATATGTATGATTCTTGTGGACGATTGTCTGGACAACCACCACAGCTGTTATGTAGTTTACGTTATGCTGACTGTATCTGATGATGAAATGTTTAAAACTCACAGTGGCACACACAGTTGCACTGTTGTTTGGAACCAGTAACAAAACCATCACGTGTGTCTTCTTCCATTAACGAGGCTTTGACAGCTCACAGGTGTGTGGCTGATATTTGAACTACACAAAGGTGGTGATGAGACCGCACGGGGCTGAATTTCCTTTTTATGGCGTTTTAATGTGCACTGAACCGAATCCTTGATGATGGTGTGTCCTTGTGTCGAGGTGTGTGTAGGTGAGGCTGAATGTCAGACCTGCCAGCTGTACAGTTTAAATCTCAGTCCCAGCTGTTTGTAGTCGATCACTACGTTCTCTCGCATATGTTTCTGTGCCCAGATGTAGTCAGACAGAGCCTCTTCCAACCTGGAGAGAGAAAGAAATGCGGGCAGTATATTTAAAAACCTGAATAGCACACAATGTATAAATAATATAATCACATAGATACCACACCTGCGCCAAACTTTTCTGTCATAATTTGTCATGTTTTAGTAATACATGAACATCTTTCGTAGTTTCGTGTTTTCATATTACATCAGTGTGGCGGGGGCGTGGTCTGCGGTGCCGCTGTGTGAACTGGGTCCTGCTGTGGTGTTGTTGTTGTCAGTGTGTGAGGCTGAAGAGCAGGTCTGCCGCGGTTTGTTACAGTCTGTTTATTTGGTTTGTTTTTACAGTTTTTCTTCTTCATTGTCTGTGTGGAGCATATGATGTAACGTTGGTGGTGATGCGAGGTGCTACACATCTAAGTGGTTTTTTTATTATTATTATTATTATTTTATTATTATTTTTATTATTTTAATATTTTTATATATATTATTATTATTATTATTATTATTAATATATATTATTATTATATATATTTTTATATTTTTATATTTATATTTATATTATATTTATATTTATTATTATTTATTATTATTATTTTATTTTTATATATTATTATTTATTATTTAGTATTCATTAGTGAAGAATGAAGTAAATGTTCTTTTAGTTTTTCAGATTTTCCAATAAGCTGTTTTCAAATTTAACGTAATCTCTGTTTCTTAGTTTTAGATGTTTTTCCTCAGTTGGTCCACTGAGAAATGAGTTGCCAGGAACTAATCCCAGCCCACCTCCCACACCTGTGGGTCTCTGGTGTATCAGTACAAAGGAAAATTTCACAATAGTTTTATTGTCTGTTCCAGCTTTCCACCACAATGGTCCACAGGCCGTCTCCCATACTCCTCATAATACACCCTTTAATGTATTTAGTGAATTAACATATGGCGTACTGCATATGATGGATGAATTATATGATTTTTGGTTATTTTTGTGTATTTAAATTGTGTATTTCGGCACATCCTGTTCTCTGCCTCTTTGTTCACATTTATCGGGCAAAATCTTAAGTTGTCATGAAGTCGAGCGTTAGCAACTATTACCAGATTTTATGTTTAGCTCTCATTTAAATCGTATTAATAATCCATCATATTAAAAAGTAAATATTGTTTGTCTCTTTGTGTTAGCACTCAGATGGACTGACCTGTTCGGACTTTAGCTGAATAATCAGGATTTATTACTGGGTGAGTGCTCCTGGAAGCGTAGCCTTCTGTCAGTCTGACTCTCTCGTATATAAATCATCACATCTTGTTTATGTTGACACTTTACACAGCGTCTTTTTGAGAAATAGTAATATGTACACAGACTACGAGTTAGTTTGAAATGGTCCTTCTTACCTGCCCATCTCCATCATCACTGCTCCTCGCTGGAAGAAGGCGACAGCAAGGCGTTCATCCTTAGCAATGGTTAAGTCTAAAGCCTGGATAGCAGAGAGGGGAAAGACGACATCAAAGCTTTACTGTACGTGTGTGTATACTCACGAGTGATACAGTAAATAATAATGCATGTACAGCTTTTTATTGACCTTCTTTGTATGTTTTTCTTCATCTTCACTCCTCCTCTTTATCTCTCTCTCTCTCAAACACACACACACACACACACACACACACCAATGATCCACATACGATGCTCAGTTTGCTCATTTACAGCCTGGAAAGTCCAGGACGTTTCCTTATTTGACAGCGTTTGTGAAATAACCAGTAATCCCTGACAGCCACTGGTTAAAGATTATAGACGTTTCCATTTCAATCATTTGGAGTGACTCACCTTCAAGGCCAAATCCAGCTGCCCCAGGGCCAGGTAACATGAGGCAGTATTAAACAGCGTGCGAGAAGTGGGCTCACTGATCTCATTGAGTTTGGCCAGAGCTGTTGGCCAGTCCTTCGCATCCACAGCCTCGACCGAATTTTGCCACAGTTGCAGTAACTCAGTGTAAAGCATCCTGTAAGCCAGGAGTGGAAATACAAGACAGAGACACTCTGATATCAACAGGTGACATTTGATTTGATTTTTTTGCATTTCCGTGTTTACTCTCAAAGCAGATGATTTTATCACAGTTACTTAATGCGGTTATAAAGTTATTCATGCATAGAAAAATAATTTATACATATTCTAATTTTTCTTTTTTGACCCAATACGAACAAAACAGGAAACCCTTAAAATCTGATAACAAATGTCACTTTTAGACTCTCGTTGTGCAAACACAATATTTATGTCTCACATTGGTGCATTACATTAAAAATAGGTGTAGACATATGAGATATATATATATAGTGTGTGTGTGTGTGTGTGTGTGTGTGTGTGTGTGTGTGTGTGTGTGTGTGTGTGTGTGTGTGTGTGTGTGTGCCTTCATCCTATCATGGTGTTGTTTGAGGCTCTCATATATATTTGTGAGGGTTTATCTTACTGACAGTAAATGTTGGTCGCTCTAAAATGTGTTACACTTCAGTGAGAGCAAGTCTGAAGATTTTGTCATTATTCCCACATTTTCGGAATATCGATGACAATAATAACTATTTGTGTTAAGAACAATAGGAACTTCTGTCAGGCTGAAGAGAAACTGGTGTGAATGTGAGCACAGATGGTTGTCTCTGTGTTAGTTCAGTAACAGACCGGTGACCGGTGCCCTGCCTCTCGCCCTGTGACAGCTGGGGTGAAATGTAAAAGGATCAATGAAAGGATGTTTAAGGCAGGAAAGAAAGAAGTAGTCTGATGGAGAAGAGTACGGTGATGTAAAAGAGGAAGACAATTAGACAGGTATTAGAGAAATACAGAATATATCGAACGCAGCAAAAAGAAGGAAAAGATGCAGCTGGAGAGAAAGTTCACTGATCTGTAACATTCAGCACAATTTTCCTGGAATACTTCCTTGTACCATATGCAGTGCCTGTTTGCCCGTGCTGCTTACTTCACTTCACACAAGTTTAAATGCTTCTCTCTGAAATATCACTCCACACTCAGACTGCTGCTTACCTTTTGTTCCTGAATGAGCGGCTGCTTTGAGTTCTGTCAGTGTTGGTCTCTCGTCCTCTGGACCTGTCTGTGCTCACAGGGAAGTGTGAGTAAGACATACTGGTCTCCTCAGAAGTCTCCACCCAGCTGCAACAAAGAGGTTCTCTATTCACATTCCTGAGATAAAACCCACAGTGGCACAATGACTGTGGAATTCACCTGTTAACGCTGCACGTACCGTAAGAACGGCCGTTACAAAATACATGAATTGCCCATGATTTACGCATACCTGTTTGACATTATGTCCTGATTCTAGTCATATATCATTTATAAGTCTGAGTCAGTGGATTTATGTTTGTTTTAATTTATACAGCTGGTCCCACTGAGGCTCAATGTCTGATCATTAAACTAACAATGAAATACCTCACATTGTCCAGTGTTTACAGTCATATCATATTGCCTATAACTATGGTGTAGCTTACATTATATCTCCAAGCAGTTCTGAGCTGAATCTATTCACACTGACCTTTGACCTACCTTTACCTGAAATATTTCACAGAAGGAAACGAGGAGACAAAGTCATCTGTTTTCCAGAAATCACAGCTCTGCACAATAGAAAGCTAACAGAGGCATTAAAAACTGCCATAAAGCTGCAAAACAAGGAAAAGGATGACTTTTTTATTCATACCTTACTGGGTCAACCGGCTGCACTGGTTGTGTTTTACTGTTTATGTGCACCACGAGTCTTATCATGGCCCTGCCCATTAAAGAAATATGTAAGCACTTTGTTGCAGTTGCTGCTGCTGCTAAAAGTGAGGGAAGTTTAGGATATCTCTGCATTGGACATCCTAAATTATCTGAGACAATCATCATCAGTATGTAAAAGTCAGGAACAGGAAACAGGAAACAAAAAAAGTCACTTTAAGGGAGAAACCACATATTTCTTCCCGTCAGTAAGACGTGAAGATTGAGACCCCTGATCTACAGCAATCTGCAGTTTTTTGGTTTTTCAGGTGTGTAATTTTTCAGCAAGAAAATGATCTAGAAACCTCCCAATGCAGAAAAAAACCTGCACAGAAAATACACAATGTAGCTGTGAGTCATAGATTAACCTCCCACAACCTGGATTTCAGCATTATTCAATCAGCATGAGATCATCCTAACAGATAACAGAAGAAAAACCCAAATTCCCAAAGAATCTACTCGAAAAAGCTTCGAGAAATGTTGGATAAATTCAAGAAATTATAAAGAAACTTACTAAAGAGAATTCAGGCCCTGTTGGTCACGCCAAATATTGACTTTCGATCTCTTTAGAGCTGTCAGTAATTCAATATTTTTCCCATTTCTCAAGCAGAAATATTTAACCAGAAAACTGAGAAGTGGCTCAAGACTCTTTCACGGTACCATGTATACGGTGACATTTCATTTTTGTTTATTTTCATTTTGCTGTCAGGTAATTTTAATGCAGATACTGACTAGAGTAGAAGGGTATTTAGAGTATTTTGAGAGAGTGTTTTTATATGTGTTAAATCTTGTCATGTTACTTCTACAAAGAACAAACGTATTCTCGGAGATTTGTTTCCGCGTACTCGGGTACGGGACTGTGAACCTGGAAATTCCGACTTACTCAAGAAGGCACTTAAACACATCACTGCGACGTTGGATCATATGACGTGCGACGCAGGCGTAGTCGGGAATTTAAAAACTAAAGGACTTTCTGGCCAGTTGTACTGTGACGTGATTTTGGTGACATCCGTGGACATGAGATTCATTTTGTCCTCCGTGGCGCTCGTCTTGTGTGTTGACGTGCTGCACAGTCTGCCGCACACGTATTTGCAGGTAACGTGACACAATGTTTTCATCATGCCTTACTTCCGGCCAGAGTCTCGTGATCCAGTTAGCCTAACTGGCTGCTCGGTCTGTGTTCATGTAAAGCGCGTTTTTAAACTACAGGCGAACACCTGATGTTGTAAGTTTGCTCAGGCGCTGATTTTCATGGTTGGAGATGAATTGCTAAAGCTGTGCGGTCAAATATTAGAACGTCATTTCATGCTCCATCGTTTATTTCGTGCTGAGCGACCTGCACCGTTACAATAATTCATGGCAATATTTTTGCTTTAGATTGACTCTGTGATTGACAACGTCATGTAAAAACTCGGGAAGACCAACACCCAGATTATGAATGATCATAAGCTGACCTCCCAGCCCAGTGTTCATTCACTGCTGCTCGTTTCAGTCACTGTGCAAACGTCCTGTTTATAAGGTTGGAAACCTGCAGTCAGCTGAGACTGAAGACGTCAGCTGATGATGACGAAACGTCCAGATGAACACAATCAGCTGGTGTTGCTTATGTGATGTGTTTTTCTGTCTGTCTCTCTTATAATGAAACTACCATAAAAAATTAGAGACTTTATTTTTTGTAACTGAGCAATGTTGCAGAGTCAGCAATACTTACTTCCCCTGCTATGTTTTGGTTCTGCAGTTAAACATGAAATTCTCTGAGTGTTCACAGATTTGAAGAAGGGCGAAAGTCACACTACGATGGTTTTTAGCAGACCTGGTTTATTTTTCCACAGGAAATAGTGGGCAAACATGGATTTACTAATGCCAATAATTGGATTTGTGCCCACAGCAAATTTCCAAGGAAAGATATTCATGATTAAATAAAAACTCTTAATTTCTCAGTAGTTGGTTCTTAATTTTTGTTATTCTCACCAATGTAAGTGTCTGTTGTAGATATCTGTAATTCAATTACAACTACTGATATTTTATCATTAAATAGTTTAACTCCATTAAAACTAGGGATGGGAACCAAGAACCAGTTCCTTGGATTTCTTATTGATCCCACTTATTGGTTTTTGTGAAATCAGTTGATTTCCGTTTGTGTGTCAGAGGAGGAGAATAGCAGCGCAGTATACATCGTGCACATGCACATTACTTTTAAAGGATGAGGCGCAATGGTAAAGTGGAGGCTCCATCCCAGGACAGCTGGGTTATACTCTACAGACAACATGGGAACGTTGGGAACGCCAAGAGCCCAGAGTGATAAAGCTGAGTGTTTTGTTGACTTCGGCCCAGCAGAGTTTGAGCTTCAACAGGGATTTGTTTGTGGTGTGTGGACTGGAGCCTACAGGTTTATATGCTTCTCAGTTCCCAATTATAACTGTTGTAAGTTTTCATTTAATAATTCAAATATCTGAAAATTATTCAGATATTCGATCGTGGCTCAAGAGTTGGCAGTTCGTCTTGTGATTGGAAGGTTGCCGGTTCGAGCCCCGGCTCGGACAGTCTTGGTCGTTGTGTCCTTGGGCAAGACGCTTCACCTCCCGCCTGCTGGTGATGGCCAGAGGGGCCGATGGTGCGATATGGCAGCCTCACTTCTGTCAGTGCGCCAGGGCAGCTGTGGCTACAACTGTAGCTGCCTCCACCAGTGTGTGAATGTGAGAGTGAATGAATAGTGGTGTTGTAAAGCGCTTTGAGGGTCTCGAAAAGTGCTATATTAATGCAATCCATTATTATTATTATTATTATTATTATTATTATAGTTGTCACTGGTGAGAATACCCATTTTCTATCTAGATGGTTTCCATACTACAGATATCAGACATGGATTTGAAATGACCATTAAATGCCTGATTGAGGAAAAAAGTTACCAGTTTGTGCACAAACCAGTAACAATAATTCACAATGTAAAATGACACTCCTGTTTAAAGTCTTGATCTTTATGCATTTCATTCCTTTTTCTAGTCACGACAGCATCATGACGCAGATCCACGGTTCACAGAGAAGTTTTTCACTCAGACTCTGGATCACTTCAACTTCAACAGTATGGGAAATGGGACATTTAATCAGCGCTACCTGATCACAGGTGAATGTAGTTCCCTGTTAATAATATAAGACATTCAGCAGCAAGTGATCCGTAATATCGGTCTCTCCTGTCCTCTTAGATCAGTACTGGGAAAAAGGCTTTGGACCCATCTTCTTCTACACTGGCAATGAAGGAGACATCTGGGAATTTGCCCTGAATTCTGGATTCATCACAGAGCTGGCTGCACAGCAGAGGGCGCTGGTCATATTTGCTGAGCATGTAAGAAGATTCTTTTACAACTCAGACAGTGTTTGTGACCAGTCTATTAGTGGCTCAAGACTATTTGCACCTCGTGTAACAAAAAGGCAAGTAGAGTAAAGCATGAGGATGTAGGAGGACGTCCTCATGCTGGACCTGTGAGCTGCAGCAGCTGGACCGTGGCTGCCCGTCTTCTGATTGTTGCTTAAAGCTTGAACTTCTTGTTTGCTTGTTTCTGTCTAACAGAGGTACTACGGCAAATCGCTACCATTTGAGAAAGACTCCTTCAACATACCTCAGATCAGCCTGCTGACGGTGGAGCAAGCCCTGGCTGACTACGCCATCATGATCACTGAGCTGAAACAGCAGCTGGGAGCCACAGACTGTCCAGCCATCGTGTTCGGTGGCAGGTACGATGCCCCTAACTCACACCGACATCATTGTTCTCTGCTTGTGTGACTTGCCTTTAGCTGTGCTTTACACTGTAGGTATTTATTTCTTTACTTTAATATTTGGGCATATCAACAAAGCCTGTTAAAGCCGGTTTAAATGAATGTTTATGTCCTGCCCCTAGACATAACTTTTGATTCCAATTTCTAATAACTTGCTTTAATTAGATTTTTCCTCATTCTTGAAATAATTTTTTAAATTGGATATTAAGTAGAGATGGACAGGAAATGTGGTTAAGACATGCAGCAAAGGTCAAGGGTCAGGCTTGAACCCAGCTGCTCACGCACTGAACTAAAGCAGCAGCCTGCAATGAAACAAGCTTCTCTGTTCTGACAGTGTAAGGTTACTAAAAGACATTTCCAGGATAAATAGTGTTTGGGAATCAGACACCAGATCTAACAGGAGCCGCAGAGTGCAAGCTTCAGTAACCTCTGTGTGTTCCTGAAGTGTAAAATGATAAACGAATAATAAGTTGACAAGTTTAAACACACAGATATTTACAATTCTGGCATGTGTGAGTCTTCTTTATGATATATGCTGATCTGTTGTTTATTGTATCTGCTCCTGCAGTTATGGTGGGATGTTGTCAGTTTATATGAGACTCAAATATCCAAACATAGTGGCTGGAGCTCTGGCCGCCAGCGCCCCCATCCTGTCCACTGCTGGCCTGGGAGACTCCAGGCAGTTTTTCCGAGATGTTGCGAGTGTAAGTTGCTTCCTTTCCTTCTCTCCCAGCTCGTGACGCTGTATGATTGAGAGGCAAACATGGAAAGACTTTTCTGTATCCACCCACTTTAAAGTGATCTTTAACTAAGCTGCAAGTATGGACAAACCAACCAAACAGAGCTTTTAAACAGGCCCAGTGTTGTTGTTGAAAAAGGAAGTGAGCCCATGTATTTACTTCATGTATAAGCTTCACACGAGGATTATCCTGCCCACTGCACTTCCTCAGCTGAGGACGTTTGCTGACATGCAGTGTTTTCGTGTTGTTGTTGCTGTTTTAATGCGTTATGGTCTTACTGGGTTGGACAGAATGAGCCAGGATTAAAGAAGAAGAGATTGCAGAGTCAGAATCACTGCACTTCTGCTCTGATACTTGATTATTGGGTTTAATCAAAAGGAACCTGTGTTGCTTCCATTATTTACTTATATGAACAATGCACTGACTGAAACTCATCCCAGGCTCTATAGTAACCATTGCATTTTCCTCGGATGTTGGAGCTGGCATCGAGTTCATTGTGTTTCAGTAATAAAGCTGACAAAGAAAGGAGAAGCACAGTTTGTGTTGTATTGTGAAGACTGAGTAATATGCCACCTGGTGGTACTTGCTGAGTGACCTCGGGGCTAAAGAACCCCTGATTTACAGGCAAGCCTCCACGTACATTTGCAGATCACTGTGGATCTGTCATGTCTGAAGTGTGCAGACTGCAATACACACAGTAGTTCTGCTAAAACTCTTGGACCTCCTAACCTTCGGTAGTTATTCACAAGGAAACGTCTTGATTGTAGACTGACAAGAAAGTTTTAGTCTCTGAGGAGGACAAATGTAACCTTGATGGTTTCCAATGTTATCAGCATGACAAGCAGATCCCACCTGAGGTGTTTTCTATGCGCCACAGTGGAGGGGGCGCCATAATGGTCTGGGGTGCTTTTCCTTCAGTGGAACAAGGAGGTGCAGGGGCGTCAAACGCTGGCTGAGTCCAGATGTTGCAGAGAGCATCCCTCATGACCGAGGGCCCTCATCTGTGTGGTAACGACTTGGTTTTTCAACAGGATGATGCTACAGCACACAATGCCCGTAGGACAAAGGACTTCTCCCAGGAGGATAACATCCCTCTGTTGGACCATCCTGCGTGTTCCCCTGATCTAAATCCAACTGAGATCCTTTGTGGATGGATGGCAAAGTTTACAAAAACAGTTCCAGGCAGTAGATGCCCTTCATGCAACCGTCTTCACCACTTGGAGAAATTTTCCCACTGACCTCATGGAAACGCTCGCATCAAGCATTGAAGTGATCAATAATAACGGTGCACTCATTACTGGGTTCATGTTTGATTTCTGTGTTTGGGGTTTACGTGGTTTGTGGAGGTGCGGCCCTTTGATCAGGACTGTACATAATGATTATGTGCTCTCATGACCATCAGCTAGGGGATGTATGTTAATAATGGAAACCATGTCCTGCAGGAACTTTCAACCCTGTGTCAGTTTTCTTTGGCTCCTCAGCGTTGCCATGCTACTGAAATGAAAGTGTTTTCCTACCATAGCGTTGCAGTAACCGTCAAACTGATCTTTCTTTGGCTCCAGGACTTTGAGAGTGTTTCCTCTGACTGCACAGATGCTGTGAGAGGAGCTTTTCATCAGCTGAAAGAACTGGCTGAATCGCAGGGTAATGAAAAGATGGCTTTAATTTGAACTGCTATTTAAATATTCAGTGACGCAGTGTTGCTATCCGGTTGTTCAGTCTGACGTCACTAGCCATGTCTGGGCCTAAACTCCGCTGCAGGTCCATATATCAAACGATCACTGTGGCATTACTGAGAGTTGAAAAACTGTCTAAAGTCTTTCATGTTTAATAAAATGATCAGCGTTCTGCTCTACCAGGTGTAACAATTGAGTTTAACATCCAGGCATCCATGAAAACGGAATTTATGACATTTAACGGAGTTAGAAGTTAGCAGGAAGTTAGCTCGCTAGCTTCTATCTAAATACAATATAGCATGTCCTGACTGCGGGGTTTTGGAAACAAATTAAAACGTACAGCTCTGTTATCACTTCCAACATAAATGAAGACAGAAAACTAAACAGCAGTGACGTTTGTAGGGTTACTGAAGTTGGGCTAGCTGGTATAATGATGTGCTACGTGACCGCTAGCGACACAGCTATGTTAGCATAATATAAACAAGCTAACTTTTTTTCCACTCGATAAAAGTTAACGTGAGTGTTCTCGGTGGTCAGAAACAAATGTAATCGCATGGCAGGATGCTGTAAAAGGACCAAACTTCAGCCAGGAGAACAACTGAGATAATCCATCCACAATACGAGGTTAGTCATTCATATACTGCTGCATGGGCTGGGCTGTAGTTACATCCTAAGGTTTTAAAAACTGAGCTTAAATAAATGATTAGCGGTAATAAAAGCCGAGGGAGGTCAACAGGGATCACTGACTGTTTTAGGAGCTTTTTGAGATCAAATAGAAGAAAATACATAACATTAAACATGTTAACAACACAAAAGCCATATTAAACGCAGACTACTTTAGACCCGGAAGTAGGATTCGTCGCGTCATCACTGAACAACCGGATAGCAGCACATCGCACAAAAGGTTTATTTTCTCTTTGTCGAGGACTTCTGATAAAGAATATGTGGTGCTACTTGTAGTTGGAAAGTCCTGTAATAAAAAGTAAAGTAACTGATAATGAAAAACTCTCTGTTGTTGTCGCCAGAGTATCGTCACATTCAATCAGCGTTTGCCCTGTGCAAGCCTCTATCATCTGCCCAGGACATCCACCAGCTGAATGGTTTTCTAAGGAATGCCTTCACCCTGATGGCCATGCTGGACTACCCTTACAGTACTCACTTCATGGGGAACATGCCTGCCAATCCTGTCAAGGTACACAGGCTGAAGAAGGACGTGTGGCGTCTTTTCCAGACTATAATTTGACAGAATGCTATAAATAACACTGTGTTACAGAGAAATCCGAGACCATAATAAGTCTTTCACTAGCAAGGATACGGTTACTGGTCAGGGCTACTGGTTGGAGAAGACCTCTCTGAGGGCCGATGACAGATTTCATTAAAGTATAAACACATTTACAAAGGATGCCACACCAACAGAAGCCATAGTGTTATAATAAGATGCAATGAGGCCGTCTGCTTCATGTCATTAGATTTTGTGTTATTTAAATGATAAGCCGTGCTTGAGGCTGGTCGAGCCTTGGATACCCTCCCCAACACGTTTCATTGATATCAGGGAGCATGATAATGGAAGAGCTCACTCCTAGAAATGTTTTATTATAGAGTAAAGGTGATCATTGTGAACAACTTAACACCAGCATGAAGCCCCCCAGACAAAGGTGACACAGCTTTGTCTTCCAGGTAGCCTGTGAAACCATGCTGGGAGGATCGGACCTGCTGGGTAACCTCAGAGACACTGCAGGTGAGACTTTCAGTGATGATCAAAACTTTGTTTAAACAGCACAGCTAGGACAGAGCATAGGGACAACAAGGAAGTAGCACTTCTCACTCCCGACATTCATTTCCATGTGTCTCTATGGGATTCCCCTCCCTGCGTATTTCTGCCCATCCTGATTGGCTGGTGATTGTAATGACCGCGTCACGCACAACCAACCCTTAAATAACTTGCACTATTATGTAACCATTGTTCAAACACCTCTTCTCACTGCAGCCTGCTTTAGACTGGCTCGCTTAACTGTACCTAAGCTTCAGGTTTGCTGATGATGTGGTGGAGAGGCCTGAGTCTAGGGGGCAGGCTAGAAGCATCGTGGTCCAGGATCTGGAGGTGTCTGAGAAGTTCACGAGTGAACTGCTGTCCATCATGGACCACCCGTTACACCCGCTCCATGTGACACTTTTTGTTTTCAGTAAATAATTCAGACCGTTCTCTATAAACTGTACCAAACCTTGCTGCTGGTTTTCACTAATGACGTTTGCACCACTGTATGATTAGTTCTTCAAATTCCTTGTGTTAATATTTTATTTGATCACTGTTGTATATAAACCTTTATGTCACTTAATGAGGCCTTCGGTGTGGACCTTTGGTACTTTTAACAATGTTGGGCTTTTGCGTTTTCTCTCTCTCGCTCCGAAGGTTAATAACACGTCTGTATGTCTCTTTCATCTTTCAGCGATCGTATACAACGCCACCGGGATTCTGCCCTGTTTTGACCTGTACAGCCTGTATTTGGAGTGTGCTGATCCCACTGGGTGTGGGCTGGGCTTCGACAGCCTGGCCTGGGACTACCAGGTACTCCAACACCCACTGGTGAATTAGTAATACCACATGTGTGACATTACTGATCCACTGTGGCAGAATGGGTATTTTCAGGGATGCCACAGTCGTAGTATGTTTCGCCGACCTCGTCTCCTCCTGTTGCTTCCAGAGCACTAAAGTGAAAGTTATCCCAGTCACCAGTCTCCTCTGATTAAACGTGCATTTTTTGCCTTTCCCCATTCATAAAATGATTCAGATTTATCTTTGTGCTTTGGTGAGTCCAGTTTTAGTGACTCTGCACAGAGATGTTTGGATCTGGCTCCAGATGTGAATCCAGGGGTGGAACAGTAGATTAGTAGACATGGGTTTGAATCATGTAAACATGGATCTTAAAAGACACAATTTGTGGAATTGTTGATACCGATAACAGAGCAGAAGAAGCCCCGAGGCAGTACTACAGTGCTTTGGAAAGTTAGATTTAGATCATTTTAACTGTGAGTAACTGGATATTATCCTTTCTGATGTTGATGAACCTGCGTCTGTGTCGTTGCAGGCATGCACGGAGATCGAGCTATGTTACGAGAGCAACAATGTGACGGACATGTTTCCTCCGATGCCTTTCACTGAGGAAGACCGCAGGCTGTACTGCTCCAAACGCTGGGGTGTGGTTCCACGACCGGGTTGGCTCAACATCCAGTTTTGGGGTGACGGTGAGAGCTGAAGACCAACAGACTGATGAGACTGACATTTAGAAGTTATATTGCACGTGGCTCAATAAAGGAAATGGTTTGTTGATTAGAGCCACAAACTACATAGTAAATGGACTGTGTCTTATATCGCGCTTTTCTACATGCCTGCCTGCAGCACAGACATTTCACCAGTTCTGCTGGGCTGGCTTGTAGTTCAGGAGGTCAAGCAGGTCGTCCCCTAATTAGAGAACTGGTGGTTTGATCCCAGGCTGCATGCCAAAGTATGAATGTACGTTAACATTAGATAGAAGTGCTCGTGTGAATGAGCCGTGTTGTATAAAGTGAAACAAGAAGTACGACGAAAAACTTTTTGTTGCCATAAAGTTTGAATACATTTGTCTCTCGGTTAGTGTTTCTAATGAAGTCTCGTGTGTGCAGCTCTCTCCACAGCCAGCAACATTATTTTCTCCAATGGAGACCTGGACCCATGGGCCAACGGAGGGGTAAGTGTGTCAACCAATTAGCTATAATTCAGTAAAGCTTCTGTTTCATGTGTGTTACTTAGCTCTTTGTGCTTTAGGTGCGCACATCCCTGAGTGACTCACTGATAGCACTCAACATATCTGGAGGAGCCCATCATCTGGACCTGAGGTACAGCAAGAGCATTTTTCACTTTTTATAGAAACTCCTGAAACCTCCCAAAAATGTGCAATTGCTTCATATGGTTTTCTGCAGGGGTTCTAATGAGGCTGATCCAGTGTCAGTGATTAGTGCCAGGAAGACAGAAGCAGACCTGATTGCACATTGGGTGAAGATGGAGAGGACCAGATTACAAAAGTTTGTTTGAGCACGTTCACACAAGAATATTCGAACTGCAGTTACAGAAGAATCAGACTGCAGCTTTTTGAGACTGTTCAATGTTAAATAAATTTATTTTTAAAAATATTGAAATAAATAAAGTGAAATGTAAAAATGAAACACCAGTTTGTAAATGTATTCATTGTAATTTCATTTTAAATTTGTACTTTTTTCAATGCATATGTTAGTAAATCAGGATCATTCCAAACCAGCAGTGTTTTGGAATCTGCACACATCTGCACACATCTGCATACATCTGCATACTGCCCCGCCCCCATTTCTCTGAACGGCGAACACATTTACCTCCAGGTGAAGAAGCAAAAGCAGTGAACTGGTGACGATACGGTAAGACAGAAGCTGCACCTCTAAGGCAAGAAACAAGAAGGCTGACTGTGAAAGTTAAAGATAATTTTGTCTGAGGTCCAAAGAGGAAGCTGGAAGACTTGAAGCTTTTCAAAGTGTTTACATGGGAGTAAAGTTCAGTTAAAAATAAATGTTTGAAAAACATTCAGGCTAAAATAACAAGAGTGCTGAGTGTGACTGTATCTGAGACACTCATTGAAATAAACAATTGATATGACAAAGACCAGCAGACTGCAAGAGAAATAGAAATTCATAAGAAATTCACTGAGTTTTCTAGTCTGAGCACTCATAGTTGAACTAAATAGAATAGAATAGATCCTTTATTGTCACTGTTACAAGAACAGTGAAACAGTTTGTCATCTCTCCGTTGGCAGCATGTAGATTTACATTCAGATTCATACATAGCAACATATCTACACAAAAAAGATTTGTTATAAGTTTTATACACGTGCGTGTGTGTGTACACACACACACACACACACACACACAAACAAACACTGGTTGCTACTGTACAGTCATATAAATAAAGGTAGGAATGTTGGTTGTATTAAACTGTAACAAATACTGTTTATAAATAAATACAGTGCAAGTGTCCATGAGTGTTAACAGCACAGTTAATCTTCAGTCAGGGTGGAGGTGGGGCATGTTTGACAGGCTGTGGGTCGAAGCTTCTATTGAGTCTGTTTGTCTTGACCTGATTCCCATGATGAGTTTTTCCTTTCCAGTCACCTTTCTCACTCACTATGTATTAACAGACCTCTCTGCATTGAATCATATCTGTTATTAACCTCTGTCTCTCTTCCACAGCATGTCTTTATCCTGTCATCCTTCTCTCACCCCAACCAATCACAGCAGATGGCCCCGCCCCTCCCTGAGCCTGGTTCTGCTGGAGGTTTCTTCCTGTTAAAAGGGAGTTTTTCCTTCCCACTGTCGCCAAAGTGCTTGCTCATAGGGGGTCATATGATTGTTGGGTTTCTCTCTGTATCTATTATTGTACGATCTACTGTACAATATAAAGCGCCCTGAGGGGACTGTTGTTGTGATTTGGCGCTATATAAATAAAATTGAATTGATTGATCTGTAGCGTTTACCAGCGGGAAGGGGGGAAAAGTGAGTGTCCAGGGTTTGAGGGAACCTCGATGATGATACAGGATTTCTGCTGAAGTCTGCCAGTATAAATGTCTCTGAGGGGGGTCAGTGATGTGCCAATTGTCTACACTTCTGACGTGTTAAGTCCACCCAAAAACCACCTATCATAACCTTAAAAACATATTCGGTCTTCATAACTAACAAAAATATTAAATGATTTGCAAATAGTAAAACTTACATCTGCAGAGAGCTATGGCGGTATCTTTTGGAAGCTGTTTACATAGTTAATAATGTAGACGTAACCATGGAGACAGAGTCACGTTAGCTAGCAGCGAATGTTTACTGCAGTGAATGAGGTGATTGTGCACACATCCTCCACACGTTGCACAGGTTAAAGACATTAGTTGAATATTGTTCTAAAATATAGGTTTACTTTCTGTTGCCCATCACCTCAGGGTGAATATTACAGTTTCAGCCTAAAAATGTTTCACTGTCTAAATATTAAGACATTTGAATATTCTTACAAACGTTCATGTCTCAGAAGCACAGCTATTCATGTTTGCTATTACAGTTTTATTTGTTAAGAGAATTGTGAACTTTACATTATATATCTAATCAAATTAAGTAAAACGTTATTTGTATAGCACCTTTCAAGATAAACATCACAAAGTGCTTCACAGAAGCTAAAACATTAACACAAAAAGTCAGTTTAAAAAGATGAGTTTTTAGCTGTTTGTTTTTTTTAAAGCGACCACAGCCTTGTATGATACACAACCAGCAAGCCCTGATCACGTGACCTCAGGGACCTGTTGGGGATGATAAAAGATCTCTGATGTATGTTGGTGCTTGCAGAGCTCTAAATGTCAAAGGTCTTAATCTGAAAGTGGAGCCAGTGCAGCTGGATCAGCAGGGGTGTACTTGGAAGTACTTAGAAATAATATCAAACCTATAAAAGCTGTTTAGGGTCATCATTTTTACAATTTGTAATTGTAAAAAAAATCAAACAAGTGAACTTTTCTGTTTGTGATGCATATCAACAGCAGACCTCTTAGACTGTAACCTCTAATTAGGCAAAACCAAAAACTGAGTTGTTACGACAAATGTCTTATAAGAACAAGAAAAAATACTTCAGTACACGGCCTAAATATTTCTTCCCCGACTTCTTCTGAATTCCATCAGTTTTGTCTGTTGGTTGGACTGTTTGGTTGGTTGGTTGGAAGACAATGAGCAACAAAAAAAGATGATTTAGTAATTTTATTTCCAACCTGCTGCTTGAACGTGTTGTGTAATGAGGCCGAACACCCATAGTTACCCCTCTCCTGTGTCAGGAGAAGGACTGTACTGTACAGCATATGATTGTTATGTGATGAATGCTTATGTAATATGATAACAGGCATCTGGTCTTACATCATCAAAATATAAATAGCAGATGGTGAATATACTAAATAGCTGGATGACCATGAAAAATATGTTCATTACTGCAAATGGCCATGAGAGTCACTAGAATAACATTCAACTGGACACGTGAGGAACATTTAATAATGTATTTTAACTAGCAGAACAAATGAAGATACTGTTAATCACTTACATAAGATGTACTCAGCTACTTCCACAGTTTGATCATTGGATCTTCTCATCCTGGGGACAATAATGCACATGGATGCAGATTTGTTGTTAACTTTAGGAAAGGTTTATTTATTTATTTAGCTCCAGCCCCACTGTGACCCTGAACTGGACAAGCAGTTAAGAAAATGTGTGAATAAATGATCATACATCAACTAACTGAAAATGAGACTTTAACAGTTTCTTCTATGTAAGATTGTCTTCTACTGATATATCTGCAAACTTGACAGGACTGCTGTTTTTCAGACTACATGTTGTTGTACATACATCACTGTATGTTGGGTTAACACAGTTCATTACTCCTTATGTCTGTTTTTTCATTTTTCTAACTGGTCATTACTTACATTTTGATTCGATCATTTCAGTTTGTAAATGATCACCCAACTGAAATACAATGTATTCAGTTCAGGGTCGCAGTGGGTGACTACCCCAGCTGTATAGTCCTGTATAGTCTGTTAACACTATTGGAAGTAAAAATAACTCGAACTCCAATTTTGAAAACAAACTTTTTTTAAAAATAAAGCTCAGACTTTATTATGAGTCTGTGTGAAGGTCCTGCTGTGGTCTGGGAGAGTCCTGCAACTCTCTGTCTGCAGAATACAGTATATAATGACCAATGCTGGGCAAGTTACTTAGTAACGAGTATAATTTATAATTAGTAAAAGTAATTATAGTTATTAGTTACTTCTTCAAAAAAGTTAGAGTTAGAAACTGAGGACAAGTTTTGCAAACAACAAAGTTATATGTAGTTATTTATCTAAAAATGCAGCCAAGGTGCGTTTTTTTTATAACCATTTCAAACTATTTACAGAACAATCAGCTGTTCTGCATCAGATAAGAGTCACACAAATTATTTGTAACACTCCAAAAAATAATTTATGTCCACTGTAAGATAAAGGAGAACATCACAGGCCTGATACCTGCAGGACTGAGAGCAGCAGGTGTGTCACTGCTCCTGTTTTCCACCTGGAGACAGCGTTTACACTGTAATCTGCCTTTGGTGGCTTTTTGGCAGCAACTGCGGCCACAGCACCAATCCAAAAATGATTTAGATAAGTCTTATAATAACACATTAAAACATAGTATGCCTAATTTGAACTTTATTTTAGTATAGTAATGAAGTGTTTAGAAAATGTCCTCTGTAGTGGACATTTGTAGTCCTTTCCTCCATTTTGTTCTGTTTTTTCAAATGACCAGAAAGGGAGTTTTCTTCAGAAGCAAAAATAATTTTATTGCATATTGTTGAGGGAAACTCAGATCTTGAGTTGTCTGATGAAGAAGATCAGCGTGCATGTTTTAGCCGGAAGCAGAGGAAGATGATTCAGGGAGCTCTGAGGATGAAATTCAGGCAGGGCATGCAGATACTGAGGAGTCAGATCAAGCTGAACAGTCCAGTTGGCGTCCACTGTGGAGCAGGAATTCAAAGTACACCATGAGTTTAAAACAATACCTCCTGAACTTGTTGTCATTAAGTGGTTGGACACCAAGCCAGTTGTCATGGCGTCCTGTGCTATGGCATTGAACCTCAGGACACATGTTTGTCCAGGTGCCAAGGCCACTGGCAACTGCTGAGTACAATACCAACATGGGTGATGTGGACCTTGTTGACCTAATGTTGAGTTTCTACAGGATGGCCCTCGCACTCGGAAATGGACAGTATGTGCAGTTCTCCACTTTTATGGTCTGGCAATCACCAACACGTGGCTTCAGTATAGCAGTGACTTGCAGTTTCGGGGGAAGAAACCATTGAAGTTCCTTGACTTCAAGCTGCTCCCTGGTGAAGAGTTGATTACTCAGGCTCAAGCAGGAAGTGCAAGTGACAGTGAAGATGAGTATACTCCCCCACATCAAAAGTGGAAACAACAGCTAAACGAAGCTCTGATATACTATGGTGCCGGTGGATGAAACACATCTATCAAGATGTTGCAGATCCAACTCCAGAAGCAAAACATGATGTGCACAAAGTGCAAGGTATTCCTCTGGTTTCCAAGAAGGGGGATTGCTTTTTGAAGTATCACTCCAACAAAAGAACTAATCAAAAGTGATTCTGGTCTGTGGATGTTAAACTTGTTCTTAGGTTTACCTCTTTTTTGGGGGGAAGCAACTGTTTGCCATTGAAGTTCAGTTTTACATGTTTGGCCTTCCAACGTCCTCTGCAGTGGGCATGTGATATCTACAAAATAAAACCTTTTTTTTCATAATTTTTTTAGTCTTCTGATTACAAACACTGGGGGTTCAAACAAATGGCTTCCTTGGATGAGGGCGCCGAAACACCCAATGAATCCACGGTCCATGACTGATGATGTGTCTTTAAACTTTAAATAAGATATTATTTTATATATTGGAAAAAATTGAACAGGATAGAATTTATGTGTATATTTTGATTCAAAATTAAGATTTTAATCCCTAAAACTAACCAAGGAGTTTAAAATACAAGCGGCACCTAACTGGAAGATTTGCCTTCTAAACCTAACACTAGAATTTTTACTGGGGCAAACCAGAACTCTGAAATATCAGTACTTTAATGAATCATTAATGAATCAATGAATCAGAAGCCCAACTTTTTGTGTGATGGTTAGCATCTTCCTCTGCCTTTTGGGTGCTACCGCAAGAGCCTTTGACGGCGCAAAATGTTTTGTCAATATTGTGTTTGTTGGGGAGAAAGCTTACAAACACACAGCTAGTGATCGATGTTGCGATTCTGTACTGTACAGTAGGGAGGGCACGGAGGAGGTCGACAATGGCCTACAGCCGATCGGGACGCTGTAGGCCATTGTAGGCCTGTTCATTTTCATTTGTTGCCTCAAGGCAACGTGTGTGTGTGTACGTGTATTACTTATTGTTGTGGGGACACAAATCTGTTTACACACTCACATTGTAAGAACCAAGAAATGGTACCCCCGGCTGGTCCACTTCCTGGACATGATCATGGTTACCACCTGGCTGCTCAACAGAAGAGACTGTGAAGGCACTGGCATGGAGCAGAAAGACCAAATGAGGCTCTATACCTTCAAATCATACGTTGCAGATGGCCTCTGCATGTGTGGGAAGAGCCTGGAGAAGAAGAGAGGTCGTCCCAGCCAGTCCATTGCTAGCACATATGAGGAGAAGAGGAAGAAAAGACGCACAGCTCCCATTCCAGTCCAAGATGTCCGCCTGGATCAAACAGCCCACTGGCTGATCATGACTGGGTACAAGGGACGATGCAGGGTGTTAGGGTGCAATGGTCCACCAAAAGCAATGTGCCGCAAATGCAATGTGCACCTCTGCTTCACCCACGACCGCAACTTCTTCCTGAGGGTCCACGCTGAATGAACAAGACATCCCTCAGAGATCCCTGATCCAACGTTGGATGTATTTTTATTGTTCTGTGAAATGTTTACAATGTTTATTTGTTGTTTGTTTATTCGTTCATCCTTGTTGTACTTATGTATTATAGAATAACTTGGTGTTTGACTACCCTTGTCGCACAGTGTTGCCTTGAAGCAACAAGCCAATATCTGTTTGGGGGGGGGGGGCAATTTTGTGATTGTTATATTATTAGGGACCCTAAATCTGCCCCAAAATAGGGTGAAATGTTTTTTCCACAAAAATTAAAAAGTCATGCAGTAGAGGGTAAAGGGCCATGCCTGTAACACCCGTGTATTAGGGCTGGGCCATATATCGTTCACGGTAATACCGCTATAATATTAGGCAGCAATAAGAAAATGAAATATGGCGATAGAATATGAGTAAAACGTGCATGCGCAGTGCCTTTGTTTTCATACGCACACGTCGGAAAAAGCATGGCGGCGAAAGTGGCTCGTTGAATGAAACGATGAATCAGAACTGGTTTGTAAAAATGCTGCAGCTTCAGTGGTGTGGAACTGGTTTAGCTTTCGTCCGTCAGATACACAACAAAGCACTATTTTTGGTAGCGCATGCTAGCGGGCCATCGTTATTACCGTGTTTTTTGGAAAATGAGGCACACTTAAAATCCTTTGATTTTCTGAAAGTCGACAGAGCCCCTTATTATCCCGTGTGCCTTCTGTATGAATCCTGGTTGTGTTTACTGACCTTGAAACGATTTTATGTGCACGGCGCTCGAAAATCTGTCAAATGTTTCAGTACGACTTTGCAAAGCTACGAAGCCGCACCGCTTGATGGATTGTCGGAGCATTACGGCTATCGTAGGCGGAGTGATACGTACTGTGCTTCAACATAATATTACCGTATTGTGTGTGTATAAGCTCTTTTTAAGTTTTGTGGATATTATACATGGTTATGCTGAGGATATGTCGGCCAGTTTCCACTGGAAACGCCTTTTGGTTAAACTGTCAGCGAGGAATTTGCATTTTGCACTGTTAAATATTTATATAACTTTAATGCAGATAAAAAACAGCTGCTTGTTTAAGTGAAAATACATTGATGGGATTTTTTTTTTTTTTTGCACTAATAAAGTTGTGGAGTTGTAAAGTATTTTTTCTCATTTCAATTATATCGTCAGTTATATCGTTATCACAAATTTTCAAATGTATATCGTGATAAATATTTTTGGCCATACTGCCCTGCCCTACCGTGTACGTTAAAACCTGTTTCAGCACTCGGGCCATGACTGTCTTTATACTGACCAATACTCCTCTGCACCTCAGTGTTGCTGTTGCACTTTTGACCAAATCATAGACATGTGAAGCTCTGATTACTTGCTTCTCAATAATAATCTCTCCTATCACTCCACGAAACATCTAATGAATGGGTGAGGGCTGTTAAAATAAGGTCTGCATTTTTTCTGCTCATCCACAAACACATCCTGGGAGAAGACAGGCGCGAGGGCACGGGGATGAGCGAAGCAGTCGGTTCTGGAGGGCAGTGCGCATGAACGTGTCTGTGCTGGTGCATGTACAGGAACAAGCAGAGCTTGAAGTAACTTGAAGTAAAAGTAAAGGCAAATAGGCGGAGCGGTTAGTGCTTCGTTTGTGCAGATTTGTGCAGGTAAAATGATCGTTTCTGCTGCTTTGATTTTTGAAATAGTAAACTTTATTTTATAGATCATTCAAAGGTCACCATCCCCCCAGACTGCTCCAAAATGGCCTACTTTTTTACTGCTTTGTTTGTGCAGATTTGTGCAGGTAAAATTATTGTTTGTGCTGCTACAATTTCTGAGATATAACAGTTTAAATTTTTACGGCCTACACTGTATAACAGCAATGTCTGTGGCGGTGTGGCACTTTTATAGAAGATTGTCCACTTTTTTCAGGCTTGCTGCGTATTTAGTTTTATGAATGTTTTGTATGTTTCTGTACATTTTAGTAAACCAATTTAGTCAGCGGAAAGGCTGATATTTCTGTTACCAGTGCAGAAACGTACACACAGTAGTTTTCATTTTTTTCTGTGTAAAACTGAGTTGAAGTGATTGACGTAAAAAAAATTTTTACATATCCAGTTTGTCTCTATGATTTTGTTTTTAATTATATATGTTCATTATTATTAATGTAGCTGTCTCAGAAAAAAAAATATGTTTGCTTTCACATTAATTTCAAGTGTTATTTGAGTATGCACCTATGGAACGCCAGGACTGCCATAATGAATTAATTAAATACACCATTAAATAATTAATTAAATGTGGCAATAATTAATAAAAATTGGAATTAATTAATTAAATAAATAGTTATGACACATGTAATTAATTAATTATTGACACATTTAATTAATTATTTATATATTTCACATTTTAATTAATTATTGACACATTTAATTAATTATTTAATGATATATTTATTTATTTCATTTTGGCAGTCCTGGCGCCTGGCTCTCATCTTGAATTAATTTTATCTGTCAGCCTCACCCATCAAACTCAGGGGGCGGGGTTAACGCTGCCCATGCAGCTTCTCTAACATTTGATTGGTTGCCGTGCAAAGTAAGTCAAAACAGGTCGATCCTAGAAAATCGATTGCTTGTGTAGACTTGGGGCAGCCAGTTATCCCAGAATGCAGATCAAATCACAGGCAGCAATGGTGGTGGTGTAGTTTTAAAATACCCCGTTTTTCTGTCACCAGCTACACTTTTAACAGTGTTTTAGCCGCGAATGTCGCGCCGTATGTCTGGTCAGGTTGTCAACATAGAACATGTTTGCAAAAGTGCTCAGATGTTTTCAGAGATTTCACTAGCTCTGCTAACAATTAGCATGCAGAGTGCACCGAGGGGGTTACGTTAACCGGTTTGTTTACATATTCCACTCTCTGTGTTCCACATGTTGCATTCGTTTTTTAATAGTTATTCAACTGTATTCTAAGTACCAGCTGTCTGTTAGAATGTGATTTTTTTCTCTCTCTTTTTTTTTTTTTTTTGGTGTTTCGGTCATATTATGTTTACCTGTCAAAGGCTTGTTACAAACTATGAAACACATCGTGCAGACTTCTGGATGTTAGAAGAAAACTAATACTGCTCATGAAGGAGACTAAAGGCAGGAAGGTGTCCTTTAAAACTAAACATGTTAATAGGACCTCCCTATTTATATCATAGTTTATGATATAGCACGTGTATTTCAGTAATAGCCTGCTGATTTCAGTGTAGTGGTGAACAGTCGCACAGCTCACGTAGGCGTTATCTGTGATACTCCTTAACTATAATTTATCCAAGTTAACTTCAGTTAACCATTCAGACGGTTCTTTTGCAATGAAAAACAAACACCCATGCTGCCGGGAGGTTTCCTCAGTGCCAGCTGTTAACATTATAGCTGCTTATGCAGTAACCATGGTAACCACGGACTCTGAGCGGCTGGATCGACAGAGGTCAGACAACAATTTTACATGTATGATCTTAAAACAGGACACAGCCACTATACGTGCTGGCCTCATATCAAATGTGAAGGCAGACTGAGTCTATGTTTGACGTTTTTTATATCTAATCTTCCTTTTCAAACATTTAAACAGCAGCGAGTCTGCAGCTGAGGGAACACAAACTCAGGTTTGCTCGTTTCTTGGATTCATTTGGTGATTTATTAAATGTATAACTGTTATTCTAATCTGCTGCCGAGTCTCTTACACTTTTCTTTATGCTGTATATTTTCACGTCTCTGGAATAGTTGGCAGTTAGATAGTAAGCTGGGAAACTTTGTGTTAACTCATGGAGCTGAGGATATCGTGGATATGCTGACCTTGCTGCGTGGTGTACAGAGCGAGGTCAGCATGATTAATATTCACAATAAAAATATTAGCCGAACATCATGAAGTCTGTATGTGTTTCATAGTGTCGAACAACCTTTGTACAGTTAAAGCCAGCAGTTACTACATGACGGAAACACCAACGTTATCTCTTTTATGTGTTTATACACAGGTCACACTGATTACTGAACAAAAACCCAAAGATCAGATGTTAAACAGGTTTATTTGCTCTCTCTCCTCCTTAAACATGTTTTTAATGTTAGTTATAATTCAGAATTGGCGACTGAAACACGTAGGACACATAAGAACATCAGGAAATAAAACATCGATAAATATAACCTCAGTAAAAGAAGTCAGCGGGGGTTACTACAGCTGTGTACCGGGGCCTGCGCTTTGTCGGTGGGATTGCTTGCGAGGCGAGCGGGTCTATCCCACGCTTTGCCGTGAGACTGGGCAGACATCTCCGAAATCATCGAAGCACTTTTGCAAAGAGGCTGTATCTTGACAAACCGACCAGACACATGAAGATTAAACCACTACATTCTCGGCTAAAAAATATTAAAACGGTATTTGGTGACACACACACAGGGTTTTTCAAAGCTCAGTTCTGTTAGCTTCCACATGCCGGTTGTTGTGTGCTAGAAACAATGGCCACCAGGCCAAAGCAATGGTTTTGACTCGATCAGCGTTAGCCCCGCCCCCTGAGTTTGATGGGTGAGGCTGACAGATAAAATTATTTCAAGATGAGAGCCAGGCGTCAGGACTGCCAAAATGAAATAAATAAATATATCATTAAATAATTAATTAAATGTGTCAATAATTAATTAATTACATGTGTCATAACTATTTATTTAATTAATTAATTCCAATTTTAATTAATTATTGCCACATTTAATTAATTATTTAATGGTGTATTTAATTAATTCATTATGGCAGTCCTGGCGTTCCATAGGGTTCCCACTTACATGTAGAAAATTGAATATCCCACAGCACCTAGGCCAGGGATCTTTAACCTGCTGTAAAGCCAAATGTGGCTCTCTGGCACCTCCACTGTGGCTCTTATAAGAGCAAGTAAGTTATGTTTTATTATAAAGACAACAAGAAAGGGTTCTGTTAGCAGTTTTTGTTTTTTATGAAATATATGCATTCACAGAAAGTACAAGGCTTTTAAGAGTGATTTAATGTTTCTTAGCTTCAAAACTATTTGCTGTAAATTTCAGGTTGGTTTCCCATCTTTCCTAATTTTAAATTTTTATGGAAATGACTCACTTAGCTGGCTTCATTTTAACAAATACTTTTTCCAGATGTAAAGGTTAGGTGATTCATTTTGTTCTAAAATCTAAAGATAAACATTTTTATTTACATTTCAATAGCTTTCATGTTACAACAACTCATTTTGTAGATATTTATAAGCTTTCTTTTTTAGCCTCGAGGAGATGACCTGATGCAAGTTATTGAAGGCTTCAGACAGCGATGGGGGTTGAGTCACTTTCCCATCACTGCTCCTGGGGACAATCACTGTGATTAATTCAACTGCAAAGGTTGGCACTCTGTCATCCTTCAGGGCATCATCGACCATCAGTTCTGGTAAGCATACTATGATCTACTCATTATGAAAAACTGAAAGGAAAAAAACATACATTTTAATGCCTCAAACGTTTATACAGAGCTGTGTAGAGTAGCCAAAACTCTAGTATTGTAGCTCCACAATACCATTTCTACATAGAAGCAAAAAGTAGTAGTTGCAAGTAACTGTTTGAACAGTACTGTGATGATCTTTTTGTGTTGTTTTCCTTCAGTTTCTCTGCTTTCAGGAATTTGTTTCCCTGTGCATTTAAACTCACTTTACTTGTATTGTTTTTTTATGGAACATATTTTTTAAATGATTACCATTAAATCAATGAGTGACCCTTTATAAATATTTCATAAGTAATCAAGTGTTGCTTAATGTAGTGGTGAACAGTTACTTTTTCACTAATACTATAATAGTAACAAAAATATGTTGCAGTAAAACTCTTAAAAACTTTTTGAAAAAGTTTCCATAATGAAATGTACCCACCTCACCATCAGCTTTCATATATTTTATTAGAACATATTGCATTTTCTTGCACCCATACCCAGACCAAACAGTATCGTTTGACTGATGGCCCAATTTTGCTTTAAGTTATAAAGTAAAGTTATTGTGTTATTTACATTTGGCCTAATAATGATGGTAAATGGCCTGTATTTATATAGCGCTTTACTAGTCCCTAAGGACCCCAAAGCGCTTTACACATCCAATCATCCACCCATTCACACACTGGTGATGGTGGCCACAGCCACCCTGACAGAGGCAAGGCTGCCGGACACTGGCGCCACCGGGCCCTCTGACCACCACCAGTAGGCAACAGGTCAAGTGTCTCGCCCAAGGACACAATGATTGAGACTGTCGGAGCCGGGGCTCGAACCAGCAACCTTCCGATTGCAAGGCGAACTCCCAACTATTGAGCCACGATCGCCCCAATGATCCTTATTGCTGTTTTAGAGAGGAGTGGTGCTTCAAAGGATAGTTATAGATTTCTGTCAGAATCTGCAGATTACACAGTACAAATAAAATGTTGACGTTTCTCCAACGTTGTCTTCCCAACAGTTTCACTGACATCTACACTGTTTGGCCAGGAAGCGTTCGCGATGCCAGGGTTCTCAAGAATTGTGAGATATACACAATGGCAGAGAGAGGGGAGCTATTTCCACCAGTCAGTATCTTTGAACACAGTGAATTGTAATTAAAATTATTTTACCATTCTTCCTTGTTCATGTGTGTCACCTTGTAGTCACATTATCTTAGGTTACAGAAGAAATCATGGGTGTTGAAGTTCCAGTCATGCTGCTCGGTGACCCTGCAGATCCCCTGCGAAGCTGGCTGCTGAAGGGATACGCAGATACAGGAACCCTAACTGAAGAACAACAATACTTCAACGAGCGACACAGCAGAGCCAGGATGACAGTGGAGTGTGCATTTGGCCGACTTGAGGGTCGGTGGAGGTGCCTTGGGAAACATCTTGATGTGGACAGCCACACTGTTCCCACAATAATAAGTGCATGCTGCACACTCCACAGTTTGTGTGAAAAACACGATGAAGCCTACAATGAAACTGATATAGCTGTTCTGCATGATTCTATCTAGAGGTACCGAAGGAGGCATCTTACCAGATGTTCAGCCAATGGGAATCAGAGAGGTGCTGACCCAGTTTTTTCATAGTCAACGTCAAGGCACAAAAGCCGTGGTTTCACCTCATGGTCAATAAAGCTGATCTTGAACGTTAAGTGGTGCATTCACAAAATGTCAAATAAAGTATTCAAAGTTATTTTTGTATGAAAAAATAACTTTTTTCATAAAAAGTTATTTTGTTATGAAACACACATCAAACTTTTTATTTATTAAGACCCGAACTCTTCCGTGGCATGCATTTTAAATTTCTCCTTGATCTTTGGGTATATTGGGACCCGATGAATGTAGAAACAAAGAATTACCAGATTTTTTTTTTTTACCTGACTTTTTGAGATCCACATATGAGGATATTCGTTTAAAATTTTGATAGAACAGTGGCAGTATAACGTCCTCTTAAGTGGATATCAGGCTCCTGTAGAGCAAAATTAAGTATTTTGGTCTAGACAACCCAAAATGTGATGTCCACATATGTGGACGCCAGGTCCTAGGAGGTTAAAGTAGTTTAAGCCTGTTCATCTGGGGGAGGGTAGGGTGACTTTATAGGCCTGGTTAAAGGATGCACGCTGAGCCTGATCTCGAGGGTTTGGTCGTTCTGGTCTAAAGGGCTGACTCGGATTGTGAGATGGTGGAAGGGCATTACCAAAAGGAAGAGGTTGAACTAAATCTTGTTGGAAAGACAGAGACTGATTGGACATATCAAATGGTGGAGACTGAGATAAAGCCATGGGGTATGGAGGGGAATGAATGAGTGAAGATTGTGTTGGGCAGTAAAGATGTGGAGCTTGTACTGCCTGCTGGTAGAAAGGTGGTTGTTGGCATGTGATAAGCTGGGTCAACATGGAGGGAACTTTAAGATCGTGCTCATGCTGAGTTGCTTGCATCTTCAACAGAAGCTCCGACTCATCATTCTTCAAGGCGTTTGTAATCGTGTCCGCAAATATTTCCAAAGTTGACTCCATCTTTGACTTTCTCTTCCTGCTCTTGGCAGATGTATGTGTAAAGAGAATAGTTGTTTGTGTTATTTCAACAAAAGGATAATTTTTATGTTCAAGGATAGAGGGAATTTTCATATGCAGTTCTTGTACACACCTTGGAGAAATAAGAACATCACCAAAATAGTATAGGTCAGAAATTAAGAGTGTAGTGTATTTGATCATTTGGGTCAGCTCACGGTTTTTATTTGAAAAACATTGCACAATCTACAGTATGTCTTACATTACAATCTCTCCCTTCTCTCTCATTGACAAAATGAGTTGTATTAATTAGAAGATACGTGTGTGCTTTATCCATGCTTAGGAATCCAGAGTAAAATTGAACTCTTAGGGATACATTATTTTGCCTTGTGAGGTCTCGACATGACACTTTACTTGAAAAATGTTTTTTCTAATAGGATAATGAAAAGTTTGCAACAACAATTTTCTATTTAATATATGTATGCATTCTTTTTTATGCATTCTTTATCTGCACTGACTGCAGATGAACTTTCCTTTGAGGCAGAATCAAATGTCAGCAACACAGGAGTACCATCACCCAGTGTACAGGCACCTTTTGAAAATACAAATATACAATCATACAACCTATTAAAATGCTATGTACATGGTTACAGCTGATGTAGTTCAGCCTTCATTTATAATTTCGCTATTGCTGACATATAGAATGTTCTCAATTTTTGTTCAGTAATTTATTCAGTTATGTTATGTGTTTAGACATGGGTTATACAGAACGTTTAATGTAACGTTACTTGCACCCACAATTTTATTCTCCACACATGACTACAACAAAGTACAAGTTAGCATACCTTTTTCACTGTTGAGGCTGAAAGCTGGACTAGCGATAGCCCCTGGACTTTCAGGCTGTTCTTCGGCTGTTTCAATGGAGCTATCGATCAGCTCTATTGGCTGACAAATGGGTTTGTCGCCCAAAACACAGTCAAGCTCATCATGAAACGGCAGGTGACTCGACCACGTCCGCTTTGTTTGTTTATATCTTTAGCTTCTTTAAACTTGGCTCTGAGGCTCTTCACTTTCCTCTGACACTGTAGCCACGTTCACCTGTGTCCAACCATTTCTTTGGCAATGCACTCAAACACAGCCCGGTTACAATACCACGCTTCAAGTTTAGCTTGAATAGAATTGTCTCCCCATATGCTAATCCAGACCTTCCCAAAGTGTGGGGCCCGCCCCCTAGGGGGGGGGGGCGCAGATCCATTGCAGGGCGCGGTATGAAAAGGGGGGGAAAAAAACCAAACGCTTGGACACTGCTAGCACGGGGGCCACAGAAACGCAAAGCAGGAGATGAAGCATCGCTGAATATGTTTCCAAACCAACTTCATTCTAAGCCAAAGACTAGAAAATATGCTGAAGCAAATCTTCTCTTTGGTTTCACCTGCACAAGTGCTGAGGTAGGTCTCCCTGCAGGATTGGTTTTCGCTGGGCTCTTCAAATCCCGGACAAACAGGATCCCACAGCTGTTTGTTTTTCAACCCATTTTGCACAGAGAGGCATTTTTTGAAAAATGTATTGATAGCATTGTTGAACATTATTACACAGGAAAAAAACAACACGTAAAATAATCACAGCGTGACGCCTCTGCCTTTGTAAATGGAGGGACAGTAACTGCGTGTAAAACCTGCAGACAGTCAGATTAACAGCATTTCGTCTCTATCTCCATTCTGCAGTTCATCTCATGTAAACAATAACGTGGCCACAGCGTGATGTGAATAAAGGCGCATACCTTTGACGTTGCGTGACGAACTCTGTATTCCTCGTCCACACGTAAACGCAAAAAAGGAGTTTTAAAAAAATCTCAGTTTTCGGTGATTTGAAACACCGTTTACGTGGACGAAACAGCTGTGTTTTCAAAAATACTCGTGTAGGTGCGGACGCAGTGTAAGAGAGTTTGGAGATTATTTTATTACTACCTGCAGATTACTTGTATTTGCTTAATTGTTTACTAAATGTTTGAGGTGTGAAATAAACTGCAATGGAGCAAAATATGGGTGCGTGTGGTTGGAGGATGTGTTTGTGCGCACGTGCACGCGCCGGAGGGGGGAACATTTTTCTTGCAAAACAAGGGGGGGCCTAGCAAAAAAAAAATTGGGAACCACTGTGCTAATCAAGTCCAAAACCTCAGTTTCTGTCCATTGACTCGCTCCGTCTACAGTTTCCGCCATGCTTTCTCGTTTGTCTTCTCCGGCGCTGATAATTGGCGTCTGTCTTGTGTCAGTGACGTAAAAGACGGATTTAATGCGGCATGACCGTTCAAACAGCAGTCGCTTTCTAAAACATCAAAAACATGCGCCATAAAGCACCCTCCAATAGCCAAACCCATCTGTTCTCTGATTGGATAGTTAAATTTGTGATTGACATGACATTGGCCAATCAGATGAAAGGAAGAAAAACGGGGTCAAAATTCGTACTTGTAGCTTGATACTTGAGTGCAGAGTTTCACACAAAATCTTTTTACACATACAAATCCTGATTTACAAATACAAAATATTTATGACCACAATTTGAGCCCATAAATATTTCCCAGCGACAGCAGAAGTGAACAGCTGGATGAGAAATCCATTCAGCATTAAAGCCTCTGACATACCCGAGGATTTCTCAGTTGTTGAGCAGGAGAGCTTTACAGAACTATCTTGTGATGAGACACTGAAGTCTGCTTTCAGAAATCAGACATTGTTTGAACTTTTGGATGCAGCTGCGCAGCAAATACCCAGCACTTTCAGACAAGGCTGTGCACGTTCTCCTCCCATTTGCGACCACATATTTTTTTTGAGAAGGGCTTCTCTTCACTCGCCTTCATAAAGACAAAATATAGAAACAGATTTGATGCTGAATCCAACTTGATGCTGAAGCTGACCTCAATCGACGCAGACATCACAGAACGCCATGCACATCCCTCTCATTAGGTATGAAGACCAAGTAACAACAAAATTTTAATGTTTTGATTGTTTCCATGTAGCTGTTTGTCACAGTCTGCAGAGACAGGCCGTGTGGTGGTGTGTGTAATGGACCCAGGTGCGTACACAAGTGAGTAGACGGGAGTGAACTTAACAGAAAGCGAGCCTTTATTATGGCTGAAGACAAAGTGTACAAACAAAGCAGGGATAGCGCGACTAAACTAGACTATAACTAAACTGGGAAAACTAGTACTGTGACAAACTAAGAAAACTCGGTCATGGAGGTGAGAACACAGACGACGCGACACAGACTGCATGAAACACAGAGACTAAATACACATGAGGGATGATCAGGGGAAGAGGCCACACATGGGAGCACAGCTGACACACATGAACCTAAAGACAGGACAGGAGAAGTGAAACTGAATACACTGACATCGAATACAGACTTTCAAAGTAAAACAGGAAACATGGAGATTAGACATGACAAGAACTAAACATAACCACGCAGACATGACGCATGAACCGGGGAGACTTAGTACAGGGGGAGATGACATAAACAACTAAGGAACAAAACTAAACTGCAATCTAGAAATTAACTAGGTGAACTAAGCTAGGTGCAAATGAATACAGAAGATACATGGAACTCAAATACTGGGTCGCTTGACCCAGGACCATGACACTGTTGTTATTATATCCCTTTTGCTGTCAATGTTTTCATGCAGTACACTTGTTAACAATCTTGCTAAGTGTTTCAGTGCAGTACATTTGTCACATCCTGAATGTGTAAATGCAGTGCACTTCATATTGTCACTTGATGGGTGTTTCAGTCAAGTACAGTTGCGGCTTTTTATGACAGTTAAAATAAATAACATTCTTATAAGAAATAAAATTGTCTCGTGTAAACTGTATATGTTGTTAAATAGGTCTATACTATTGTATTTTAATGTCGGTCATAATGGTGGTACTTCAAAAGCCATATATTTTCTGAGGTGATACTCATTGTAAAGAGTTTGAGAACCGCTGCCCTAATATAATAGGCTGATGAAGGTTTCCACTTTTTAATAATCCCACCTTCACCCCAAAAGATTCATCTGCATGGAGCCATTCAGTACATGGAGAGAGGTAGGAAGTCCTCTTCCCTTTTTTGGGTGGAACAGCCAGGCCCCTCCAGTTCTCAACTGCAGCTTCATCAGCCAGAGGAATGTTTGTGGCAGCATCAGATCCCACAGACGGGTGAGCATCCATTTTCATTTTGTCTTCTGCACTGCGAGTCGTCATGGAGCCAGAATTGGCATCTGTGACTTACAGTGATTGTTGCCTCATCTTTGATCTTTTGCAGAACAAATCCGCATATTTCCTTCGATGAAGGAAAGATGATGAGCAATAAAGGGATTGACACAAACAGGCAAGTTTTCGTGTTTGAACTCAGCTTCAACAGTGGCTGAACTTGCTGTGATGCTGGTGCTTTGGAAGAGAGGGACCATTATTCATGTCCAGAGTGGCAAGTAACTTGCGAGTCTTATTATATGAGGAATAATCTCAGGGAGAAAGTGAATATTATCTCTATCCTCGTTTGCTGCAGCAGGTGACCTGCTCTCCTCACATATTTCTGTTACCCAGTGTCGTAGGTCAGTCTGGATCTCATCAACTGAATCCAATCTCTCACTTTCCTCTGTCTGTTCATCTGGAATGATGATGGAGTCTTGAGGAATTTGGGCTTTCAGGTATTTCTTGCAGCTTTCTGAAGGAAGGGCGGCTCCTTCATCACGTTCTGCCTCACTGAGGGCCACAACAGTGATAGCACGTAGGAGCTGTTTTGCATCGTCCAAGTATTGTGACTGAAGAAGCTTTGCTAATGACCTGACAAAGAAATCTTTAACACGATGTGTTTTCTTCTTCAGGCAGTCCCACTGGCATATCATCTTGATGCAGTGCACAACATCAACCCTGATAAAACAAGGGGGGACTTTGGCAGACTGGGTTCCAAGAAGGACATGAAAGCATTCATTAAGGTAGGACTTCAGATCAGGATGAGCAGGGAAATCCTTGACCAGAGCTCCCAGAGTAAAGTCACTCCCAGCTTCCTTTGGCACAGGTGCACCTGCACGAATCCATTCTGTCAACCAGTTTGTGATGGCATTAACATCCTGTTTCTCTGACAGCATTTGCACCACTGAGACACTGAGGCAATTGTTTTCTGTCAGAATGCCTTGATAAAGGAAGATATGGCCATTTGGTGTCAGCGGTTTTCTCACAACTTGCATCAAACACACAGTTGGGGGAGATTTTTTTGACAATGTCTTGTAAACATGCATCTGAGTTTGACTCCAGTAATGACAGAAAACCTGTCCAGCCCAATATCTCGGATGCTACCACTGTGAGGAACACTATATTTTAATAATTGCAGAGATGCAATGGGGTCCGAGTCTATTCTCTCTTGTTTGGTTTTTCGCAGAGTGGCCAAATTTGGAAAGTGGCTTGGCTCAGGATCTCCAACATCCATCAAATCTGCTGCCTGCGCTGACCTCCATACAGCTGGTTCCATTCTGCCCTCACACAACTCTTTAGCGATTTGTTCACACAGGTTTTCAGACATGAACCGCTTGGAGTAGCAAGTGTGCAAGGAGAGATCTGTATTTCTCATGAAACACTGGAGTTCAATTGAACTGTTAATTGCCGTCTGTCTGTCACATGACATTTCTTACTGGCCATGACACTCCTTACAGCACAAGAGTAGACCACTTTGGTCCATTATCGAGCAGTCTGGGATGTTGACCTTTGAATGACCTATAAAATAAAGTGTAATATCTCAAAAGTCAAAGCAGCACAAACGATAATTTTACCTGCACAAATCTGCACAAACGAAGTACTAACTGCTCTGCCTACTTGCCTTTACTTTTCAAGTGGGTGGGTACCTGTGTCGATTATTGGTATAGGTGTGAATCCAACTTGGTCTTTTTTGTTGTGACCTAAAACCATATCAGAAATAAATAAATGCCACTTCACCTTAAAAGCCTTTTTAATTGTGTATTTTTTTCACAACTGTTTTTTTCCCAGTTAAACAGATATTAGTATGGTGACTTCAAAGAGACTTGACTGCAGAACAATGTGCATCTTCAACAAACTGGTTTGGTGAATCACGTTTTTTCTGAATTCTTAGTCAAAATCCTTGCTGTGTTTGGGCTTACATAGGCCTGCTGCAAGGACCTAAACGCAGGACTCGGAACATGGAGGAATGAACTGAAAGAGGCAGCTTTACTGTGCTGAAAAACTCAGATGACAAAATGCAGGGAACAGAACATATAAACTGGGAAATAGGGAACTAACATGAAAACTTGAGACCTACGAAACTAAAGACTAAAAAAACTAACAAATTACACTTTAACCAGGAGCACGGAGGAATTACACACCTGTGTGAGGGTACGATGCAACAACAACTGTCTGGGAGAACTGAAAGAGCCGGTTCTCTAAAAAGAGCCGGAAATCCCATCACTACGCGATAAGGATCCGGCTCGTGTCGTTCACGTCAAAGATCCGGCTCTAAGAGCCATTTCGTTCGCGACCGACACTTCACTACTGGGAAGACAGGACTAAAATTCACAAGGGAGAAATCAGGGAGTGGGAGACACAGCTAGAAGTAATCAGGCAGACGGGGAACAGAAGCTGAACACAAAACACCACTATCAAAATAAAACAGGAAGCACATGACAGGGACAGAGACACGGACTCGACACCGAGCAAGGTACCAAACCTAAGAACTAGAACTCAGAAAATACTGAGCTAGGAATACTTGAGAGAGAAACCAAAACTAAAAGACTAGCAACGACACATCATGAAATCTAGGATAAATAACACAAAACAGATAAAGACCTTGAACTTAAATTTGCCAATGAATTGGTATCAGAGCCTCTCACCCTAGCCTAGCAACTAAGTTAAATGATTTCTTCCAAAGTACCATTAATGAAACTGCACAATTGTTTTATAATTCACGTCACTCTCAACAAAATACCGGGGGAATACCGACCCCAAAATGGATGTCTCTTCTCAAGACTCAAAGTTCAATATTCAAAAAAATTACAGAAAATGAAATAGAAAGTATATCTCAAAATTAAAAAGTTCTAAAGCAAGGGATGAGTTTGTTTGTGATACCAGTTTTTTTAAGCATTGTAAATCTTGTATTTTGGTCCCTATCTTTTCAAAGATGGCGGGAAAGTGGGTTGTGAATTCTATCAATGAGCATCTTAATGATTCCAACCCGGTTTGCACCCTATGCAATTCAGATTTCACACTCTTCATTCAACTGAAACGGCTGTCTGCTTTTGTTCAGATGGTGAAGTCTTATTTAGACAAGAGCCGTTATGTTGCGGCTGTTTCTGTTGATTTTAAGCATGCGTTTGAGTTCTTATCTAGACTGTCAACATTTAACTTTAGTAATCACACTGTTAAATGGATACAGTCTTATTTATTAGATAGAAAACAATGCGTGCAAATAAAGAATAGTAAGTCACCCCATCTTCACTGTACGAAAGGTGTACCTCAGGGTTCAATTCTAGGCCCCCTGTTATTTTCACTCTATGTAAATGACTTGCCCAATGTGTGCAAAAATGTGGACGCGATCGTGTATGCTAATGATACGGTAATTTTTCCACAAGCCAAAACTGCTAATTTTGCAGCCCATCAGCTTTCATTGGAATTACGCGATTTACAAAAATGGCTGAATGACTCATGCCTGTGCCGTAATTTTTTAAAAACGTATCATTGTGTTTTAGTAAACCTAAAACAACCGTGGCTGCATAAAAGTTTGATTGGGTGCACAAGAACTAATTAATGTTGAGGAATTTAAGTATTTTTTGAGTGCTACTAGACTTGAAATTATCCTTTAAAAAAAACGTTAAAAAGTAGCAAACTGTAAATGTTAATATACGGAACTTTAGACATATTCGCACTTCATTAACAGACACAGCAGCGATTACATTACTCTATGATACTGGCTCATACTCCATACTGTATTACAAGTTGGTCTTATACGAGTCTTGCTTCTATTGGGCCAATTTAAGTATGCTACAAAAGAGCATTGAAAATATTAGACAAGAAACCTTTGTCATACTACCATTGTCAAATTTTAGATAAATACAAGTTTTTAAATTTTATCAATTTCAAATTATTTAAATGTGCCTGTCTGATCTACAAGGTTATACATGGTGGGGCGCCTCCACCAATGAGTGATCTTATTAATCTAAAGTCTAGCAGTGTTGCCGGGTCTCGACTGACTCGAGCCACTGTGAGAGGTGATTATGAATTGGCATTTAGACGGACCACCTTTTCACAGAATGCTCTGTCATATCAGAGAGTGAGCTTCTGGAATAGTCTTCCACTGTCAGTGAGGGAAAGGACAAGCCTCCCTATTTTTAGGAGTAATTTAAAAGGGTGGCTGTGATCATGTTTAATTAATCATGGTTATATATTGCACGTGAAATAGAGTTATAGCATTACAAAAAGGGACACAGTTATTAGTGTAATGGGTCAGTGCAATATCAGGACAGGACTTATGTGCAATATAACTGGTGTGTTTCCATTATTGTTTTCTATATTGGCCTATGTTGTCCACTCTTGTTGTCATTGTTTGTTCTAATATAATGTGATCACTGTTTTTGTCCTTGTCTCTATATACATGGTCTGTAAATGATATCTGTATGTTTTTATACAGAGGGTCTGCTGATGGAAATGAGCCAAAAGCTGTTGTTATGGTCTGGGTGAAGCACCTGTGTTCCTGGTGTCTTCACCCCTGGGCGGGGCCCCTTCGTTTCCACCGACTAGCTGCACCTGTGAGCAATGAGGCTGCAGAGATATAAGACCAGCAATCCACCATTGCCAGATTGTCCGTGAATCTGCATTAGTGAAGGTTATTGCAGTAGTTGAATGTTGCCATTGTTTTAGTGGAATTAATTCTTTGCTCACAGTCAAGCCTCCAGATGACAGGTTGCCTTTACCTCACTGTGTTTGACCGCTGGATTACTTGCAGCTCCACTAGATATGCTCACCTGCCCAGCTCATGGACCGTGCACTAAGATCTCTCTTTGTTTCCCGCAGACCGTCTCCCCCTCTGTTTCGCCTCTGCCTGTAGAGAGTAAGGCTATGTACATGAGTATGTTTGAAAATGGAGATTTTCAGGGTGTTTTGTTTTAACTCCCGTCCACACGTGAAGTTTTGAAAAAAAAATATCTCCGTCCACATGAAAACACTAAAATGAAAGACTAAACAGAGTTTTGTGCCCTCACAACCTGAAGTGCTTCTGAAAAGTTTTTGTTTTTCTGAAAAGGGATAATTTTGGGTTACTTTTCATGTTCCAGTGCTTCAAATGTTAATGACCAAAGAGTATTTTGGTTCATCTACACTGACAACCTAGGAATGAACAAAATACATACAGCATACATAAATGTAATTTTAAAAAAAATTTTTTTTTTAAGTGAATTTATTCAAAACCGACATCGGGATTTGGGTTGTGAGAGCGTCTGTGTTGAATGTAGAAGTCACGTAAGAAGTTCACTCTGACGCTGTAATCTGTAATCTAAACGAGAGGAGATGAAGGCATGGACAAGCATCTCCAGTTCACCTTTGGATACAATAGTCCTGAGTTTGGCAATGTTTCTTAGATGAAAAAAAGCAGGAGCGGGTCACAGACTTGATATGAGCATCAAACGACAGTGATTGATCAAAAATTATCCCAAGATTCCACTGATTTTATCTTGGAAAAATCCTAGAAAGTCATTGCAGTGCTTATCTGAAAAGACAGGTGTGCACGGAGTTGCGGGGGAGACTATGTTATTTACTGTGTCGAAGAGAACCTTAGGATTTGTTTTTCCTACTGCGAGTAGTTCAGAGAAATAAGTGGCTCTCGCATCTTTCACCATGTTTTTGAAGGTAGATAATAGTGGAGCTTATGAACTTCAAGTTTTGTGGCTTTCCACAGGCGCTTAGTTTTACGGCAAATTCACCTAAAGCTGTGAATAGCTTCTGTGAACCAGGGCAGGGATTTAGTAGTGCTGCCGTTTGTTCATGTTGGACTAAAAGATTATATATGAAAGGAGTGCAACCAATCAAAACTCTCACTTTTGGGATTCGGGGCACACATACCTTGTTATTCAGACACTGGGAGAGCCATCTTTCTAGAAGCTCCTCTGGTCCTGATGACTCCTGCTCTTCCTGGTCAGATCCTTGATTGTCTTTGTCCTGCATAGATTCTCTGTCCTCTCTCCTTTTCACTTTCTTTGCTGCATATGTTGAAAATGCATTCGTTGTCAGTGCTCAGCTCTGGAGGGTGTCCTCTGCAGGGTCCTTAAGCTGTGCAAAGCAATATTGCTCATTATTAATAAATGTAAGTGTACAGATAAATGTATAACATAAACAGGTCTGACTTTAGCTTGTTTAAATAACCTTGGTAAACCCTTTTGGCTGTGATGGCATCACAGCACATAAATGTTGCCACTGTGTCGTTAAGTTTTACGTCCCAACTGTTGCTTGGCTGGGAAGAATAATTAATGTTTTAAAAAGAAACCAGATGAATAAATTCCATGACACTTCAACCCTACTTCATAGTATGTCTAAAAAATTAAAGGTTTTCTTACATAAGTGCTACTGGAGAAATATAGCATGTTGAATGTGGGTGCAGTCCCCATATTCATCTTCTCCCAGGCTGCCTTGAAATTTCTGGTAGCTTATGATGAACACCTCCATTGGAACTGTGGGGAAAAAGTAGATGCCTCCGAACTGCCTTCAATATTTTCTCTAATAGCTGTAACGCTGCAACCAGGCGTGCTCGTTCCTATAGAGGGACCGCTGCTTGCCCATGGTACTTTTGAGTCTTGTGCTGTTCAACCTAATAAATCAAAAGACATGTTCATTCTCTCTGATCAGCTGACTAAACAATGTATATGCCTCTTAGGTAACTATAACTCTTATAGTTTTCGTACTTACGGATGATGTGGACACCATGCTTAGTTTTTTTTCTACCGTTTCAACCCCCTCTGATTCACTGATAACACAGCCCCCCCATTCCAAGGGCTTTCCCTCTATAAAATACCACTGTGCAATACTTCATTTTCTCTCTATCTCATTGTACATCTAAATATTCTATTCCTCAATACTCATGTTGATGGCCACACCCTTTCGGTGGCCAGTTATGGAAATGATGTATCCACCCAACCGTCCAAAAAACAATTTTACTTTTGATCCGATCTGGGGTTGCTTCTCGAGTTTATCTGTAGAAGCAGAAATAGAACATTGTATGCATTAGTATGTCATGTTAATACATATAGTGCATTTACATGTGCAGTTCTTTTGTGCAGATTATAGAGGGACTTTATAAGCACCATTTCTCAAGGACCACAAGAGCACCACAAAGCACCAAACACATTTTCCAGAATAACCATACACACAAACCCAGTTTTCAGTTCCAAGTCCCTGTAATGTGTCATGAGACCTGGGGTTAAAGTCCCACCCCCTGGTCGCCTCTACATCACAGCTAAGAGAAGTTCAAAGGTCTTAAAATCAAACAAATGTGATAAAAAAATATTCAAAGTGATAAAACAGAGCTTTTCTCTATTTCCACTAATGCAAATGTGCTAATCATTTCAAAGAAGAAGTTAAATAAAATAAAAAAAGGTAATTAACAGAGTTAATTACAGTACATTAACATTAACAGTAATCCTAGTGGATATAACACTCTCCTTTATGCTGTTTCGCAGATAAACCTGTTTCTTACCAAATCTTTTATGTTCTGAACTGTTCTTCCTGCCAACACTGGTTCCTCTGCCAGTTTCCAATGACTGCATTCATTTCTGGTGGCCAGTTTCCCTTTGTTTATGTGGTCATTAAAATGCTTCATCACTGCAGCAACCTCAGCCTTGGACCACCTTTTTTATGGGAGCTCTTCTTGAATCACGGGCTTGAGAAGCATTTTTATCTGGAAGAAGCAGAAAATTGTTGGAATATCCAGCAACTGATCTCCTCAGTTTTAAACATTTGTTGATTGTTGTTAAAAGAAGGGATGCTACCCTCTCCCAACTTCTGAGGTGTGTTGCTACCATCAATATCAAAATGAGCTAATGTTCGCTTTAAATATTACATTGTCTCATTTTAGACATTTGATACATTTTCAGTGTTCTAGTGTGTAAAAAGATAAGTTGAATACAAGTTTTGTGATGCATGCTCAATCATTAAGCCAAGTTCGTCCCAAAAGGTTGATTCTGTTCGTCTGGACGCAGCGTTTCATGACGTTCCTCCCACTGAAAACAATATGTCCAGATGAACAGAATCAACCTTTTGAGATTTACTTACCTTAATGATTGAGCATGCATCCTCTGAGCACCATAGTATGTCTTGAAATAGTCAGGGGACACCCTGCCCTAAAAATGTTTGTCCGCTGTCCTTAACCTTGAGCTTCTGAAAATAATGGACTACATTTAATGGCTACAATGTGGTGATTCTGTTAAATCCCTTGAATTAAAGCTGAAAGTCTACACTTTTAATCACATATGGATTGATTAATTTTAAAATCCATTGTGGTGGTGTAGGTGGTGTACAGAGACAGAAATACAATAAAATTACAAAGAACGTGTCCATCAGCTTAGGGAACCAACTGTACCTCATTTTATTGATTCTGTCTTATTCTATTTTAAATTTATATTTTAAAACACATAAGGGTACTTAGACCTAAACTTCCCTTACCTTCAGAGGGAGCGGCAGTTTCATTGCTGTAGGCATCCATAGTAGCACTTCATTTGCTGGTTACACATTTTGATTAAGTTTTAATATTCGCAACAAACACATTTTATCCACTGAAACCAAAATAGTCATAACTTACCACAATCTCCAGTGTCTTGGACCTGCTCTGCGTTTGTGGACTCAGCGACTGCATGCACAGGCTCACGTGTACCACATGCCGACGTTGCGAGTTCTGTACCATCATTGTACACGGACAATTCTGTTAATTGTCCGTGTTTTAAGGTTTTAATTCTGTTGATTAAGGATAATGATCAACTCCTGCCTAGCCCTAATATTTGCTCCTTTCAATACAAACCTTGAATTTCAATCTCATCCAGCGATTTTCCCTGGATCATGGAAAGTCTTTTCTCCATTGATAAAAGAAGTTTGGAAATCTTGGCCAGCTGTGCTGTGTTGCTTGGATTATCGTTATGAAATTTAATGTACTTCTAAGATGGAAGGGTTTTTTTTTTTTGTCTTGTTTTACTCTTTTGCTTCGAGCACTATGTAAATGGTAAGATCTTTATTCTGTATTCATTCAGAGACTTGAATGCTAATGAAAAAGAAAAAGCTGTGGCTTCGTTCTCCAAGTAACAAAAGGCATTTGCTGCAGATTTTTGAAAGTAGTGAGGGAGAATCTGAACATCTTCTGTGAAGGGCAATGTTTATACTTTGTCTCAGTCGATGTGTTCAAGGCACAGCGAGACAATTTGAGGCTTACAACTTCTTGAACGTGTCAATGGACTTGATTAGGGCTTAATCCTCTGCTCGACAATGGATAATGTCAGAGATTTTGTGTAGTGTATGTCCCAGTTTTTGTGCGAGGCTTGTGAATGACAGTGTCTCTTCAACGAAACCTGAAGCTTTCTTTACCGCTTGCACAACTCGCTGGAAGTTAGCAGACATTATGGCTTTCTCCATGTTATGCACGCAGACACAACAAATATCCCACTTCACTAAGCTTCTGTCGAATATATTCTTACTTTGTGGTAGGGCTGAACGATATATCGCATTTGCGATAATATCGCGACATGATCAAGTGCAATTTTCTAACCGCAAAGGCTGCGATTATACTCTGGACATGTCCAAATTCATGGGCTGCATCCTCCTGAGGCCGCATTTGTAGACCGATTACGTCACAGCGACGCGCCGAAGGCTGTCCAAATTACTACCATATCCCAGAATTCATAGCGCGGCCCAGCCAAACTCCAGTTTCCAGCAATGGCGGCCGCTACTAAGTTTTAAAATTACCCATACTAATCTTTCTGGGTCACAAAATAAACTTTTAACATATTTTCAGGCAAGAAAGTAGTTGTGTAAACATCAAATATCTGCTCGGTTTATCAAGATATCCCATATTTGCAAAAGTGCTTCGACGTTTTCAGAGGCGTCTGCTACCCACCAGCTCGACAGCTAGCCGGGAGCTCGAGGGTTACTGATGCGGCCGACAACGGCACAACTCCCGGCACGTCATTTTCAGATCACCGCGGAGTTTCGCTGCTCGGGTTAAACGTAATATATAAGTCACTTAGACAACCTAAAAATGTTATTGTTGGGCTTTTTTCAGTGTTTTGTTTGTTCGTGAGTAAATCGGTTTGGCTGAGATTAAAGTTATTAGATTAGATAAAATAAAACTTTATTAATCCCCCGGGTGGGTTCCTCCTTGGTTTTCACACAGCTGACTAAACGTCAAACAGAAAACTTATTAACCCTGATGCACCCGCCAGGGGGAGAGCGGCGGGGTCGGGGGATGCGGGTCCCCCGCGGAGGGAGGGAGGGAGGGAGGAGGTTGGGGTCGCGAGATCCCCCCCGATGGGATGGGGATGGGATGGGATGGCGGGCTCGGGGGATGCGGGTCCCCCGCGGAGGGAGGGAGGAGGTTGGGGTCGCGAGATCCCCCCGATGGGATGGGGATGGGATGGCGGGCTCGGGGGATGCGGGTCCCCCGCGGAGGGAGGGAGGGAGGAGGGAGGAGGTTGGGGTCGCGAGATCCCCCCCGATGGGATGGGGATGGGATGGGATGGGATGGGGATTGGATGGGATGGGATTGGAGAGAGAGAGAGAGAGAGAGAGAGAGAGAGAGAGATATAAAGTCTTGTAAAAAGGTGGTCGAGAAACACCCCGGCGAAAGCAGAAGAAGAAGAAGAAGAAGAAGAAGATAATGTCACGCACTAGACCGTGGGAGCCAAAGAGCACTAAGGTCGGTACAGGCGGATCGCAATCGCCAGCGGTGTCCTCCTCCTCCTCCTCCTCCTCCCGCTCACCATCACCGTCGCCATCGCCATCGCATTTGGCGTACGCTGCGTGGTCGGCTTCGGTGGCTCCGTTGTTGCGACCGGCCACGTTTCGCTATCGAGGGCTAGGGGTCGAGGAAGACCAAGAGCAGCGGCAGCAGCGGCAGCAGCGGCAGCAGCAGCAGCAGCAGCAGCAGCTACAGGAGAACTTGGAGGAGGACGAGAGCAAGGAAGAGGAGCAAGAGGCCGAGGGGGACGACAACGAGGACCCGACGGCCCGAACGCTCGCAGACGAGGAGGAGGAGAGCCACTCGGAGGATCAGGAGGACGAAAACGATGGGGTGGGTAGTTGCGAGGAAGACGATCGCGGTTACGAAATGGCGTCGCAACTCTGCCAGGACGGCGGCTCGCAAGGCGAGTCGAACCGCCGAGAGGGAGAGGAAGAAGAAGCAGGCGCCGACCCACCGGGGCGGGGGACTCGGGAGATTTGGCAAGAGGACGACGCCGGCCGCGCTGCAGGTGGCGTTCATGATCCTGGGCGCGATCGCGGCCGCGGCGCTGTCGGTGAAACTCGCGACGCTGATGTAGCCGACGATTACGACTACGACGATGACGAAGAAGACAAAGACTATGAAGAAGAAGAAGAAGAGGAAGAAGAAGAAGAAGAAGAAGAAGAAGACGTCCTCGCCGATGATGATGATGATGATGATGAAGAAGAAGAAAAAGAAGAAGACAAAGACTATGAAGAAGAAGAAGAAGACATCCTCGCCAATGATGATGAAGAAGAAGACAAAGACAATGAAGAAGAAGAAGAAGAAAAAGAAGACATCCTCGCCAATGATGATGAAGAAGAAGAAGAAGAAGAAAAAGAAGAAGAAGAAGACAAAGACAAAGACTATGAAGAAGAAAAAGAAGACATCCTCGCCAATGATGATGAAGAAGAAGAAGAAGAAGAAGACGTCCTCGCTGATGATTATAACGATGACGATGAAGAAGACAAAGACTATGAAGAAGAAGAAGAAGAAGAATTAGAATTAGAAGAAGAAGACGACGACCTCGACCCGCCGGGACGAGGCCCCACCGAAGAGGCCGTGGCGGCGGCGCGAGACGAGGCCTCCGCGTTCATGGCCTACTTTCCGCCGGAGATAGAGGACTCGGTGATCGCCATGACCAACCTGGAAGCGGGCAGGCGCAGGCCCGCCATCGACGGATGGAAGCCCATGGGCCGCGTCGAGTTCCGAGCCTACCTGGGGCTGCTCGTGCTCGCCGGCGTGTACAGGTCCCGGGGAGAGGCCTGCGAGAGCCTGTGGGACGCCGAGAGCGGCAGGTCCGTGTTCAGAGCCACGATGCCGCTCAAGACCTTTCGAGCCTACTCGAGCGCGCTGCGCTTCGACGACAGGGAGACCAGAAGGGCCGGGCGAGGCGAAGGCGAGGGCGGCGAGGGCGATAGCTGCTACGACAAACTGGCCCCCATCAGAGCCGTGTGGGACGAGTGGTGCGCGAGGTTGCCCGCCATGTACCGCCCGGGACCGGAGGTCACCGTCGACGAGAGACTGGTGCCGTTCAGAGGTACGTACGTACTATGTGGTGTGTGTGTGTGTGTGTGTGTGTGTGTGTGTGTGTGTGTGTGTGACTGGGGGAAGAGAGGAGGAATAGGAGCGGGGATGACGAAAACGGGCTAGCTCGCTGCTCTGTTGCATACTCGTGTTGGGTTCCGCGTTTGTGCTGCTTTCGCATGACTCTTTATGTCTATGAAGCTATGAAGTCTATGACTCTTTATGTCTTTATGTCTATGAAGCTATGAAGTCTATGAAGTCTATGACTCTTTATGTCTTTGTATCTATGAAGCGCCTTGAGGCGACTTTTGTTGTGATTTGGCGCTATATAAATAAAATTGAATTGAATTGAATTGAATGTCTTCTCCTTGCGTTTCTGCCCCAATCTCCCCCACGCTTTCCCACATTCTCTCTCTCTCTCTCTCTCTCTCTCTCTCTCTCTCTCTCCATCCATCCATCAGGACGGTGTCCGTTCAGACAGTACATGCCCAGCAAGCCGGCCAGGTACGGGATCAAGATATGGGTGGCGTGCGACGCGCGTTCCAGCTACGCGTGGAAGATGCAAGTCTACACCGGCAAGCCCGACAAGCGCGGCCCTCCCGAAAAGCACCTGGCCACTCGAGTGGTCGTGGACCTCACCGAGGGACTGACTCCGGGACGCAACGTCACGTGCGACAACTTTTTCACCTCGCGCGAGCTCGCCGATAGGCTCTATCGCGAGAGAGGCCACACCGTGCTGGGCACTCTGCGGTCGAACAGACCCGAGATCCCCAGAGAGCTGCGCTGCGTCAAGGGCAGGGCCGTGGGCTCCGTCGAATCCGTGGTACTCGGCGGCTCCGCGGGACGAGGGGGAGGAAGAGGAGGACGAGAAGGAGGAGGAGGAGGAGGAGGAGGGCCCGACACGATCATCCTCTCCTACGTGGCCAAGAAGAACAAGAACGTGCTGCTCCTCACCACAGCTCCTCGTTATTACCACCATCGCTCCGGCCCCGAGCCCCGGCCTAGCCGCCGCATCAGCAACAGCAGCAACAGCAGCGGCGGCAGCAGCAACAGAAGCGGCGCGAAACCGCCCTTGGTGCTGCATTACAACCGCACCAAGGGAGGAGTGGACAACCTGGACAAGGTCGTGAGCACGTACAGCTGCAGGAGAAAGACCCGCAGGTGGCCCGTGGCCCTTTTCCACAACATGGTCGACGTGGCGGCCTACAACGCGTTCGTGCTGTGGAGGGAAATTCACCCCGACTGGATGCCGGGCAAGCTCAACAGACGACGGCTCTTCCTCGAGCGACTGGGCAAAGCGCTCGCGCGCCCCATGCTCGAAGCCAGGGCGGCTTTAGCGCGAGGACCGGGAGGAGGAGGAGGAGGAGGAGGAGGAGGCAGAGTCGCGGCCCGAGGCGCTACCGCTGAGGCAGCCTCTAACAACAACGCTACGCCACGCGACTCCTCTCCGGTCAAGAGGCGCAGGTGCCGCGTGTGTCCCAGGAGCAAAGACGTCAAGACCAAGATCCTGTGCCGCGAGTGCCGAGCGCACGTGTGTACAAACTGCGCCGTCACGTACTGTCCCAACTGCGCCGCTTCTTCTTCTTCTTCTTCTTCCCGCGACGCCGCTCCCCGGACGCCACCGACGCCGTGATAACACAAGCGCCCCAACGGTGGTCCCCTAGCGACCCCCCCCCACCCCACCCCACCCTATCATCATCATCATCATCATCATCACACAATATATGCCCCCGGGGGGTCCTAGTGACCCCAAACCTATCATCATCATCATCATCATCACATATGCCCCCCGGGGGGGTCCTAGTGACCCCAAACCTATCATCATCATCATCATCATCATCATCATCATCATCACATATGCCCCCCCGGGGGGGTCCTAGTGACCCCAAACCTATCATCATCATCATCATCATCATCATCATCACATATGCCCGAGGGGGTCGCTAGGACCCCCACCCTAATCATCATAAAACACACATATCCCCCCCCCCCAGGGGGTTACCAAGACCCCCCCATCGCCACCACCACCATCATCAGGATCATCATCATCATCATCACACACACACACACACACTCATCATCATCATCATCACACACACACACACACACACACACACACACACACACACCTCGGGGGGTCACCACGACCCACGCCCCGAGAACAGGCGGGCGCACAAGGGTTAATATTAATTTCTAGTATCAGCTGATGTTTGCTGGAGCCACAGCTGTAAAGCTGCTGGTCATGATGTCGGTTTGGATATCTGGTGAGAGGGAAACGTGAAGACCACCCACCAGGATCCTTTTTTATGTAGCTGACAGCTGGTAACTGTGCAGGGGCGGGTCTAGCAAAGTTTTGCCAGGGGGCCAGGTAGGGCATTAACAGGGAAAGGGGGCACAAAGAAATACTTTTCTTTCCTATTCTCATTTAAAATATCTAGCTTTTATTAAATAATTATCTAAATCTTACAACCAAAGTTTTTATCTGACGTAAAATGTATAGAAATCATACATATACCAAAAAGACTGTACATCACTGTCACAACAGGGTTTGTTTTCATTCAAAGGCTTTATGGCTTTAATACCTGGTGGGTCGGTCTGTAGTCAAAATGCCCGATTTTCTGTCCCAGTCCAGCCCTGCAGGTTATACTGGCAGTGTCACCATGCCAGCTGAATGTATTTCATCATCAGCCAGTGCTGTTCTTTATCAATATTACCAAAGTTTACCATAAGGCAGCATAGAAAGTATTTACTTGCTTTCAGGTTTTATTCAAATATTAGTCTTTTCAGTTGTTTCTCCACTTTTTTCCTGTTTCAAAATCAAACACCAGTTTGTGAGAAGATTATCTTCTTTTTTTAACAGGCAGAGAAAGTTTTGCATTGGAATGGCTAATTTGTCAATTGTTTGCTACAAATGTTCGTATTTTAATATTCAAAAATGTTTTTGCCCAAAACATATGTGCAGTATATGTCAGTAAAAATACTATGCAAATATTGCTGTCCTTGAATGCTGAGTAAACACTGACAAAGCACTGATTGTATCTCTTGTACTTTATCAACGCAGTATCTAAAAACTTTGCACCGTAGTGGTTAAAATCTCATTCTAATAAGAGTTAAAAGTGCATTTGGTTATTAGGTTTATAGGATTATTGAATTATGGTTAAGGGTTGGTAGAATTTTTTTTTAAAAACATTATCTGCCAATTAAATCTGCCACCCTTCTCCAAATCTGTGCCCCTACCTGGCCCCCCCAACAAAAATTTTCTAGACACGCCACTGTACCTGTGTAGTTGGTGCACTGTCCCACAACATCACTCATGCTCAAGATTTACACAGGGCCAGATACCTACATTCAAGCTACCTTCTCGTAACAGCACAGTGATACAGAATTTTAGGATTTGTTTTAATAATGCACAAAAGTATTACAACTTAACTCTTAAAAATGTTAATCAAGAAACTGGGTTTTATGACGTGCAGCATGTCATAGCACGTAAAGCACGTGCAGTGCTTTAATTTGCTTCTCTTGCTATCTATGCATTTTTTCTCAGTAGCCGATTTCTGATACCTTCACAGGTGTTGAATAAACAAATGTTTGACCCTCACACAGAGCGGCTGTGCACGTCAAATAATGAGAAGTGCCACAACTTCCAATGTGTTAATAATGGACTGGATTTATATAGCGCTTTTCAAGGCACCCAAAGCGCTTTACAATGCCACTATTCAGTCACTGGTGAAGGCAACTACGGTTGTAGCCACAGCTGCCCTGGGGCAGACTGACAGAAGCGAGGCTGCCATATCGCGCCATCACCAGTAGGCGGTAGGGTAAAGTGTCTTGCCCAAGGACACAACGACCAGGACAGAGAGCCCAGGGATCGAACCGGCAACCTTCCGGTTACAGATGTGCTTCCCAACTCCCTGAGCCACAGTTGCCCTCAACTTCACTTGCAGCACAGGTGGTGGACTTTAAAGAAGGGTAACAAGATTGAATACACGGTTGTGCAACAATGCTGATGAAGTGAAGAAGCTTCTCGGATGAGAGGTGAAACGTCTTCAAGCAACTTAAAGAAGTCCAGACGCTTTTCTTTACAAGCTCCTTTGACTACGATGACCTGAATGACTGAGAACCTTCACAGACAACAATGCTGATTCTGTAGTTTATTGTATGACACCGTTATGTTTCCTTTACATGAACTGTGGGCAGTAGTAGCACTGATGTTGGTCGCTATGGTATTTGTAACTGTGGGTGTTCCTGTAGGGCTACGCGTGAGAATTCACAAATGTGCTGTTGCAACTTCCTCAAAAGCTGCAGTTGCTGCAGCCTCTGAGAAATGCTCACAGATTGATAGGTATGTTATGGAGCCTCGCAAGGCACATTGAAGAAAAAAAATTTGAACATGTATTTTGCGAGATGAAGATAGTGCTCAGTGGAAGGGGAAACACTCGTGGCTAGGTGTACTTTGATCTGGTGGTCTTTGTTGCATTCATTAACAACCAGCTGCAGTACTCTGTACAGCTTTACAGATACTGATGGAAGCATGATAAATGCAAAGAAAAAAACTCTCAAGATCTTGCAAAACATTTGTGGGATCTTGCAAAAGTAAGTTTTGACAGAATTTGTTCTGTTTAGTGTGGTGCACAATAGCAATTTTCTAAGATCACACTTTAGCAATAAATTGACTTTGTGAAGTCCTTTATCATTCTTATTGTCATGGGCATATCCTATTATCTTTTTTCTATACATTAGATTTTATTTGTTGTCCCGTATACCAATTTGTCATTCTTTGTGAAATGCAGATGCATAAAACAGTTCTATGCAAAACATGCAGGCTACTTTCATGCTGCACATTCTACAACAAACACTTATTTTGTGTGCATTTGTCTATTTCAAACAGGTGCCGGTCCTCACCTCTGCAGTGCTGCCGTCTCCTGTAGCGCTGCATGGTTCTAAGCTAAGTTTCCTTTCCTTTTTCTGTTCTCTTAGATTTGTCCTCAGGTTTGAAGTGTCTGTGTTGTGCAGCTGGTCTGGTCTGTCTCTAGACAGTTCAGGCTGCACCCACTAGTTAAATGGTGGAGGCTCACAGCGACATACTCAACACAGAAGTTTCTGAACTCTGCATGAGGGTTTCTCCGACGAAGTGAGGGCCGTGAGGCACAGCTCCCCGTCTCCCGGTGACCCTGCTAGGTCCACCTTCTTAGGGAAACCCTCTGCAGAGGAGCTGACAGAGCCAGGAACTTGTGAGTTGTGTGTGTCCACTCAGGCATCATTCATGCTTGTTCTTTAGGCAAGTATGAAGTTTTAATGCAGAGTTGTTAAGGTCAGCATTGTCTTGCTCGGCCTCACTTTTCCTCCGGGCTTAATGGGCGTCTCATCACAGCTCTGTCAGCTGAAGCTGTCTAGAAATCTCCCCCGTGTAGTGAAACGGGCCGACAAAGCAGCCTGTAATCAAGCATAAAGAGAAAAAACAAAACAAACACAAAACAAAAACGAGCGAACAGGAAAATGATGTTATTTTGGCTGCATTATTCAGAGAGGGGAGAAACAACGGGACCAGGCCCTGTGTCAGCCTTCTCTCCCCCCTTTTTTTGTTTTTTCTCACCATATAATCCACTCATGACCCGCCAAGCTGACAGGACAACACAGGTACATGTTAAAATTCTTAAGATCATGTTTAAAAGCCCAAAAATGGACATTTCTTTCACTCAGTAATCACTTGTATTAATCAATCAGCAGAAAACATGTCACAATTTGAATCTTTTAACCACTAAATTTGTTGTGTCTTCACTGGTTGGTCAGACCAGTGTCTTTTTGAAGTTAAGTTGTTGTCCTGCAACCCAGAGAGTTTATTTGTTAGTAGTGGATAAACTTTATTATTTAACAGCAGGTGTATGTTAAGTTTCGCTACTTTAAACTTGCTGGAAAATCTTCACGTGTTCATGAATGTAAGCTGTTTCTTCATTGCGTGTGTGTGCGTTTGTAGGTGGGTGAATTGAACTTTTTTTTCTCAAACGAGGAATTCCTCTAGCACGTGCCTCTCTCTCACATTACTCTGCTTGTGTGTGTTTTTGTTTCACCTTTTTGTTGTGATGCTCCGGACGCCTTCCCAACTTCCACAAGTCTGGTGGCCTCAATTTTATGAGTTAAAAACTTCTCTTAATTTCTCCTCTAATTCTTTCCTAGCTGCTGTCTTTTCCACAGCTGCTGATTCTTGCTGAGTGTGGTTTCCATTACTATAATTTTGCTTCGGCCGCTGTGCTTGTGGGGGCAGTTGGCCCAGGCCCGTAG